>NW_004567130.1:10161266-10167323 GCF_000260355.1 Condylura cristata | reverse complement strand
CCCCCCCCCTCCGAGGTAGATCGAGGAGAGGCGGGCGGGCGGGCGGAGAGGAAAGAGGAGCGCGCGATCTAGCGGGGGTGGGGGCAGCTATGTGGGGGTTGGTGTGTTCTGTTGTCTAGACGGTCTGAACCGGGCAGGGGGCGTGTGCGCTCGGCGCACCTGCGAGATTACAGAGCTCCCGGCCGGCACGTGTGGGGGAGTGTAGACACGTCTGCTGCGCCCCGCTTCTCGTTGCCTAAGAGAAGGGAGGGGGGCGGGCAAGTGCCGCGGCCCTGTTTGTGGGGAGGGGGCGGCGGCCATGGAGCGGGTGAACGACGCTTCGTGCGGCCCGTCGGGCTGCTACACCTACCAGGTGAGCAGGCACAGCACGGAGATGCTGCACAATCTGAACCAGCAGCGCAAAAACGGCGGGCGCTTTTGCGACGTGCTCCTGCGGGTGGGCGACGAGAGCTTCCCAGCGCACCGCGCCGTGCTGGCCGCCTGCAGCGAGTACTTTGAGTCGGTGTTCAGCGCCCAGTTAGGCGACGGCGGAGCTGCAGACGGGGGTCCCGCCGACGTGGGGGGCGCAGCAGCGGCCCCGGGCGGCGGGGCCGGGGGCAGCCGCGAGCTGGAGATGCACACTATCAGTTCCAAGGTGTTCGGAGACATTCTGGACTTCGCCTACACTTCCCGCATCGTGGTTCGCCTGGAGAGCTTCCCTGAGCTCATGACGGCCGCTAAGTTCCTGCTGATGAGGTCGGTCATTGAGATCTGCCAGGAAGTCATCAAGCAGTCCAATGTGCAGATTTTGGTGCCCCCTGCCCGGGCCGACATCATGCTCTTTCGTCCCCCTGGGACTTCGGACTTGGGCTTTCCTTTGGACATGACCAACGGGGCAGCCTTGGCGGCCAACAGCAATGGCATCGCAGGCAGCATGCAGCCCGAGGAGGAGGCAGCCCGGGCGGCTGGTGCAACCATTGCAGGCCAAGCTTCCCTGCCTGTGTTGCCTGGGGTGGACCGCTTGCCCATGGTGGCTGGACCCCTGTCCCCCCAACTGCTGACTTCCCCATTCCCAAATGTGGCATCCAGTGCCCCTCCCCTGACTGGCAAGAGAGGCCGGGGTCGCCCGAGAAAGGCCAACCTGCTGGACTCAATGTTCGGATCCCCAGGGGGCCTGAGGGAGGCAGGCATCCTTCCCTGCGGCCTGTGTGGGAAGGTGTTCACTGATGCCAACCGGCTCCGCCAGCATGAGGCCCAGCACGGTGTCACCAGCCTGCAGCTGGGGTACATCGACCTACCTCCTCCAAGGCTGGGTGAGAATGGGCTACCTATCTCTGAGGACCCCGATGGCCCCCGAAAGAGGAGCCGGACCAGGAAGCAGGTGGCATGTGAGATCTGCGGCAAGATCTTCCGTGACGTGTATCATCTCAATCGGCACAAGCTTTCCCACTCTGGGGAGAAGCCCTATTCCTGCCCTGTGTGTGGGCTGCGGTTCAAGAGAAAAGATCGCATGTCCTACCATGTGCGATCCCACGATGGGTCCGTGGGCAAGCCCTACATCTGCCAGAGCTGTGGGAAAGGCTTCTCCAGGTGAGGAAAGGTGCTCCCCCGCCTCTGGCGCGCGCCCCCCCCCTCCTATTCCTGGCTGCTGGGACAGCTCCTTGCCAAGATCTGAGGGTGTGGGACTTCTGGGGTCACTTTATCTTAGGGGGTCCTGTCAGGTTTGGGCTGAGTTTTAATGGCCCTGGTTTACAGATTGCATGGCTGCAAGCTGCTTACTCTGCCCTCAGGGAAGTTCCCTGTGCTAGGCGTGCCCCACTGTCTGTCTTCCTTGGGGCCCTGTGGGAAGGGGCTGGATTCCTCAGGCCACCACCACTGGGCCTCACCATTCTTCTCCCTGGGCTCCCTTTGTGTTTCCGGCACCAGGCGTGGGGCCCCCTCTGGGGGCGGGAGGCTGGCCTCCTCCAGCAACTTTCCCCGCTTGAATGGCTGCTGAAGGAGGGGCTGAAACAAGTGCATCTGGGAGTCCTTACACCACCCTGCCACCAAATCCCTCAAGCCAGCACTGGTGACCCTGGATGGGTAGGCTGGTTTGCCCTCCGAGCCCCCTGGAGTCACATGCCACCGAGTTTGGCACCCAGTGTCTCTTAACACGGAAACCTTTGATCTGCTCCAGAGCCTAACTGAACCACAGATCCCCTTTATGTTCTCAGGATGGAGAGGAAGGGGGCAGGATGTCTGTTTAGATTCACTTTCTAGTGAGCCTGATAGGGAACTCTGGGAGCAGTAGGTTGTTTTGTTTTTCTCTTAATATTCAGAATAAATGACTGGTTTTAACTTGCCTGGATACTGAGGACCTTGTGTGTGTGAACCCAGGGATGGAGAACTCCCTCAGAGGGGCCCCAGGCTGGAACCAGTCTTACCGGTCAGGCAGCCCCTGCCCACCTGCTCTGGCGGGCATCTGGTTTACCAGCCCAGCTGGGACTTAAGGCTTCATCCCGTGGCCTCTGGGGACTGAATTCCATCCGGGTGGCATTCATTGGCTGTGTGGCGGGAGAGGTTGGGGGTGGGGAATGCTGAGTTTCTAAGGGGCTTTAGTCTGGACAATGAATCACACATACCCCCTCCCGGAAAGGCTGCAGCCAGCGAGGCAGCCCTGTCTCATTCTAAAGCCACCTTCTCACTCCTAGAAATCATTGAGTTTCTGGTGGGGGGAGGTGGGTAGGCAAGGTCAGAGACAAATGCTCACTTCCCTTCCCCCTCTGGAGAAAACCAGGGCAGAGAGGCCCGTGTAGTCAGAGCTGGGAGGTGACTCTTGTCTTTGTCACGCTGGGGTGGTGCAGAGGGAGGCCTCTCCAGCAGTGCTGTGCGCACGGTGCGGGTTGGGGGGGTCGGGCCAAGTTTGTAGCCGCCCCCGCCCCCCCCCCCCCCCGTATTTCCACGACCTGTTTTAAAGTCTCTCGGTTCTCTCTCTTCCAGGCCTGATCACTTGAATGGACATATCAAGCAGGTTCACACTTCAGAACGGCCTCACAAGTGTCAGGTAGGGACCGGGCCAGGGCAGAGCTGGGCAGGAGGAGAATGCTGCCGTTCTCACAGCCTCGGCCAAGAGCCAGCTGATTGTGTGTGGGCTGGCTGACTGACCACCGCTCTGCACACCTCCCCCTCTATCCCTCCCCCCTCCGGCTGCTCTCCTTTGTTCTTCCCCCCGGCCCCCTCCCCCCCACTGCTGATGTCCCCTCCTTCCTGGTTGCTGGGTCCTGGTTCCCACCCTGTCTGTCTTTGCTCTGTTGCTTGGCTTTCCTCTCCTGGCGTGTGCCGGCTCCTTGGATGGCGGGGCACGTTGTGTAAGTGTTCTGGGGCTCCCCGTTGGGCCTGGCTTCTGGTTCCCAGCAGCGTGCAAGGGCCCCATGGGGTGGGAAAGGTCTGTGAAGGGCTGTTGGTGGCCTCATCTCTCCCCCGTGGCCAGGCAGCCTGCCCTGCGGAGGAGTTCTGCCTAGGTCCCCTCAGACAGGGGGCTTGTCTCACCTCCTAGCACTGGCACCTGTTTAACCCATCCTGATCCAAGTGTACAGTCAGGGTTTCCGAGGACTGGTAAGCAAGGTGGTCTCTCTTCCTTGTGAACTCTTTGTGTAGAGGTAGGTGGGGAGGGCTGGGCAAGATTTTCACCCTTGGTTTGTCTCCGGAACAACTTGTAGGGGTCCTGTTGTGCCCAGAAAAATTTGAGTCTCCTCTCCTGACTACTGTGTATTCCTATGTGGCTAGAAAACACACCTGACTTCTTGGTTATGTCCTCTGCTGGGCCAAGTTCCCCGCTGTGAGGGAGAGACGGAGTTGTGGGATGCTTGCTACAACCTCAGGGAGGATAACCTGCTTCTTTTTCTCCTGTTGGTGGCAAGGAGGGAGGGTTCCTGCAGAGAGGGGTGGACGTGCTGTAGGCAGGGCAGAGAGCAAGCATCCGGGTGTGCTCAGTGCTCACAGATGCCAGGCTAGGTGGCCTCTAGAGGACGACGACTCCGGGCGGGCCTGCTGGGGTCTGTCTTTGCCTCGCTGCCTCCCCTCTCTCTCTCTCTCTCTCTCTCTCTCTCTGTTTCTCTCTCTCTGATTCTCACTCTTGTCACAGAGCACATTCTGACTCCCTAGTGTGCTGAGCACCCAGGGCAGAGTAGGAGGAGCCCAGAGGGCAGTGGGGATGTGCCCGGTGGCCTGGGGGGGTAACCTGCACTCTCTGCCCTTTTTCCAGGTGTGGGTTGGGAGCAGCAGCGGCCTGCCGCCCCTGGAATCTCTTCCTAGCGACCTGCCATCATGGGACTTTGCCCAGCCTGCTTTGTGGAGGTCGTCCCATTCGGTTCCTGACACCGCCTTTTCCCTTTCTCTAAAAAAGTCATTCCCAGCCCTTGAAAACCTGGGCCCAGCACACTCCAGCAACGCTCTCTTCTGCCCAGCCCCAGCAGGATATCTGAGGCAGGGCTGGACTGCCCCAGAGGGTAGCCGGGCCTTTACCCAGTGGCCTGTAGGTTAGCCTCACCTCCTTGGAGAGGGTTTTCTGTGGAGG
Organism: Condylura cristata; assembly: GCF_000260355.1. NCBI lineage: Eukaryota > Metazoa > Chordata > Mammalia > Eulipotyphla > Talpidae > Condylura > Condylura cristata. The sequence continues at coordinate 10,162,789 of NW_004567130.1, read as the reverse complement.
GGAGCAGAAGTGGCAGTGGGTCCGAGACCCTTGCTTGGGGAGATGCCTGGAGAGTGGTTCCTGCCCAGTATGCCCCGCTCCTCCTGGAGTGACTGGGAGGCTTTCCCAGCTCAGAGACCCCGGTGGGGGCAGCAAGGGAGCCCCACAGGAGTGTCCCCACAGCCTCTAGGATCTTTCTGGGCGCCTGTCTCTTTTGCCTCCCTTTAACAGATGGCACCCCTGTGTGTCTGTCCTCCCTGTGTGATTTTGGAGGTTGGTGCTTCCCCCGGACTGAGCCACTAACTTTCATGCTTCCCCTCCCTGGCATCACCTCCCCTAAGCATGGGGTTCCAAATGGGGCTCGGCCACCCCTCCCCACCCCACTCTAGGAGTGGCTCCTCTTCCAGAGGAGACTCTGGTCCAGCTCCAACTGGGTCAGCCCGTGCTGCCCTCTCCCTTCCCACTCAGACAGGTCCTGCTTTCATTTCTGGCTAATGAATTAGACTTTTGTGTTTTTTGAGGCTTATTAGCAGGTCTGCTCAGGAACTAGACTAATGAGTAGCTTTACTTCGGGTCGCCCCAGTCTCTGGCTTTGGGGACTGATAAGCAGGTGTAGACCCCCTCAGACCCTGGTGGTGTGCCCTTTTAGCCCCTGCAGGCTCCGCGGGGGTAACAGGAGTGACGATAAAAGTTTTCATTCTAACACTTGAGGCTTTGTGTGTTTTGTCTTTGGTCTGTGTCATAACACTGACAACACTGTCCCTTGGTGTATGAGCCCACGCCTGCCTGGCCCTCCAACACACATTCTCACAGACCTGCTGGCCCCACTCCCAGTCCCATAGCCAGAAAGTCCCAGTGTGACCCCGCAGGTGAAGACATTCTGGCTTTCGTGCTTTGGGCTGGCCGGGTGAGCGTGGTTGAACAGCGAGGGCGTCGCCTACGCACGATGTGTGTTCTGAGAGTGGAGGTGAAGGGACTGAGCTCCTTGGGCCCCTGGGAGAGTGGGCATAGGCCATACCTCTCAGCTTCTCCAGATGCACAGAGGATAAAACGGGCCACTTAGAGCTTGCATGCAAAGACCGATCAGATGTAGGAGGGCACGGAGCCTCAGGCCTAGCAGGGACACACAAGTACGTTTCCTCACCTGGCCAGATGCCCCCAGATCTCTGCATCTCCTATGCGGCGTTCAGCCTGAAGCTGAGAATCTACAGCAGCTCAGGCCTCTCCCCTGGCTTCCAATGGCCCCTACTTCCCAGGGCCCAGTTGGGATGGTCTGGGCTGGAGTGATAGCACATTAGAGAAGAAATGAGTCGAGGTGGGAACAAGGGAGCTGATACCCTCGAGAAGCGGGTAGGCAACAGGCCCCTGACACTGGGCCTCGACTTTCCCAGGGCTGTGGAAAATACCCCTCAAGGCTGCCAGATTGTGAAGGCCACGGGGGTGGGGGGGATACTTGTGTCCTTGGTACCATCTGGTCCTCATTCCTGAGCAACTCAACCCTTGGGAAGTCAGACTGGGAGAGAAACTGGGGGAGGGACGGGGGG
>NW_004567130.1:10144523-10161166 GCF_000260355.1 Condylura cristata | reverse complement strand
CTGGGGCATAGGGCTGTGGGCAGGCGCGCTTCCTCACCAAAGAAGGCTGCCTGAGCCAGGGTGGCGGGCAGAGCTGCAGGCCCAAGCGCCTCTGCTGCTGCCCGCTCTCCCGTGTCGGGGTCCCTCTGTCTTCACCCTGTCCCCGAACAGGAAATGCCTTTCTCAGCCTCCTTCCAGGTGTCCCTTCTTTGGGCTCCATTTCTCCCCTCGGCCACTCTTCTCTGTCCCTTCTCTCCTGGCTCATGTTCTATGATGTCTGAACTTCTGGCAGGCTTAGGCTGGAACTTGGACACTTCCACACCCCCCCCAGAAAACTTTGGGGACTCCGCCACCAAGGATCACTCTGGCACAGAGAAGCCAACCATCACTTCAGTGAGAAAGCTTTTGCTGTGTTTATGTTTTTTCCCCCCAGCAACAGATTTACATTCCTAATTATGTTTGTTCAGACTAAGGTTAGCTCTCTCATTCCTTAAGAGATAATCAGTGGAGGATGGTGTGGGGGAGTCCATCTGGCCTGGAATTTTAATTTTGCTCAGCTAATCCCCCAAATGGATAATCCACTTGTGGCTAACTGAGGTTCGGCTGTCCATTATCTTTAGGCAGCAAAGTATGGCAGGCCATACTTCAAAGGGCAGGTCCCAAGAGAAGGTTGGCAAGAGAAACAAGGCCTCCCTTTCATAGCCCTCAAGTGGTGCCCTCTCCCAGGGAAAGCGGAAGACGAATCCTGAATGTGTGCTTTCGGCCCCATTTTCTTACACCTGGTCCATGTTTGGTTCCGCTGAGTTCTGACCTGCCTTTCTCTCATGGACGGAGGTGTGGGCCTCAGGTCGCTGGCTGGCAAATCTGGCTCTTATACCTGCATAAGTTGGCAGGTGCTGATTCCCAAGCATGCAGCTCTGGCTCTGGCTTGCAGGCTGGTGGTTGAGGCCTAAGTGACTCCTGCCGCTCAGACCCCACCCCCGCCCCTCTCCGCTGGGGCCTGCAATGGGGTCATGAGGTTCCTGCCCGAGGTGGGACCCTCTGTAGCCGTGAAGCCAAGCGCCTGTGATGCCTTCTGATCACCCCAGTGCTTGAGTTTCCCTGCCCAAATCCTATCACCTCTCTCTATTAAGAGTACTGGCTACCGAATACATGGTGTTAAAAAGTATCAGCACCGTTAACTCACCAGAAGCTACTTCTCCTCAGTCTGGAGGTGGCAAGAATATAAGCTCAGGGACCGTTTCATTTTCCAGCTGCCCTGTATCCACTTAAAGGCCTCCATGCGCTTAGTTGTTTTGGAAAAATCACTTTCTAAACTTAACTTCATTTGTCAAATGAATAAACTGCATAACACGATAAAGCCAGTATTGTGTTAGCTTAAAGTGCTCTGCTCAAATTTGTAACATTTACTTCAAAGGTAATGATGGAGGCCCGCCAGGCCTACTGTGACGCACAAACTTTTGGGGCTGGCTAGCAACAGTGGTGGTTTTTCCCCAGCACTGTAGCATTTGGTTCTCACTTTGCACGGTCAGGAGATAAATTTTCACCGTGGTCTTACCTGGTCTCGGGCTGTGCCTGTTAGGTAGAGGTGGCCATTGCAGCTCTGCTCCAGTAAGGTAGCAGGGTGGTGCGCACTCAGTGGGCTCCATCCGACGTGGAACACACTGAGAGATGAATGTTGCTTTCTCGTTGCAGTTCTAGACCAGCAAACACAGAACAAAAGTGAGCCAACTTGACTAGCACCCCCAGAGCACCTCCATGGTGCCAAAGTAATTTGAAAATCACCAGATTCAGCTCTCCTGAGTGCTCTTCTGTGAACTCCACAGCTGGGCAGCCCACCTACGCTCAGGCTGAGGCAGCACTGTGGGGAGAGCAGTGAGCAAGGCTGAGTGGGGCCTCAGGTATAGGAGACCCTGGGGCCCTGACCTGCCTTCAGCTCCCAGGGCCTGGCTGTGAGCTGGCGCTCACACCACAGCTTGCACGATGAGAGGGTGACAGCACAGCCTGACTCAGCTAACTGAGGTCAGTGCCCTGAGAGGCTGGACGTGGAGCCCAGTCTGACAGAACGAGGCGCAGTCAGTGCAGGGTGGCGCCTTCATCCTTGTTCTTGCCAGCACTTTCCCTGCTGAACCTTCCACAAATGTTCCTAAAGCCTCCAACCCTGTTTTCCCTGGTAATTCTCATTAGCAGAATTGACACTTGTCATTTTGCGGGCTGCATTTGCAGTACAAACTAGTGAGAATATTATGAAGCATAATTTTTGTGCTTTGACCTGCCTTTCCATTTCCCTGTGGCTAAGCCTAACATCACTATAAATCGAATTCATGGAGAACATGAAGACTGATAGGTTTTTATGCCAGGACCTCACCTGTAAATTCACTAATAGCCAGTGCAAGTAAACTTCAACTTCCTAGACTCAGTTCGTCATGTTCAAGGATGACCATTTTGTGGGAGTGAGAATTGAGTGTCCAGGTTTGGGGCGTGTCGTGCTGACTGACCACTTGTACCCCGTGATTCCAACTCAGGTGTCCCGCGAGGGCGCGTCCTAGGAACTGAGAACAGCTACTTGGCATTCTGAGGGAAAAGGGCCAAATTATATAGCTCTCAGGGAAAAGTCACTACAGGAGAGCCCATGTGTTAGCCAGCAATGCTTTTTGGCTCACCGTGTGTGTGGTGGGGAATCAGTGTGGAATACCAGTTTCCACTTCATCCCATTTTCCCTTCTGTCCTCAGACCTGCAATGCCTCTTTTGCCACCCGAGACCGCCTGCGCTCCCACCTGGCGTGTCATGAAGACAAGGTGCCCTGCCAGGTGTGTGGGAAATACTTGCGGGCAGCGTACATGGCAGACCACCTGAAGAAGCACAGCGAGGGGCCCAGCAACTTCTGCAGCATCTGTAACCGAGGTAATCTCCCTGCTGTTTCCTCACTTCCGGCGGATGGGCCTGAGCTCTGTGGGAGGCCTGGGGGTGCCTGGCCCACCCTACCTCAGATGCCGCTATTCACACGGCTGGCCCTTCCTTCCCACTGAACAGTAAACACCTTCATTGCCTAGCTAGCTGTTTGCCTCCCCTTCCTTACCAAGTTTCTTGGGGTCCTTGGAATGGGAGTTTCCAGATGTTGTTTCCATGCTTGGGCCCATCTGCTGCTCATGGATTTTGCAGACATCACTACTGAGGTTGGTGGGAGAGTCATTAGGCCTCAGGAAATGGGATCAAAGAGGGTCCTTGTTTGAGAGCTTTTGCTGGCTGATTCCCTGGCATCTGGAAACCAAAAAGGGGTGCAGACTTCCTAGCGCAGCGGTCAGAAAAGAGCCCAAACCTGGGTCAGTTGTGGCCTTGATGACAGAGGAAAGTAGAAGGTGCTGAGCAGGGCAGTGTGCTGGCGGCCTGGGTCAGCTCGGGAGGTGTCTGGCTCTGTGGCCCTGGAGTTGTGTTGGATGAAGGCAGGCTTGTCCCTGAGCGTCTGCCAGGGTTTGTTGGCTGTTGGAAGGACTGGAGTTCGTGTTTTGCAAGCACAGTGTCAGCGGGGGAGGCTCGTGCCGTGTGCGTGCTGGAGGAGGTCTGGCAGCTGTCTGGTGGGCGTGAGGGTGCTTCTGCATGGTGCGCTTGCTTTGACTAGGTGGGGGCGCGACTGGGAGTCCTGTCTCCTGGTTCCAATGCTTCTGGAAGTTTTCTTGTGACTCAGTGGGTTGAGGACTGAGTGAGGAGTCAGGACACCCAGAGTTTAGTCCCAGCCCCTCCCACTTCATACTCTGTGACCTTGAGTGCTCCCTTCCCCTCTCTAAACCTCAATTTTTTCATCTCTTAAATGGGTTTCATCCCTTCATCCCTTGCCCACCTCACAGGGTTGTTGTGAGGATCGTGGGAAACTAGGTGGGTGAAAGTCCTCTGAACCCTACAAGGAACTGCCTCACACGGAGGAAGCCCCAACACTCTCTCTACTAGTATCAGGAAAGTCACGGATCACCGAGGCTCTGGTCTGGACCAGGCACAACACGCCTGCAGTCCTTGGCTGGAGTATTTGGGTGCTTGTGCTGTCTCCATGTGCTTGAGGGCCCTGGTGGAAGGAGACTGCTGAGTATGTGCGTGTTCTAGGTGCGTTGGAGCTGGGCCCTTCCTGGGACTGCACCCCTGGGGTTTGCCTTGAAGGCCTGGTGTTGATGTGTACGTCATCAGGAAACCTGCTGTGGAAATGGAAGGTGCTAGTAAAAGCTGCTTGAGCTGTCCGTCCTGATGTCTGAGGTGTCAGAAGAGTCCACTTCTGGCAGGAGCCTCCCTGGGTAGCGAGCAGAGGGGCTGTGCGTGCAGGAGACTGTCAGACCGTGGCTGACCACCTTGACGGCGGCTGTCCTGGCTCTCGGAGAAGATGGTTTCCTGTCTTCTTTCATCCAACCCTGGGCTTCCTGACAGTATCCCCAAATAACACTAAACCTGCCGCAACATGTGTCTTGTCAAGTTTTCAAAGTTGAATTTCTTAGCTTGAGAAGTGGGGTCAGGGCTCAGAAGCAGGAAGCCAATGAGCGTGGAGAAGAATCCTGACGATAAGACTCAGCCTAGCCCGGATTACAGTGAGACGAGAACCGAACAGAGGACGAGTGGCAGGGCTGGGAGCCCAGCTCAGGAAGGAAGAAGAGCTGGGAGCAGCAAGAAACATCAGGGAACGGTGACCCAGTTAGAAGACAGCTGACGTGCCAAAGCCAACCACGACTGCACGGCAGGCTTTGTCTCCCTGGGCTGGTAGAGGGCCTGGGTGTGACTACACGACTACACAACTGGGGTGGGGTGTCAGAGCAAACCAGGGCCTCCCTTTCTCAGAAAAACCAAGACCAGGTCTGGATCAAAGCTGAATAGACTACTTTGGGACCAGAGTCAGAGCGGAAATCTCATTCCTCCAGGAAGATACGTACACTCTGGGTCCAACTCACCCTGGGTACGCAGAAGAGAAAACAATCTCAGTGTTTATCAGAAGAGAAGGAGCAGGATTCTGCCTCTGGACTCGTTTCATGAGCAGGTGTAGGGAGAGAGTCCCCAAGCTCCTTCCTACCCAACAAAAAGAGGAAGGCAGTTTTTCTGGGAAGACTCTAGAGACATCGGGATTAAACGCAGAGACCTCAGTGTCGTCTTTGGCCCGGCCCGCCATCAAGGCTGTGACCCTCTGCAAGGGTTCAAGCAAAGGTTTAAGCAAAGGTGAAGTGTCAGCCCCAACAAATGAGGTTGGAACTTCCAAGCCCCTAAGATCCTTCAATTCCATTAATTCTTAAGTAATCAACCTAATTACTTACATGACTCCTGGCTGTGAAGAATGAAAAGAGGGGAGACCGCCTGGCTGCCCTGCCCCCACACTTGACTCTAACGCAAGTTTATGCAACAGATTGCCTACTTTTGTCTTAGTGGCCTATCAGGACGTGGGTCCAACCATCTCTAGAGGAAAGTACTTTTCAGTGAGAGCATCACATCCTTTCATTTTCAAGCTGAGAAAATCAGTTGCATTGAACAGTAAACAGGAGAAAAGGGCCTTCCTTCCTTTCTAAGTTTCTGTAGCAGGGCCTTTGCTTATATGCTTGGACCTACGGATACAAGGAGGACACCCTATCGGAGATCGGCCTTTGACAGAGCCCCTCTTTGGACTCCAGCGTCACTGCTGAAAAGGTAGAGGAAGGTGTCTCTCCAGCCAGATGAGTATGCATCACCGAGGCCGAGCATGGGCAGAGCTTGCTGCTCCCCAGGACTGAGCAGACACAAATCTGCTTAGTACCCTCCTTCAGCACAATTCAGTTGCGCATGTCCCCGCCAAGGTTTGGATGGGGAGAAAGCAGTCCCTGATTCTTGCAGATGTGAAACCTATAAAAGAGGGGTTCTCCTCCTGCACTACAACTGCAGCTTACAAGGCAAGAAAATGTGAATGTGAATTTGGGTAATAAATTCTTTGTCTCTGGTGTGCGCGGGAGGGAGGTTTGTAGGTTGTAGTGGAGCCACATGCCTGCTCAGTGTCTCCATCACTCCCAGATCAAGCTGCCTCTTTCATTCTTGGTTAACCACCGGTGAAGAGGCAGATGAGTTGAGAATTCCAGCTAAATATGCCTGGCTTCAAAGATACGTTCTTCTCAGAAACTCGGCTTCTGCTTCATCGCAGCACTTGGCTGCCGAGTGGCTCTGTGTTTAAATTCTGGGCTTCGAGTGGCAGCTGCGGACCTACTCCCACCACCCGCCACGTGCTTTTGCTATAGATAGTACAGTCTGCAGCTGGGGGAGAGTTGAGAGGACCCGCCATGTGTTTCTTAGATTTTCAGGAAATGCAGCGAGTTATCAGTGAGCATCTGCTGTATTCCCCTGGTATAGCTGTTTCCGCCAGGAGTAAACAGAATTCCGTCTTCCTTCCCTCTTCTTCCGTCAGACCCTGCTCTGGTATGCCACCCAGAGGGTTTCATGGCCGGCCCCGGAAGGGGGAAAAGCCCCTTCTGAAGTAGCTTCATATGGTCAGGAAGTCCTGATACCTTCAGCTGATTGCCAGGGGCCACGTGCCAATCCAGGAGACAGGGCAAGATCCTCCTTCCCATCGGCCCATCTCTTCATTCCTGACTACAGGAATGTTCCTCTTAGAAATGTTCCTAGCGGACCCTCTGCAGTCAGTCTGATGTCCAGTGATCTGCCTCAGGCAGACAGCCTGTTACACTGTGCGAGAGACAGCTCCCTCTAGCCTGCAGGGCGAGGTGTCGGCATTTGCTCGGGGTCGGACTGTGGAGTAGCTGTGTGGGGAAACGAAGGAACATTTAATTCAATCCCACATCTCCATCCCAGACACACAGATCAGCCCCCATCCACCAGTGGCTTCCAGTCAGACCCACTAGCATGGCAGAGAGATGCATGAGTGTAAGTGGTTACAGTGAAAACAACTCCAAAAGTCTGAGGGATCTTTCCAGGACTGGGGCCAAGTCACGGGACCGAGAGTGACAGGCCAAGTTCTGGCGGTATGTGGTCCTGGGTGGGGTTCGGGCTCTGCCATTCAGTAGCTGTTAACTACTCAGCCACGCCAGGCCTCGTGATCTTCTCTGTGACATGGGTATGCGACATGCCCCCTGCCTTAGGATGGTTTGGGAAATTATACAGAAAAATGCATGTAATGCATTGGGCCCTGGCACAACATCATCACTTGATACAGTTTCAGCATCAATTTGAAAGGCTGCACTGACTCACAATTCTAAACAAGTCTTTTGCAAGCACGACAAGGTACTTTAAAGCCTCTGGCCTGTTAGTAGTGGATCCTATGAGAATACCTGAGAATGTGTCAACCAGATCTAGAGTGGATTAAAAAGAAGCCATCAAGGTCCTGGCACCCCAAGTGGGCCTTACACTAAAAAACTTTGCTTCCTGCTGAAGGCACTTTTGGAGTTTCGACCACATGGGGTTCAGTGACATAGCTCCTTCTTGTGACACCCAAGTCAAAAGCCTTTGTCTGGCCCACCTGGTTCCTCGGACTTGTGGCTGGTGTGTAAGAGACGCTTTTCCCAGCCTGAGACACCATCACGGCTTACAGTGGCTGGAGCAGCTCCAGGATGGCCAGGTTGCCCCTCCCCACAAATAAAAACAAAGAAAGATGATCCCTGTTTCTTCGTTAAGTGAACCCAGTGGATGCTCCAGAAACAGCACTGCGAATCAGAGATCGCCGAGTTCCTTTAATGTAACTTCCTGTTTATGTTGTTGTTCTTCGAAAGGTCTAAACAGTTACTAGACTCAGTTATTTTGAAGGTGAGACTGTTAGGAAAATACGAGGACTCCTAAGAGGTAGACGAAGGGCGCTCCTGAAGGCATCCTTTGGGATTCATCTCGCCGCCATCCGGTCTGTTGCCCAGTTTGCCTTTGCAGGTGATAAGCAGGCAATGTGCTGCTGGAGTGCAGCCCCCCACACACTTTCTGACTGTATTTCTAGCGTTGTCCCGGCACCTGACCCTGGACTGAGACGTCACTCAAATACTGTTATTAAGGTGCCAAGCGAGCGAGTTGGCCTTTGGCTGTGGCACGGGCAGGAGCAGGATCTCAGACCACCCCTGCAGGCGCCACAGCCCTGCCGAGAGGGCTCTGCAGAGAAGCCAAGGACAGTGCCGCCCTCCGTCCTGAGCCTGAGCTGGGTGACTCCTGTGGTTGCAGCCCTTTTTCAGCCAAGGAGGGGCCCCTTCTAGGTGCAGCTGATCTGGGGATACTAGCCAGAGCGGCCCGAAGAGAGGTGTGGGGGAAGCAGAGAGGTGTCTTTGCTGGCTGCGGGATCTCATCTCCTTTTGTCTTGTTTAGGTTTCTCCTCTGCCTCCTACTTAAAGGTCCATGTTAAAACCCACCACGGTGTTCCCCTTCCCCAGGTCTCCAGGCACCAGGAGCCCATCCCGAATGGGGGAGCAGCGTTCCACTGCGCCAGGACCTATGGCAACAAAGGCAAGCGACCCCTTGCTCTGCACTTTGCTTCTCTGCGCAGACTGTGTTGTGGGGGCGCTAGGCCGGGCGTGGGGAGGCGAGAAGGCTGCCGGCTTGCTGGCCGCCTTGAGGAGGCGAGGAGATCTGAGTGGCAGTGGCCTCCAGGACAAAAGTCACAGTGGGGTATCTCACTCTAGAGCAGTGAGGGAGGCTTCCGGGCCCTGCCGAGATTCAGCCCCGCCTCCTCTCCCAGCCCTCCCCCCTTGCTCCTGGCCAGCCCCCACAGTCTGGAATCCTGCAGGGATGCCCGGGGGCCCACACAGGAAGAGGAGCCCTGCATGACGCGTCACTCGGGGCCTGTCCTTTGCCTGTCGCCCTCTAAAGACGGTGTGGAGCTGCAGCTGAGCGCTTTCTACCACTTTGACTGGAGGGCAGGGGGAGCCACGGGCTGGCTTCCCCTCTGTAGGAGTGACTGGTTGCTGTGAGCCTCTGGCCGCGTCTGTGAGCTGCATGGTGGTCAGGAGCTAGCAGACTACCTCGGGTTTGGAGTTGGTTTGCACAGAGCTCCCTAGGTCCCACTTCACTTGTTGATTCAGGTTGTTCTGTGGTATTTCACGTTGTCGTCGTCTTGGGGACGGCTCCAGGGGCTTGGCAGATGGCAGAGATGGCATGCTCCACGCTCCCATCACAGACCTCCCTTTCCCGGCATGGCTCTCTGAACCTGGGCAGGAAGTTGCCTTTCTGGTGGAGAACTCCCGTGTGGACCAGGCAAGGCAGAGCGGTGGGTTGTCCTGAGGCCTGGATTGCCCAGGGCCCATGGGGACAGCCAGCTGACTGAGTTCTTCAAAGTTGCTTTAATCTCTGTGCTTTGGCTGCTTGGCCTTGGAAGAGTTTTGGCAGAGCGGAGGTGGTAAGGTGGTACCATAAGGAAAAGGATTGGCTTCTGTGTCTCAGCCATGGATGGGGTCTGCCCAAGGTGAAGACATCAGGGCTACGGTTCTGCCCTGCTAGGGTGCAGCCAGTTGGCGTGGAGGCGAGGTCTTTGACATACCTGCTTGGTGTCATCAGAACAGCCATTTTACCCCCAAGGGCAGCAAGAGAGCCAAGGAGTTGGGAGTCTGAGTTGTTCTGGGCAGAAGCAGTGGAGGTTCCCTCTCCTTGAAGCAGGCTGAAATGGTGGTGAGCAAAACACGTGCACCTGCATGAAGCGTCGTGGCGAGGTAGGCCGGCAGTCCCAGGGCCCTGCTGTCTCACCCCCATAGGCACTCCAGGCTCCCAGACTGAGCAGCCGACTCTCCGTGGGCAGCGGCGGCCACCAGCTGCCCTCCACCGGCCTGTGAGCAGGCCCCTCCCCACCCCTCCAGGAGGGGCATCTTCCAGAGCCTGGCCTCATCTCTCCTCTGTGTTTTATTTTCTCCTAGAAGGCCAGAAATGCTCACATCAGGATCCGATTGAGAGCTCTGACTCCTATGGTGACCTCTCGGACGCTAGCGACCTGAAGACGCCGGAGAAGCAGAGCGCCAATGGCTCCTTCTCCTGCGACATGGCAGTCCCCAAAAACAAAATGGAGTCTGACGGGGAGAAGAAGTACCCCTGCCCTGAATGCGGGAGCTTCTTCCGCTCTAAGTCCTACTTGAACAAACACATCCAGAAGGTGCATGTCCGGGCCCTTGGGGGCCCCCTGGGGGACCTGGGCCCTGCCCTCGGCTCACCTTTCTCTCCCCAGCAGAACATGTCTCTCCTCGAGTCCTTTGGGTTTCAGATTGTTCAGTCGGCGTTTGCATCATCCTTGGTAGATCCTGAGGTTGACCAGCAGCCCATGGGGCCTGAGGGGAAGTGAGGCAGATGCTGTGTCCCCACGGAAACGACCATCGGGGACTGCTGAGAAATGCTGTGAATGCGGAGGGAAGTAATGTCTTTGGGTTCTGTAGCTGAGAGATTTTTATTCGTTTTTAACTCCCCCCACCCAACGTTATCACCCCATTCCCTCTCCACCACCCATTCTGCACCCCTCCACCCCCAATGGTCTTTAGAAATAGATTCTCATCTGATACTCTGCAGAAATATCTCCAAGACCCGGTATGGGACAAGGGCAGAAAACACTACATAGGCCTACGAGGCAACACCAATGTGGTTTTTCTAAAGGGCGGAAGCTGGAATTCCCGGTGCTCAATTCTTAGTGACCCTAATCCCAAACCAGTGCCTGATGGCACCCTGGGGCCTCCGTGACTTTGGTCCCCTCCACTTCCCTAATCCCTCATTTCCCCCTTCTCATAAAGAAACCACAAGTAGGGTTTCAAAAGAAACCACAGTAGGGTTTCTACCCACTTACACAATGCTGATGCCCAACTGTTGTTAAGGAAGCTGGAAGCCTACAGCATCCACGGACCATGGGTGAGTGTCCTCTGAGAGCCACCTGAGTTTGGCCCTTGACCTAGAGGGCCCCAGACTTTGCGAGCCCTGCTTGAAGTCTAGCATTTTGCTACAAGGCAAACTCAGCTATTGAGGACACCCCCACCTCAGATTCCAGTTCTTACGTGATTTTAACCATTCAACTTGCTGTTGGGTTTTAATTCTCTAATTATTATTATTATTGTTATTATTTTTTAGGACCAGTTGTAGTGAATTGCTACTGAAAGCTATCCCAGGTGATTACAGAGCTCTTTGTAAACCGCAGTCACACGTTAGGGTTAGTATTAAACTTTGTTTAGATGTACCATAATTAACTTGGCTAGTTGATTGTTTGAAGTCTATGGAAGAAATAGTTTTATGCAGAATTTTAAAAATGCCAGTCTGGTCAGGGAGGTAGGGGGCTTCAATGCTGTTGGGAGCCAGGAAGCTGAAGGGGAGCAGGAGGTGGAGACATTGTGTGCCTCAGTTGTGTCACCTGGGAGCAAGCCCAGGCTGACCTCATGATGTGAATTGATCTGATCAGACTGTATTAAAAATGTTAGTACGTTACTCTACCTGCTCCCCTGAGTCCAGTTTTTTAGCTGTGATGGGCGTCTGTGGGACCTGAAGAATGGGCATTCTACACCTTGGGTGGCAATGGGTACCCAGGAGACCTTCCTTTCTCTTCATTGCACCAGCTATACTGGGATTGACGGGAATCTTCCCACAGAGGACTCAGCTGCCCACATTCATGTACATGCATTACAAATACTCCTAGTCTTCACTGCTTTATGCAAGACCAGCCTCATCCCTGGGGACATGGTGATAAACAGGACATTTTTGTGGAGGAAGACAGTAAATAAATAAGCAGATTTAACTGATCTCAGATGTTGAGAAGTCCAAGGAGGAAATTGGGCAAGGTGAGGGGCAGTGACAGCAGAATAGTTAAGGTGGCCCAGGACCCTTTGAGGCAGCAGCTAGGACTCCAGGAGACAAGACTTGGAGTTTGAGAGTATTCAAGGGGCCTGACCTAGCAACCAGCTAGGACCTAAGAAAGGACATGGCCGAGGAGAAAATCCTCACAGCCAAGGGCTTCTTCAAAGCTCAGCAACTTGAATCTCTAACCCCATGTCTCCAACAGGGGTGAGTAAAAAGGCTGTGGCACCCAGAGTGCTGAGAGTATGGAGAAGGAGGAATGACAATAAAACAAACAAAAACCAAGGACTGAGCGCAGTGACCAACTACTGGGAGCAAGAACTGGATTGAGAAGGCAGGGAATCTATAGCACCCAGGCAGCTTGAGCAGCCTCAGGGAAGAGGGAAGCCCTAAACTTGGACAAACAGCATTTAACCTCCAAACAAGTATCAAGAAAAAAATTATAATAGAAAAATAAACACAGACCAGGAGGAACAAGCAAAGAGCCCAAAATGATTTAGATCCGCATTAATAGCAGTAATTACCCTGCATTCTGGTTTAAAAGCAGACTCTGAGCTGGATTTAAAAAAGTAAAAATCCTCTAAGCCGTTTACAGGAAATCTTAGGTAAGTTGCAGGGCTCTGTGGACTATGTGGGGTGGAGACCTGAGCTGTTTGGTGTAACAGAGGAAACGGTGCTGAGGCCCTTGGACATGTGGCCTGTGACCATCACAGAATTTGCCAGCAGGGTATTAAAGCTGAGACCCTGGCCTAGAACCAAGTACTTGAGATGTTCTCATTCCTTCCTCCCCCGCTCGCTTGCTGAAACCCTGGGCCAGGTCCACAGACAGATAGGGACCACTCAGGAAGCAGTGACTTGTCACGTGGAAGGGGCCGTGGGGGACAACAGAACTGGCAGGCTGCTGCTTTCAAAGTGCTCTCACCTAGAAGCCTGCGCTGAAGTGGAGGTGCCCCTGCCTGCCCCTCAACCTCAACAGTCCTCCATACACCACACCCTTCAGGCATGGAGGAAGGCTGTGCAGAAGGTGAGTGCATGAAGGTGGAATGCCTTCTCTCACGTGGGCAAGAGGGAAAGCCCGAGCCTTGCTGTCTAGCTCCACCATCTGTTCTTAGCCAACTCTGAGCCTCAGGTTCCTTGTCAGAAAAATGGGAGCTCACATGTCATGAGCACCCTCTGTGCCTAATCCTCAGCACAACCTTTGATGCTGGTCATTCCCAAGCTCCAGTGACAGTGCCTTTGCACATATGCCCAGTGTCATGCTTGGCCCAGGGCCAGCACAAGCAGCGGCAAAGAGCCACAGAGAAAGTCAGGGTCAGTGCCAGAGAGATGTCCAGGGCTCCTATGTGAAAATACTTTTTGTATTCATACTGACCCATTAGGGTGATTTGTGCTGTGGTCCCCCAAATGAATCAGCAGCACTCTGGCAGACTTGCTTTAGTGAGGGCTGCCTCACCAGGGACCCAGTTCAATCACTGCTCGAGGACCAGCCTGGCCACGACTGGTACTGTGCTCACCTCCCCGTGGCAGTGATTACCGTGACTGCCCCTGGCAGATACGGTAAGGGAGGTCTTGGGGCATCAAGCAATTCCAGTTCATGTGGCTACAGGGTAATCTGCCAACTGAAAGCCCTCAATGGGTCAGACCTGGGGGGCTGGCGGGCCTCAAGATATAATTTTGGCAAATCTCCAGGCCTCAGCTTCCTCACATGTAAAGTGGAGAAAATAAGACAGACTGGGGATGGTGTATGTTAGGTGCCTGGGCCCATGGGTGGGACTGAACTTCAGTCCCTTTTATGGTCCTTTCTGTTCTACAATCTTTTCCTTGGTGGCTTGTGGGACCCCCAAAACTGTCCACAGCAGCTTGCCTCTTCTGGATTTCCCTAGCTCTAATCCCACATTTTCTATTTGATATACCTCAAGCATGTCTCTACTTGGGCATTTATTTTTCATGTGTCAGGCCTTTATGCCCATCCTGTTCCTAATCACAAAAGTCTTAGCAGTGACACATATGTGTGCCAAGTCTCAGGGAGGGTCGGGTTCACTACACATTTTAGTAGGGTCTCAACACTACACATTTTAATTGCTTGCCTTCAAATCACCCAAAGAGGTAGGCACTAGTTGTACAATTAAGCACCTTGTTCCAAACACATGTGTAAGTGGAGCAATGAGGATCTGAGCCCAGCAGTCTAGACCCACAGTCTCTCTTCACTGCCACTCTGCCCAGGGGCGCGCCGTGCTTGACCCCAACTGCCCTTCCAGCCACAGCTGCCATCTTAGCCCTTCGGTCCCAGTCTGTTCCGTGGGTCCCCAGCCCCTGCCTTTTCCCAGGACACCCTCCACCTGGAAGGCTCTCCCCAACTCTGTGCAAGTGAACCCGACCCTTTGCTCGGCCTCCACAGCACGGCATCTGCCCCCCGGGTTGGTCACTGTGCCCTGGCACCAGGTGGCCCGGGAGAGCCAGTGTGGTGCAGGCCCCAGTGCTGCCACTTTCTAACCTTTGACAGGTGTGTCCTTTCCTTAAGTGCAAAACTAGGATAATTCTTACTCATGCTGTGAGGACTACAAGGGCTGACACCTGCGTGGCACATTAGGCGACACTCAAGCTCCCGTTCACTTTACCTGCGTCCTCTCCAGCAGACTCCATCTTCCTGTGAACAAGAATGAACAAGACCAGGGAGATGCTGCCTTCTGTGAGGGGCCACATGGTAGACACCTTCAGCTCTGTGCGCACATGGTCTCTTTCCAGCACCTCAGCTCTACCTTTCGCAGGTGCGGCCAGGCACAGACAGCACACACACGGACAAGCTGTGTTCTGAGAAAACCTGGTCAATGAACGCTGAAATCTGAACTTCAGTTTATTTAAAAGATTTATTTTGTTTTTATGCATACAAGAACCAGTGTGTGGGCCAGAGGTCTAGGGGATGAGACAATTCACCTGAGACTGAGCGGGGAGCAGAAGAGGCTGCTGTGTACTGAAATACACTGCTGAGGGAAGCAGCAGGCAAGGCAGGAGAGGTCTGCTGCACCGTGTGGGTCACCTCCCTGGCCAGGGATCGAACTCGTGCCACCATAGCTGGTGACAGTTTGATATACTGAGACTTTAACCCCTGTACCACCAGGGAGGCCCTCATACAGTTTATTATTATTATTATTGTTATTACAAAATATTCTTTTAAAAATACATATATTCTTCTTTAAAAAAATATATATATATATTCTTTTGACTTTCCCCCCACCACTCTTAGCTTATGGGCTAGACATAAATAGGCAGCAGGCTGGACTTGACTCCTAGGCCTTGCAATGACTGCACAGACCCTGTTCTCTTCTGCTTCTCCAGGCCCTCCCCAGACTCTGGTCCAGCCAAGCACAGGATCACAGTCCAGATCTGATCTACATCCAGAACTGGTGCTATCTTGGCCTGCCAATCCATTAATCCACACAGAATGCCATGCCATGTACCCCAACCAAGGTCACTCTAAAGAACTCCAGAGCCCACTCAGAGAAGGAACTGATGTATGCAGAACAAGAATGTCTCACCCAGTTCACCAATCCTATTTTCTGGTCATTTTATTTTCATTCCTATGTCCTTTGGGGCAAGGGAAAAGGAGGAAGAACAGAAGGACAGATATGCAGGTTGCTGATTTAGAAGGTGGGATGGAGGAAGCAGGGAATGAGGTCAGTGAATCCTGTCTGCTCAGGTTCTTTCTGGCTACTTACCTACCTCTGATTTCTGGCTTTCCTGGAAAGCCTGTACTTGGAGGGACCAGGGACGAAGTGAGGGCTGCCAGTTTTGCCCATGAGTTCAGAATTTCACAATTCTCCAGTACCTCTAATAGAGGAAATTCCAGTCATGCCCTCTCTTAGAGTTGAGTAATAGTGGTCAGACTGACCTTAAAGTCATTATTAGAGTCTTACAAATCCTTCCTGGTCCTTATAGGAAACAGCCTGGTGAGTTCCCTCCAGATTACACAATCAACTCCAAGTTTACCAGCACCTGGCAGCAGGACCTCCAGAATTCTAGTCCTGACAAACCCCTCCTGGGCCCAGCCCTCCTCCAAGGGTGGAGGGTAACTTTGGGCCCTTTAGACGCTCATAGAGCAGAGGGAGGGGAAGGGCAGAATGATCAAGATCTACATCTGCATCTTTTGCTAAACTGCCATGAAAGGAAATGCCAAATATTTATCCAGGAGATTAATATGTCTAACAAGACAAGTTTCCTTTGCAGACAAGGCAGCTTGGAGTGCCACTGAATAAAGCCTCTTTGTATTGCTCTAGGTAGGAACAACAGGAAAATAGCTTATTTTTACTTTGAAGAAAGTCTACTGCCCTCCCTAAACCTGGTGCAGGACCCTGTGGGCAGGCCATACCAAGCAGAGGTCAAGGCCTGGGCAGTAATGAGATAACTGCATGATTATTATTAACACCTCCTTCCCTTTTCCAAGGGCATTTTCTTCTGATTTTTTTCTCTTCTGAGTAAAAATCTGTGCCCTGAGTCTGCTGAATATTTTGGTGCTTATACTAAGGAACACAAACTCCCTGAATAGCTAGGCCTGCATTTAATCTTTTAAAAGCTTTTCTTTGAGTGATGCAGACTGCTTGCTTATTGATGTAGTTTCCTCTGTTATGAAGTCCTTATCTCTTGTCTACCTGAGGAACTCTTATTCAATAGCTCAGCTCAGAGGGCCCCTCATGTGAAAGCTTCCCCTACTCCCTCTAGAGGGAAACAACTTTCACTAATTACACCTGCCAAGCACTGTGCCAGAGGCTGTATGGACATCAGCAACTCTATGAAGTAAGTAAAATAATGGCCATTGTCACATAGCCAAAGCTCCAATCCTGAACTATCTGACCACAATGCCTACGACTCCATCACTGTGTCTTCTGGTGTAGAATCCCTGACCTATACATACTTCTACTTTTATTTTTAAAGATTT
>NW_004567130.1:10142777-10144423 GCF_000260355.1 Condylura cristata | reverse complement strand
AAAAAAAAAAAAGTGGTTATGAGAAGACCAATCACCTCATATAGGTTAAGACCAATGTTATGAAGGTGCATGGATAAAAGACTAGAAGGAACTGTGATCACAACTAGTTTATTTGGTGTCTCATCTTGTATAAACATAAAGCCTTTGGATCTTTGTCAACAGCTGCCCTCAGTGGCACTATGTGATCCTTCTTTCCCACTGGGTAGTTTAATGATGGCTGCATAGACCCTCCGTTACTTTCAGGAATTGGATTAAATATCTTCCAGTATTTTTTTTAAAGATATGTTTATTTATACATACAAGAACTGGGGTACTGGTGGGGGGGGGAGGGATGAGAGGAATCATCAGAGACAGAGTTGGGAACAGGACAGGCAGATGGCCTAAACACAATGCTGAGAGGAACAGTGGGTGAGACAGGAGAGTCTCACTCATGCTGTGCCATGTCGGTCACCTCCCTGGCCAGGGATTGAACTGGTGCTGCAGTGGCTTCACATTTCTTTATAGTGCAGTGCTTTAACACCTTGCACCACCAAGAGGCCCCATACTTTGTAGTATTTAAGATTAATTTAATTTTATTAAAAAAAAAGACTTTATTTATGCAAACAGAACTGGGGTTCAGGCCAGAGGTACAGTGGCTGTGAGAGAATTCACCAGAGAAAGAGTGGGGAGCAGAACAGCTAGATCAATGAGGTACACTGCTGAGGGGAGCAGCGGGTGGGTCAGGAGAGGTCTGTTGCACCATGTGGGTCACCTCCAGGACTGGGGATTGAACTCATGCTTTAGCAGCTGAGGCTAGCTTCAAGGTAGTGTGCTTTAACCTGCTGCACCACCAGGGAGATCCCATACTTCTACTTCTGTATTATCTTCTCATGTGTCTATCTCCTCCGGGACAGATTTTTTTGCAAAGGGGATTCCTATTCACACAAAGATAATCTTTTGTATGCTTGCCACTTGGCAGCCACCGACCCATTCTCTAGGTATTATGAGTGGCCACTGTCTCCCTCAGAAAGACTAAACTTCTTCTTTCAAGGAGTTTAAGTGGGAAGAGTAGTACAGGACATAGGAGATATGAATAAATAAATATTTGTATCACAAGAGAGAAATGAGAAGAAATAACTGTTCTGATGATCTGGAGAAGGATGAGATACCAGCAGGTCTGACAAGGTGGAATCATAGTAGGACTCTGACTCCTATAGAGATAGGTCTGGGGGAATGGGTACCCAAGAGAGGGGAGAATATGGTCAAGCCTACCTTTGATGTACAAATATCAGCTAATGATCAAAGTGACAAATCTCTTCCTGTCACAGACTGTACAGAATCTGCTACCAAAAGTCAGCCAGCCATCATATTGTGAAGATGATCTGGGCAGGGCAGACCATGCTTTAATGTGGGGGCCCCAATGAACAAAGACAATTTTCTAAGAGGAATTCTTCAGGCAATTTTTTAAGTAACAAATCTTCTCATTAAAATAGTAACTCCTATTTACCGAGCATACAGTTCTGATTCTCATCAGAACAGCTGTAGCTGCCTTCATCTCACAGATAAGAAAAATGGAGACTCAAAAAATCTAGCACAGGCCCTCCCTGGTGGCGCAGCGGGTTAAAGCACTGCACTGAGAAACTAAAGCCACTTCCGCATGAGTTCGA
>NW_004567130.1:10119694-10141987 GCF_000260355.1 Condylura cristata | reverse complement strand
AAAGAGTGGGGAGCAGAACAGCTAGATCAATGAGGTACACTGCTGAGGGGAGCAGTGGGTGAGACAGGAGAGGTCTGCTGTGCCATGTGGGTCACGTCCCTGGTCAGGGGTCCAACTCAAAGCTTCCGCTAGCTTCCCTTAGTGCTGTGTTTTAAACAGCTGTGCCACTAGGGAGGGCCCAAGATTAAGTCTGAATGTTTACAGGAGGGCCCTCCCTGGTGGCACAAGGGGTTAAAGCATAGCACTAAGAAGCTAAAGCCACTTCAGCATGAATTTGATTCCCAGCCAGGGAGCTGACCCACATGGTGTGGCAGACCTCTCCTGTCTCGCCCACTGCTCCCCTCAGCAGTGTATTTCAGTATATCTGCCTGTTCTGCTCCCTACTCTGTCTCTGGTAAATCTTCTCACCCTTCATGTCTCTGGCCTGTACCCCAGTTCTTGTATGCATAAATAAATAAATCTTAAAAAATAATAAATGCTTACACAAATAAAAACATTTTTATCTTTAAAACATTTTCAAATGTCCATCTTGCTCCCCTCCAGAGTGCTCGCTCTGCCCCTCCCATAGGTGTTGGGCCTACCCATAGACTGGGTGGTGTTACTGGAAGATGGGGAGCATGGTCTGTTCTTCACCACTTCCCCACCCATTCCTCTCTACGGGATTCCTAACTGCTTACCCCTGAGAAGCTGCAGTCTCTCTGCTAGTTGACTTCTGCTCTGCTGTTGTGTCCTGTGGTCACCATCCCCAAAACTGGCTTTCTCACAGATGCTTTCTGAATCTCAGCTCTCTTCTCTGTAAAGTGAACAGAAAACCAATCATCTGATGAGGGTTATGTGAAAATAAAGTAAGGGGAAGGTAGTGTATGTGGGTACAGACTGTAAAGCACTATGTAAACATTATTATTCCTTGGAGGAGCCTATTATTTCAAATATCTACTGCTATTGGAGTAGGTTAATTAGGTTAATTGGAAGTAAATTTGATATTTCATTAGTAGGTAGAAACAGAGCTAGAATTTCCTTTATGCCTACTCTTTTCCTGGTCTTTCCCATCACAGGGAAGGGCAACTCTACTCTTCCAGTGACACAAACCAAGTTTTGGGGGGCAGCTTTGACTCTCCTTCTGTCACATTCAACACCCTACTCATCAGCTGACCCTGCTGCCTGTACTTTCATTTATTTTTTTAAAGATTTACTTATTTATGCATACAGAATTGGGGTACAGGCCAGAGGTGTGGGGGATGAGAGGATTCACCAGAGACAGAGTGGTGAATCTGAGTGGGGAGCAGAAGAGCCAGACTGACTGAAATACACTGCTGAGGAGCACAGCGGGTGAGACTGAAGAGGTCTGCTGTGTCATGTGGGTCACCTCCCTCTCTGGGCATTGAACTTGTGCTACAGTGGCTGTAGACAGCTTCAAAGCAAGCGCTACACTTTGACAAACCCTTGTGCCACCAGGGAGGTCCTGCTTACATTTTTAAATAACATCTGTAAGCCAATCACTCTTCCAGCTTCCACTACGATCCCGTCCACCTCTGTCCAGCAACCATCCTCCAACCGGTCGCCTGCCTTCACCATCATCTCCCTGCAATCAGTAGCCACAGGGCAGAATGTCTTTTCAGATGGAAGCTGATTCACAGTCCTTCCCACTCTCACCTCACAAAGGCTCTCTATCTCACAGAAAGTGAACCCAAGGCACAGAGGAGCCAGGCCCTTGCTCCTTCTCTGACCCTGTTCCTACCACTCCTTACTCTCCCAGCTCCAAACACTTCAGAGAAGTCACAGTTTCTCTCACAAGCCCAGCATACTCCTACCTCAGGGACTTTCCCTCTGATGCTTTTGCCTGGGATTCTCTTTCTCCAGTCATAGGATTTGTCCTCTCACTTCAGCACAGCTGTTTTCCTGGATCACCAAATTTAAAAACAACACGCTCCCTGCCTAGTCCCCCCCCCCTTTTTTTTTGCTCTTCCTTACATCTTGGCACTTCTCACCCTTGATGTGTTATACATTTACTTGCTTGTGGTCTGCCTTCCCCTGTTACAGTGCGGGACTTTGCCCACTGCTCCATCCCTAGTGCCCAGCTGGAAATTAATTCCTCCAAATGTCTCTCTATAGTGGTTTCACAATTCCTGCTGACCAAGTCCGGTGGCAATTTTCATGTCTGGGGGCTCTCTAGATTGGGTTCCCTTCCTTGTGTGCTGGGGAAAGTCACACACTTACCTCCGTGTACTAAAGAGTATACAGATGCCTATTTTCCATGTTCAACTCTAAGTGCGGTTACTCTGGCACTATGGGTTTGAAGAGAAGGAGGGGATCTTTTAGTGTCTGACCATCTTTAATTCTCTTCTTCATGCCTGCAGCTGGCTAGAATCTGGGGAGATTCATTCTTCCACAGCCCACTTTTTGGGATGTGATGTTGTGGAGAAGAAAAATACATATAGGGCCCTCTCTGGTGGCGTAGCAGGTTAAAGGGCAACACTATGGGGCTGTTTGCAGCCACTGCAGCATGAATTCGATCCCTGGCCAGGGAGCTGATCCACATGGCTCAGCAGAACTCTCTGTCTTACCCACTGCTCCCCTCAACAGTGTATTTCAGTCAATCCACCTCTTCTGTTCCCCACTCTGTCTCTGGTGAATCCTCTTACCCCTGCACCTATGGCCTGTACCCCAGTTCTTGTATGCATAAATAAATCAATCTTTTTAAAAAAGAAAAATACATGTTAAAAACTAAAATTATGACAAAGAAAGTGGCAGATATGGGGAATTTATTGTATTTACAAAGTTCTGCAGAGTTGTTACTGTCTTGCGAGTTGGGAGTTGGGAATTATTTATATATGCAGCATAGATCATAAACTCTGGGGACATTCTCTTCTATACTCACCACCTTTTCACAGAACCCCAAATAAAATTTTATAGCCTCTTTGCCTGCACAGTGACTATGTCTGACCCATGCTGCCCTGTCTTAAAGGGAGAAAAAGCCCTTCTCTATTCTCAACATAGGGTCGGACCACCACACTAGCGGGCCCTGGTTGTCATGACAGGTGTGGACTTCAGCACTTCATGCTCCAACCTTGCTTTTGCTGGCAGTGGGCCACCTTCCCTGCCCTAAACAGAAGGCCACACTTCCCAGAACTGTACTTAACAAATTGTCTCTTCTTCCTCAGACCTGCCTGGACTGGCTAGGGGACTCCACCACAATATTGTATTTTCCCCTGGCAGAACATGCATCTGGCTCCAGTCCTCGCCCTCCAAAGTATGTAAGACCCAGAAGTACCAGCAGAGGGAGCCAAGAAAATTCAGATTCTTCAGAAGGCAGAGGGTCAAG
Organism: Condylura cristata; assembly: GCF_000260355.1. Taxonomy (NCBI): domain Eukaryota; kingdom Metazoa; phylum Chordata; class Mammalia; order Eulipotyphla; family Talpidae; genus Condylura; species Condylura cristata. The sequence goes on along the minus strand of NW_004567130.1, from coordinate 10,138,665 downwards.
GATAAAAGCTATTTCTTTGGCGGCTCAGGTAATTTTCTCCTCATTTAAGATACACAGAGCCGGGTGCCCTGTCAAAACAGTTGATTGTTAAATTCAGGTGAGTGGAAAGCAAAGGTAAGTGGAAAGCCAAAGGGAATTCATCCATTCCGTCATCAACAACCATTTATTAAGCCAGGCTACACACTGCCTATGGAGTAGTTCAGAGACTGTTACAGTCCTTGACCTCATACACTTGAGTTGATGAACTGGAAGAATTGATAAGAGGACGTCTAGGCACTTTGATCAAAATGAAGGCAGGTGAATCAAAATAGATTTTGAGGGCAAAAAGTTCCTATAATTCTACGGATACTAAAACAAACAAACAAAACACACACAATCACAGAACGCCCAGAGAACGAATGTTAGGTTCAATAAAACTGCTAAAAGCAATTTATATTAAAGTGTATATCACTTTTCTGAGTGAAATAGAATTGAGAATAAGTAGGAACTGAAAACTTGATCAATATGCTAATTTGGCTTCAAAATGGGGAGAGGAGTGCGCAGGTGTGGAGCTGAAACAAGACTGGCCACAGATTCCACGGCTGGGTGACAGGTATCTGGTAATTTCTCGCACAGTCCTCTCAACAACTTGGTCAATGGCCACGGCAGTTAAATTTCACATAAGATTCTATTTCTTAAGGGAGAAAACTACTCAACCAAAATTCCTACAAGCATTCAGAGCATACTTAAATGGCAGATATTTTCTCTATTGTCCTTTTCTTTCACAGATGTGCTGCCTCCGGAGCCTATGATCTTGATCCTTTAAGGAATGGCACAATGTATGCAAATTATTTCCTGGGGTCTTCTTACCTGTGTTATTCACAGGGGCAGGGAAGAAAATGCTCAAAGTCTCCCTTGAGGTAAATAATGAGATGTCTATTCTATCTTTTGTTGTCTAACAGGGAAGGAGTGTTCCCTCTTCCAAGGAATCAAAGAGCATGAAGGATGAATTCTGTCCTCACATTAGTGGACAATCTTGAATAAGTTCCATAACCTCTGGTGCTCCTCCTTTCAAAAGTCAGAAATATATTACATACAGAAACAGCATTTGTCAATGCTACTTTTAGTAGCATGAGAGAAGCTGGAAGGACAGGTTCTTTCCCATGTGTTTCCTCTTTGGTGTAATACTTTGTAATTAAAACAAGCGAAAAAAACAACAGATTGTAAAGCTCTCTCTGGAGAGCTCTGGTTTAAGAAAGTTTTCTTAGCAGGGGCCTTGGTGGCACAGGGGCAAAGCACTATCACTGCTGTGACTGCAGCCTGAGTTACTGAGGCCTGAGTATGGTCCCAGCCAGGGAGCTCACCATGGCACAGCAGACCTCTCCAGTTTTGCCAGCTGCTTCCCTCAGCAGTATATTTCAGTAGATCTGCCTGTTCTCCTCCCCACTCTGTCTCTGGTGAATCCTCTCATCCCCTGTATCTCTGTGGCCTATACCCTATAAATAAATAAATAAATTTTTTAAGAAAATAAAGTCTTCTTAGCAGGGCTTTTACCATGAAAATTCAATCCACAACTGGCAGGAATTATTGGGCCCAAGCTACAGCAGTTAGGACTTGTCTGAGTTTCTCTGAGGATGAACTGAAAAAAGTAGCCTCCAATATTCCCTGACACCTAATTAAAGAGTCAGGGTTGGGCCCTCCCTGGTGGTACAGCGGGTTAAAGCACTGTACTGAAAATCTAAAGCCACTTAAGCATGAGTTGGATCCCCGCCCTGGAGGTGACCCAAATGGTGCAGCCATGTGACCTCTCCTGACCCACCCACTGCTCCCCTCAGCAGTGTACTTCGTCAGTCAGCCTGTTCTGCTCCCCACTCTATCTCTGGTGAATCCTCTCACTGCCCCTGCACCTCTGGCATGTACCCCAGTTCTGTATGAATAAATAAATAAATCCTAAAAAAAAAGTCAAGGTTAAGAAGAAACGGTGCATACAAAGCCATCTAAAATAATAAAAACAAACAAAGAAATAAGAGCTTGAGAAAACCAAGTACAATGTAATTAGGCAATAAAACAAACACTTTGCAATTATCTAAAATGACAAGTATGCAGACTATATAAATGATTCACACAGAAGTATATGCTCCAAAAAAAGTGAAAAGGAAAATACAAAATACTTATTGCAATACATGAATCAGAAACACATTTGGAGTGATAAAAAATAGAGCATTCACAAAGCTACAGTAATCAAGAATATGGCACTGACAAGGACAGCCATTTATGCCAAACAGACTAGACCTGAGAGTCTAGAAATAAAATCATACATCTTTGAGGGCTTCCCTGGTGGCATAAAGGGTTAACTCTCAGTACTCAGGAAGCTCTGCAGCTACTGCAGCCTGATCCCTGATCCCTGGCCAGGAGCTGACACACATGGCACAGCAGACCTCTCCTGTCTCCACCACTACTCCCCTCAGCAATGTATTCCAGTAGATCCATATGTCTGCTCCCCACTCTGTCTCTCACCCCCGGGCTAAACCCCGGTTCTTGTATGCATAAATAAAAAAATCGATAAACAAAAATTTAAATAAATAAATTCATACATCCATGGATTTTTCAAAAAGGTACCAAGATCATTCAGTGGCAACAGGATAGTCTTAAACAAATGATGCTGGGAAAACTGGACATCCACATGCATAAAATGACGTCAAAAGCAGAAACCACCGGAGGAAAAACAGATACAATATAGACTTTCTACTTACAATAAGCTTATATATATATCCCAATAAACTCATTGAAAATATTGTAGGTTAAAAATGCATTTAGTGCACTTAACCTTCCAAGCATCATAGCTTAGCCTATTCTACCTTACATGTTTACCCTGGTGGTGCAGGGTTGAAATTAACACTATCAAGCTATTGCCCACCATGGCAGCATGAGTTGATTCCTGGCCAGGAACCTGGCATACTTGGGGCAGCAGACTCTCCTGTTTTGCCCATTATTCCCCTCAGCAGTGTATTTCAATAGATCGGCCTGTTCTGCTCCCCACTGTCTCTGTTAAATCCTCTCACACCTCGCCCCTAAACCTTTGGCCTATACTCCAGCATAAATTAAAAAAAAAATCTTAAAAGGAATATATGAAAAAATTGTAATATGGTGGATTTAATGGTATGTGAATGATGCCAATAAAAATGTAGAACACTTGTAAGTTTTTGTTGTTGCTAAATTTGCTTACGTTCACTAAATGTTTTTAAATGTGTCTGGTCCTAAGGGTACTGACAGCTAAAGGCCGTGTGCCCTCTCTTTGCTTCTTATTTGTCATCATCAGTTTCTATCACATCCTCCGTCCCCACTGCATACCTAACCTCTAGCCATTACCCAAATACACACTGCCAAGCTTTACCCGACTTCAGCACTTGCTTTCATGCTATTCCTTCTGCCTGGAAACTTGTACACTTTGTCACCCTCACCTAATCCTATCCTATTGTTTGAGAACCAATACAGACATGCCCTAGAACTTCTCCAACAACTCTCTGCTCCAACTGGAAAGTGTGACCCTCTCAGCTCCCCTCTCTGCACAGGTCTCTACAGTGGCACTTTTTACATTATACTGTCATGGTTTGGCCCATGTTTGTCCTCTTCTTCCCTGGTCCCTCTCTACCCTAAACCAGGATTGCAAGGAGGCACAACTTTCCTACTGCATCTTGAGCACTGGTGTAGTGCTTAGGACATACTAGGGGGAGAAAAGCTACCACTTACAAAAGGCTTTAAAGTCCTAGGCACATAACAATGTTCAAAATCATCCTGTGAAGCAGATATTACAGATGTTCCGAAAGACCAACTTTCCCAAAGTCTTTCAACTTGTAAAGTGACAGGGTGAATGAGCTGAGATCAGAATTGTACTTTTAATTCTCATATCCAGGGTTCTCCCTATCAGTACAGTGAGGAGGTTATTAGCACAGGCTATGGGGTCAGAGGCCTAAGATTACTTCATGTAATCTAGGCAAGTGACTTAACCTCTTTATGTCTGTTTCTCCATTTGTAAAATGAGGATAACAGTACTGCCCACAAATAAGGTTTTTATGAAGAATAGATGAGACATTATATAGAAAAACAGTTAAAACAGCTTCTGGCATATACTACCTGCTTAGTAAATGTCACTCAGCTTTATTGATGCTCATTACTGCCCCATGTTTATCTAGTGTTCAGTAAACATTGTGTGGCCAGATAAAAATGTATGTCATTCTATGCAGAGATTGCTGGATTATCCAACCCACTGTCAAATCAGGACTGGATTCTCAGGATTCCAGAGAACGGATGTCAAAACTCTAATAAGTACAAATGTTAGTGATAACACTTTGACCTTCTTAAGACTCACTGAGCTGACAATGGTCATACAAGGGAAAAGAAACAAATACTTTTTAATTCTATTCTAGATAAATTCACTTGCTTAAGCCACCAAGCATATCAAGAGCAAAATCAGAGGTTCAGCTAAGATGTAGCTTCTGATCCTAGAAGGCAGAAGTGACAACAGTATTAATAACAGCAGACATTCGTAATATGCATGAGGGGTGTTTCCAAATGTCTTGCATATATTAATTTAGTGTTGGAAAATTTCCCACTATGTTCAAGACAGATGAAACTCAGAACAAGATGGATGTTATTGGACGAAGGCACAGACTCTCCAGGAATGGGGAGGCTTTCTCATAAATCTAATGACTGACTCATGAAGGTGACAAAAGGTTAGACCACTCAGTGTTGGAGAGGACAAGATCCTAGAAAGTAGAAATGCTCCACCACAGCCTAGGAAGCAACGGCCTGACTGCAACTGGGCGCAATTTCTACTTCTAATGTCAAGATAATGAGGAAGCTGCTGCTAATGCTGTCTAAAACTCAAGAACACTTAGCAGTGATGGCTGACTTCCAACTGAGCCATTAAGGTAATGAAGAAGCAAGCTCCAGGTAGAGATATTATTGGGAACTCAAAGAACACATTGAGTGTTTCAAGCTGGTACTTAGCCTTCCATTATTGAACTCAGGGTCTTGCCATGCTGGGGCCAATTGCAGTCCACTTCTGACACCTCCCCTAACCCTGCTTGTAGCTGTTATCTGGGATTCACAGAGGGTGAGGAGATGCAATCAGATCTTATGACTGGGTCTTACAGTAATAAGATATTAATTTTTCTTCCTTGCATTTCCTTCCAACCATACATTATGATCTTGTTGGATGGAAGATCATTATGAACTTGGGTGTCTTTTTCTTTCTCTCTCCACTTTAAAGTTACAAAGGAGTCTGAAGCACATATAGCATGTATTATTGTTTAAAAATTATCTCCTTGGTGATGCAAAGTGTTAAAGTGCAGCACTTTGAAGCTATCTGCAGCCACTGCAGTAGCAAGCAGTTCAATCTCCTGCCAACGTGGTGACCCACATGGTATAGCAGGCCTCTCCTGTCTTGCCCACTGCTCCCTTCAGCACTATGTTTCAGTGGGTCTGCCTGTTCTGCTCCTCGCTGTCTCTGGTGAATCCTATCACCTCCCTCCACACCTCTGGCCTGTACCCCAGTCCCTGTAGGCATAAACAGATAATCTTTAAAAAAAGAAAATAAAAGGAGCCCCTGACATAGTAGGTACTCAAGACATTTGTTGAATGGAAGAATAAACAGTGATTGTAGAATGAAATACCAGGATTCTAGACAGGGGACAGAGATACCTTCACAGCTACTTTATTGTTTGCCCACACCCAAGATGTACTTAAAAGATAAAAATCTGATTTACATATTGTTTATGTAAGTACAAATGCTAACTTAACTGTGCACGATTATATCAAAAGCAATTCAAGTCAAACACCACAATCAGCATTTGCGCTTGAAATACACAAATGAGTGATCTTACATTCTGAAAACATTAGGGTGAAAACACTGTGTTCTTAAGTTAACCCACAGTGCCCTGCATGCCCATGCTGAGCAGAGCAGTGGGCGAGATTGAAGAGGTCACTACACCATGTGGATCAGCTCCCTGGGTGGGCACTGCTCCGAACTGTGGATAGCTTCACAGTGCTGTACTTTCTTAACACCTTGTACCATCAGGGAGGGAGGGCCCTGTTCATGACTTCTCAGGTTAGATGCAAAGCTCCTTTGTGTGTTCTGACCAGCCTGCCTTTGTTGTAGCACTTTTTAGCTCATCCCCACTCACAGGCATTGTGTGTCTTACTATGATTTCTTTTGACATGTTGGCTCATCACTAGATGATATTACCTAGCTCATAACTAGATGTAACCACATCTGTAACAGGGTGGTCTCTAGGAAAAGGGGATGTTCCAGGTTCCCTGCCCCACCCAGAAGGAGGGTGGAGCTGAGTGGAGAGAAAAGAAGGAATCAAGAGAAGGCATCAGGATGGAGACCTGAGGAAGCCACATGGAGCAGCAAGCATGTGATGAAGAAATTGTGCTTATTTCCTGGCCCTGCACTGGTTAAGGCAGATGTGGGTGGGAGACCTGTAGGGAGCCGACTATGGCAGTGTTTATATTGATTTTGATTTTGCTCTTTTCCTCCTAGATTTGTCTGGCCATTTCTGATCCTTTTCTATGGGTCCTGGCCAGAAGGTGCTTTAGTCTTGTGGTGGGCTTTCAGGCCTTGCTTTGGGCCAACCTCTTTTGGGTTCACTTTTGCCCACGAGGGGACGGGTAACTTCAGGTGTTTGATTTAGAAATTATATTCTTTATCTTCTGTATATTAAATGTATTAAAATTCCTTTTCATTAAAGTCTTACATGTTTTGTCTTGATGCAGTGAATAGCAGAACCTATTTAGAGCAGGCAGGTCTTGGGGTTCAGTGGTGCTCCTCTCTCCCTCTCCTGTAACAGATTTGGCGACTCTGATGGGACCCACAAAAAAGGGTCAGAAGGCCCTCCCTGGTGGCGCAGCGGGTTAAAGCACTGCACTGAGAAGCTAAAGCCACTTCCGCATGAGTTCGATTCCCGCCTGCCCCGGAGGAGACCACATGGCGTGGCAGACCTCTCCTGACCCGCTCTCTGCTCCCCTCAGCAGTGTGCTTCGTCCATCTGCCTGTTCTGCTCCCCACTCTGTCTCTGGTGAGGCCTCTCACCGCCCCTGAGCCTCTGGCCTGTACCCCAGTTCTGTATGTACAAATAGGTAGATCTTTAAAAAAAAAAAAAAAAAGGGTCAGAAATGCCCAGCAATCCCACTCCTAGGTATCTACCCAAAAGACACAAAAACACTGATTGAAAAAGATACCTGTACCCCCATGTTTATTGCTGCTTTATTTACAATTGGAAAAACATGGAAGCAGCCCAAATGCCCAAAAATAGATGACTGGATAAAAAAGATGTGGTACATATATACAATGGAATATTACTCAGCAACCAAAAAAGAGAAACACATGTCTTTTGCAGCAACTTGGATGGAACTGGAAAGGATCATGCTTAGTGAGATAAGCCAGAAAGAGAGAGAAAAATACCGGATGGTTTCGCTCATAGCAGGAGTATAATGGACCAGGTGGAAAATAACAAAAATAATGAACAACCATATACCAGAGACATTTTGTGGGGGTGGAGTGGGGAATGGGACCAAAAACAGGGTGGGGGGAGGGAAATGCAAGGGATTATGGTGATGGCACATGGGTGACTTGGTGATGGGAAACCCGCGGGGATTACAATTGAGATGGAAAAAAAAATGTACAAAATGATGTAAAAATAAACTTTTGTAATTAAAAAAAAAAAAAAAAGAAAAAAAAAAAGGGTCAGAAATGACCAGACAAGTCTGGGAAGAAAGGAGCAAAATCAAGATAAACACTGCCATAGTGAACCTCCCCATGGGTCTCTTACCCATAGCTCTTTCAACCAGTCCAGGGCCAAGAAACAAGCACGGTTTCTTTGTCACAGACACAACTCGCTGCTCCATGTGGCTTCCTCAGGTCTCCTTCTGGCACTCCATCCTGCTTCCTTCTTCCTCAGATTCCTTCTCTTCTCTTTTCTCTCCTCAGCTCCACCCTACCTCTGGGTAGGGCAGGGAACCTGGAACTTCCCCTTTTCCTAGGGACCACCCTGTTACACTGGTGGTGCAAAGGGTTAAGAGATGAAGGGGCCTTCCTTCCCTCCCTGGTGGAGTAAGGGGTTAAAGCACAGTACTGTGAAGCTATCTGCAGCCACTGCAGCACCCTTAGATCCCTGGCCAGAGAAGTGGATCCACATGGTTGGGCAGATATCTTCTGTCCCACCTGTTACTCCCCACTCTGTCTCTGGTGAATCCTCCCAACCCTACTCTCCCCCACCTCTGGCCTACACCCCAGTTCTTGTATGCATAAATAAATAAATCTTAAAAAAAAAAACAAAACTTGCCCAACTGACTTGTAAAGCTACTACATGACAGATTAAGAGATTCAAATCCAGATAACCTAATTCTTGAGTCCTGGTCACTGCTGTCTCTCACTAGATCACTGTGGCAGCCTCTTTACTTGTCTCCCAGCCTTCTGTTTTAGTTCCATCTGATCTTCCCCCTTCTTGTTCAGTTGACACAGGTCCTATACCAAATCAGCAGCATACAGGCCACTCCACAAAGGAATGAGCCCCTCCCAAAGAGAAGATGTCTATGAGTATAGTCTCTCCACCAACATGGGGCAGCAGCCTCTGCCCACCTGTGACTATGCATGTGCTCCTTTCCACCCGCTCTCTCCCTCTACAGGGTGGCAGCCTCCTGCCTGCCTATGACCTGCACCTGCTGGGACTTCTCTGCACTGACCTCCCTCAGTGGAGGCCCCTCTCCTAAGGCTGTCCAACCGCACCCATGCAGGCCTCTCTCAGAAAGCCTGTCCCTCCAGGGGCAGCTCTTCCTGCCCGCTTGTATCAATGCAAGTGTCCAGTACTCCTGTCCTTTTCCCTAATAAATCTACTCTTTAAATATAAATGAGTCTCTGTCTCATTGAGAAACTCCCCTGGGAAATTCACCGAGTGCCGGTGGAAGAGGAGCTCTGGTGAAACCTTTCCTAGCATGAACCCAAGGACCCTGCACTAACTCCAAAAACCAACATAACTACCGCCCTCTCAAAAATAAGGAAGTCACACTTTTTCTTTCTGGCTAGAGTGCTCTAAGTCATAACTCTGACTCTTGCCACTTTTTTGCTTTGAATTCTTTACTGACTCCTTGCTTTCAGGTCAAAGTCCATACCTCCACAATCTGGCCAGCAAGATGTGTTTGCCTCTTTTATTTCTGCCTCACTACTCTGAATGTCCCACTAGTCACAGTGATAGTTTAAATTTTAGGTTTCTGCACTTGTCTGGTCTACCAAGAACACAAACTCCTACCCCTTCGTATTTTACTTTTTTTGATAAGTCTTGTTTGCTCTCCCAAAACTAGGCCAGATGCACCCCCCCTCCCCCCAATGAGTTGAGATTAGTACAGGCCCAGTACTAATCTCTACTGTTGCATTTATTTCATTGTATAGTTTGCCTGTCTACTAGTATCTGATCTATCACAAGACTGTGAGCTGGGCCCTCCCTGGAGAACAAGGGGTTAAAGAGCAGCACCGTGAAGCTATCTGCAGCTACTGCAGCATGAACTTGGTAGCTTGATGGCAGTGGGGGCTTGGGGGGTGGGATTTGACCCACATGGCACAGCAGACCTCTCCTGTCTACCTGCTGCTCCCCTCAGCAGTGTATTTCAGTCAATCTGCCTGTCTGCTCCTCACTGTCTTCTCTGATAAATCCTCTAACCTCCTGTACCTCTGGCCTGTACCTCATTCTTATATGCATAAATAAATCTTTTTTAAAAAATAAAAAGAACAAGACTGTGAGCTTCTGGAGAGCAAGGACTTCGGGATTCACTGAACATTTTCAGAACTCAGTTTAGGGCCAGTAGACATTTAATAAACATCATTGAGAAAATAAACCTTTACATCTCTATACACTCTTTAACGCCTATTGATACAGTGATCCATTATCATTTCTATTTTTATAGGCTTTCTTCTGATCTTTAGAACAAGTATATTGAAGATATATTTAATACTTCTAAGTTAGAGGACAATGACAGAGCTAACATTTATTCAGGGTTCAATAAATGTCAACAATCCAATAATGCAGGCATTATTTTAAATTCTTTCTTCCTTCACATGAAGAAATTGAGTCACAGAGACTTTAGTAGCTTGACTAAGATAATAACACAGTTAAATGACAGAGTGGAATTTGAGACCTGATATTAGCACCTTAACTCTTAACCACTTTAATGATAGGCCAGGGAAACTAAAAATTACAGATGCTAAGTAACTTGCTTAAAATCATAACTCATTGCTGAGACTAAAGCCTAGGACTTTACAAAGCTTGCACTCTTAATTATTTGTCATACTGTTTTCTTGCTATATGTCAGGGCTAAAGTTCATACTGGGTGCTGATACATTTTATTTTATTTTTAAAGATTTATTTTATCATGCATAGGAGAACTGGGATACAGACCAGAGATGGGAGGATGGGGTGGGATGAGAGGATTCATCAGAGACAGAATGGGGAGCAGAACAGGCAGATGAAATCCACTGTTGAAGGGAATAACAGGCAGGTCAGGAAAGGTCTGCTGTGCCCTGTGGGTCAGCTCCCTGGTGGGGGATCAAAGTGGTGCTGCAGTGGTTGTGGATAGCTTCATAGTGCTGCACTTTAACCCACTGTGCCACCAGGGAGAGCTCATATGCCGATACATTTTAAAAGCTGAAGATTCTCCAAGCTGAGTTTGGAGAATATTAGATTCCTTTCCAAAAGGAGCATAATTATAGTTCCCTGAGTTATTTTATCTTACATCTGGATAAGCATGGTTTTACCATCCAATTAAGTTTATAGTCTCTAGAATTCTCCCTGTGACACTGAAGACTGTTTTCATCAATGTGAAAGCTGTGTTTTCTAAGGCTGGCCTCTAAATTGCAAACCCACTCTTATTCAGGAATTTTCTCCTCTTTATTTCTCAAAACCAGTTTAGTGATATTCCAAGTTCTCTGTTTTTTTGTGGCTCCTTAGTTCCCTGGTGTAGAATGTTTTGTTCTGAAAGTAACCTGTAAGAATAAGCCTTCTTGATTGTTTTACTGTTTACTCCTTGAACAATTCTAATCTCTGTAGAAGTATTAGATTCTTTTCCTTCTTTATTTCAAGTTCTTACTAAACATTTAACGGTGAACCAAAATGGAAACAACCTAATACACTTAATGTCACTTAAGGGGACATTTTCAAAGAAATGGCCTTGGTGTTCAGCGATTTTGACTATATTATTTCCTTAACAAGATTCGTAACATCATCCCCTCCCCAGTTTACAATTATATAGCCAAATATCTTTGATCACAATCTCAGTGAAAACACATCTCTTTGTGCCATTTGGTAACGCTGTTAAGGGAAGGGCAGTGAAAATAAGCAAAGCACATATATGGTGACCAAACCATGTCTGCAGCCTTAGCTACTTCTATAGCATATAATATGGAGAGAACAGTGGGGCCCAACTCATTAGATATACTCCAAAGAGTTTTTTATTTTTTAAAAAGATTTACTTATTTATGTTTACAGAACTGGGTTATAGGCCAGAGGTGCGGTGGGTGAGAGGATTCACCAGAGACAGTGGGGAGCAGAACAGGCAGACTGACAGAGTACACTGCTGAGGGGAGCAGTGAGCGGGTCAGAAGAGCCATGTGGGTCAGCTCCCTGGCCGGGACTAAACTTGTACTGCAGTGGCTTTGGAGAGCTTCATAATGCAGTGCTTTAAACCACTGTGCCACCAGGAAAAGCCCAATATACTCCAAAGAGTTTTTTTTTTTTAAGATTTATTTATGTATAAAGAAGTTGGTACAGGGGCAGAGGGAGGATTCACCAGAGACAGAGTGCGGAGCAGAGCAGGCAGATTGGCAAAGTACACTGAGAGGGACTGGAGAGGACTGCAGCCCCGTGTGGATCACCTCCCCAGGTGGATCACCTCGGGGCAGGGATCAAACTCGCACTGCAGGGGACTGTGACCAGCTTGCAGTGCAAGCTTTGCAGTCCCAAAGCTGTGCCACCAGGGAGGGCCCTACTCCAAAAAAGGACTTGGAGCTGGCAAAAAGGATTCTTAAACTTTTTTTTTTTTTAATATTTTTATTTATTTGCGCATACAGAACTGGGGTACAGGCCAGAGATGCGGAGGGTGAGAGGATTCACCAGAGACAGAGTAGGAGCAGACAGGCAGAAGTACACTGCTGAGGGGAGCAGCGGGCGGGTCAGGAGAGATCTGCAGTGCCATGTGGTCACCTCCGGGGCAGGCGGGAATCAAACTCATGCAGAAGTGGCTTTAGTTTCTCAGTGCAGTGCTTTAACCTGCTGCGCCACCAGGGAGGGCCCAGGATTCTTAAGCTTTTTTAAAGCTTTATGGTTTTCTTATTAGAGCTTTTCCACTAACATAGCCTGTTATCAAGATGAACTGTTCAACCTTCTTGGGAAATATTTGGAGACTATTCTCTGATTTAAAGGCATGGTTTTGTCTCTCTGTATTAGTATTGATTTTATATGAAACTGAGAGTCAAACATCCCTGAAAATTTTAGCAAAATATGAGTATTACAGCTCACAATGCTGTCTCCAGGAATAAAAGCTTACAAAAATAAGTATTTGATTTCTGCAGTATCATATAATTCTTTCAGTAATAGTTCCAAAAGAGAAGTGTGGAACAACTGTAGGTCATAAAATATGGCGATGTTATACTAATACAGGAAACAAACTTCAAATCTGGATCATAAGAAAAAGATCAAAATATCACCAGTGATGACGACAGACACATCTCTGAACTAAATCTGATTTTCTTGATGAAGGGAGGTACTGACTGTATAATGGAATATGCCTTTGAAGTACTAATAAACAAAAAATCGAATCATCCTGGTAAATGTCTTAGCTACCAGAGGAGAAAAAGCAGAGATGAAGAAGCTGAAACATACCTCCTCTGACCTGTCTTACATCTTTTCTAGGCAGTCTGTTCCAGGTAAGATACATAACACAAGAGAAAGTTTTGCTGTATCAAGGTGTGTAAGTTAAGGAAGACAGAAATTCTTATTTAGAAAAATTAGGTAAAAGTAATAGGCAAGGAATTTTGGGGCTCCTGAGAGAGAAATGCTGGCAGTCTACGCACAGAAGGTAATCTGAGAATGGTACAGGTGCTGGTCTGTGTCTAGCCTGCCTCTATCATAATCAGAGGGAAAAGTATTATAATCATGTGGAATAGCCATTCGAGTGTAAACAGGAGGACTTCATCAGAGAATTGAGTACTCTGTGCATACAAAGGCAATAAATTAGGTGTTGAGGGATCAATCTGAAATTAAAAATTGTATTCTCATTTTCTCAAGCCCATTCAGTTTATGTAATGAGACAAAACACATCATTTCTCTCTTGCAATGGTATAAGAGGACTTAAGGACTGCAAGGAATATTGTGCAACAACTCCTCCCTACATCAGTCTTTTGCCTATAGAAATGTCCTATTGTGCAACAACTCCTCCCTACATCAGTCTTTTGCCTATAGAAATGTCCCTGGTGGCACAATGCGTTAAAGTGCAGCACTGTGAAGTTATCTGCAGCCACTGCAGAATGAGCAGTTCAATAACCAGCCAGGGAGGTGACCCACATGGCCCAGCAGACCTCTCCTGTCCCACTCGCTGCTCCCCTCAGCAGTGTATTTCAGTCAATCTGCCTGTTCTGCTCCCCACGCAGTCTCTGGTAAACCCTCTCATCCCCAATCCCACACCTTTGGCCTGAACCCCAGTTCTTGTATGCATAAGTAAAAAAAAAAAAAAAAAGAAAAAAGAAATGTCCTACTGGCACCAAATCATGAAAGCCTTCTTTAACAAGGAAATATCACCCTGTTACTCTCTTGCTGTATCACCTCTTTTCATGACATTTAAGATCACCTGCTACTTTGTTTACAGATGTAGTCTTAACTACCTAGTGCTACATCTAGCATGTAAGTAGGTTCTCAAAAAAATTGTAAAATTAATAAAAGTTTTAACAACTGTTAACTTCTAAATGTTTGGCATATCTATGAATATGAATGGGTGTGTGTGTGTCTGTAAGAGAGTGAGAGAGAAAGAGGGAGAGAGGGAGAGCCATGGGGGAGGGGCAGAAAGTGAATTTATAGACTGGTATGATTTCCAACGTAGATCAAGTCAGGAGTCAGAGGATCAGAAGTTTATAAGGGGAAATAAGAGACTGAATGCAAAATCAGAGTAACATGTCCTATTAAACTGACTGAAAGAATCAAATACTGTCTACATTTTGAAATCAAACCTTTCTAAATTTCTCTGTGGTTCCTATGTCTGAAATCTAACTATAGTGAATTGAAATTCATTTCAGATTAGTTGGGTTGACATCAGCTTGTTTTCTTGATAAAACATTTAAAACTTATTTTGTAAAGTTTTTTTCCCCTCCCTAAATTACTGCCTGCAATATGCAAGTTCTGGGATCAAAACAGTCTCTCATTTCTATTTTGAGATTTGCCTGAGTCACAAGGTAGTCTTGGCGAATCACTCTGCTCTCTCAGTTTACTGATGGTCCCTGGGAACTTGAACTGTCAGCCAAACAGGAAGAGGGCCCTTGTGCCTAACTCCAAAAGCCTTAAGTTTTATGGATGTGGTGAAGTTTAATGATAGATATATAAATCACTGCAACTAAACATTAGCAAATATTTTACTGAACTCCCTGTATCTTAATTCAGGGCTGGTGGAAAGGATTATTACAATATAGCTGAGCAAACACCCCCAATGTTTGTATAATGTGTTTTCAACTCAAAACCCCTCTACATTTCTACTATATATGATGTCCCAAGCCTCAAGTATAAGCAAGTGAATGTTACTGATCTTGGCAAAGTTTCATTGTTAAAAAAAAAGTCAGTGCTCATAAATGTATGTATAAACCACAAAGGCTTTCTTTTTCAAGAATGGCAGTGAAGAGTTAAAGCTCATCTGGATATTCTTATTTGTGCCCTCTCTGTGATCTTGAGTTCCTCCTGGTTGTGTAGCTAAAATCTCCCCCCTAAAAAGACAGTGACTGTGATTCCCTCCCCTACCAATAATTACTCTTTCTGTACTCACATATACAGAAAGCGCAGGGTGGACAAGCCCTGGGGATGCGGCCAGTGCAGGTCTCAAACTGGTCTGCAGCTAAGCACAACCTGAACTTCTCTGCCTCTCTTCACTTGGCTGAGTTTCTCTCTTGGCTCAGGGTTAGTGATCTTGCTTGGCATAGGAGACTTAGGACCCAGGGGGCGCCTTTCAGTCGAAAAACATCGCTGCAGCAAGCTAGCTGGGAAGCTCCCAGTTCTAAAGAGAGGCTGTTTACCAGAAGAACATAACAAGGGCTGGTCTGACTCTAAGGCTGAGTCTGGAAGGCAGAGCTAGCGCCAAGGGGACCCCAGTAGGACACTGGTTGGTCAGCCACCTGCGAGACGAAGGAGGTGAGGATGCTGTTGGCCTGGGCGCAAACATTCCTTGTCAGCAACATGCTCCTAGCAGAAGCCTATGGATCTGGAGGTGAGATTACAATCTTTCCTTTCTGCAGCAACTTACTGAAGCAGTAAAGAGTAAAACTCCCCATTTCCCAAGCACGACTAGGTTAGGCAGGAAACAAATCTTTGGCTGGAAAGCTTTTTTTCTCCTTTCTTTGCCAGGCTTGTAGCTCCATCTTTGCCATTAAGAACAAAGGCAAATAGCCACTTTCTCTTTCTTTTTCGTTGCCTGAGGCTCTTGAGTGGGTGGTACTGGGGTGGGGGGGTTCATCTCCCCTGTTCCCTAAGTCCTGTTCTTTTCAGTGTTCCGAGCACAGGCCTGCTTTCCCTAATCTCTCTCCCCCGGCTCTCCTGCTGAGAGGACTGGGAGTTTGGAGACACATCCTGGCAGCGATGAGGCAGGTTCCCTCTCTTCTGCCTGACCTAATCAAGGCTTTTGTAGAGTGCTCTTGGGAGGGAGTGTTGCCAGTGAAGTGTGTGGTATCCGCGAGAGGGGAGCGCCAGAGTTAGTAACACACAGCCTTTACAACAGGGAGGAATCCAGGTCCGGCTGCACACTGTCATCTTCACAAAGGGAGTCGGGGTCAGGCCATCTGTGCACTGCCCTCCAAAGTGGCCACAAGTGTCACTGTCCCCACCCACTGCACTTGAGCAGTGTCCCCAGCACTGGCACTGGCTCGGGGCTTCCCCCGCACCTTCTCCGTTCTGTTCCGGTTTCACAACCACCCTTCACGGCAGGCGAGGTTTTCACGGCACGGGAGGACCAGTAGGGTTCTGTGTACCCCACGGGGCAGAATGGCCAGGGTGGGCCTGGACTCCTCTGCCCGCCATGCCCATCGCCTCGGTTCGCCACCTGCCACTCAGGCGAGTGTGAGGGTCTCCTCTTCCTTACAGACTGCTTCTGGGACAACGGCCACCTGTACCGGGCGGACCAGCCCTCTCCCGCCTTGGGCCTCCTCTGCCTCAACTGGTTGGACGCACACAGGAGCCTAGAGTCGGTCCCTGAGTCAGGTGAGTGTCCGCCCCCGGCCGTGGCGGGCGAGTGGTGGCCGCGGTCCTGGCCTCGGCCTCAGCCCCGGGCGCCTCTCTCCTCACAGGCGCCGGCAACCACAGCTACTGCCGGAACCCGGACCAGGACCCACGGGGCCCCTGGTGCTACGTCAGCGGCGAGGCTGGCGCTCCTGAGAAGCGGCCTTGCGAGGACCTGCGCTGCCCAGGTAGGCGCCCGGCGGAGCCCCGGACCGCAGCGAGACCCCGGCCCCGGGCTGTCAGGGAGCTGCGGTTACACCCGCCGCGCACGTGTGGCCGCGCGACGCCAGCGGGCCCCGCCCCGCCCCCGCGCCGTCCGATTGGCCGGGGCAGTCTCCAGGCCGAGGGGCCCAACGCCCATTGGTCGCCGCCGCCGCTTCGGAGTGAGCTCATCTTCCGCGAGCGCCTTGTAAACAACCGTGGGAGGGGAGAACCCGCCCCTCGGGCGCGCGCTTCCTGCGTGGCGCGGGGTCTTGGGGAGCGCCGGGATCCTGGCCCAGCCGGGCCCCCCTCGCCAGTCACTAGCGGGTACTGCCTGTGGGGTGTCCGCTGGTACTAGGCTGTTTGCTAACCGTCACATACCCCCCTCCCTCATCTAGGAGGAGGAAACCATTGGTGTTTGCTGAACGCGGAGTTTAGTGCCTTGTCTGGGGCAATAACATTGGCCAGATTTTTTTTTTTTTAATTATTTGTGCATACTAGAGCTGGGTGGGGTACAGGCCAGAGGTGTGTATTTGTTGTTGTTGTTTTTTCACGGAGACAATGGGGAGCAGAACAGGCAGATGTACAGGCAGGCAGATGCAGTGAAATACACTGCTGAGAGGAGCAATCAGCAAAGGAAGTTTAATACAATCAGTGTGCAATACAGAAAAGACAACATAGTTTCTAAATCAAACACCCAAAGTCACCCATACCCTAGTGGGTAAACGTCAACCCAAAAGGGACTGGCCCAAAGCAAAGCCTGAAAGCCCTCCACAATTCTAAAGCACCTTCTGGTGGGGACCCATAGAAAACGGTTAGAAATGGTCAGACAAGACTGGGAGGGAAAGAAAAAAAGTCAAGGTGAACGGTGCCGTAGTGAACCTCTATTCTCATCCACATCTGTTTTAACCAGTCCAGGACCAAGAAGAAAGTCAAAGCTTCTTCACATGTCTCTGCGCCATGTGCCTTCCTCAGGTCTCTGTCTGGCTTCCTATTCTGCGTCCTTCCTCTTCAGTCTCCTCTCCAGATTCTTCTCCCTGCTCAGCTGCACCCTCCTCTGGTGGGGCAGGGAACCTGGAACTTACCCTTTTCCTGGGGACCACCCTATTACAATCCCCCTTTTGATTTTTATTTATGGTGACACAGATTTTAGGGTGCAGTCTTAAGAGACAGGTGGTGAGATGCCCCATGTGGGCCACATCACTGGCTGGGGATTGAACTAGTGCTGCAAATAGCTTCATAGTGCTGCGCTTTAACCCCTTGTGCCACCAGGGAGGCCCAGTGACCAGATTTGAATGCAAGTTTCTGGGCCAGAGAGCAGGCTTATTATCTCTGAGGCAGAAAAACAATTCTCTGGGACTAACTGGGATAAGCTAAAGCATATAATAGTGATGGGTAAATGCATGGGATCAATAAATGTGAGCTGCCCAGAGGAGTCATGGCTTTTTTCCTGGGTGGCGGGGACCTCTGGGAGGTGACAACTGAGTTGGGCCTGGAAGATGGCAAAGATTTGAACACGGGAGCCTGGAGAGGCCCTTTCTTACTTCCCTTCACATCTCCACGACCTAGCTATGGTGCAGCTCTCTCAGGCCTGATCTTGCCCCAGTGGGGTAGGGTTTGATTTCAGTGTGTGTGTGTGGGGGGGGGCATTCTATAACTGGCTTTTTTCATGCCCCCAATCCTTGGGCCAGGTGGAATTCATGCAGGCCAGTCTTTGATAAGCATTCTTTTCCAATTTACCTCCAGAGACCACTACCCAGATCTTGCCAATCTCTCCAGAAACTGAGGTGACATCTGAAGTGCCAAAGGAAGATGAAGTGCAGATGTTTGCTCCTGCTAATGCCCTGCCTGCCCGGAGTGAGGCAGCAGCTGTGCAGCCAGTGATTGGGATCAGCCAGCATGTGCGAGTGAATTCCAAGGAGAAAAAGGACCTGGGAACCCTGGGTATGATGCCCCACCCCTGTCCTTGTGAGATTCATCAAGACACATCATTTGCTGATTGTCTGGGCTGAGGCTCATGTGACCTATCTTCTGTCCTCGGCAGGCTACGTGCTGGGCATTACCATGATGGTGATCATCATTGCCATCGGAGCCGGCATCATCCTGGGCTACACCTACAAGAGGTCAGTAGCTTCTCTTTTGTTTTCTTGAGAGGAGGGGAGGAAGGTACATGAAGTCGAATCAGGCCCCTTTGTGACATTCTTACCCTAAAAGGAAGTGTTGAAAGAAAAAAACAAGATGTAGAGACTTGGTTCTAGTCTTATTTTTTTTTTT
>NW_004567130.1:10106859-10119594 GCF_000260355.1 Condylura cristata | reverse complement strand
GGGGGATGAGAGGATTCACCAGAGGCAGAGTGGGGAACAGAACAGGAAGATCTACTGACATATAGTCCTGACATATAGTGGGCAAGTCAGGAGAGGTCTGCCACACCAGACCTCTGGGTCAGCTACCTGGCTGGACACCGAACTTCTGCTGCAGTGGCTGTGATAGCTTTATAGTGCTGAGGCAACATCTTGTGCCACTAGGGAGGCCCTTGATTCTAGTCTTAATGAGGTGACATTGGATAAATCTTTTTCCTTGATGCCTATACTCCCTTACCCCAAAAGGATGTGAGGTAGGGGTTTTGGTGATGTCATAAGATAGGTGAAATGCCTTGTCCAAAGTCACATCATCTGGAAGTGGCAGAAGGTGGGTTGAAGCCCAGCTCTTTTTACACCAGTTTTCCCCACTCTCCAATTCTGCATTCCTGGGGTGGAAGTGAGTGGCACAGAAGAAACCAGGCTGGCAATGGCAGGGACCCAGAGATTGAATTTGTTTTATGAGTTATAAAATTCTGCTACTAGAAAAGATTTCCAGACAGTGTTATTGCAGTACTTCTAGAATTCCCTAAGCCATAAGAAGGGATCTTTTCTAAGACAAGGCAAAAAGTGAGTCCGAGGGCAGAAAATAAGTTTGCCACTCCTCATCACATAGGAGAAAGCCAGGGAGGCTACCTGGAAAACAAGAACATGACCTGTAGCTGGGACAACAGGAAAAGGAAAGCTCGCTTTGAGAGGCCCCCCAGATGCCATGTGGAAAAGGTTTCCCCAAATCAGACATGTAAACAGAATGATAAACCAAAACTGGATTCAATTTTATAGCACTGGGTGACTGGGAAAATTATTTGCTCTTCTTAAGCTAAATTGGGGCATGATTCCAGCCTTGGGTGTCTGTGATACTTCTCTTCAATGGTCTGAGAAGGCTTATTAGAGAAGTAACATGATGCCCTTTATCTTCCACTGTGGTGGGCTGTTCTGAGCTCACAGCCCAAGAAGATCACTGGTATCATCAGTATTGAAGATGTCCTCATTTCATAGGTGAAAAAAAAAGGGAAACTATCAAACAACATATTTAACAACGGCTCAACAGCACAAATAGCTGCAGCAAATATTTACCATGTGCCAAACACTGCCTCCAGGCCTTTGTATGGTTTAATTTTTATTTAATTCTCACAACCAACCTTATAAGGAAAAAGCTGTTATTCCCAGTTTGCAGACTAGGAAACAAAAGCAAGTGGGTTAGGCACCTTGTCTGAGATATCACACCAAGCATTTGGTGGAGACAAGTCTTTAAGCGATGCCACTAACCAGCTAGCTATCCATGTGGCTTTGGGCAAGTTGCTTCCATTTTCTATTCCAGAATGTTGCTGTGGGGCTAAGGCATACTCAGTAAATATTCAGGAAACAATAGCTGTTTTTCCTTTATAAAATGCAGATACTGGACTAGGGTTCACTGATCCTTGTTGCTTCACTAGTTTTCTGACTAAGAAAGCAGAGGTTCAATGAAGGGAAGTGTTGACTTGAAAGGGTCTCTTGAGCTTGTTGCCCCCTAAGGAATGGTTAATGAGGCAGGCCCAGGGGACACCTGCTTGTTCATTTCAGAGTCATAGGAAATGATGTGGCTCTGGCCTACAACTCATTCAGATCCAAACCTTGTTGGCTAAGTTTAACCCTTGAAGTATTTCTTCCTCTCAGCTGCTGGGTAGCGTTTGGCTCTCTTCCAATCCTGTGACAGTTTCCAGGCCTCCAGGCACTTGCACTGGCTAGATGTCCTTAATTGTGAATTCAGTACTCAAGCCCAGCAAAGAAGCCAATTCTTTTTCTTCTAGATTTGCTCCCTTAGGCTGATAAAAGGATGGCTGGGGCCTCGAATTAACTTTCTTGTAAACTCTACATCATCGGATACCTGCCTCATCATCAACCACCGGACCACCCCTTTCCTTAGCAGAGTGCACTGAGAACAGTGTTTAACAGGAAACCCTATGTGGGCTAGAGGCAAGCTCTCAGCTCCTGTCTCTCACCAGAGTGTGAGAACAATGTTCTGGAAAGAGCTGTGAAGTGTAGATTTTACTACTCCTCCCCCTTGGTGTTTGTCTGGGGCTATATTCTACCTCCACACACACATCCATGCGCACCCCATCCCCACCCATTCAAGATGATCATAAGTATTAAGTGTTAACAGTGGAACATCAATTAAGTTAAATAATCACAATAGCAGCCAATTAAGACATACTTTTCTAGTAAGTAAGGTGAAGTTGAAGGCTCTTCCCTGATTATCTCACCCAAACTTTATGACCACATTGGAAGGAGCACTTTTTTTTTTTTAACCTTTTGAAAAGACAGGTTTACTAGGAAAAGGAGAAAGAAAAAGGCACCTGCATAGTCACAAGCCAGCATGAGAGCTGCTGTTCCTGTTTTGCCGAGGAGCATTTTTTATACACTTTCCAGGGAGGAACTGAGACCTAGTAAAGTGCCATGTCCAAACTAAACAGCTAATAAAATGTATCTGAGAATTATCAGTATCTCCCTCCAAGTCCCAGTATCTCCAATAAGTCCAGTGGCTTCCTGGAAATTTGCTTTGAATTGCAAAGAACAATAGCAAAAACAGAAACTTAAAACAAACAAAATAACTGGCTTTCTAAGTCCAAAGCACAATGTTCTAGTTCTGGAATTGCCTCCAATTCAGGTGACAATAGACAAGCCACCTGCCTTTTCTTGTTTAGATAAAATGATCCTCCCAGCTCTGATACTTCCTAAAAAAAAAACAATATGGCCTGCTGGTGGTTGCAGGCAGTACTAAGTTTAAATCTCAATTCTGCCATTTGTTGGAACACATTTAACCTCTCTGATTCTACCTGCCCATCTGTAACAGCTACCAAGTAGGTTTGTCATGAGGATGAAATTAAACAGTGATCTGGGCATTCATTGGTGTCTGTACCTTGGCTGCCTTTGTTACAGGGTAGGGTGAGGGGGGCACCACTGAACCCCCAAACCTGCCTGCTCTGAATATGTTCTGCCATCCACCGCATCAAGACAAAACATATAAGACTTTAATTAAAAGGAACTTTAATACAATGAGTATACAATACAGAAGACAATATAACAACTAAGCCAAACACTTGAAGTAACCCACTCCCCCCACCGTGGGCAAAATCTACCCAAAAGGGATTGACCCAAAGCAAGGCCTGAAAGCTTGACACAAGACTAAAGCATCTTCTGGCCGGGACCCATAGAAACGGGTCAGAAATGGCCAGACAAATCTGGGAGGAAAAGAGCAAAATCAAAATCAAGATAAACAGTGCGATTGTCAACCGCCCCACAGGTCTCTCACCCACAGCTCTGTCAGCCAGTCCAGAACCAAGAAGCAAACATGGTTTCTTCACTTGTCTCCCTTTGCTCCTCCATGTGGCTTCCTCAGGTCTCCTTGGCTCTCCATCCTGCTTCCTTCTGTTCTCTCCTTTTTCTCTGCTCAGCCCCACCCTCCTTTCGGGTGGGGCAGGGAACCTGGAACTTCTCTTTTTCCTGGGGACCACCCTGCTACACCTTGAGGAATTTGCCCCTCCAGCAGAGTGGCGCAGACTGCTTCTCCCTGGGAAATTAGTAGTGGCTCAGTTACATAACGAATTGCAGTAACCTGTGTTGCCTGAAGGAGTTCTGCCGTGCCTCCATCAGAAGAGGATGGAAGGGGTTGGCAGCCATTCCAACCACACCTGCTTTTTCTGGCCAGTGCACCCCCCACCCCCACCCTAGCTCCCAGTCCTGGCCCAGGAGCAGCCGGGGTAGAATTACCACAAGCTCAAACTCTGCCAGAGGCCCTCAGGCTAACAAGATGGCTTTTGCTTGGCTGGGAAGTGTGGGCAAGCACCCTGTTTCCTCTTAAGGGTTTAGGGCAGCTTGCCGGGGTGGGTCTTTGTCCTGATTGTTTAGGCCATGAGCTTCAGATGGCCAGTCTGACTGAGCAGCTCCCATGCCTGTGCCCACGCCTGCTCCAACTCAGCCGCTCTAGAGGGAGCACTCATTTGCTGATAAAAAGACAAGGGAAAAACTGTAAGTCAACACCACTCCACCCCCCTAGGGAAGGAACTGAGTCAGTGAATAATCCTTTTGTTCTTTCTTGGTTGCCAGACAATAGCCAGGCTGTCCCTACCCCCACCTGAAGAGGCCCTGAGAAGGGACTGGGTGGTCAAGTGGTCACTGCAGCAGGGCTGGTGCTCATGTCTTAGAAGGACCTGTGGGTCCTTTTCTTTGCATCTCCAGGACTCACAGGCACTGTTAACAGGAGACACATGGGGTTGAGTGTGTTTTGAGGCATCTAAATGACTGTGACTATTACCTAGACAAGTCCCAGCATCTGCTTCCTTTACCCTTGGCTGCTTTAACAGCTCTGCTCTGCCCCATTAATACTGATAGATTTCCACTCCCTCCCCCCGAACTCATAAGACTTGTATGTGATGCAACCTGACCAGAGCCAGATGCTTGGTAAAGGGGGCAGGCAAGGAAAGCAGGGCTTTGAAGGCAGACTCCAAAGCTCAGTCTCTTCACCTGTAAAATGGGGATGTTAAATGGGTGGAAATTAAATGAAGATGATACATACATAAAACGTATGGCAACCAGAATAGGCAGTGTTTGTTATCCTAAGATAAGAGAAAGGCTATTCTTGGCATCTCAGTAGATACTCAGACAAGTATGAATTCCATTTCCCTCTAGCTCCAAGCCCTGCAAGGCCTTTTGAAATTTAGGTTTGGAGAAACACATTTGCACTCTCCCCATCTTTTTGCAAATTGCCGTTTGCTTTTCTGCTGGATTGTGGGGGGAGGGTTTCTCTGGATAAAATTAAACTCAGACCTTCAGGTTTGTCCAAGTTTCTCTCTAGGTGGACAACCTTCACAGAATTGGCTTTTTGTTTCAGTATGAAAGTAGATGTCTTTCCTCTGTGTGGCAGCAGCTATAAGTGATGCCTGCATGTCAGGCTGGGAGTGGGGATGCCCTTGGTCCAGAGAACCATCTTTCCATGTGCCTTTACTTCTCCTCAGGCTCTTGCTACTCTGCCATAGGAATTGGTAGTATCTAACTTAGAGGTTAATGGGAAAGCTGGGCAGGAGCCTCAGACTTGCATTCAGAAACTCCATTACCCAGGTTGATTGAGGGGGATGAGCTCACAAATTTGACTTCTGTGACCTTACATTAAGAGGGGATCAGAACATGTCTCAAGAGTCAGGAATCTTCAAGGATGTCAGGGTCCTTGGAGATAATCAAATCCAACCCCTTGTTTTACAGATGGTGAAATTAAGGTTCAGTGAGGAGGGGTGTCACTGGGGTCATGTAAATAATATTTGCCTAGGCTGGTCAGCATGACAGTTTTCAAATTAAGATAAAGTAGCTTGGTTGAGTCAAGTCGTATTCAAGGCCAATCACAACCTCCTGTGAGCTTTAACAATGCTTTCACATTCATTATCTTATTTTGAAACAAAATTATCCCCATTTCACACATGAGGAACAAGGCTCAGTGAGACCAAGTGTTTCGCCAGGTCTCACACAAGGCCGAGCTGGTACTAGAACACAAGAGAATTGGTTGCTCTAAAGACAGATCTGAGGCACCTGTGCAAACTGCTCCCCTCCCTCCTCTGCTGGTCTCTCAATATTCCTGTCTACTCTGGAAACTTTTGTCATTGCATACTGCCCCTCCTCCATCATGATGGATGTGTAATCCGTGTGATCTCAGCTATCTCCCTGAGGATATCTGAAGCATGCCTGTGTTGCTTCACCAAGTCATCCATCAAACTGTCTGTTTTCAAGGCCTTTTTGGGGTGGGCTCCGTCCTGGGAGACTTCTGACAGCTGAGTCCATGTGTTTAGTTGCTGGCTTCAGAGGTTGTTGACCTGGGTACTGGGCGCTGCTTTTGTTGTGGCTTGCCAGGCACTTACCAAACCTCTGGCTTGCAATGGGGGGTCAGACACCTATTCTAGTGGGAGGCACCCTGCATATACAGCCAGAAGACAGCTTGAGTGCTACCCCCTCTCTTCTTTGGGGTGACCCTGCTCAAGTCAGAACTTCTGAATATCAGCCAGCATCCAGCAGACTTGGATTTGACTTTACTATGTCCTTGGAGAGTTCCTTAATTTCTTTGTGCCATCTCCTCATTGTAAAACAAATGAAAAGACAGTTATTCAGGATGAACTGAAAATGAAATGAGATAATGTATCTGAAATCCTTGGCATAGAGTGACTGTTCCATGTGAGTAAAATGGGACTGTACAATCACCTAGTAGGGTGGCTGAACACCAGTAAGATGTTAGAAGCATTAAAAGTCCCCAGTCTGACGGTCGGTGTCTCCCACTGACCACAGCAGCCCTGAGTCTTTTTTGCCCCCGACATGGGCTGGAGAAGTACTTTCATCCAGCCGGAACCTATACCTCCTTGGGCGTGGGATAATGCAATGGTCTTAGAACAGGATGGTTATGTCAGTTTTCTGAGGCCTGGAGTAATTCTCTGGGTCTCTTGGAGCTCTGAGCTGAAAGAAAACTACCTTTAAGTCTCCTGGTTTTTTAGACTACACTTGGTGTGGATCATGGACACTGGTGGACTTAGTCTTGGACTTAACCTTTCCTTTATACTATTTTCATTGAGCCCCACTGCAAAGAGGTTCATACTACTATCATCCTCACTTTACAGATGAGGAATCACAGACCAGAAGTGTTAAGACCCCCTTGTTGAATTAAGGCAGTCTGTCCGAATGGAGATCTAATACTTTAGTCACTGATTTGCCATGACCATGGCTGCCCCTGCCTCTGCCTCAGGGATGGTACCCACTAACAAGCTGTGCTGGAGACATAACCGAACGCTTCTCTTTTCCTGTCAGGGGGAAGGACCTGAAAGAACGACATGAGCAGAAAGTATGTGAGAGAGAGATGCAGCGAATCACACTACCCCTGTCTGCCTTCACCAACCCTACCTGTGAGATTGTGGATGAGAAGACTGTTGTTGTCCACTCCAATCAGACTCCAGTTGCTGACCTTCAGGAGGGCAGTGCGCCCCTCATGGGCCAAGCAGGCACACCTGGGGCCTGAGACTGCTCCCCACAATGGACAGGAGCCCAGGCAGACACTGGTACAGGCCAACCTACCCTCCTACAGTTGGGAGAATCTACACTTTTTGTTGTGGTTAAATCCCTCCCCCTACTTTTTCTTTGTGTGTGTGAATCCTGAAACATAAGCAGGTATTGCTGTAGCTGAGGGTGACGCTGGGTAGGGTCCTGCCAAAGTTCCTTTCCATCCCTTAGAGGAGTATTTTGCCTGTAGATGGAGACGGTGGCAGCCCCCACAGTAGTGCTGCTGACAAGGGCTTCCAAACATACCCGTGCCCCAGAATTGAACCAGGGACGGATGGGAGTTCTCCCAGACTCCCTCTGTGTTGTTATCCAAGATGGTCTCAGCCTTTGCCTTTCCGTTTATTCTCTGTGGGCTCGAGTGACGCACACTGTTATTCATAGTTCAGGTCAAGCAGGTCGTGGTTGTGGGACAGTTAAAAGTATATAGTTTTTTTAAATATCTGGGATGGAACTCCCTACTGACCTCTGAGAACCGGAAATAAGTTTTGTACAAAAAGTAAAAACTGGGCTGAGAATGAGACTATGCTTGTTTGCTGGCAGCAATGTGCCTTGACAGCCATAGACTGGGCCCAAGGCCCAGGGCCTCTTCCTGTTTCAAAGCGCAGGGAAGAACTCACTGGACATTCCATATGAGGGGGTAGAGAAGAACCTATGGCTGCCTTAGACTTCAGCTCCTGAGGTGGACTGAGGGACCCAGTCTCTTCAGGTGACCGGTGGACTTTTTGCATTTTGCAGGGGTGAGAAATAGCCAGCTAACCTGTGGGAATTACACTATGGGGTCCTGTGAGCTGCCTCTGAGAGGTTACCCTGGAGACTAAGCTCAGAGGCAAGGCAATGAAGTACGCCAGGGCTTGCTTCTGCAGTGGCCTGAGTCTGTTGGCTGCCTAGTGGCCTCCAGGCCAGTGCCTTTCTCTGGGGCAGCTGAGCAAGGGTCACAACCTGTAACTAATACAACAATCATAGAACCACTGTAAGGGATCTTAGGGGCCCAGAGGGGGGAGGGATGCCCCAGGTGATTGAGCAGGCTACTGGGCTGCCCAAGGGCAGAGCATTTCTCCACTGTAGCGTGTTGTGCTGACGGCTCAGCAGGGCCTGCAGCCGTGTTCCACTGGGAGGCCATGGCAGTGTCCCTGACCATAACTTCCTTCCCAAACCCCTCCCACATGCAGCGTGAGGGAGGGGGTTAGTGGGAGCCCATTCTCTTCAGCAGCTGTTCCCTGGAGGGGTTTGCTGATGGAACACAGAACTTGGGGGTCCCTTGGAGTCAGTGATGCTGACGAGAACATTACTAGTTTCTACTTTTCTATAAAAGCATTACTCTGTATACGTTTTTTTATATACCTCATTCTGATACCTGTGTATAAAGTGCAGGAAACTGCTCTGCATTTGACTACAAATAAAAAAAAAAAAAAGACTTCAAATTGCCAAATTTTTGCCAAATATTAGGAAGCTTTTGGTTACCTTGTCAGTAGCTGTATGGCTCTGGCCCTATAGCTGGGAGGTGGCAAATTGCTTGGGTGGTAACTGCAGCCTCTACTTATGACAGTCATCATCACAGGGACCTTCTCAGCTGTAGCTGTAGAGAAGATGGGTATGCAGGCACCTGGCCACTACAAACCCTCTTCCCTGGGCTTTCTTTCCGAACGTCCAGGCAGTCTTGTCAGCAGGTACAGACAGGTAGTGCCGCAGCAGCTGCAGGAACGGGTGTGGGGAGGGATCGGACAGTTGGGCTGCCTGGAGCAGCTATGGGCTGAGCACACAGCTTGGGTGCCTCCTGGGGCTCCAGAGGAAAGCCACCAAGGAGTGTTTGCTCGACTCCAGCAACAAGGCATGCCCAGGAGACAGTTGCCTGTGCCAGTGTGTAGCACACCTGTGGGGTTGCAAGAGGTGCCCAGAGCATGTTTCTCCAGGAACCAGATTCTGTCCTGAAGCCGAACTCCTCAAGCTTCGGGAACAGGTGCCTTGGATGTGTGCCTTTGTATCATGGCTGGGGTCCCGTTAATCGGACAGCAGTATCCTGCCAATGGACTCCTTGTGCAGCGCCCCCATGTGCAGAAGCAAAGAATAGGTTTCCTAGGGGAAGCACTTGTGGGGAAACAAGTGGTGGGGGTGACTTGCATTCATTTCTTCCCACGATGAACCTGGAAACGAGCCCTGTGGACAGGACAGCAGGATATCCAAGCTGTAGGAAGGTATGAATATCAGAAGGTGGGAATGGAAGGCCCTAAGGGATGACTAGCTGGTGGGTGGGAGTCAGTCGGACCTGCTCGAAGGACCTGGTGGCCTCAGGGATGCATGTTCTCTGAGCAGGCTGGTGTCTATATAAGGAGAGGTGATGAGAATTGGGAGTATGATGACCCCTTGCTGTGTGGAATCATGCAACCTAGGCCTGAAAAGTGGCCAGGAACATTCTCCACATTTATCTTCCCGAGCCAGGCTCCCAGTGACTTTCACTTTCAGAAATGTCAGTTATGTTAACTGCTTCATTTATTTGGTCTATTCCATGGCCCAGCTTGGGGCCTCCACTCCCACACTTTCCAGGGACAGATGAGCCACAAGCAGCCATGTAATGCTGACCTTGCTGCAGCTGCTAGGAGCCTAGACCTCAAGCCTATAGCAAACTGGCAAACTCCACACACAAGTATGGTCCACCTAACAAGGAAACTGGCCAGAAATGACATCTAACCCTACAACTCATCAGGTCTATGTACAGTATTTCGCATATCACCCAATAGATACAATAACATTATTAACAGCAACCATTCTCCTGGATCATTCCCTACCCATCCCACCCCAATGCAACCATCACACACTGCATTAAGTTCCAAACCTATCCCGGTATGTTAAATATGGTGCAAGCTCATAAACACCTAGGAGGTGGCAACTCTACTTGTGCTGACGAGCCCCTGGAGCTGAGAGCCAAGGCTTTGCAGCACCTGAGGCTGTGACTCAGGAACCTGAAGTCAGGAGCTAGTGAGCTGGCGAGTCAATAAGGGGAGGTAGAAGCCAGACAGCCCAGCTCCGGGGACTGTTTTCCCAGCATCTCAGCTCCGGGACTCTGCCACCACCTCTTCACACCCAAACTGCTTCCTGTACTAGGCATAGTAAAGGGTGAGCAGTGGCTGCATGAGGACAAGGTCAAGAGAGTGCTAAGATTCTTACCCCCCAAGTCACATGCTGGTCCTGTGACAAGTCCCATTGTCCTCCAAAACCCACCTAGCTCTAGGCAAATGTCTTGACTTCTGACCGAGGAATACATCTAGGGTATGAGAGCAGCAAGGATATGGGCTTTGTAGAGGGAGGGTCTTTCCAGCCTTCAGCCTCTTCTGCACCTGCAGGTGACTGCTTGTTGCAGGAGGGAAGGTGCTGCCCAGAGCACTCAGCCAGCCTCCAGCAATACAGCTAGAGAACATGAGCTAGAAGGTCCCCCCACTGACATGGCTCAGTGTGAACACTACGGGGAACAGGCCAGCCCTTCCCCTGACTCCTGGCCAGCCCCACCACAAGCCAGAAAAGGCCACTTCAAAACCTACTCCCTCAACCCCTGCCCTGGAGGGGGGTGGGCATGGAGTGGAATGGGGGTAGCACCACTGTCATTTCACGTCCTCAAAGTACCACCAGGCCACCAGTCTCTCTCGTCCATACTGCCGTGAAGTCCTGTGCCCAGGTGGAACAGAGATCACAGAGTCCACAGGCAGGTTCACTCTCGGATCCTGACCAGCAGGTCCAGGTCACGCTGATTAGTGTTAGGCAAGAGCCTCCCAGAATCTCACTGCCAGGGAGGTCCCAAGTGATCCCACATAACAGATTCCTCTTGGCCTAGGAATCAGGCTTTCTTCTTCACAGCTTTCAGGTGAGTGTTGGATTTATAGACAGTCATCAGTCCCCAAAGCCTGTGGAGATGCATTTCCCTGGTGTGCGCCTGCTGGCCTCCTCGGGAGGTAGTAGGGATGGCTTGTTCCACTTCTAAGTCACCATCCACAGGAAGCCTGGGCGGCCCTGCCCACAGCAGGGATGGGGCACAGAGGGGCAATGCTGTTGTGGAACATCCTCCTGCAGGGGCTGGGTCAGGGCTAGGGGGGTGAGTCCCGGGTCAGGCCATACTGCACACTCACAGTGTGGTCCAGCTCTTCCAGCTCTGCCGGCAGTGGGATGCCCAGCTCCCCCAGGTACAGGGACAGGGCCTCAAATGAGTCCTCCAGTTTTGAGAATGCTGGTCTAGAAAGAAAAGGAGTTGGAAGAAGGTAAGATGTGGCAGCGTCATGGCAGGGGGTGGAAGGCAGCCAGGCCTGAGACTTAGCTACTTCCTAGCTGTCTGATCTGGAGACAAGCCTCCTAGCCCTGTCATGCCTCTGTGGAAAGTAGGGACAATAAATGTTACTGTTATTACATAGGGTGCTGTAAAAATTAGAATAGGCTGGCCTGACTCAAGGAATGGCTTAGAGGAAATTGCATTCGTCAAAGGTGGGATTAGACCAAGTGCCTTTTTAATAAAAAAAATAAATAAATAAAATAAAATAATTTTTTTTTTGGGGTGAAGGGGGTGGGAAGAGCACAAGGGAATATGATGATGGACACTGGGTGCGTTAGTGGTAGGGGAACTATAGCGACCACACCTGAGGGGAAAAATTATACAATGTCCCCAAATTAACAATGATTGATGTAAGGAAAAGAATGTATTAAAAATTAAAAAAAAAATTTCTTTTAAACAGGAAAGAAAAAGCTTATAACTTTAATTTTAATTTTACATGGAGGGCATCACATAAGGAAGCAAATATGCAAATGAACAATGATATTTAAGAGCCTATTTATTGATGGGGTTCAAGACATGCTACCCCAAATTAATGCCTTTTCTAGAGATCCTTTCTAGTCCTCATTCTTTCCACTTTACTAGATCTGTTCTAAAAGGGGCATTTCATACAGTCAGCAAAAAGCAAACACCAGGTTCCGAGTGCTGATTCTGAAACATCACAGGTTTACTCCTCCCTCCGTAGTTTTGCTTAAATGTTTTGTCACTTTCTCAGACCACCAAGTATTAACACTGATCTTTGCACCCTAAACAGCCCTCTTTCCTTGGTTTGACCCTTTCCACAGCATTTCTCACTCTCTAACACCCAGTACAGTCTGCAATTCCATCTGTTGGGGCCACCTGTGAGAACGCTGGCTCACTGGGGCGGGCACCTTAATTTTGTTTACTGCTGCCAGCCAAGTCTCGAGCAGCACAGTAGGTACTCAGCGACTATTTCTGGAATGAATTACATATAAACATTTACAAACACCATGACTTAGAAGAAATATTAGCAAACAAGCAATGTATAGCTTCACATCTTCTCCTCAAGCTCTTATTCTGGGGTGGTGAAGGAATGCGGTTCTTTGGTCCATACAGAAACTTGATAGAGCTTCCCACCAGCAATCCCAACTCTAAAATGAACCTTTGGAAAACATTTTAAAATAAAGATTATGTGCCAACTCATCTTAAAGCAACTAGCAACAACAAACGTTGGCAAGGATGTGGAGAAAAAGGAACTCTCCTGCACTGCCGGTGGGAATGCAAACTAGCGTAGCCACTATGGAAAGCTGTTTGGAGGTTCCTCAAACTGCTAAACATGGAGCTTCCCTACGACCCAGCAATCC
>NW_004567130.1:10101708-10106759 GCF_000260355.1 Condylura cristata | reverse complement strand
AGCAATCCACTCCTAGGTATCTACCCAAAAGACACAAAAACACTGATTCAAAAAGATACCTGCACCCCCATGTTTATTGCTGCTTTATTCACAATTGGAAAGCCATGGAAACAGCCCAAATGCCCAAAAGTGGATGACTGGATGAAAAAGATGTGGTACATATACACAATGGAATATTACTCATCAACCAAAAAGAAAATAATAATAATAATGAACTGTTATATACCAGAGACATTTGATGGGGGTGGAGTGGGGAATGGGATCAAAAACAGTGGGGGGAAGGAAATGCACTGGACTATGGTGATGGCACACAGGTTATTTGGTGATGGGAAGCCCAAGGGGATTATAACTGAGATGGAAAAATGCACAAAATGATAGAAAAATAAACTATTTAAGGAAAAAAAAAAGCAGATTATGTGCCAACTTTTTATCAAGGGAGAGGGTGTTGAGTTGGGGAGTGAGGAGAATGTTGATTAGGAGATTATAAAATACTTCTTGTGCTATATATTGGTAAATATTGGTAAAGCCTGAACTTCTTTTTCTGAAAATAAACATGATTTTTGGTAGGAAAAAAAAAAAAAAAGCAATGGTTTAGTTTTCCAATGCACAGACTTGAAAAGACTGTTTACTTTGGTAACAATGGAAGCTATACCTTGATCAGAATAAAGGTAATTTTAAAAATTGGTTAGGTGCATAAAGATGCTCACTGTAGTAATACTTAACTATGCTTATGAAGAGAAACTGGAAAAACCTGAACATTTACATTATGTATAATATACTCAGGCACTTTCCAAAGAATTTCATGTAGTCAACAAAAACAACAGAAAACAGGGTAGTAACAAGGAAAATACAGGGAAAAACAAAACTTGTCTCTCTGAGGTAATTTTATATTAAAATGTGTATATCTTGACACGGACAGAGGAATATGGAAATACGAAGATATTCTGTTAGAATGGTAAAGGTTGGGGTGAATTTGTTTTTAACAGCTGTGTCTGTGTTACGTCCTGGCCACGCGTTACTGTGCCCTCGTCTCCAGGTCGGAGCTGTCAATGGTGTACACCACATCCTTGAGCTCAGGGGTCTTTTAACACCCTTTGGTCTAGGAAAGGCTGGGAGGGCCTAAGGCTGTAGGAGACCTGGGGGAGCGGCGGGGGGAAGGGTGGGACACCAACAGGGTGGGACACCAACCTGCTCTCGGGCTCCAGTTTGCAGCAGATGGCAGCCAGGGGGAAGAAGGCTGGGGGGCAATCTGTGGGGACAAACTTTTCCCAGAAAAGCTTCACATTGAGGCCAAAGTCCAGTGTTCGGGGCAGGCAGTCGGGATCTGCGTACACCTGCCCGATGATCTGTAGACGAGAGGACGCTGGTCAGGAATGGCCTATGGTGCATGTAGCCAGATGGCAGGACAAAGTGCTGGTTGCATGACAGGTAAGATGGGCAGAAAAGGTAAAAATCAAGGTTGGGGCTGCCCTTACCCCAATTCTCCACATATTACCAATCCTGACTTATCTCTTTACTGAGAGTCTGGTCACCGAGCAGGGTTTAGAAGCGGCCTCAACGCGGCAAAAGGAGGCACTTGGAGGAGTTTCCACACATCCCACCCTGCCCTGCTGGGTCCCCTGTATCTGTGTCTCCTGCCAGAGTTCAGGCTCTGTGCCATGAGGTGCTGCATCTGCCCAGTGTGTTATACATAGTAGATGGTTCACTAGCTCTCTATACAAGAAAACAAAAAAACCTTCCTTCATCATTCCAATGGTCTCTTTCTTTCTTTGCAAATTATGGAAGCCTTTGAATGTCTGTGTGTACTCCTGCCTTGAGGAGTCCAAGCTCAATCTGAGACTCACTGTGCACCCCAAGAGCCTAGCACTGGGCTGGCAATTCCAAGTGTAGCTATTTCTATTTGCTGGGCTGAGGGCAAGGGCACCAGCAGGGTCTGGAGAAGGGATAACAGAGCTCTGGCCCAAGAGCTACACCATCAGCCACATGCATAGCGGCTTGCCTTTGCCGGCGGAGTTCTGAATCTAACATCTGCTTTCCTGGCCGTGTGACCAAGAGCAGCCATGATCCCTTTCTGGGCCTCAGTGTTTTCACTAAAAACACCCTGCTCAGCTCTTGAACGTGTCAACGGTTAAGTCAGGAACTAACTATACACCCGCGTGTTGATTTCACAGCGAACACTGGTCCCTAGGAGGAGGTAGTATATTTCTGTGCTCACCTCACAGAGAACGATCCCAAAAGAGAAGACATCCACTGTTTCATCGTAGCTCTTTCCTTGGAGAACACAGAACAGGTTGTTAGGTGTGATCCCTTACATGCTCTGTATTGAGGCCAGGGCCACATTTTAGACCACAGTTAAGACCTAGGGCTAAAGAATGCCCCGAAGATATCAGGACAGGCACCATCTAAAAATCATTTTCCTTAGCCCTGGGCGGGTTGCTTTGTAGGTCCTTATAAAGTACTGCCCAGGATAAAACTGCATGGTACAGTGAAAGAGAACTGATTCACCTGCACTCTTCCATAAGCCAACTGTGTGCTTCTGGGCAAATCATGGAACTTCTGAGGCTCAGACTCCAAAAATGGTTGTATCTGACCATGTCTGAGGCCTCATAATGTTCGTTTTCAAGAATCCCAGCCAGCATCTTTGGTTAATTTGACATCCACAAGGGGGCACCACACTTCAGTTCTCAGCACAGAAAACTGAAAAGGCCAAAAGTTGGATTAACACATTGTCTGAGCTCTGAGCCATCCTCGAGCAACAACAGTCACAGTCAGGCCTAAACTAAGGCCCAGGATGGGACACTGACCAGCTCAGGGAGGCAAGAGTTTATGAAGCCCGTCTGGCAAGGGATAAAAATTATCCAGCCCACAGCTCTGTACCTGGCCCTACACTTCACAGGTCTCCCCAGAGCTCCCAGGGTTCTACTGCTACAATGTGGCCTCCAATCCCCTTTGGAGGGGACGTCTGCCACAGGGTGTCAGGACTCACCATTCAGCATTTCGGGGGCCATCCAGTAGGGGTTCCCCACCACCGTGTAGCGCTTCTTTCGGTCACTCTTGCGCAAGGTGCGTTTCTTAGTGTTGGCCTTCTCCACTGGGGGTTTCTTCCTTTCCTCCACTATGAGCCGTGAGAGCCCAAAGTCTGCCACCACTACAGTCTTGTCCTGGCAGGGCAAGGGACAGGTCAGGATCTGGTGGGGTTGGCCTTAAATCTGGCCACGGGGTGATGGCACAGGTAAGAGACGCCATCAAGGGGAGAGAAGGTGTTCAGCAAAAGAAAGCACAAGAAGAGCTCTAGCCGGCAGCTGCGCACAGCTGAGGCCATGGGGCTCTGGGAACTGGAAGAAGGAACTCAGGGTAGTCAGGGAGTTTCTTTGCTGTCCTCCCTCTCACCACCACCCCCAATCCTACCTTGTTCCCCAAACAAGGATAAGAGAGAAAAAGATAAGGTGGAGGAAGTCAGTGAGGGGATTTGGAAGAGATAAAACTCTTCAAATAGCTGGAGGGCAGTCAAGTGAAAAAGAGATTAGGATTGTTTGGTGTGGGTTCAGAGGGCAGAGAGAGAGGGACACCCAGGAAGCCAGAATGCAAGGCAACAGGAGGAATGACATTGTAACAATCAGAGCCCAGAAGCAATGCGAGGAATGCTGCCCCCAACTAGTCGCTTTAAACCACCAGCTCTGCAGTCTCAGCTGAGGCGGCACATAGCACACATGTAAAACGGGGCCCAAGGCTTGTGCTGCTTTCCCGAACCATCATGGACAAACCAGGTAAAGGACAGGGGGCTCCTTATGCAGAAGTCCCTCTGCATAAAGGGTGTCAAGGCTGCCCTGGGAGGAGGTGGACCTAAGCCTGCATGTCCAGGAGCCCCCGGGAGACAGGAGAATCAGAGGCAGCAGGAAGGTGAAGATAAGAGCTCCTGGATGATAGCTCTGGTCTAGAGCGGGAAGGAAGAGCCCGTCTCCTCTGACAAGGAGGGCAAGGGCGCTGGCCCTAGGGGAGGCCAAGTGCGACGGACATACCAGCTTGATGAGGCAGTTGTGAGAGTTCAGGTCCCGATGGATGATGCACATGGAGTGCAAATAGGCCTGGAAAAGAAGCATGAGGTGAGCCTGGTGGCTACCGACACAGCCAGACCTGACTTGGAAATTGAGGGCATAGATCCCCATTCTTCTCCCATACTCCCCAGCCAGCTTCAGAACCCAACCTGGCTTCCTGCCAAAGGCTACCTGAGTTTCCTTGTTTCCCCTGCTGCCACCTTTGGGCTATCCTTTTGTTCACTGACCCTAGGCCTGTGGCTCTAAGTCCTCAGAGCCCTCTCCTGAAAGCCCCCAAACTGGCTGAGCCTGCTATACCAATTTTACTTAGGTCGGGAATCTGAGCCCTGCGCAGTGATCCTGGGTCCCAAGCCCAACCTCATCTCTTCACTACAGCTACTCGATCCTTCCTGCCTTGTAACAGGGGAAGAAATGACCTCCTCCTGGTCCAGCTGGCCCTGTGGTCTGACATTCCCATCTCCAGAGACTTGGGACTTCGTCTACACTTGAATCTCTGCCTCTTTCCATCCAAATGTTTCCGAACAAATTTCTATGTGCCAGTTCCCTCCTAGGTCTCCACCTCTGGGTTCTGCCATTCCCTTTTCCTTCCCCCAGCGAATGTAGAAGCCATTTCTCTACTCCCTGCCCGCCACACTACTGCTGCCATGCCCTAGGGTCCCGGAGCTGTTCAAGCCACCAGGGGGTTGTTTCTGAACTCTGGTGCTCGTGAGCTGTCTGTCCATCCTCTCCTCAAAGGTTGCCCAAGCCTCCCTCACACCTGAGACTCCTGCGTACCTGGTTTTCCCTTCCAGCATCCTCAATATTACTCCTTGAAGCTATCTGCTCTTCCTATGTGGACTGCCCCTGTCCCAACCAGAGATGCACCTACTTGCCCTTCTGTAACAGGGTGGTCCCTAGGAAAAGGGGAAGTTCCAGGTTCCCTGCCCCACCCAGAAGGAGGGTGGAGCTGAGCAGAAAAAAAGGAGAGAAGAGAAGGAACCAGAAGAAGGAAGCAGG
>NW_004567130.1:10067512-10101553 GCF_000260355.1 Condylura cristata | reverse complement strand
TGTGGTTCCAGGACAGTGATGGCATAGGTATCCCATCTTTCAACTTGACACTTTTCCATGGGTCGCGGCCAGCAGGTGCTTTAGTCTTGTGGTGGGCTTTTGGGCCTTGCTTTGGGCCAAGCAAGGGGATGGGTCACTTCAGGTGTTTGATTTAGAAATTATATTCTTTGTGTTCCGTATTAAAGTCCCTTTTCAATAAAGTTTTATATGTTTTGTCTTGATGCGGCAGATGGCAGAACCGATTTGGAGCAGGCAGGTATGGGGGTTTGGGGGTGTCCTTCTCTCCCTGCCCTGTAACAGATAATGAGGCAGATAATGAGGCAATAGGCAGCTTCTCCCCAGACTCTAGACTTAGGAACCAGTTTCCTGTCCAGGAGGATCCTGAGATGTTCTGTCAGTTCATTCTTCTCAATGGGTATCTATTCTAGCTCTTCCTGAACCCATTTTCTGCCTGTCACGCCCCCCCCCCCCCAATCTGTTGACTGACTACATTCTTCTTCAAGCCACCCCAGGTCCTCCGCTCCCTATCTACCCCCATGCCCTCCCTTGTCAACCAGTCTGTCCATTCTGGCGTCATGCTGCCTTCCAGTCTCCTGGTTTCACGGCCACGCCTCAATTCAGAAACCTGAAATGCTTCATTAGTCTTTTACCTATGTCTTCTTGCTGAGTTCTTCCAACTCTACCCTAAACTACAAATCACACCAGATTCAGCTTCACAAAGGCACAACTCTGGTCGTGAACATTGCTTGCTTAAAAATCTTTTATATTGGCCCTCCTTGGTGGCGCAGCAGGGTAAAGCACAGCACTAAGAAGCTAAAGCCACTTCCGCATGAGTTCGATCCCCGCCTGCCCCGGAGGTGACCACATGGTGTGGCAGACCTCTCCTGACCCGCCCGCTGCTCCCCTCAGCAGTGTGCTTCGTTGATCTGCCTGTTCTGCTCCCCACTCTGTCTCTGGGGAATCCTCTCACCCTCTACATCTCTGGCCTGTACCCCAGTTCTGTATGAATAAATAAATAATTAAAAAAAAAACTTTTATATCTTGGGCCTCCCTGGTGGCACAAATTATCAGCAGCCGCTACAGCACGAGTTTGACCCCGGCCAGGGAGCTACCACGTGGTGCAGCAGACCTCCTCTTCCCCCTTTCCCCTGCTGCTCCCCTCGGCAGTATATTTCTGTCAATCTGCCTGCTCACTCCCCACACTGTCTCCGGTGAATCCTCATACCCACACCCGCACCTCTGGCCTCCACCCCCTATTATATGCATAAATAATAATCTTTAAAAAAAAATCTTTTATATCTTTGATTTTCCCAAATCCAGATTCCCATCTTGAAATACAGGGTCCTTGCCCCCAGACTAAAACTGTTTTTAGGGACCCCACATGAAGAGCAGTGATTGAAATTGCAGGCTTAAAGGCAGACTCACTAGTCCAAGGCCCTAGCTCTGCTCCAGCCTCACCTCCTCATGGAAACCAGAGTTGCTGTGAGGAATAAACACACACATGCATGTCAGTCCCTCAGGTTAGGGCATGGCACACAGAAAGCACTCGGGAATCACCACTGCCTACTGCTGTGACTAGTGTCTTCTTTCCCAGGTAAAATAGATTATTCCTTCTCTCCTTCCAGGTCTTTGCTGCTGTTCTCTCAACCCTGGAACTTCTGAGGACCAATGCTGACCCATCATTCAGGGCTCATTTCCCACTTCTCTGACTTCCCGGGTGGTAAGGTTCCCCGGTGGCTCAAGAGCTCTCAGCGATGGGATATCTCTGAGGTAGCCAGATGTGGTCACCTTGTGCCAGCTGCTTCTTCAGCTTTCTTTGTCCATGCCCTACTTGCCCTGTAAGAGGTGCAATTCTCTGAGAGGAGGACTACAAACAGGATGAGCTGGGGGCACTTTCACGGGCACAGAGAGCTCAATAAATAGCTGGTGAATGGCTCAGCTCAAAGCTGCCCAGTGTGAATGTGTCTTCCAGTGCCTGCCACAATTCCCACACCTCTCCTGACACCCCCCTCTGCTGGCAGGGTTGTTGATAGGACTCACCATTCCAGAAGCGATGCCTTTTGCAAACCTGACCTTCTGCTGCCAGGGAAACGGATCCTGCAGGATGAAGGAATGCTCATCAGATATTTGTTGAGCCCCATATCACCTGTGGTCTTGCCCCCTGGGTCCACATGGTTTGCTGGCCACCTCTCCCAGCATGCTTATGCCTAGTTCCACCCAGCATGACCCTTGGCAGTCAAAGCAGTGAGCCCATCTGGCTTTTGTGGTTCCAGGACAGTGATGGCATAGGTATCCCACCTTTCAACTCAGGCTTCTGGAAACTGGAGATGTGCTTACCACACTGCGCAGGAAGTCTTTTAGTGTGCCCCCCTCAATGTACTCTGTCAGTAGGTTAAGCTTCTTGTCTTTGTACAGCACACCAATGAACTTGAGCACATTGGGGTGGTCCAGGCTTCGCATCACCTTCACCTGAGGGTAGAGAGCCAAGGAGAGAAGTGGTTACTTTTCACTGTGTCTTCCTTACCTCTTCCCTTCAGAGAATCAACTTGACATAGGTTACCTCCATCTCCTACATTAGGTGACATGGCAAGGGCACTAATATCAAGGTGAGAGGGAGGAAGACCGCCACATGGAGGAAGATGGCCTCTCAGGCCTCATGCGTGGGCTCCCGCCTTCCTAGAAGTTACATGGGGTTGGGGTGCTGGAACAGGAGGGCCCAAGAGTGAAACCGAAGCATGGGGTGTGTGTGTTTGTGGGCGGGGGGTGTTGGGGGGGGGCAGGGAAGCACCACCAGGTGTATCTAACTGAAATAATGGAGCACCTTGGGAGGCAGTGAAATCTGTGGAAATGCTCAAGGGGTATCAAGTTCTCTGGGAGGCCCCGTTCCAGGCTCCATTAAGAGGGTATTCAGAAGGTGATTACAGCAGCCAGTAGCATTAAAATGGTCTGTTTTTATGACTACCACCCCCCAAATCTATTAGCTCCTCTGAACCATATTGCATTTGTTGTTTCCCTTATGCTTATCTCATGCTGTTTTACGTGTACACGAATAAGTGGTATGCAGTAATTTAGGGGACATGGACAGTCCCTTAGTGCTTTTTCTACTCAGCCTTGAAAGACAGTGATTTCAAACTGTTTCCTCTTGAAACCACTGTTAAGTAAGGTTTTCCCTCTTCTTACAATGACATCAGACTCCTAGCCCCCACTGCCTGCTTCTTACCTCAGTCAAAAAGGTCTTCTGTGTCTCTTCGTCACATCGAATTAACTCCTTCATGACCATAACTTTGCCTGTGGCTTTGTGTGTCACCTAAAGAGAGGGCAACTAGTATGAGTGCAGAAGCCAGAGGCAGTTCTGGAAGATGTTTGTGAAAATCTATACCATCAGCCACTCCATCCCTTGGAGCGCTGCCTGAACCAGATTAGACTGGCAGAATTCAGTGTGGAGGACATGTAGCACAGGGTAGCAGGAGCGCAGAGGGAAAGCACAGCCTCCTCCCCGGAACTGGGCATGCACAGAGAGAGGCGAAAATCCAGAAAAGGGGAGTGGAGAAGGTAGAAGGGGCCAGTGCTAAGCCGAGCAGGGGCGGTGGCCATCCGGCACAGAAGCCACTTCAGTGGGTGAACAAAGAAGGGTCAGTGCCACAGACATGCACCAGGGTGCTGGATGGGGTGGGGGTGAGCTCTCCAGCCCCACTGCCCCCTGCCCCGCAAGCTAAGACATGGCTTACCTGACCCCCCCTCCCAGCTCTCAGCAGAGGAGGAGAGAAAGAGACAGTTAGACCCCCAAGAGTATTCATCGGGGAGGCAGGGCCACTCCCCCATAGGTTCTCTGCAGCATACCCTGCACTGAGATTTCTGGGTACCTTAAAACACCCACTGAGTGGAGGTGGGAGGCACCCACAAAGACACAGCTCACCCCAATACAGGCCCCCAAAGCTCATTTTAGCAGCAAAGCTGCCCTTAGGTGGCCTGGGAGGTGGGGAGCAATCCCTGCACCTGCAGCCAGGAGGAAGCCCTGGTGTCCCACAGGAGTGAGGTCACGTGATATGAACTACCTGAAAGGTGAGTGAGTGCTGGGGGCAGAGAACAGGGCGGCCACGGCCGGTGCTCACCTTGATGGCCTGCCCAAAGAAGCCCTTCCCCAGGACCTCTCCATGGATCAGGTCACATGGCCGAAAGATCTGCTGTGAGTAGCTGCTGGAACAGCGGAGGGATTCCGAGCGACTGATGTCACGGCTGAGCAGCAGTGGCTCCTTGGGGGAACTCGGGCCAGGGGACTTGGAGATACTGTTACTGCGCCTGATGATGGGAAAAGAAGGGAACAGTGGTAGGGTCGTCAGAGATCTGCCAGGAAAGCAGGAACCTCGGGGACATTTCAATGCCTGTAATGCAGCTGCTTTACTGGAGGGCGGCAGGCTACTACAGCAGATAGATGTGCCATTTTGGGCCTGTGGACATCAGTAGTTTATTTAAGCATAATGGACAAAGTAAAAATGGGGAATCTAAGTGCCTCCTACCTGGAACAACTGACTAGATTCTATTAGTTTATAATGGTCAATATAGTACAGCGCTGTGGATGGTCATCTACCACCTTCCATGTCTGCTTGAGTCAAGGTAACAACTGGGTTGTAATGACAGTGCAGCACCATCCAAAAAATGACAAATGGGATTCAGATAGGTTCCACAATTTTTACCTGTCATATTTCCGGAATTTAAAAATAATAAGCGTGTGTGACTTTGATAGTATTAAAGCCAGCATGGGTATATTTCTAAAGCAGTCAGTAATAGTACTGGTTGGTTGATGACTGCTACTGTGACTAAGGAAGGGACAAGGAGGCTAAATTCTCAGTACGGGGCCTCCTTGGCAGCTGGGGTTAGTCTCAGCGCTACCAAGCTATTGCCAGCCACTGCAGCAATAGCTTTCTAATCAGCCTCACAACCCCTTCTAGGCTTGTGTTCCTGACCTTCCCACCCGGCTGGCTTGTGGTGGCGGCCAGGAGGGCAGCCAGGAGTGATGGAAGCAGTCTGAGGTGGAGGGGGGCTCTCTGTTTCCGTCAGATGCCAGTGGAGAGGGCCCCGCCTGATTCCCTGTTTGATCAGAAAGGTGGGAAAAGAACCCGATTCTTAGCAACACTAACAACACCTCACATTTACTAAGGGCTGACCCTATGTCAGTCACTAGTTTGCATCCTTTTCATGTAGAATTTTTAAATAATTGGTGAGAAAGCCACTTCTATCTTGCAATACCACTGCATGGATATACAAAGAGCGGCTCAGAAAGATTAAGTGCCCAGTGAAGGGAGGGCGCCCAACTCCACGGATGGTATGGACATGTCTGCCCCTAAGATCCAGTGTTTTGGACTCCTGTCCTTTAAGTGTCCTTGCTCGACACCTGCAGCAGGGTCACTGCTTCCTCCTATGAATTTGGACAGCTATGATGTTTCAGTTATTGAACCCTCAAATCTGAAACAGCTGTATTAGTCTCTCGCTTTATGCCTGTCAGCGTCCTTGTATACACTGACTATCTGTGCCCTACTCCAACCTTTGAGCCCCTACACAGGACATGCTGCCCTTCAGGGTCCAGCATCTGTTTCCTGTCTAGCTTAGGAGTTCAGTGGACAGAGCTCGATCCTCTGGTTTCTAAGGAAACCTGGCAGCCAGCTGTGTCAGATCATGCCCAGGCCCTGGCTATGAAACGTGATTCCATGGGAGGCGGGTGGGGTGGCTGGGTCAGCACAATCCTCATACCCAGTCCCTGGCCAGATGGTTCCCTTCCTGACTGCTGGCCTCAGAAAGTCAGCTCTGCCTCATCTGAAGGACAGACACGGGGCAGAACAGAGCCAGTGGGAGGTGGCACCTTAGCGAGCGTCTCCTCAGCGTCCCTTCCAGATTCTCCTTGGTGTCCAGGGTGCTGAGAGTGTGGGAGTGTCCAGCATTCTGCATGTGGGGAGAGAGGCGAGCGCCCAGCCGCAACTGGTCCAGATGTTGAGAGACAGGGTCGTGTTCGATCAAGACCTGCAGCGTCTGGCTTGTCTGGCTAATTGCATCCTCTACCTGTGGTCAAGAGCAGTGTCAGGATGACTCCCACAGGCTGCTCTATCTAGCCACCCACTGTCAGCCCAGATGACTGAAGGACAGGTTGGACAGTGCTCAACTTGACTAATGGTGGCCTCCAACTGCCAGTAGCCCCCTGGTACCCTCTGTCTGGCATCTTAACAGCGCTTCCGTGTGTCAGGCCATGCTGCCTAGGGAACATGTCCAGGCTGACACAGGTCAATGTGGATCACAGGTTCAGTGGTAAGACAAAAACAAACAAACAAAAAAGCCCCAAACTAGGCTGATGTGGGGAGAGGTAAAAAGCATAGCTCCCTATCTCCCACAGCATCTATTCCATGTCCCACCCCCTTAAGATACCTCCTCCACTCGGAGTGTGCGGACAGGTGTCCCATTGATCTCCAAGATGCGGTCTCCAGGGTGGATGGCATTCCGGTTGTTGGGACTGATGTGCATCCGGTTGACCCTGGGCCGGAGGAGAGGAGTGGTAAGGTAAAGGCATCTAAATGTGTCTTCATTTTGCTTTTTCAGGGTAGGCTATCCTGGCCCCAAGGCCCTCAAGGTCCCCAAAAGCCCAGGCCAATTACTGGGAAAGGTAATCATCTTCCCAGCATGCACCACCTCAGCAAAGAGCAGCAGCATTCACCCAGTGCAGATAAACATCACCGTCTCCCCATCTGGAGTTCCCCATCAGCTCCCCAATCCTCACCATCTTGGAGAACTCTGCTTTCTCTCCATCAACATACTCACCAATGCTTCTCACCTGGATCTTCCAATAGCATGTTAACTGGGCTCGCTCAGTACTAGGCTTGCCCCATTCCCATCAAACTTCCACACCCGTGATCCTTCTGCAATGCTAAACTGATGGCTTTTATTGTTTAAACGCCTCAATTGACCTGCTGGGTCTTCATAATCAGGCCCTCTGTGACTCGGCTTAGCCTTCTTTCTGGCTACTCTCAACCTACAATGACTACAATCTACACCAGACAAAACCACAGATTTCCATGGCCCTGCCCTGAACACAGCTCCCTCCCCTCTTCATGTAATGAGGTTTTAGAACAGCTCTCACTTCCTTCCTGAGCTCCCCAGCCCTAGTAACTCACTCACACCACATGCATCCCATCCCCAGCACTATTTAAGGCTTGGAGGCCAGAGGTGCTCCAGTACTGGTACTATTTCATTACTGGCAATTATTACAAGGACATAGATTCGTTCCCTATCCAGGCCCACTTGACCTGGACACCGAAGATGGAGTATTAATTTATTTTCAGTCATGGACTCTATTTTCTCCTTGATTCAGTCAGCCAACAAAATAATAATCAACGAACACCCGTTTTGTGCAGTCTTCCAGGTTGCAGGCATGCAGCACTGTGTAAGATTACGTTCCAGAAGGAACTAGTAGAGTGGACAGGTGGTAAACTAGC
Organism: Condylura cristata; assembly: GCF_000260355.1. NCBI lineage: Eukaryota > Metazoa > Chordata > Mammalia > Eulipotyphla > Talpidae > Condylura > Condylura cristata. The sequence continues at coordinate 10,094,075 of NW_004567130.1, read as the reverse complement.
ACATACAGTCACGTCAGACAATTTCAAAGAGCAAACATGATCTGAAACTTGACTCGTGCAAGCTGAGAGACTCTAGTGTACAGTATCAGGTGGGAAAGAGCCTTGGCAGAGAGCGCCGTCGGTGCCAAGGTCCCAGGGTGAGACAGCACAGCGAGTGCCGGGAGGCAGAGCGGAGGTGAGGACGCGGGGCTCCGCGTCAGGTGTGGGGTCCAGCGTCCATGGGGCACATCCGTGAATGTGCTCAAGAATCCCCGGCTCCACGGGAAATACTCACTCCTTTACTTGCACAGTGGTGGCATAATTGGAGCAAGCACTCTCCACAGACACGGAGAAGCCTCGCCTGCCCTCGGTGGTGGCTGGCATTGAGATGAGTGTGACGGAGTAGGGCAGCTGGTCCTGAACAGATTCCGTGGAGAGTCTCTCAAACATGGGTGCCAGCACCACCTCGTTGTGGCACTTCCCACTGGTGAGGGAAACACAAAGGGCACTAAGGTCCTGGAGCTCCATCAGGAAGCCCCCAACAGCCCCTGCGCCATGTGGTCTCACACACAGTACTGACAGTCCCACTACTACTGTCGCTGCCATGAATGCAGCTGGTCCCTCAGAATGAAGAGCCTGGGTTCTGTGAGGGAGGGGTGAGACTATGGGTGAGATGGTCTGGGTTCTCTTCACTCTGCCTTTGACTCAAAGTAAGAATCTTGCCTATCCTCCTCCCCCCACTTTGGGATTTGGCCTGACTTCTGGACTGAGTGAGTTGTAACGGGCTTTTGTCTTTGATGTTCTGGGATCCTTCTCCAAGAACACCTTTCTCTCCCTCTGCGAAGACGGAAGAGTGAAGCATTATTCTCACGGCAGGTAAAGACAAAAGGCATAAATAATCATCTTACATACAGATTACAGAGTTGATAAGAACACTGATATGACAGGAATCCAATGCTCTGATAATTCCGTCACCTTTCTGCCATATGGCCACCTGTCCCTCCCTCTCTCCCTCCCACTTTTACAGGGAGGATGGACACAGGGCCACCATCTTACCAGTAGAGGGTGGCGTGCTGCACCAGGGCATATGCATCCCCATCCTCGATGATCACCTTGCAGCTCATGCAGGCAAAGCATTCTGGGTGGTATTTGAACTCTCCAGCCACCTGTGAGCACGGTGGGGAAAATATAGACAAAGGAAGGGAGTTGCTTTTGTTCCTGGAATGAGGCAGGGGTAGGTGAATGATCTCCAGTCAAGTATCTATAGATCTTAGTTGTAATCTGCCTTTTCCATCCCTGTCCTAGAATTCCAATTTCCATAGGAATTGTTGAACTACTCTTGTCTCTGTTATTTCTGAGGCTGCCAAAAATTGTTTTGGTCTTAGTCACGACAAGAAATCTCCAGAAGTAACCATCCCCAATAGAAAGACTCACAGTTCCTCCAACACGGGGTTAGCAAAACTCTTTGTCTAGAGGAGGCAGGTGGAAGCTACTGGGAGCTCTCTCTTCCAGTCTATTCCAAGGTCTCCCTTTTTGATGTCCTGAACACAACTCCACGTATCACCCTGTTAGGTTCTTTTTTAAGGTCCTCATCCTATTGTATTGTGTCTCCTCCCTGCCTATCCACCCACTCCACCACTGTTGAGGGAAGACTTTTACCTGGCACTTACTAGGTAGTAACAAACATACCTGGATGATGGGAGGACCAGAAGATGAATGGCCCAGGGGAATGGAAGGGCTTGTCAATGAACTCTGAACAAGATGGGTAGAGACAGAGGAACTCACTCACCATGACGGGCCCTGTCATCAGCAGAGAACATCCATGACAGAACTCCCCAAATTTCACCCAATAGTCCTTGTGGCAGTAGAGCTTCCCATCCCTTTCATAGTACCAGTTGGTGAGAGGTTCCTGGCATTCTGAACACCTGCAAGGTAAGAGAAGAACAGAAACTCTCCTGGATCCTTGGAAGCAGACTACATGTGCTGCCCCTGTCTCCTGGGTTTAACAACAAAAATGGAGAGACTACTTTCCATTTCCCCAGGATGGGGGAAAGTTAGCTTACTGCTCTCTCCCTAAAAGGAAGCCAGTTCAGAGTGAACAAGAATGCAGAAACCAGCTCTGTATTGCCTGACTCGGCAGGCCAGTGTTTCTTAACCTCTTTGGGTCTTAAAATCCTTGGAGTATCTGATAAGAGGCAAGAAGCCTCTCCCAGAAAATTGAACATACAAGGAAAATGTGCATGTGATTCAGGTATGAGGTATTGTGTGACACGGAGTGAAAGCCTGTTCATGGCCCCAGCTAAGAACCTCTGGTTTAGAGATATCTTTTTTTTTTTTAAAGATTTATTTATTTATGCATATAGAACTGGGGAACAGGCCAGAGGTGTGGGTAGTGAGAGGATTCACCAGAGACAGAATGGGGGAGCAGAACAGGCTGACTGACGAAGTACACTGCTGAGGGGAGCAGTGGGCGGGTCAGAAGAGGTCTGCTGTGTCATGTGGATCACCTCCGGGTGGGGATCAAACTCATAAAGAAGTGGCTTTAGCTTCTTTGTGCTATGCTTTAACCTGCTGCGCCACTGGGGAAGGCATGAGATATATCTTTTGTTTTTTAAAAAATATTTTATTTATTTTATTTTATTTATATAAGAACTGGGGTGTAGGCCAGGTGAGGTGAGAGGATTCACCAGAGATGGAGCAGGGAGTAGAACAGGCAGATCAACTGAAATACACTGCTGAGGGGAGCAGTGGATGAGGCGGAAGAGGTCTGCTGTGCCATGTGGGTCAGCTCCCTGGTTGGGTATTGAAATCAGGCCCCAGTGGCTGGTGACAGCTTTACAGTGCTAAGACTTAGACCCTGTGCCACCAGGGAGGCCCTAGAGAGATATACCTTGATGAGCCAAATTTCAAATGCCTCCACAATCCAAAACCCACACATCACCAACAGCATTACCAATATAACATTCTTGCTAAAAATGTTAAGATATAAAGAAACAATCAGGCCAATCCAGAATACAGGACCTCCTACAAATTAATGGTCTAGACTCTTCTAAAAAGTTATTATGGGGGAAATAAGGGTATAGAGATTTTTAAAAAATCGAAGGACAAAGCAATCAAATGCAACACCTAAACCTTGGATCAGTTGGACTGAAAAAGAAAATAGTCGTGAGTGACATTTTTGGAAAAAAGCGAGGAAATCTGAATTTGGCTTATATATTATATTGTAAGTTACTGTCAATTTTCCTAGAGGCAATAACAATACTTTGGTTATATGGAAGAATTCTTAGAAACACATTAAAGCAAAAGCAAACATTATCTGCTCATTACTTTTAAATGGTTTAGCAAAAATAAATGCATTGTGTGTATGTGTGTGTGCACACAACATAAGCAGACACGGTTAAGCAAACTGTGATAAAAGTGATTGTTCAGCTAACAAATGCTTAATTTAGTGAAGGGTACACATGGGTATTCTTTGATTTTTCAAAACAAAACACTAGGGGGATAAAACCAAACTCCATACAAGATGTACATATAGGATTTACAGCTGCTTTCTCCCCTAGTCACCTGGTGATAAAGCCCTACCACTCAGGTCAGGTATGTTGTCACTGTGAGCACAGACAAGCTCACCATTTCCCGGCTTCCTAGTACCCAGAGCTAAGAGCTCCCTGGCCTACGCTTCCTTTCTTTGCAGTTAACAGACTCGCTGTTCTTGTCAATGCCTCATACCATCCATGCTGGCCTCATTCTTGCTTCTGAGAGGCAAGGTATAGCTGTCTTCTGGTTTAATCCTGACCCAACCACTTACTAGTGATGTCATCTTGGGCAAGTGACTTTTCTTCTCCAACCCAATAAAATGGACTATTGTGAATATGAAGTAAAATTTTTTAAAGTATAGGTTATATAAAAGCCCTAGTACGAGAGGAACTCAGTAACTATTAAAGATGACGACGATGATGGTGGCTTACATTATGACTACTTACTGTCACTAGTAGGATAGCTTTGGAAGACTTCTCAGAAGTTCTTCCTCACTGATAAAATGTAGCTAACTGCACCCTACAATAAAGACCCACTGTGAAGACTAATGTATGAGAAAAGCCTTAAGCAGACTGTGAGTGCAAGACAAGCATTACTGCAGTCACTTGCTGGGCCCTGCAGAGAGGCACTCCCAGCCTACCTTTCAAGAGCTTGTAATGAATCAGGGAAAAGAAAATCTAAACAACAAAAAACCCAAACAAAGCTTAATTCACAAAGCGAGTTGAGTGGACACAAAGGATCCTACAACTTTTGAGCACTGCATGAGGTAGAGGAAGGAGAGGCCAAAGCAGGGTCAGAAAGTCCCTTAGTGCTCGACAAATACTGATGGCTTCTTCTCTGAGCCATCCCCACCCTCTAACACTTCCTACTTGTCCTGTGAATGTTAAGCTGGGCGTGGAGTGGTGTGAAGAATATGGATAGGGCATGCTTAGAACAGCACAGCGAGAACCTTAAGTTATAGGAGCTGGAGGGGAACCCTGTCCTGGGTACACAGCTCAAAGTCCTCTAGTCCTCTTAATGTAAAAAGGACTCTGAACTGGGGGGAAAGCAGTGATCCGGGTTCAAGTTCTTGGGAGTCACAAGCCCTAGAAGCAGCCCCTTTCCTTCTTCGGGTTGTTTCCCCCGCTGTAAAAGGAAGGTTTGGCTACACCCTAGGTCCCTTCAATTCTACGCAGATCTATGTTTCTTCTCAGCACTGCCCACCGCCATTACGACATAGGTGGCCCTGTGAGGGCTGCTTCTTTTCTCACTTGCGAAGTGGCAACACCTTATTTTCAGGGTGGCAGTGAGGATGACATGCAGCTCTGCTCGCCTGTAAGGTGCCCAGCAGAGGGCCCACACTAGGAGCAAGGGCCTTCTTCTTGCCTCCTGGATACATGTCTTCTTCCTTTGTTAGACTGGTAAGCTCCCTGAGGACAGTAAAGCGTCCCACTCACTCTTGGTAGACTTAGTACCTAGAAAAGAACCTGGCAGAGAAGTTCTTAGCAAATGTTTCCAAACCAAAAATTGTGGGAGAGGCAACAACCAGTGGTCGGGTGGGAGCACAAGAATTGTGTGGCTCACGGCCACCAGATCCTGCCCTTCTATCTACACGGGAGAAAAGCTGGTGGAGATGTATTTGCACCCAAGGCAGGCCTGGGCCCTGTTACACCCTTGCAATGGTATGTGCGCCGCAGGGCATGGGAGCACCAGAACACGTCCTCCTTTCCATTGCCAATATCCTGCTTTTGTTTGCTGCAAGTAGCCTTGACCAAACCCAGGAGAGGGGGCAGGGAAAGAAACGAGTGCAGGCATGCAGGAGAAAAGTCACACAGGCTTGCTGGGAAGAACACCTGGCTGGAGAGCGACATAGTACCAGTGCCAGTGTCAAGTGAAACCTTTGGGGGGGCACAGCTACATTGCTGACTGACACTGGCCGGCAGGTGTCTCTGACTAACAAGGAGGTGGACAGTTGGTGGGAGGGCTGGCTGTGGGTTCCCAAGGTATTTTGTCACAGAATGCAACTGGTCCCTGGGCCGCTGGCGAAGCTGTCATTAGGAGTCCTAGGTTAGATATGATCAACAGCTACCGTTACCATACCTGAATGCCAAACATATTTCTATCGCTCTGGGAGGTGCCTTGCTTATATTATCACTAATATTGACCACAACCTTGCAAGGCACAGGATTATTTCAGTTTTTGCAGGCCAGGAAAAGCAGACAGTCACTCCTGTAAAGCCCCCTAATACATAGAGAACCTACACGTTCTCATTTCCGCCATTTCCACTGCCACTCACCATCGAGTGGTGCGGCACATCTGCTAAGCTGAGCCTCTGGACACTCCTCTGTGAAAACACAGAGGCCGGGGCCCGAGGACTCAAGGTGCCTCGAGTGTTAACTCCACGGGGCTTCTCCTTCAGCCAAAGCACCGAGTGTTAAACAATTCTCCTCCGCCACTGAGTGCATAATGTTCTGCTCTCCAGCAGCCTCTGCCCTTTTAAAAAAAAGAATACAGAGAGCACCCCAGAAATGTAAGGCACTCCTCAAAAATATCCCACACCTCAGGTTGTCAGAGACTAAGCCCATAATATGTTCTTCCTAAAACCAAAGCTTTTTTCCAGTTTTAATTTTTGAGAGCTTCAAGTGAAAGTAAAGATCTACCCTGGCTGCTCCCCAATTGCCAAGGGTTTCTGGCCCGTATGAGATGTAGTCCTGAGCACAGGGCTGAAACATCAGTCACCACTCTCTGCTGAGTAGCCAGATTAGCCAGAAATGAAACCCTCTGACTAGGGGAGGGCATCAGGAGATCCACGGACACCATGCCTGAGGATGATCTCTGAATTCAACTCCTCTTCTAAAGCATGACAGAGGGCCTTGAACGGAACAGCAATGGGCTTCAGATTCCTACTGGATGGATCTTCAATGAGCAGCTCAGATTCATGCAGAGATCTTTTGAATCATCAGGCAACACCGAGATTAAAAATAAAATTATTTATACATAAAGCCTGTTGAGATTCTCACAAACAATTCTTTTAAGACCTGGGCCCGCATTACTTCGTTGTCATTGATTATCCGCTCTCTTAAAACCAGTTACTTCAAGACTCTGAGCTTCGGTTTCCTAATTGGAAACATGGGTGATGATAAAACAAATCTCATGGGATTATGAGAATTAAGTTATGCACAAATACCTAGCAAGATGCCTGGCTCAGCAGATGCCCAGAAGTGTTTCTTTCCCTCCATTTCCTCTTTAATTTGGGGAACACTAAGGATGAAAATAGACCCCCTCTCATGCCTAAGCAATATGAACCTGCCACTTGTCCCAGAACCAGATCTCTGTAGTGAATGTCTTAAAATAAATTATCTATTCAACTAGAAAAATAAATTCTAATCAATTCCTATCAACTAGGAAAAAGTTACTGTACATTAAGGATGTGCAAGCACAAACAGGCAAGGTGTTGTGCTGGGAGAAGTCAAGTTAAGATGACATGTAGGCCCAGCTCTCACTTACATCCAAATTCTTCAGGTCAAATGTTTACAGGTAAAATTTCAACCGTATGTGGTAAGAGAACCAGTAACTATTACAAGTGGCCTATTAAAGAACAAGCCCTCCCCTGTCCTGGTAAAGGCCTGGCTTGATGTTCATCCTTAATCTCCCAAATGAGCAGTCAGCCAGGGAGAAACTTCTGCAGTCTCTTGTCTCTGAGCTCTGCCTGGGCTGAACAGAAGAATGAACAGGTCTCTTTGCCACAGCCTGACAGTGTCAGGACCGCAAATGCCAATTCTCTCCCCGGACCCAGAGACAGATGAAGTAGGGGCTACCCTCTACAACCAAAGAATCCTTTATTATTCCTCCTTCCCGCAGAACTCTGTAGGTTGAAACAGGCTGTCAATTCAGTTGTAATTACAGAACATGTTGTTATCCTGTTTTTAAAAATTAACCCGACACATAATGAATCTCTGATGACCAGAGTGTGTTGACTCTGTTTCAACCAAAAGTCAGGAAGCTGGTAGCTCTAGTAATCTGTGCAGTACACAGCAGTTAAAGGTAGCACCTCCATTATTTGGAAAAAAATATCAAAGAGCTATGTGTCTCCAAGAAGCTACATTAGTTGCTAAGTAGGGACCCATCCACCTGATCAAAGTCCTCATCTCTCAGCTAAGGAGGAGTCCCAGAGGATATGAAGCAGCTGCCAATGTTACTCCTAAGCAGGGCAGGGTTAAGAATAATTTTTCCCTTTAGACAAGAATTGCTTGAGAATACAAAGATGCACTTGTTTTCAAGAGACAGTGTGGAAACCAAACCCATAAATCAGTGTTGGACATTAAGGAAAATTCTACACAATGAAAAATAACTTAAAGCTATTAGACAAAAGTCACTCCTTAATTTACTTCCAATCTGAGGTGTTAACTTCCTTGGGAGCAAAGCTCATGCTAGTGTTGGCAGGGGAAGACATTCACTGTGCTGAGCAAGGCCTGTCAGGCCAGGGTGGATAGGGCACAGAAATTACATTCATTCCTTCTTTCCTCCCTCCTGCGCTGTCACGCCTGATCATGTCCCCATGGAATCTGGTTGCGTCACTTTCCTTGCAATGACAGCTCCAGAACTCCGGTGGACTTCATGCTCCCCCAGAGGTCTAGGGTCAAAGACTGAATTTGTTTCACATAATCTGGCAAGTGTTGTGTTCAGGAGCCCAGAGTCTGGCCTCTAGAGGAGAAAACTGAGGTCAGAGGAGACCCAGAGAGCGGAGAGGCAGCTAGTCGAAGAGACCTTGAGGACACCCTGCAATGAAGGGTTTTCTGACCAGGAAGTATAGTGGACACTGATCAGAATGCTATCTGGAAGAACGAAGGGTGGGGGGGGTAGGGGGGGGTGTTGGGTGGTCCCTCCAGTGGGGCAGAGCTGTGTGTGCTGGCTATCTCTCCAGCAGTGACTTCAGGAATGTGGTATCCCACTTTGGGGGGTGGGGAGGGGAGAGGTCTAGAGTCAGTCAGTACCCTCTAACTCCAGCTGGGCAAACAAAGCAGGTGGAGAGGGGTGATCAGGTTCCCCTGAGGGGTTGGGGCAGAACAAGACATGAGACAAGCTGAGCCTGAGCGGCTTTTGGTGGCTTGGCCCAGGTTGGGAACTCATTACCTGCTCCAGCTCCTGGGAAGCTGTGTCCTGTTCCCAAAGATTAAAAGGGGCATGACATTCCTGGCTCCTAAGGGAACAGCCCCCACCCCACCTCACCACCCAAACTGCTGGTCAGGATTAAGAGTAAAAGGGATTAATGAGGCCCTGGCCTAAACTAGTGGCTACTTCAAACACTTTGGCATCTTGATCCCACATGGTAAAACCTGCCTCCTAAACTTATCATGATCATTTCCCACTGCTCTTCAGGTAAGAATCTCGGCCAAGCCCTCTTTGATATGCCAGGCAAAGTAGGAGGGCTTTTTTCTGCTTTCTCTGCTGGGAGAGGAAAGAAAAACCACGAGAACACCTCTGGGGGAGGTGCAGGCAAAGGTGGGTACAGTCTCAAGTGGGATGAGAGAAACCTCAGGAAGACAGAAAAGACCCATCAGAGGAGGGAGGCCGGAATGCTAACTTTGTTGAAACTGGTGGCCTCATCTGTAAAATGGACACAGAATATCTTCGGGCCACTGAGAGACCAAAAAACAAAGTGTGTAGCAGTGGTCAGCACTGAAGCAGGGCCTCTCAGGTCCCACACAGCTCCCTCAAATCCAAACACTTCTCATAACCTCACCAGGGTCCAGTAATTCTGTGAAACCACATGATGTTCTGCCTTTCTGCCCAGGGCATGGCCATCTGACCAGTATCCCAGCAGCGAGGTCTGGGCATGGGGCTGACTTGGGGAAGCCAGAAGTGTACCAGGACCACTGGTGAGGGGGAGGCAACCTTGGAACAACAGGCTGCTCCCAGGGAAAGAAAACAAGCCCCACCCCAGCCAGGAATGGCTCCATTCAGGAGGGACCCTGAGGGCCAGAAACACCCCCCCCCCCAACCTCAGGGGAGTTTCTGTTGGAGACGGGGTGGGGCAGAGAGCTAAGAAAGGGAGGTCAGAGGTAGAAAGTTTCCACACCTCCCACAGAGAAGACCCACAGAGGTGCTCAGATCTGGGTGTGATGCCTGGCCCAGTAACTCAGGCCCAAGCCCATTGCTCCAGTTTCAGCAGTACTGGCCAAGGCCTTTACCTAGCAACTGTATTCACCTGGGAACTCAGAAGCCTGTAAAGGTCAGAGGCAACTGTGGCTACCATTAAAAGAACAGACATTTATAGAGCGCCTACTATGCACCAGGCTGCCCACACCCAGGCCTTGCCAGCTTCCATGCTGCTTGGCAAAACCTGCCCATCCTGCTTGTTGGGACAAATTCCTGGGCAGGCAGCATGGCCTGCAGGTAAGACACATGAGAGCTGACAAACAGCACCCTATCTATTTGTGCTGTTCTCCCCCCACCCCCTCCCGGAAGCTGTTAACACCAGAGCTGGCCAGTCAGTAGCATCTTTTGGAGGCTTTTCCAGGTGTGTCTGGGAAGAAAGTTCCCCAAGATCTTCCTTTTGGGAATATCCCTGCCTCCCCATTCCCAAAACACAGTAGGGAGCCCTGAGCAGGCCTGTTCAGCTTGGAAATAGCCTCTGGCTTCTGCCTGACAGAACCAATGGTGAAAGGACAAATGAAATCTGAGAAGCAGATTCAGGGAGGCCTCTGCCTCCCCTCAGGACCAGAAGAGGCGATAGGGAGAGGAACTCGGAGCCCAACTCACCGAAAGGGGTCTTTGGAGGTGAAGTAAGCCGGGATGGACAAGTAACTTCCCATCTTCTTCCCACACCAGATAAACAAGTTCAGCTGCAAACCTGTGTGGGAGTGCCTCAGGCTGCCTGCACTCGACCACCATGACAGGCCCGGGCTCTCGGCACTTCTGCGGCGGCCGGCCGGTTGCTGGGCGCTCACCTCTCCCTTCGGAGCAGCCTGAGAAACATGAGGACTCCAGGCCACTTGCCTCCTGGCAGCTTCCCACGGGAGTTCATGGCTGGGGCGGCCTTCTCCCCAGTTCTCGGAAGCTCAGGCAGCCCCTTGCGTCTCCAGGAGAACCACCTCTCTGTGGAGGCTACACACACACAGGCAAGAATTCTTGGGTAGGGGCTGGGGACTGGCGAAGTAGAGCGGCTGTCAACTTAGCCTTCTTCTCCAGTCCCACCCCTGAAGAGGGAGGGAGAAGGAAGAGGAGGGGCTCCGGTGGAACCGAGGTGTATGGTTGGATTAGCTCTTAGGAAACAGACCTTGCAGGCAAGGGGTGGAGCTGGGCTGAAGGCTGCAGGCAGGCGCCATAGACAATAAGCAGGACAGGCTGAGCGTCCGTCCCGGAGCTCAGGGAAACACAGGAAAAAGAGACAGTGAGACCATCTGCCCCTGAGTGTCCCCAGCCTGAGTTGCTGCCAAAAGACAGACAGAAGTGAAGAAAAGCGCAGGATACTAGCTCCAGACCAAGCCACGCCCCAGAAGGGGGGGGGACTCTGGCAGAAGAGGCAGGTCCTGCTCTGCTCCGGGCTGGTATCTACTAAGTCCTGGCACTTGCATCCCCATTCATCCCTTCCCTCTGCTTGGCCTGGGGTCAGCCCCACGAGCCAGCCAATGAGGGCTGCTGTTCCACTTCTGGGAAGAGCTACACTGGAGAATAAAGAGACAAACCCAAAGTGTTACCTGCCACCTGCCATTTCTCCATGTAGGCAGCACTGTATACTCACTGTGAGATGAAAATTATTTCACTTTATAAATGAGGAAAGTGAGGTACAGTGATACTAGGTATCCAAGGCCAAAAACACTCGTCAGTGGCAGGACTGTGATTTAAACAGACCTGCGTGACTCCAGGGCCAGAGCCCCGAAGCTTCATTCTGCCTCTTCAAGGGGAAATATTTCCTTTCACAGGAGGCACACAGGCAGCGAAGCCCCGGTCACCTGTCCCCAGCCAGCCATCAATTAGTCAGTCAGTCTGTCTGTCCGTCATTCCCTCCCTCCCCAGAATGCCATCCATAGCCTCAGTGGGTAGAAATGCTCCTAAGTCCATTGGTGGTAAAAAGGTTTTAAAAGCTGAAAAATGGGGCATGATGAATGACAAGGCCCAGGGTGCCCATGTGGATGATGGACCCACATATCTGGAATGGGTATATGCCAGAAGAGCCCCAGTTGTGAAGATGACCAAACCAGACCTCACAGTTGGGAAATCGCTTATCTTCTTGCCTGCAGGACTGCAACAGGAAAGCAAAGACTATTAGAGAAGAGTGAGGCATGACCAGGCCTCACTGCTGGACGTGGGGAGTGACACCAGCTCTCTTATCCCAGACACACACACTCGTCTCCTCTATTGTAAGTCTGCAGCTGATGTTCTCACTGCAAGCCACTGACAGGAACCATGGCAAAGGTGATGACTGAATTTCAAGGGATCCTTTTTGTGATCTACTGACTGGGCACCCGAATAATGAATGGATAAAAGAAATAAGGTTTGTACCTTGTTCTAAGCTAGCATCTATTGAACACTTAATGTGTTCCAGGCCTTGGGTTAAGTGTTCTTTATCAGAAATCTATCACATATAGGGTAGATGTTATCACCCCTACTTAACATACAAGGAAACTGAAGCTCTGAAGAGTATGGCTCTTGCCAGAGAAAAAACAGCTAGTAAGTGATAGAGCTTGGTTTCCAACCTGGCAGAGTTTGAACAGCAGCTGTAATGTAACTCTGTAAATGGTCAGAGAACAAATAGTTTAGGCTCTGCAGGTCTATGTAAAGAAATGGTCACAGGCCCTCCCAGGTGGTGCAACGGGTTAAGTACAGCACTATGAAGCTATCCTAAGCCACTGCATCGTGAGTTCGATCCCCTGCCAGGGAGGTGGCCCACATGGTGTGGCAGACCTCTCCTGTCCCACCTGCGGCTCCCCTCTGCAGTGTTTCAGTAGATCTGCCTGTCCCTGGTGAATTCTCTTATGACCCCATACCTCTGGCCTGTGCCCCACTTCTTGTAGGCATAAATAAATCTTAAAAAAAAAAAAAAAACTGTCATAGCTACTCCAACTCTGTTACAGCAACACAAGTGTTCATGTATAAAACATAAATAGATGTGGTTGTATTTTTTTTTAAGATTTATTTATTCATGCATACAAGAACTGGGGTACAGGCCAGAGGTACAGGGGGATGAGAGGATTCACCAGAGACAGAGTGGGGAGCAGAGCAGGCCGACTGACTGAAACACACTGCTGAGGGGGCAGTGGGCAAGACAGGAGAGGTCTGCTCTGCTGCAGCGGCTGCAGCCAGCTTCATAGAGCTGTGCTTTAACCAGCTGCACCACCAGGGAGGGCTGGCCCCTGTTTTAGAGCACTCAACCACTCTGGTTACTACTTCTAATAGTGAAGACCAGCTTTTGGCATTCTGCAGCACTTACCCTCATATGGTGCCACAAAGACAGGACACGCTAGTCCAAGAGGCAGTCCTGGGGGAAACGAGCACTAGATGGGTGCTCACCCTGTGCCAAACTCTGCTCTCAGCCCTTACAAGTATAAATAAAGTTTAACCCACACTCACTGATGGTGCTGCAAAACTCCCCCTTCCAAAGAGAAAGGAACCAAGGCAGCGAGGTTAAATTACTCGACTAACCTCACCCAGCTGTATAAGAGAGAGGTGAAACCAAGACTGGGACTCAGGCTGTCCATACTGAGCTTTACCATTGCTATGCTGGAGCCAGCCTGGGTCCAGAGCCAGACTGTCTGGGTTTGAATGTGACAATGCACGGCACGTAAGCCCTTGGCACAGAGTCTGGAACACATTAAGGGCTGATAAATGTTAGCTGCTAATATCATTAAGACTATTGTTACTACCACTAATATGCGGCCTTCAGCAAGTCACTGCCGCTGTCTGGGCCTTGGCTAGGTCTCTAAATAGCTTCCAGCTTCAACAGCTTTATGCTCTATGGGGCTGCAGTTTTCTTGGCGTCTCCAGTTGGATTTAAATCTTTTGAGCTGACCCTGAGAGGATCAGGATCCCAGACCGGGGGGGAGGAGGGGGGCACACATGAGTCAGAGAAAATGGGGCATGGTGGAAGGGAAGAATAATGCACAAGATACCAAAAGAGCTACTCAGCTGCAGAGCTAGGAGCTCTCTTTCTCCCATCCACAGAGCCAGCTATTTCTCATCAAAAATCTATTATGTTCCCTGTAATTCGATCAGGCAAGAAGAGGGTATCAAATTAAGTCTGGAACTAGCAAATTATCTTCTAATTGTACCCTCTGATGAACAGAATGTAGATGGAAGAAAGCATAAGACACAAAGAGACCAGGGCCAGGGAGCCCATAAGCGTAACTCCTCCTGACACTTCTCACATCTCTGCTGTTCCAGCGGTGTGGCGGGCCAGTGAGTCGGTGTCTAGGAATGCGAGCAGGACGCTGCAGGCTTTCTCCACTCCCCAACTCCCTTTACAAAGGACACAGTAGGTGGCTGTGCCCCTAAGTAGTATGAGGACTTAGTGCCATGCAAACTGCCTCACCCTAGGAGAAGGGCAGCTGTCTCCCCAGGCCCTGAACTGTAGTGAAAGCCCCTCGTAGGTGGAGTCCATTTGATCCCTATAAATCCAGACTTCAGGAGGAGTCAACGAAGGACTGATCACCACATGTGATAAGCTGCTGGCTGCTCAGTGTTATGGCTCCTTAGAGCCAAATTCTAAGGATTCAAACCACCCAACAACAGGAGGTGAAAGGACACGCTGGAGGATCTATTTCCCCTTCTGGCTTGGGCAGTGGAAGGTACTCTAAGTCGTAGAGCAGTTGGCAGAGGATTCAGCAGTTAATATTGCCAGAGGCTAACAGCAGGGATCCTTGGACTGACAGTTAAGGACAGGATAAAATGGCAGGAGAGGTGCTAATCTTCTACATATTTCACAAATTGGAAACCTGGCGGGGAGCCAAGCAAACCAACTCCTCGAAACCAGCTCAGACACTGGGCTTCAAGACGTCTGTGAGAATAACAGCTATCAAAGTCTGCAGCCTGGAGTGAACACTGAGAGGAGGGGGAAGGAACCACTCCCACCTCTTGTTAGCAGGGTCTTGTCAGAGATTCAGAAGCCCATGACCTGTGTTCACCTAGTGCCCCCTACTGGCAGGGAGGACTCCAGCCAGGGAAGGGAACTCCAGGGGAATGGGGCTTCAAGGGTAAGCACTGCCACCCCCATCTACCTCTGCTCCTCCTTTTCTCACTTAACTATCCACATTACAGCGGCAGTCATCTTTCTAAATGAAGGTCCCAGCAATTCCAATGCTAGAAATTTTTCCTGCAGAAATTCTCCTACAAATGTGTCAAGACGTATATTCAGCTCTGTTTAACACTAGATTAAGCACAAGTCATGTGTCTGTCTGTGTCTGTGTGTGAATGCATGTGACTAAATACATTAACACATCCATACAGCAGAATACAACAGCTATTAGAAACAAAGAAGTAAATCCTAGGTGCAAAAACAGAAATCAGAAATCCTAAGTACTAAATGAGAAACCTTCCCAGTGTGTATAATCCCATTGTGTAAAGAAGTCTAAGCACATAATCCTTAAAGAAAATCTAATCAGTTATCTTCTCTTTTACAGTAGCGAGACAAGAAACAGGGATGAAGTAACATTCTTCTTTTTTACCATTGTGATTTCTTCATATTTTTCTCTTACTCTTAAGTGCTGCTGTTTAAAATAATGGACCTCATAAAAAGAAGCCCATAATTCAGAGCAAATACCTCCTCACACATTTCCCCTCATACTATAGTCCAAAGGCAAAGTCTGCAAGGACACACTGGTCTCAGGACTCCTGGAGCTGTTGTCTTCCCACCAAGCCACTGCTCTGGACACCTCCTGCTCTCCCCCACTTCCTGATCAGGTCACATAAAGCTCTCGCCAGCAATCCCCTAGGCCTTTGCTCTCTTAGCTTCTGCAGGTTCCTATGTTTCTATTTGGTGGCTGTCTCTTCCACCTTTTCCAGGTCCAACTCCAAAAGAGTACTCCATTTCCTCTGGAAAGGGGTCCCTTGACGTGCTTCCAAGAATATGCAGAAATTGTAATGGGACTGGGCAGGGAGGGCCCTGAGCACCTATCTTTCCACTGCCCAGATAAAACTATATAAGTCTCACACGAGGCTCACACCTCTGTCTACAGATAACTACTATATAAATATGATTCCGAACCCCCATTAAAAGCAACTACAATACTAGAATGAAGATGGTAACTAATGTTTATAAGGCATCTTCAGTTTAAAAAGGGTTTTATGATCAATATTTAGTTTGGACCCTGCAACAAAGTCACGAGAAACATAGGCAGAACAAGGGAAACCAAAGAAGCTAGGTAGTTTATGCAAGGTTACTAGTGGAAAGTGTATCACTGAGGTTAAAAGTTGGGTTTACTGACATCAAATCCCAAGCCCTTCCCTTAAATAAACCCTAACAAGGCCTTCAGGAAAACTGCCTTTATAATATAGGGCCCTAAATGGCTGGGTATGTTGAACTCCTACATCTGATTTTTTTCTAGATTTCCTGCCAACATTATTATTGTCAGGATAGCATGAAAGAGTTTATCAAATATCTAAGCAAAATAAAGAGAGGATCAGGGACCTCCTTAGTGGCACAAGGGGTCAAAGTCCAGTACTATGAGGCTGTCCGCAGCCACAGCAGCATGAGTTCAATCCCCAGCCAGGTAAGTGGCCCACATGGCACAGCAGACCTCTCCTGTCTCGCCTACTGTTCCCCTTAGCAGTATATTTCAGTTAATCTACCTGTTGTGCTCCCCACTCTGTCTCTGGTGAATTTTCTCACTCACCACCCTCCCCCGCCCCCTCCCATCTCTGGCCTGTATCTCAGTTCTTGTTTGCATAAATAAACAAACAAATACATTTTTTTTTTTTAAAGAGAGGATCAAATGACTGGTAATCCAGTGAAAACATGAAATCATTGGTGATGGGAAACCCACGGGAATTACAATTGAGATGGAAAAAAAAATGTACAAAATGATGTAAAAATAAACTATTATAATATATATAAAAAGAAAGCAATAGATAATGGTCACCTAAAAAAGAGAAAACATGAAATCAAGTCTTAATTACTCACAACTAATTTACAACTGTTGAATCCTAGTGATCAGCTCCTTTTCTAAATGCCTAGAAAAGCACCTAATCCAGGGCCTCCCTAGTGGTGCAAGGGGTTAAGTCACAGCACTATGAAGCTGTCTGCAATGACAAGTTCCATCCCTAGTCAGGGAGGTGGCCCATGTGGCGTGGCAGACCTCTCCTGACCCGCCCACTGCTCCCCTCAGCGTGTGCATCGTTGATCTGCCTGTTCTGTGCCCCTCTTTATCTCTGGTCAGTCCTCTCACTCTTGAGCCTCTGGCCTACAACCCAGCCCTTGTTTGTATTTATGTATGTATAAATAAATAAAATAGATCTTAAAAAAGAGGAAAACCATCTAGTCCATCATCTGCCCAGAATTTTGTGCAAGAGTCAAATCAATAGGATTACTTCTAGCTCTCTTTTTCTATCTTTTTGAAAACTAAGTGTTCTTTAGTTAGCCATGTCTACTTTTATTTTACTAAAATAAACCAGATTCCCAGCATCTGGTATATAATAGGCACGGGTGGCTTCTATGGCTTCTCAAAAGTTATTAATAGTGGTCCTGTTACTGTACCAATATGTTTTCTTCTCTTCAATATACTGAGAAATAGCAATCTGAAAAACAAAGCATTTCATGTAACTGGGTACCAGCAGACATCTTGGGCTTGCTCATTATTCCTGCCTAGTTTCAAGTTACTGAACTATAGTGGGATTGGACTAAATCTCTAAGATTCTACCCAGATGTCCGTGATAACTGATAAAGATGGATGCCAAGAACTGTCTTTTGCTGGTGTTTGTTAACCTTCCCGAGTCCCAGAAGTCACGGACACTGAGCTGTCACCCTGGGAAATACTGAGTGCTCACCAGAAGCCACATGCTGAGAGGGAGGGACTTGGCTAAATATACTTTCATTTTAATTCTCCTAACAGTGAGGCTGGAGTTGTTAGCTGCTTTTTACATATGAGGAACTGAGTTTCACAGAGAAGGCTGCTGTTTGTGGTCACATGTCTTATAACTGGCAGGGCTGGAACTTAAACCCAGGCCTTTCGATTCTACACCCAAGACACTAAAGTTGTCTCCAATAACTATTTTACACTTGCTAGTTTATTTACAAAGGAACTTCTGAAAGTGAGAAAGAAAGAGCAGCAGCAGCAGCAGATTCCCCTGGGCAGTTTACTGAGAATGAAGATACCTGGTACTACCATTCACTGGCCTAAGTGGTAAGAAGAGTTGAGATGAGGTCTAAGACTGCAAGAATCTCAGTGTTTCTGAAACATTGATTGAAACCATTGTTTTACTCTTTCTTATGTGTTCTGCCACTAGATCTCATTTCATTCTACTCTTACGCTAATCCTGAGAGGCAGACAGGATCCATCACTGTTATCCTCCCATCACAAATGAGGAACTGATTTCCAGCCAAGGTTTTCGTTTTCTTATTCTGCACAGTTTAATAAATAAATAAATGTTAGTGGTTGACATTTTGTAAAGCCGTGGCTCACTGGAGACTTTCACCTTCACGGTGTGGTTCTGGTTCTTAGTCATCTGTAACCCCACAATTTTCACTCTCTTTCCCAGTGATAGTGGTGCCTAAGGCTTGGTAGAGAAAGGAGACTTCAGATTATAGGGCCATCTCATGAAAAGGCCAACTATGGAACAGAAAAAAAAAAAAAAAGCACAAGGCCTGATATAGTTAAATTCAGAAACAGCTGATGGGACTGCAAAAGTCAGTGCTGTTACTGAGGGCAGAGAGGAGTACCCTCTCATATTACTAGGATTGTTTCAGGACAGCCTTAGGAAGGCAAGACCAGAAGATGGCTAACAGGAAAAAAAGTACCCCAATTCACATCTGGCTTGAGGTATTTGGAGGTTTTATTTTCCTGGTAATGGTGAAAAGTGTGGAAAGACAATTTGTTAGCAGCCCTTGCCCTTCTCCAGGACTACCCTGGGAAGGAGGGAATACAGCTCTTGGGAGAAAAATACAGAGCAAATAAGCATGTTGGGCTGCCAGTACAGAAGACATGCCCTAACTTTGATGGTTTTAGACTTGGAATGACATTCACAGAGGTCCTATTCCATGCCCCAGCTTCAAAAGAAAAGCTCTTGCCCAGGAAAATACCGTAGAACAAAGAAAAGAAATGGGATAATGCATATTGGAGGGTGCGACTCATGTGTGCAAAGAGAAAGGCGGTCATTCCGTGAAAAACAATGTTGAGTACCAGCTGCATTAGGTGCTCTCAGCTAACCAGGCTCTGGGCTACAAAGGCAAACGAGGTATGGCTCCTGACTTCGGGGATTCTGTACTCTATCACTGACGTAGGTGTGTAAACAAATACTGACAGGGTTATAACTGAGGTATGAAGAAAATAACAAAGAAGGAAAAAAGTCCTCTCTGATAGATAGGGAGGGGTGAGGGTGAATTTAAGGAGGCCCTTCCAGAGAGGACGGGATGGATTGGCTGAATCTAACAGGCTGATTGCCAAGCAGACAAGATGCATTCCAGCCCGAAGGAACAACATGTCCAAACGCACTGAGGCATAACAGAATATGACCCGTAAGTTGTAGTATGGAGCACATGTGAGGGGTGATCAGAGAAAAGTTTGGGATGGCAAAAGAAGATAGGGACAGATAACCAACAGCCAGATGAGTCAGGTAAAAGAGTCGTCCAAAGGTAGTTAACAGATGTTATGTTATGTGAGAGGTTCCTGACGAAATGAACATAAAGCCTAAAACACCAAAGAGGACTCTGGACTTTACTTGACATAGATCTACCTAATGGGCACTTTATATATAGAGAGCTGGCTGCATAAATGTTCACACGAAGTCTGCTGGCCAACTAGTAATTACTAACAGCAGACTATGCCTTTGTCTTTAGGCCACATCTCCAAGTTAGTCATCTGAATAGCTGATAAGCTCATAAGAATGGGGCTGCAACCCCTTGTAGTTAATCATCCACTGTTGCTCTGTATTAATATTAGAAAGTTCAATATTCAATATTCAGTGTCAAATGCTGTGTTCATATAGATGTTCTTGCTGTCCCACGAAAAAACACTTTGGACATCTCAATAAACCTCTAGAAGAATATGGCCTAGTAGAAAAGACCTGAAAACTTGAGGTGCATATCAACTTGAGGCAAGTCATTAAACAATGCTGTACTCCTCAGTTTCTTCCCCTGAAAATGAAGGAATTAAGTGAGCAAAAAGTTCCAATCAGTAGATCAATGCTGACGGGAGCAATGAGAAAGGAGTTATGGTCAGAGGAAGGCTGGCTGGTAGATCTTTGGGAGAACTCTCCAAAGCTGGCATTGCTTTGGTGAATGAATCTAATCCAGGCCTTGTTTTTTGTCCTTTTAGGTTCAGAAACTAGACTTCATAGTACCCAGAGAGGAGCAGACCTTCTATAATGGTTCTATCTTAACCATTATCAACCCATAATTGACACCTGAAATCAGAATGCCCACATCCAGGCACTACCTTCAAGTCCTGCTTGTTATCAAGAGCCCTAGGAAATTGAATTAGGCATCAGAATACAGTTTTTAAGCATAGACTTAAAATAAAGGGAAGTGAGCAGCCCTGCAGAAATTTTATTCTGTCAGTGGAGAGCCAGCTAAAACAGTCTTGCCCACCACAAGGAACCCCTGTAGCAACCAAATTCAGAGGCAGTATTTTTGTCTGGACAAACTACTAGCTTTACTTCATTGACTTTTCACTTTCTGTTTCACCCCTGGTGACATTATATATATTTTTAGAACTAATTTCAAAGGAAAAGAAAAATTACTTTCTTAGATATGTACCTATCACCAATTCACATATTATTCAGCCCTGGGAGACATTTGCCTCCTTAACATCTCATTACAAATGGCCAACAATTGTGAGCATGCACGTGGGAGGCCCTGTTCCTGGACACAGTGGAACTGTTCCCTCCACACATTCCTCCCTGTGCTGTGCATGACTTCACTTGCTTATCCCTCACAATAACATAAGGGGGAGGCAGCTAGTAACTCCATTGCACAGGCACAGAAATGAGGCACAGAAAAGGTAAGTAAGTTGTCTAACAATCAGCATTACCAGGATTTGAACTCAAAAATCTGGTACTAGAGTCTCTGTTCTTAATTATTATATCACTCTCTTTACCTGTAGATCTAGTTAGTTTAAACTCATAGAGAACACACCTCAGTATTTAGTTTTGGGAATCACCAACCTGTCCACCTCTTTCCACCTCCATAAGTAAAATGTGAACACTGCAATTTCCCCCCACTCTATATTTAATGGGCATCCTTAGTTAATGTCACTGTCCTTCAAAGATTTCTAAAGTTAAAAAATAAATACACTTATGATTCAAATTTAGATTTTTCAGAATTTGGAGCAATTCTTAATTTGTTTGGGCTAGGTTAGGTGAACTCATTCTTCCTTCTATGGTTCCTCTCTCTAGGGCTTGCTCGCACCTGGATGGTACCTACAGAGATGCTCACTTGAACACTCCTTGCTGGGTGAGAGGACTCCTGGGTTAGCCTCTCCAACTCCTCTGGGGGTAAGAGACAAAGCTTTAATTTCTCATCTCAACACCTGCAGGCTGTGTTCCAAAAGAACCCAGTGTCCAAACCAATTTCTCAATGCCCTTTCCGTAACGGCAGCCCTGGTGGCTGCGAAGGCCTCACATCGTACCTCTTGGGAACCTCAGACAATGCATTCAACAAACATCCCTTCCAAGGAAATGATGTGCTCAGTGGTGACACTACGAGGGGCTTGACCATGTAATGCTGAGTCACACAGAGGCTTCAGGATACCATTAAGGAGTTGATCACATGAATGAATGTAAAGTAAAACCACAAAAGAGTTTTAAAGGTTTATAAAAGCATAAAACAGGGGCCATGACCTATTTATAACTATTTCTCTGAGTTATCAGATAAAGGGCGAGCAAGAGTTAATTAGGCCAAAAGAGGGAGGAAAAGGGAGCATTCAGACAGAGGGAACAAAGGGAAGAGAATGCACTTCAGATCTTGGGAAGAGGAACAGTGAGTCTAAAGTAGAGAGCCTGAGGCTGTGAGAAGATGCCAGACCATGGGAGGGTTCTACAGGCAATATTAAGGACTTTGGTTTTTACCTAAAACCCTGGGAAGTCATGGAAGTGTCACAGGACAGAGAAATGACAGAGTGTGTGGTCAGATTTGTTCACTCACACTGTCTATCTACTCTATGAAGAATAGGTTAAAGGGTACAGAGTGATTGTCAAGACTGGAGGCTACTGTAGGCATCCAAATGAAAGATGACATAGCCTAAAATAGGGTGACAGTGGGAGAAATGAAAAGAGCAGACATGTCCAAATGTAATCTGGATATGATACTGACAGGCTTGAGCATGAAGGCTGAGAAACGAGATATCAAAGAAGACTCTCAGGGTGTAGATGGTGGTACTATTCAATGAGACAGGCTATGAAGGAAGATAAGTCAGTTTGGAAGGGAAGACGAAGACATTTAAATGGACATGTGACACTGACAGCAGGATAGATGGACACAGAGCTCAGTGGCCTGGACTAGAGACGTTGATTTCAAGGTCATCAGGATGTGTACAGCTGAGATTCCTAAAGAGAAAACAAGAGTGTGCACCTAGAAGATTGGCAATATTTTTGTGCTAGGGAGAGGAGAAGAAGCAAACTGGGAAGTGGGGAAAAAACCAGGAGAGCGTGGAATGTTAAGGAAGCCAAAGGGAGAGAATGTTTTAAGAGTGACAAAGACACTTAATAGACACTAACATCCATTAAGTCCTAACTATGGCCAGGCACTGTATTAAGGATTTTGAATGCATGATCAATTTAATCTGTACCCCAACTTTTTGAGGCAGTGGCCTCTAGTATACATGATGAAACCATGGCAAAGAAAAGTTAAGCAGCTGACTTACTGTCAGGTGGCTTGTAAAGAAGCTGGGTCTCCCTGTTGGTGCAAGGGGTTAAGTCTCAGCACTACGAAGCTATCAGCAGCGACTGTAGCATGAGTTTAATCCCCAGCCAGGGAGCTGACCCACATGGCACAGCAAACCTCTGCTGTCTCACTTGCTGCTCTCCTCAGAAGTGCATTTTAGTAGATCTGCCTATTCTGTTCCCCACTCTCTGGTGAATCCTCTCACTCCCTGCACCTCTGGCCTATACCCGAGCTCTTGCATGCATCAATAAATAAACCTAAAAATCAAAAAAAGCTGGGGCAAAACGCAAGCAGCCTGACTACAAACTCTGATTTGCTTTTCTCTACTATCTCTAGTGCAATTTAGGAGGTCAGGTAAGATGAAGAATGAAGAGTGGCCAGATGACAGACCAATGTCCTCCAGTGGAATACTGTAAGGGGACATTGTGTCAGGGCAAAGACAGAATGAAGCAGATGATAATCCACTGTTAAGAATGCTCCATTTTTTCATTTGTTTGGAAGAGCCAATTAGACCAACAGGCTACTTACTATGTTAATTCTAGATTCCCAACAATGCCTAATTAGGTGGCTTTACTATAGTGGATGGTGCTCAAAATTACATGTGAATGACTAATATAAGAAGACAATGTTGTCATGTGCTGCTGTTAACCTTTACTTTATACAGTTCTAATGCTTTCAGATCCATTGAGCCCTTGATTCTCACAACTCCTCCATGAGGTGCATTAGTTTTTTCTTTTAAAATAATTTTGGTTTGCTCACTTTCATTTATTTATTTTTTGCATAGAACTGGAATGTAGGCCAGAGGTGCAGGGGATGAGAGGACATAGAAAAGTGGGGAGCAGAATCGGTGGATCTACTACTGAAATACATTGTTAAGGGGAGCAGTGGGTGAGACAGGAGAGGTCTGCTGCACCATATGGGTCACCTCCTTAGCAAGGAATTGAACTCAAACCATAGCAGTGATAGTGCTGAAACTTTACCCTGAGGCCATCAGGTGGCCAAAGTGTATTACTTTTATCACATGTTACTGATGAGAAACTGAGGCTCACAGTTGCTAAGGAACTTGCCCACGGTTACACAATCTGGCTCAGCTAAGACTCAAGGTCTACTGACTCCAAATTTACTTTTTTTCCTGGTAATCTCAGAGGAAAAAGAACACTCTTGGGAGTCAAGGAGACCTTGTTTCAAATGTCAAGGTCTGTGTCACCTGGGCAGGTCACTCCACCTCTCTAGATCTTCCTGTTTTAGTATAAACAGAATTGCACAGTTATCATGAGGGGTGAATTAGATAATCTAAGTGAAATAAAGTTTAATAAACATCAGCTGTCCATTCCCGACCTCACCTCTCCTTCTCTCAGTCTCTATGCCAGACAGTAGCTGTGGCATTTCTATGGAGTCTGAGTTCTCACTCTCCATAGGACAGAGGCATGCTGCTGTTAAGTACTAGGAGTCCCACTCTATGTCTTCATGCTGAAGTCACTTATTGGGGCAGAAGACGACCAAGGTGTCCCATCCTTCCTCTGTTCTGTCAGGCAGGCTGCAGCCACCTGTCCAACAGCCAATCTCAATAACCTGCTTCCCTGGAGATAAACCAGACAAGTGAGTAAACCAGAATCAAAGACTTGGCCCAATAAATGCAGCAGCAACATCATCAGTCCAACAGTAGATGGCAGGGTTGCTCTACTGACTCCCACACAGGAGCCATTTAATAGCACTCTGGCACTAAGAGTTCTCCAAGCTTCTGAACCAATACCCTTCAATGTTATCTGATACCAGTATGTGGCAGTCAGTTCTTACTTTCAACAGGAACGGGAACTAAGCTTCAGTGACGCTAAAGGACATGACCATATTCAGAAATGCAATGAGACTACTCTTATAAGCAAGGAATCAGAATGCTTGGGTTCAAAGCCTGGCGATGCTACTTAACTAATTCTGTAACTTTGAGAAAGTAACTTCCATTTCTCTACTTGAAAATAAGTAAAAAAAAATTTTAAAAATAACAAAACATTTATTGGGCTGTTGTAAGTATTAAACAGGGTTTACCCTGTGAAATAAGACATTAAGATAATGTCTGGTACAGAGCAGGCACTCAGTAAACAGTACCTATTTTGTAATTACGATTCCACCTTGCCTGTTTAGATGTAGGTGAGGGAGAGAAAATGAGCATGGCTTTCAGCATCATCTCAGAAAATACTCTGTCATTAGTCAGCTTATTACACCATAGTCTCTGGTTGCTACGTGTGTGTTTCTTCATCGTTCTTTCCTGGAGTCACAAATTTAGCGGAAATAGTTTGCTGCCTGATGAAATAACAACAGTTTTCTATCTGCATTATCCCTTTCCCAGAGCATAGGAATTGGAAATCACTTCTCAAAAGACAAAGTTCACATAATCTGTGTTCATGATCCTGAGAAAGGAGGCCCTGGACAGTTCCCAGGAGTTTTAAGAATGGTGGGTTTCCCCTCTGATAAAGCTGTTAAGAATCAGGTCAAGCAACAGAATCCCAGCTAGGAGCCATAAAGGCTGTTTTTCCCTTCTCCCATGACCCCAACCTTGTTGGCCAATCACCTCTGATGAGGTGAAGAGACAATTTCAGAAAACTTGTAAAGGTTCTCTGGTTTGTCATCATGCTAAGATGCCATGTCACCACGAACCTCAGCAGTGAACAGCTTGCACTATCGCCATTTTCATGACCTCTCCTAGAGAGAGGAAGCTAGTTCCAGAAAGCTGCAAAGAGAACGGTCCCATGTTTAGAACCAATAGCACTTCTCAAGAAAAGGGAAGGTAGGGTACTCATCAGAGCCTGTTACGAATTTGAGAAGAGGAAACAGGAGGGCTGGTCAGCCCAGAGATCAGACAGATCCTAGCCAGAAGTCAAACTACGCCAGCACAATTATACATACACCAGGCAATTTCCAGGAGATCTGTCAACTGACCTCTACTATACAGACCCAGGTTCAGTCTTAAATGGCTTCCTATTGTACCAGGCACCTGAGAATCTGGCAGAAGGCCCAGCGGCAGGGTTATGGATGTGGCTGTGGACAGGGGGATGGGGTGTTGTAAGGAGAAGGTGAGGGGAGGAGTTTGGGCCAAACCCCAGCAATTTCTCCATTCAATATCCTACCCCACCCTGTGACTAGGAAAACAAAGGTGTGGGGGAAGGGGAGAATAAAAGTCATTTCCTTTATTTATCCCAACTGCTGCCTGGTTGGGTAAGAAAGAGGCTGGAAAGGAGCAGTGAAGACTAAATTTGTTTGGATAATATGGAAGGAGTTTCCTGCTTCCAGCAGGCCTGCAACCAGACATTCTGAATCTATCAGAGAATTGCAGAAAAACTAAGGTGGAAGAGACCTTAAAAGGCCATTCAGACTATTGTCTCATGTTCCTCATGACCTCTGGGGTCAAATACAGACTTTCCCAGTCTTGTGAATCATCCTCCAATTTGGAAAAAAGTCAAATGGGCTCTATAGCAGCCAGCCTCCCCAGGGCAAATTACCAGGTTCTAGACGAGGGTTCCATGTTGTCCAATTTGAAGGCAGGACAGGAGTCAGTAGATGTGCTCTTTCAATAAAGCTGGATTAGAGAGAGATTGTCCTCAAGGTGAAGCTTGCAACTAGGAAGTCAAACCTAGACATTCCAATTCCCCCAGAGGTACAATCGTTGTTTTAATTGTGCCAGGATAGTTCAAAGTTAACTTTAATTCCTCAGGTTCCACGTTGTATGACCAATGAGTGCATAAGAGAAACAATTGCCTGCATATAGACATACACATTATAAAGTGAGTGCTGCTGACTATTAAGGATTTTCCATTTGTCAGGTGCTATACAAGGCACTTTATAAAGGCCATCACGTTTACTCCTCCCAAACAACTTTGTGGGAAGTCACCTAGGCCAGTCAATAAATTATAGTCAGGATTTGAAACCAGTTTCATTCCATAGCCTGTACTCTTAGCAACTAATATGCCTTACTCCTATATAAATGTGTTTTTGTGCTTCACTCTGTCTGTCTGTCTCTATCTCTCTCTCTCTCTCTCTCTCTCTCTC
>NW_004567130.1:10016473-10067412 GCF_000260355.1 Condylura cristata | reverse complement strand
CACACACACACACACACACACAGCCTGTCTGTTATATTTTGTCTTTTGTCTCAAGCCTCTCATCTGTATAGTGAAGAGAGTTATATCATGTATAGGGCAATATTGTGTAGTTCTAAAGTTCTTTAGTTCTAGGACAATCCAGGAATTCCAAAGATTAGCTTGTTCAACTCTGTCCTGCTCATTTTGGATAAAAAATATTCATACAAATAGGAGAACAGTAGGAACAAATATGACCCTATAAGTTAGATGCCAAGGCAAGCCCTGACCCATTAAATCATTAGGTGCTGATGATGCGCCTTAGTTTTACCTTTAAGTGAAAGGTAAAGTCATCTGGCCCTTTCTCTAAGGTCCTTGACATATTAGCGCCTATCTTACTATAAGGCATAGAAAGGGCAGAATTGATTTCCCTGAAGGTAAAGATGTGGAGGAACCAAGGTAATCAGATTCATAGAGAAGACTGGAGAACTGTGAGTTAGAGCTGAAAGATCAGAAAAATGCTGGTTCTTCTCCAACTCTTCCAAAAGCCAAAACTCTCCAGGCCAATCCCCTGCATAGTTTCCTGGTGGTGGCAAGTGCTTAAAGGTCAGTTAAATTACTTGATATCAGCACGGGGGATGATGTGCAACAAGAGCTGTGTGTGGGAGCTGGAATCCACAGCACAGAGTGCTGATCTAGTTGGTCTCATTCTCAGGATGTGAGCACCCCCACTTCAGACCAGGAGCCCACACATGCCCACCCAGCCTCTGAGAAATGCCCAGGCACTGTTTTAAAGTTTTAGAGAAACCAAAACAAGCTCCCACTCTTGAGGATTCCAATTGCACAGGGCAAAGGAATAAATTCAGTGGTACCTGCCATCTTAACCAGTCTAAGAGGCAGATATATTAACATTCATTATTTTCCTGATGAGGAAACTGAGCCTGAGACAGTAGGAAATAATCTGACTTTAAAGTCTGTTATTTTCAACAAACTAAATTTTCTCCAAATAATCATCTAAAAGTTATAATAAAAGTTAGTAACAAAAAGCAGGAAACTAGGGACTCATCCTGTGAAGATGTGCTTCAGCCAAATATAATAAAAACAACCCTTGGTCCTCCCTGGTGGCGCAGGGTTTAAGTATTGGCGTTTTCAAGCTATTGCCAGCCACAGCACCATAAATGAGTTTAACCCTGGGCCAAGGAGCTGACCCACATGGTGCAGCAGATCTCGCCTGTCTCGCCTGCTGCTCGCCTCAGCAGTGGATTTCAGCAGGTCTGCCTGTTCTGCTCCTCACTGTTTCTGGGTGAATCCTCTCACCTCCCACATCTTTGGCCTATACCCCAGTTCTTGTATGCATAAATAAATAAATCTTTTAAAAAAAACAACATAAACAAAACAAAACAAAAAAAGCAACTTTAAGGCATCTGCATAATTAAGAGTGCAATCATGGGAAAGTGGTCTTTCTGGGACTGTTTCCTCACCTGCAAAGTGAGAGTGTTGAGACATCCTGGAAAGGTCTCCTACCAGCCCCACCCCACCTCTAAATGCACAGGGCCCACCTGGGGTTCCTCTACTTTCATCTGGCATGGGGTGGGGATCAAAGAGCAGAGTACTTACACCTCGTGTTTGCTCATGTGCTCTTCACACATCCCTGCCCCACCTTACTCCTAACAAAATGGGAATTCTCAAGTCAGAAGCTTGTTTCTGTATTTTCTAGAATGTGAAACGGTACACTGGAAAAGGCAGGATAGACCCACTTACCGGAAGCAAGACCTATGCCAGACTTTGTTGGCAAAGCTATGCCACCTCTCACATGCAGCGATGTGGTCCCCACAGCCCGGACACCTCCAGACGTCTTCACCTGCATACAAAAGTAAGGGGTTCAGAGTTCCAAAGTAACAGGTGCAAAAGAATGGGACTACCGGGCCCTCCCTGGTAGTGCAACAGATTCTGGACCGCAGCATTATGAAGCTGAAGCTGGCCACAGTCACTTCAGCACAAGTTCAATCCCCGCCAGGGAGGTGACCCACATGGCACGGCAGACCTCTCCTGACCCGCCCGTTGCTCCCCTCAGCAGTGTACTTCATCAATCTGCCTGTTCTGCTCCCCACTCTGTCTCTGGTGAGTCCTGTCATCATCCTTGCACCTCTGGCCTATACCCCAGTTCTGTATGCATAAATAAAAAAATCTTAAAAGAAGAAGAATGGGACTACCTACTGTGTAGAGCAAGACCGAGCTAACAGATTCACATTGAAAGAGTTAAGCCTACTCTCTGCTGAATGCATCATTTCCGATCTAGATCTCTGGTCTACACTTACCCAGCCTCTTCATCTCCCAAGGGACAGGGAATTCATGGCCTGAAAAGTAGTCTCATACTGTCTTTTAAAAC
Organism: Condylura cristata; assembly: GCF_000260355.1. Taxonomy (NCBI): domain Eukaryota; kingdom Metazoa; phylum Chordata; class Mammalia; order Eulipotyphla; family Talpidae; genus Condylura; species Condylura cristata. Next base: position 10,065,047 of record NW_004567130.1, on the reverse strand, counting down.
TGGTTCTGATTATTCCCTTTTCTTACTGAAACAAAACATGCCATTTCCTAGCACTTTCAGCCTTTGCTAACAGCATTGAGCACAAGAAATGAACAAGGTCTCTTTCAATGTCATCTTTTCCTATTACTGTTTCCAGTCAACACCAGAAACATCTCCTCTCTAGGTAAAACACTGCCTTTTCCTATTCCTCAAGAGCTCTGGTTGTGCAGATTTTCCATGACCTTGTCCAGAAGCTCATTTATTCAACCAGCATCTTTTTGATTTTATAAAGCTCTATGTTGGAGACTGTTGGATAACATCACCCTTAGAGCTCAAAAAGCAAACCCACTAGAAAAGAAACACTTTTCTGAGTATAAATGTTCACTTAGATCTTATTTCAGAGGTCGAGGCAAAGTACCATTCTATATCTTAGCTCAGAGGAGTTATTAGTATAGAAGGGAAAGAACACTCCATGAATACTTCTTATACACCAAGAACTACGCTAGGTGCTTACATGACCTAATCTTACTTAGTTCTCAAAACAATTCTGTGACCCAGGTATTATTATGCTCACTTAATGGATGGTAGAATTGAAATCAGGCCAAATGACAGATCTAGCACCTGAACTCGTTTGGTTTATTCTAAAACTCACGCTCTTTCCATCCCACCATATTAATTCCACTCATTCCACTCAGGGAGCCAGGAAAGTCTTTGTAGGGGAAACTCTGACACTTGACCTGAGCTTGGAAAGGATGGAGAAGATTTACCAAAGGCTGAGAAAGGATGGAGAAGAGCTGTATAGGCTCCAAAAAGAATAAAATACAGTAATCCTAGTATGGCTTAATGCCAATTTCTTGAAGAAAAAAAAGAGAGCAGCTGAGAAGCTGAGATCAATCTGTGGTACCTGATTCAGCCCGAGAAAACAGGACAAGGTTGTTACAAAACTCCCTGTGTGCTCCATGCATGCGGCTTTGTTTTCTCAGGGTGACTCCAGACTGCCACAGTGACAGTCACTGAGTCCGGTTTTACAGGCTCAGGGCCCATGAATAGACAATGCAAGGATCCAGGCACTTCAAGATTGTTCAGCAGTCGGGGTACAGATAGCTGTCTCATACCTCATACCCCAGAGGAGAGCAAAACAAGATGGCAGGTCTGGAAAGCTCAAGCTTCCCCTCCCCCTTCTTCTCTTCTAGCTTCACAGTGATAGGACATAGATCAACTTCTCAGACTCTGAGAAGGCATTTTTTGTTTCTCAGGTGGTAGAGGGCAGAGAACACATCATCATTCTCACATCATTCTCACACCAAGGCTTAAAGTCTGGTGGGTTATAGACAGTGAGTATGAGTGGACTAATGAGGATTTTTTGATGAACAGTCACTTAAAGAATTTTCTAAATTCTGAGGTACCAGTTTGAAACAATTTTATAACTCCTCACAGAAGGGCTTTCAGAATCAGTTTGTGAGCTACAGTGTCCCACTCCCAACAAATCTCACTATTTGAAGCCATACCTTGCTTATTTTTTAACCCAAAGGAGAGGTCTCTAACCTGAACACCCATTCACTCAGCAATTCAAAATCTTGGCTCTGCATGATTTCTGGTTGTTTCCAAAATTCACAAAGAAGGAGGACTTTCCACTATGAAGATATCTGAGATAACTTGTTATTGCCACACCCTCCAGAGCCTGCCCTGTTTTCTCCGGTCTTGAGAAACTGAAAGCCATTCACTCAACACCCGCTTAGCTAACAAGCTCTGTGCTAGGCACTTGAGGCACAAAATCAAGACTCAGATGCCTTTCTCTCATACTCACCTAGCTCCATGTCCCAAACACCTCTCCAAGCCTTGACTGTCCCTCACTATAGCCATGCCGCAGGTCTCTGGCTTCTTTTCCTCCCACTTTTGCACAATCTTAGATGCTCACCCAGAGACTCCAGTATCTAAAGAGGACTGCTTAGCATGCACTCCTGTTCTGGACTTCATCCTATCCTTCCTCTCAAAAGACGTGCACTCTCTCTCAGGTATCGCTGCCGCCACTCCCTTCTCCACGGATTCCTTTCAATTACCATGTACGGAAACGCAAGTCTTTCCCATTAAAAAAAAAAAATCCGATTGTCTCCTATTGCTACCATCTTGGCTTCTCCCCCTTACAGTCAGGTATATTAAGGAGTTATTTATCCATCACTGCCCTCATTTCCTCACTTCCTAGTTACTGCATGATTGTCTGCAATCTGACTTCCACACCCACTGTTTCTCTGAAACTGTCTTACAAAGGTCAACAGTGACTGCTCATTGCTAAATTCAATGGATGTGGTTCAGTCATTCTTTCAGCAAATATTTACTGCATGCTAACTATGTACTTAACATCGTACTGGTGAAAGAGCAGCAAATGAGAGATCAAGCTAGAAAAGATATTAAGATAATTTTAAACATAATTATTTTAATTGTAATTGGGGCAAGTGGTATGAAGGACATAATCACATTCATAACTAGGAAATTGGGGGTGAGGTAGGACAAACAAGTATTCCTTAAGGAAGTAACTGTCAGGCTGACCTTTTAAGGGTACATATAAACTGAAACAGCAAAAAGGAATAGGAAAGGGTAATAAAGAAGTGGAGATACATGGAGATCCTGAGGCAGGAATACAAGCTACTTATACATCATGAGTTAGCTACTGTTGGCTCCAAAGGACTTGAAGAACCAAGACCAGTCTCTGGCCTACTACAGTCCCTCCATAAATATTACTGAAATAACTAATGGCCTTCTACCCACAAGATGGCCCCAAAGAAAGTTATAACTCACTCCTCATAAAGGAATGTTTTCGTCATATCTTGATCTATTTCTTATGCCAGTCATAAACATTCATAGTCCTGTATCCTAACATTCATACTTGAAGCTATTCTCTATGTTAAGGCTACTTTATATACCTATCCCCTTAAATGTTTATCCTTCTTTGATAGTCTCCTGAAAGTATGTAGTATTTGTTTCAATTTGTGTATACCTGTTTCATACTATTTATTCTATAATTACGGTTTATTATGTTGTAATCACCTTCAGTCCCACCCTCTCCCACAGTTCTAAAGGTCAAAGGCTACATTTTAATCATCTTCAAATTTCCAGGTCCTAGCAGAAATCCTGATGCAAAACAGATATTCCTTTGTGTAGCAAATCCAAAAGAGTAACTGGATTCAACAGCCAGTTACAAAGCTAACTTCCGAAGATAAGCTCCAACGGTCACGGTAATTCCCCTGTAATAAATGTTCTGGCCCCCAGGGGAAGTTCCTAGAGTAAAGTCACATGTAGATGCACAGGACTGTCTGTTTTTTGGTTATTAAGTACTCAAACAAGGATATTTTTCTAGAGTCTTAAGTCTCTCACACTGAGACATTCTTCAAAAGAAGACACGTGAGAGGCCTCTATAGTGGGGCAGGGGTTAAAGCCATGCTATCAAGCTATCACCAGCCTCTGCAGCACAAGTTCAATCCCCAGCCTGCCAGGGAGGTGACCCACATGGCACAGCAGACATCTCCTGTCTTGCCTATTGTTCCCCTCAGCAGTGGACTTCAGAACCTGTTCTGCTTCCCACACTGCCTCTGGTGAATCCTCTCACCCTCCTACACCTTTGGCCTACATCCAGTTCTTAAATGCATAAATAAATCTTGAGGGAAAAAAAGAAGACACTTGGCTTCTTCTGCTCCCTTACAGTGCTAAAAGTCAATGATCCTAACTCTCTAACAATCTTTATTTCAGGGAATGTGAGAAACCTAATAAAGTATCTTGGAGACTTTTCTAGGCCTAATGGGAGACCAAACCAGAGTTCAGTTTTTCTGGGAAGTTTTTCCTCTAGGAAAATACCTCATTGTACCAGGCTGTCCACCTTCTCCCTCTACAGTGTTTACCTCCTATATTTGCAGAATTATCAACAGTAGTTATAGATCATCAGAATCCAGCATGGGAGCCTGGTTAAGAGAATGCCCTCAGCAACCTTAAACAATAAGGGGTTTAATAACTAGAAAACTGTGACTTCATAGTTAGTATTGGAATTTGGAAGTACTATGCCAACAAGGTGAAAACTGTTAACAAAGGGTTCACTACAAAGGTTCTCACCTTCAGGATCTGTTGAATTTATATAGTTTATATGTGCTTCTCTCACCCAAGTTAATAACTGGTGATGTGACTCAAATAATCTGTGTATCCACTGGGACAAGCACTAGAAAGGCAGGGTACTAAGGCTGCAAGAGCCTTTAAGAATTATCTACTCTAGGGCCTTTCTGGTGGTGCAAGGGTTAAGTCTCACCACTATGAAGCTATCTGCAGCCACCGCAGCACCAGTTCAATCCCCATCAGGGAGATGACCAACATGGCACAGCAGACTTCTCCTGTCTTGTCCGCTGTTCCCCTCAGCAGTGTATTTTAGTAGATCTGCCTGTTCTGCTCCCCACTCTGGTGAATCCTCAGCAACCCCCAACAATTCTGCCCTATACCCCAGATCTTATATGCGTAGATAAATTTAAAAAAATTTATAGCTTAAAAAAATAATCATTTACTCTAACCCAACCATTTTATTTTTCTGAACGAGATATGGGCTTAGAGAAGGAAAAACCAAGTTTCCCAGCCATCACAGTTGGTAAAAGCTACTTAGGATGGGGCTCAAACCCAAGTTCACAGACTACTGGACACATGTATTTTTATTATTCTTTATATCTCATACAAGTTGGCACTTGCTCCCTCCACACAGGTATTCAGTGGAGGGGTAGCTCGAGTCCTCAGCTCAGAGCCAGTACATTTCCCACAAGACACTAACATTCACTTTAATCTTAGGCTAAGAGCCGGTTTTCTGCAAACTAGTCCTTTTCAGACTTCAAAGTGGTGAGAAATCCCCAAGTGCTAAGAACTCATGAGAAGATAAAGCCTAGCCTGAACCAACTTGCACAGAACCTATCCTTTCATTTGAGAACAATCTTTGATGCTTCTCATATTCCACCAGACAAAGAGAACCAGGAACAAAACCCGCCCAATTCAGTGTGGCACAAAACAACAAGTATGATGTGCCTGCTGTGCCCCCTGGGAACTGGCAGGTCAAGTGTATAAATCTCACTTGCTCCAGGATAAAGAAGGAAGCAGCGGGGCAGGGCGGCAGCTGGTAAGGAATAGCCAACAGAGAAAAAAACCAGTTCAACCAAGTGACTGCTAACAAGACTAGTAGTAATGATTAACATTCCTCTAGATACTCTCACCTGTATCCCAAAAGGTTTTCCTCCTCAGTAGTTCACTAAATATTACCAAAGGGAATGTCCAAAGAAAAAGGATTAGATCACCTTTTTTTAAAGATTTATTTGTTTATTCGTACAGAACTGGGGTACAGGCCAGAGATGCGGAGGGTGAGAGGATTCACCAGAGACAGAGTGGGGCGCAGAACAGGCAGATGGATGAAGTACACTGCTGAGGGGAGCAGTGGGCGGGTCAGGAGAGGTCTGCCGAGCCATGTGGATCTCCTCCCGGGCAGGCGGGAATCGAACTCATGTGGAAGTGGCTTAAGCTTCTTAGCACTGTGCTTTAACCCGCTGCACCACCAGGGAGGGCCGGATTAGATCACTTTTGGGCATCTCTGGATCTTAGGTTCTTCCTTCAAAGAGGGAGGGCTGAAATGATTCTCTCGAGCTCTGAGAACCTGGTACACCAAACTGGAGCGCTCTCATTTGTCCAGTTAAGGCACAGACACAGGCATCTTAGGTTTCATTTTTGCTGTCTTTCTTCTGCCCTTTAGTTCATTAGGAAAAATTTGGAAGGATGGAGCAGAAGAAATAGTCTCAAACCTGGGTTTGAAAGCTGACTCTGTATCTCGGATAAGTTATTTAACCTCTCTAAATTTGTCTTTAAAATGAGGACAACAGGATTACAGGATTACTGAAAGGGTTAAGAGAAACAATGTAATATATGTGAAATTACCTCCCACAGTGATTGGCACTTAGCTGGCAAGTAAATTATAAGTAGTTTTTCTTAAATTCTAAATTTTAATGTATGTCTAAAGAGTTTGTGGGGGAGAGGGCAGGCAGAGCGGAATACCTGAAACTAAAATCTGAAGGGAATATTTTCAAAATGGAGTTAGCAAACGTGTTCTTTTTTTAAAGATTTATTTATGCATACAGAACTGGGGTACAGGCCAGAGGTGGGGGGGGTGAAAGAATTCTCACAGAGAATGGGGAGCAGAACAGGAAGATCAAGAAAGTAAACTGCTGAGGGGAGCAGCGGGCAGGTCAGGAGAGGTGTGCCACGCCATGTTTGTCACCTCCCTGGTCCGGGATCAAACTTGAGCTGAAGCAGCTGTGGCAAGCTTCATGGTGCTGGGCTTTAATCCACTGCGCCACCGGGTAGGGCCCCCAGCAAACGTTTTCTATGTGCCCATTGTAAGACACAGATTAAGGTAATATTTGCCATGGTTATAAGGGTATGAAGGCAAATACTCATGAGGGACAAGGAAACGTAGAGAAAGAACATGTCAGAAAGGAACGCACCAAGTGCGGGTGTCAGACTAGCTAGCACAGTAACAAGATACTGGGTAGAGAAACAAATGAGATGGACGGCTCCTGGGGCTTTAGGGCACTCAGGTTCTGCCTTTCAACCGCCACAACTGTGAATGAATAGGCATTTTCTAATCTGGGGAAAGTCCTAAAAAAGAACCTCTATCAGAGAACTAACTGGTTAATTAGTTCAGAATTCCCAGATGGCAGTCTTTATCCATTGCTAATGCTAGAAAGAAAAAAAAAAAAAAACACACCCCTACTTTGAACCCTTCCTATGTGCCAGGCAGTGTCCTAAGTGTTATGCAAACATGAATTTATGGAATATAAAGATCCCGTGATTGAAGGACTAGTATAGAAGGACTATTGTTGCCTCATTCTACTAAAGAGGGAACTGAAATGCTCAGCTAACAAATGTTAGAGCTGGAAGCATATTATAGGTCTGCCAAACTCCAAAGTCTGTGTCTCTGACTTCATTTTAGACACTTTTTTTTCCCTGAAAAAATGAACTGTAGGTGAAGGAAGTGACAAAAGAGAGTCACAAGGTAGACACCAAGGTAGACTTTAATAGAAACAGTCAGTGGTTTCATGTTTTAGCTACAGCTGAATGGAAACCAATAGGTAAGAACGTCTAATTCTTGCTATAACTATACGAAGGAAGGTCAAGGGTGAGAAAGATAAGACTTGAAAGAGATTGCAATGGCTCCAGGTCACTGAAATGCCGAAGTGATGCATCACTAACACTTCCGTTTGGAGTCCACCTCCACATTGGTGCCCACCTTATCCTTGTCCAGTACAACCTGTCCATCAATAGTAGCCACCCTGGAAACCTTGCAGGACCTTAAACATGCCAAGCACCTGGGTCTTTGCTCATTTTCTTTTATTCCCTTTTTTTCTCCTAGATAGCCACATGGCTCATTCCCTTCTACATTTCATTACTTAGATGTCATTTATCAAAAAGGCTTCCAGGGGCATCCCTCACAACCCAGGGATTAAGACTCAATACTCTTACCACTATGGTCTGAGTTTTTGATTCCTGGTCAGGGAGCTAGCCCACATATGGCGCAGCAGACCTCTCCTGTTTCGCGGGCTGCTCCCCTCAGCAGTGTATTTCAGTAAATCCTTCTGTTCTGTTCCCCACTCTGTCTTTAGTGAATCCTCTCAAACAAACATACACCCCACCTCTGGCCTATACTTCAGATCTTCTGTGGGAAAAAAAAAAAAAATAGGGCTTCCCTAACTTCTCACTGTTCCTATGTCCTTATCCTACTTTCTCTTTAGAGCATTTATCCCCACTGGATGATATTCATGTATTTACTTTCTTTCTCTAGCCACCAGAATATACACTACACAAGGGAAAAGATTTGGTCTATTTTGTTCTCTGCTATATCCCCAAGGGCCCACAAGTGCTTGGCACATACTAGGAACTCAACATATTTGTGGAATGAATGTATGAATAGTTCTTCCTCACTTCTGAAATTCCATATTGTTATCACATACAGGCCTTAGAAAATCTGGTTTTGATTTGTCCCTTTTTCCTTAATTATTCGCAATAAAGTTGATTTCAAGTAGGCACATATTCATTTCCACATTTATTAAGGGCTTACCGATAATGTGCTAAGACCCTATATGTTGGAAGCAGCCCAAATACTGAAAAGAATTTCCTAAATTCTGAAAGAACACCAAGCCATTAGTCCTGGCTATATCACTAGTAAGTGACACTGGATAAGCCATTTTCCTCCCTGGAACTTCATATGTAAAATGAGGAGGTTACATTATCTCCAGTCTCTCCTGGCTCTAGTATCTGTTAAAATTGTAATTAAAACTTGGCCCAGCCCAGTGTCTTACACATCACAGACTCAGTAAATATTTGATTTCTTTGTTGATTCTCCTGTTACAAAGGAATTTGAGTTGTCCTGGAACACAGTGTGGAGAGAACAAGTAAAAGGTTAGGTCTCTCTTCATTCTCTGATGCCACAGGCTACCTCATTCTGGTGTTTGTGATAAAGAGAGGATGAAGTACTGATTTAAAATTGGAAAATGTGAATTCTGACCACTGGCATTTATTTGGATATGGAAACCCGACCAAGTCATTTCTGACCCTTAATGTTCATACCCATAAAAGCCATAGTGGCACTTCCTGACTTTGGGTCTGTTTACGATATTCCTTTTGCCTGGAATGTTGACTTTTCCCTACTGGACTAATTTTTACTTACGTTCGGGGATCAGCATAAATTGCTTTTTATTTTAATTTTTTAAAAAGAATTATTCCTTTACTGGAAGATTTTTATTTTATTTATTATTTATTTTTGTTTATTACAACTGGGGTGTGGGGGGTGAGAGCATTCACCAGAGACAAAGTGGGGAGCAGAACAGGCAGATCCACACTGCCAAGGAGAGCAGTGGGCAGGTAAGGCAGAAAAGGTCTGCTGTGCCTTAAGGGTTAGCTAAAAACTGAGGGAGGAACTCCAACTGAGGGAGGAACTGGGGTTGCTTTGCAGTAGGAGGGCCATTGCCTGGAGGTGAGACTTAACCCCTAGGTTACTAGGGAGGCCCAGCGTAACTTGTTATTTTTTTAATATATAAGTTTATTTTTACATCATTTTGTACATTTTCCCACCTCATTTGCAATCCCTTTGGGCTTATAACTTACTTTTTAAAAGAAAAGCACTCCCTTAACTCTGATGCACTCTTACAGCACTTAATCTCAATAGTTTGTTTCAATTATTAATTTTAAATTATGTTTACTGAGGAAATGTTGATTTACAACACTGTGTTTAGGGGTATACATTAACACCTCTACAAATGTATGTTTGTTATCTCAAACTCTGTAGCATTTATCTTAATTGTTACCTGTATTTACTGTTCATATCTAGAACTGTTTAAGTTTCACAAAGGTCGGGACTGTGTCCCTTTTATTCATCACTATACTCAGCACTTGGTTATGTGCATGGCACAGAAGTATCCAACAAATATTCTTCAGGATGAATATATAAACTAATGCCTTTAGAGGCTTTAGTGCCTCTAGACAGCATTTTAATTCACTCAGAAAGTCTGCTATGCACTATTGCAGTCTAAGATCTTTCATAAGTTTCTAAGAATCAAGGTTCAATATAGGGAAGCTATGTTACAGAGGTAACAAGAAGTCACTGGAAATCATTTAAACTGAAAACATACGTGAAACAGAACGGGACAGGGAACATTTCTATCTTTTGTCCTCGTTCTCCATTAGCTTATAATCAAGAATGAGGAGAAAATCCTAGGCTCCCATGGTGAGGAAGTGACCCACTGGTGGCCTGGTCCTTGTATTCAGGATAGAGGAAATGACTGTCCACAGGCTGAAAGCCAGGAAGTGGGGGCAGATATCCAGGACAGCCTCCCTCTTCCACTCTTCCCTCCTGCCACCTCTAGAAGGCTCTGGACATTGACCCAGAAGCTGGGTCACCCACACAGGTGGCTGCAAAACACAGGCCTAGTGCTGGGGGACCAGTCAAGGGGGCAGGAAATTGCAGCAAGATGTGAATGTGAGAGCTGACTGGGAGGGGACTGCAGGCCCCGTTAACCCGACCTGAGGCTAGTGTACCCTTCGACCACTCTTCCTTCAGGAGGTGCTTAATCACACCCCTCCCAAGTCTCGGGAGGTCCAGAAGGTCCGACCTTCCCGGCTCCATGGGCGGGTCCAGAAGCCCAGGGGTCCTACCTTCACTACAACACTCCAACCGCTCCCTCACTAACCCACGCTCCCCACTCCCAGGAAGCCCACTGCCTCCCAAGTCCTGCCACAGCCTTCGGGGATGCATCCGGCAAGCAGATTCCCACCATGACTAGGATCCCATCGGGGAAGTTAAACTCCCACACAGCACACCCAGAACCCGGGGGACCCTCATCCCCTCCTAAATGCATGGAAGTCTGAGAGTCCCATATTCCCCAAACTCCACAAAACTCTCACTCGAAGAGAACCGAGGCCCCTCGTCTTCCTTAATTTGGGGTCCCCCAGTTACCAGGTTCCCAACAAACTGCCCCCGCTCCCGGCGGGGCCAACATCTCTTCCTCCCAGCGACCTGACCTCGCGGGAACTTGCCCGACCCGCGTGCCCCGCCGACCCCAGTTCTCCCGCCCCTCGGGTCCCCAAGCCCCACAACGTCCGCGTCTCCTGGGAGTGCTGTGCTCGCGAGGGGCCACAGAACTCGAAAGACCCCAGGCGCCGCCGATTCCCCTCAGGGGTCTGGGCCCCAGCTTCCGAGATAACTAACGGTGGGACCGAACGCCACAGCCCTCGCTTACCCGCCTGCGCCGCCATAGTCCGGGGGGCGCGGAAATGGCGAGGAGGCTGGGGCCCGAGCCGCTCTTCTCCGCCACCGCAGCCGCCTCAGGCTCGAATTCAGCCCCCGGAGCCAGCGGGATGCACCACCTACGGCGCGCCGGGGCGACCAAACGGCACCTGGCAACCGTGACCCGGAGCCGAAGCCCCGCCCCGCCCCGCCGCCTCGGCGCCCCGCCCCCAACATGCCCTTCTGGGTCAGTCTTGGCGCCTCCAAGTGCGAGTCGCGGCGTCTCCTTGGGTGATCGAGCTGGAAAGGGTGAGTGTACACACGCTAAAGTCGCGACACAGGAGATCCATTTCACAGGTGGGCAAATTGAGGAACAGAGAGAAGTTTTGCTACCTTCAAATGGCTCAGTTCATTAGGATCTAAACTTGGCTGGGAACCATGTGTCCTGACTCCCTGTAAGAATAGGGCTTCTCCCTATTCAAAGCCACAAGCTTTGGGGGACTAAGAGTGGGCTTCACTTAGAAGCTCCCTGCCCAGAGAAGCTGCTTTTCTGTACCATTGTCAGTCAACTGACACTCACATTGCCGTTAGATCAAAAATGCTATGGCGGTAATGCAACCCCAAACTGCATTCCCGAGGCAGATCATTAGTGAGGACATACTGGTATATAAATGAACCCACCACACCAGATCGTCCAACTTTTCAGGACTAGTCAAAAACCCTGGTATTTATGTGAAATTTTTAAAAATTCTGGTAGAGAGACATTTTGTAGGGGTGGAGTGGGGAATGGGATCAAAAACGGGGGGTTGGAGGTGGGGGGGAAGTGCACGGGAGTATGGTGATGGCACATGGGTGACTTGGTGATGGGAAACCTGCGGGGATTACAATTGAGATGAAAAAAAATGTACAAAATGATGTAAAAATAAACTGTTATTTAAAAAAAAAATTCTGGTAGGAGGGCCCTCCCTGGTGGCCAGGCGGGTTAAAGCACAGCACTAAGAAGCTAAAACCACTTCAGCATGAGTTCGACCCCTGCCCCTGAGGTGACCCACATGGCGTGGCAGACTTCTCCTGACTCGCCCGCTGCTCCCCTCAGCAGTGTACTTCGCCCATCTGCCTGTTCTGCTCCCCACTCTGCCTCTGGTGAATTCTCTCACCGCCCCTGCACCTCTGGCCTGTACCCCAGTTCTGTATGCATAAATAAATAAATCTTAAAAAAAAAAATTCTGGTACAGGCCTCCCTGGTGGTGCAAGGGTTAAGTCTCAGCACTAGGAAGCTATCCAGCAGCCACTAAGGCATGAGTTGGATCCCAGAAGCTGACCCACATGGCACAGCAGACCTCTCCTGTCTCAACCACTGCTGCAGATCCTATTTCATTTGATCTGCCTGTTCTCCTGTTTTCAGTGGATCCTCTCACACACTCCCTTACCCCCACTTCTGGCTCTTGTATGCATAAATTTTTTTTTTTTTACAAATCTGATAATATTGTGAAAATGATATGTAGGCCAACGGAAACATGCCTGTGAATTGGTCTTCCCCTGCACGTTTCTTTGTGGAGGAGCGAGCACTGGAAATAAGGGTAGCTGACTTGTTTCTTGCAGCCTTGAAAACCACTCCCCCTTCTGAATTTGGGAGGGAATTGGGGTAATGAAGGGTAGGTCATAATGACTGGTCCCTGAGGTCCCTTCTATGTAATTCTCTTGTGCTGGGTCTTTGGCAACTGTTATTTCCTTAGATCAGATTTAGGTCATGGGAAAAGTGTCCATTTGACTAGGAGGGGACAGGGATGGGGCTGGAGGAATAGATCATGACATCCCCAAAAGGACAAAGTTCAACCCGGCTGCTCTAATATGAATACTTACAATTTTCAATTATTATCAGTTTACAACCCCTATGAATTAAATACTTGCAGCTGCTTAAAATGAGACAGCCTAAATATTCAGTTTCTCAGTCCACTAGCCACATTTGTATAAGCAAAGGTAAACACAATTTTCTTTTCTCCTGCCCTGACTATGCACTTCAACCTGGATGCAGGTCAGTTTTCTTCTCTGGGTGTGGCAGGTGGCTCCTGTCGTCCTGAGTGTGCAGCAAGTGTTGGCAGGAACAGTCAAGTTGTACTTGACTTTAATTCCTGGGAAAACTCTTCAGCAGTTGGCTTTACAAAGTCTTGAGGAAACCTCTGCTCTGCTTATAGTAACCACAGATTGTGTAATGAATTAAAATGATGGTGATGTGGCATCGTCCCTAGTGGCACAATGGGATAAAGCGCAGCACTATGAAGGTATCCGCAGCAGCTTCAGCACAAGTTCGATCCCGGAGCAGGGAGCTGAGCCACATGGCGCCGCAGGACTCTCCTGATCTGCCCACTGCTCCCCTCAGCAGTATATTTCAGTACATATAAATGCCTGTTCTACTCCCAACTCTTGTCTCTGAATTTTCTCATCCCACCCCTGCACCTCTGGCCTGTACCCGTTCTTATATGCATAAATAAATCTTTAAAAAATAATAAAGTGATGGTGATCCAGAAGACTCCCCTGACAAGCCAGATAACAGTCAATATTTTATTGACCCTGCACGTGAAAAGAGGTTACACTTTTCTTTCTCTTGCATCTAGACACTGGAAGCCTTAGTACCAAGTCCTCTGGTTAGCTCCCTCTTCCTCTGCCTGATAGCAAGGCACTCGGGTCTCTTCTCTCTCTCTACCGCCCTAGTCCAACCTCATGGTCTTTACCAGTGTGACTGGGTATAACCAACTCCCCCCAATTCCCTCCCAGAAAAGTTTAGATAATTTGGAAATACAAGTTGAAATATAAAGAGAGTAAGTCTGTAAAAATTATGTATGTAATCAAGAGATCTGTTTCTAGTAAGGGCCTAAGATTATTCCAAAATCACTTGTGAACTGGAGGGGGATATATGAGGGCAGAAAAGGCTTAGGCAGGGAGACCTTCTGGGTTTCTAGCACTCAAGTCACTTAATCAGTTTGATTATCTGACTGTTGCTATTTCAGTCATGAGGCCAGATCTTACTGACTCTCCCTCAGCAGTCCAGACCTATAGATGAGAACCTGGATCTGAAGACCATCTTAAGGTGCAATAGCTGCCCTCCTGAAGGAACTGGACTATGGATCTTTAGCCAGACCTTCTCCTTCTGTCACTTCCAATTACTTCAAACTGAGCTTTTAGTCTCTCTCCTCCCTGAAATCATACCTTTTAAAATACCACATTACTCTTCCAAAATTAAGTTTCATCACCTCTGCTGAAAATGTTCAGCAGCTCTTCAACATTAAAAACCAGAAAAGGCCCCCTACATCTCACCTTGCAGCCTTCTCGCCGAGTCTTTAACTATAAGCCTCTGCTTTTTCCTTAATACATTCTGCCCTTATATCACTGTCACTACCATTTACTTCTCACCATGCCTTCTGTAATCTTGTTGCATTACTCTGCCCAGAAGTGCATACAAGAGCTGCGGTGCAGGCCAGAGGTGTGGGATGTGAGAGGATTCACCACAGAGTGGGAACCAAACAGGCAGATCTACTGAAATCCACTGCTGAGGGAAGCCAGAAGACAGGTGAGGTCTGCTGTGCCACGTGGGTCACTTCCCTGGCTGGGGACCAAACTTGTGCTGCCATCAGCTTCATAGTGCTGAGACTTAACCCTTTGCGCCACCAGGGAGACCTCAGACATAGTTATGTTTCTAAACTTTGAATACTTACAATTTTCAATTACATCAATTTACAACCCCTATGAATTAAATACTTGCAGCTGCTTAAAATGAAACAGCCTAAAAATTCAGTTTCTCAGTCCACTAGCCACATTTCATCTGCTTGATAGTCACATGTGGCTAGTGGTTACTCTGAAAAGTGCAGATAGAGAACACCTTTATCACTGTTGATAATTCTGTGGGGTAGTGCTGGTTTAGGCAACAATCAGTAATGGCTGCTAACATCACAAGGAGGGATCAGACATTATGTGCTTCCTGATATGCTGCAACAAGAAATATGTACTATCACTTATGACATGGTCTCACGACACAAAAATCAGGTCTGAAGCCAGTCAAATCTCTAAGTCTAACAACTTATGGGTGATCCAATAATATCAGTGATGCAAGTTGCAAAAATGAAACTGGGAAACTCTATAGGACAAATAAGCTGGTTTAACAAACTGCAAGGGAAAGATAAGGGATAGATGGAGAGAGACTTCAGAGAAGACCAACGGCAATGTATGGATGTGATATGGACCTTATTTCAAACAATACAGAAAAGTTGAGACAAATAGAAAATTTGAGCAATGATTGGATATATATCATTAAAGGAATATCATTAATTTTAAAAAGGTATTTAAGGTATTTTGGCTGTTTTTTAAAGACCCTTATCATTGGGGTGCATACTGAAATACTTAATAGATGACATGACTAGGATTTGCTTCAAAATAGACCAGGGAGAAGACAAGGGAGCAGTAATGAGGGAGGGGATTAAACAGTACTGGGCCAGGATTGATGGCTATGGGTGTGGGGCAGTTGGTATATGGAGTTCTTACTTTTTGTACTTCTGTGTATGTTTTATTTTCCAATGGAAACAAAAACCCTATACTCATATTGGGCTTATGAAACTTCAGAGTTTTTTAACTTTGCATTTCCCAGTGTATCTTGGTGCTATTCAATTTGATAACGGTTAGGTCAAAGTGTAAGAGGTAGGTGAGCTCCTTTCAGAGGGATGACCTGTGGCTCTGGGGAGCCTGAGGCTGGACCAACTTTGTAACCTCACCAGTATCTTTCACATACTGTGCTACTTAGGTACCTTAGTGAGTCACACACCCCATGCTCCAGGTAGCGGTCCACCTGCTCATAGCCTGGAGAGGTAAGGACACCAAATAACCTCTGATAGTTATCAAAGCTCTGATTAGTCACAAGCTGAACTCTACCGTGGCTGCCTGCAAGCCTAGGTATCCTTGCTTATCAGGACTGGGCTGCCTGTTGCCTGTTAGGTCACAGGTTGAGCCAGGTCCTAGCCAACACTTCTCATCTCTAATTACATGGTATCTGAAGACTTTCATCCTCATGGTGACATTCTCAAGGATGCACACACCACAGGGCTTTCCAGAGGCCATAAAAGTGACTCCTCCCCAACATTCATTCCCCCATGACACAGACAAGCCCACAGCTTACAGTAATGTAAAACCATTTGTTTAATTCTAAATCAAATCACTTTCACAACAGTGAAAATTAGTGACTGGTCAAGGTGGGCCACTGTACATGGTGCCATTTTCTGACTGTGGTTGGGACCTGGTCCTAATCCACAAAGGTGGCAAGTGGGGTGGAAGCCAAGAGCATAGAAAACACACAAACACACACACACACACAAAGAAAGGAGAACTGGCTTGACAGAGGGGTAAAGGTGATGAGCCTGCAGGGGTGGTGGGAAAGGGGTTTCCTGTTGGGACTGGGCCAGCCGTCCCAAGTTGGCTCCCTGCCCCAGCTCTTGGCAGAGGGAAAGGGGAGCTACAAGGTATAAAATCAAAGGGTGCATGGCCAACTTGACTTTGCTAACAGGTTCTTGGGGTACCTTCACTAGTGGAGATCTCTTGTGCTCACTCCATTTCATTAGAGTACAAATGATTTGTCTTTCCACCCAGCCCTTGAAATTTCTGGGCCCATCTGAAGTCCTCTCTCCCCCCACGAGGGGGGGCCACTGCACTGAGGAATCCTACTAATCCTGTTGAGCTGAGATTTCTAGGCAATCGAGCACTCTCGAGTGGGTGCCCCAAGAATGTTTAAAATCCATCAGACACACTGAAAACTGGTGGCGTATTCCTATCAAATGGATTTGGGAAATGAACCACCTATTCAATACTTACAGTTTGTCTGTTTAAATACTGAACTCTGGCATTGACCAGAACAAAGGGGAAGGGATGAGGGCTATGAAAAAGGACGATTTCCATTATCACCCTCACAGTCTTGGTTTCCACATGCTAAACAGAGCCATATCTGAAAAAAGCACTAGGTGGCATAGTGACAGAGGCCTCCCCCACCCCCCCGAAGAAGTATGTCTCCTCCATCACAGGGGTCTTCTGGAAGAGGCCTGACCTGCAAAGTGAAAACTACACCATGAAGTAAACTGTCTTTCTGCCTGGCACCACGTTGCCTCTATCAGATCAGAAGAAACTTGTGAAATCAAAAAACAAATCAAGGACTTGGGAAAAAATGATCCCCCTGGGAATTTCCAGGGGAAGACTTCCACAGGAAGACCATATCTTATCATCATGCTGGGACTCCCCAGGCCCTGCTGCCTGGCTTTACAAGTCATCAGGGACTGCCTGCTCTGCAATCACATGGTTCCCTGGTTCTAGCACACATACAAGGAGTTTTCAGGGGAGTCCATCAAGCCATATGAAAATCAGGGTTACAATCCTGCCTCTTGATAAAGGGTAACTTGGCTTCTGAGGAGGATAGTCTTCAACATGCACTGGGCTGACCGTATAAAGCCCCTAGTTCCTTTTGGGCAAATCTGGGAGTGGAGGGGTGGGGGTGGTGGAGGGAGATGCATTTGGAGCTTCTGTAGCCTTGGGGGCAGGGCTATTTGTTTCTGCATCAGAGGTCCAAATTCCGCAGGAGTCCTGCCTGCAGTCTTTGCTAATATGCAGCAGTCTCAGCTTCAGCAGTGATCTAGGCTGTGTGCCCTCTGGCAAGGAGAAGGATGCAGATAGTTTTTCTGGGGGAAAGTTAATGACAAATCTGTGAGTAAAGTCACATGTCTCTGGGGATAATCTATGCCAAGAAACCAGAAGGTCATTCAAACAACTTTCTGGGGCCAAAGACAATCAGCATGGTCCAGAGTCAATAAAAGATCTTTGGGTCTGGTAACTTCATGAAGCAATTCCAGCTTCAGCTGCTGCAGTTATGATCTTTACAGGGCTGCAATTTCTTGCCTCTTTGCCGAGGAGGAGGAGGAAATAGGAAAGAGCAGCGCTGGGATCTGGAAGGTGAACCTCTTGCAGAAGAGCCCCACCAACTTAGGCATTTTACCAAGGTGTAGTTAAAGAGATGTGAATTTCCCTAAGTGTCATCTGGTTCATCCCTGTTTTTGTGATATTTAAACTCAGATGAAATTGTATTCTGACAGTGTTCTTCTTCTTGCCTCTTCCCTGGGCGGTCAGAACCTGCTGAGCTTGCTGGAACAGTATTTCATGTTGTCATCCATGAAAGACAACTCAATATCAAGGCCTGAGGTTATAGCAGTATCCATGCTCCAGGGTCCTCAACAATTGCTCTTGAGTCCCAAAGCTCTGATGAAGAAGACTCCTCAATGTGTTACCAACCCCACTGATTCCAGGGTCAGGATTAGACAGGAAGCCGAACACCAAGAATGTGGGTGTGACATGTCACCAGTCCAGAGGTCCTGCCAGATGCAGGTTGGGAGTCCAGCATTAGGCAATTAGGAGCCAGAACATGATCACGAGGGCCACAAAAAGGAAGAGGCGTGACAGGAACTGCTCATCCACGTACTGAGGTGTTCCAGGAACAGCTGGAGAGACAGGAGAGAAAAAGACTGTTATAGCTCTGCAACTGTCCATTCAGGCCAGAAGTCAAAAGCATCAATCTGTATCCTGACACTATAAAGATGTCTAAATCCCAAATGACATCAGCAAAAAAAAAAAATGGAATTGTCTTCATATGTCATATTTTGTAAATCGACCACTTATCCTAAGAGGATTTGGTTTACAAGTGCAAGAAAGACAGAAATTGGGGGAGGGGCAGGGAAATGCTATTTCCTAAGCATCATCCATGTGCTAAGTGTTATGTATAATTTTTACTTGGTAGGTACTATTCCCATTTTGTATAAGGAGAAACCTAAATACAGTAAGTGAAGTGGCCTGCCTAAGGTCACAAGAGTCATAAGTTAGTGGCAGAGCCCCACAGTCATGCTCTCCATCTGTCAGCACACAGCCTCCTAAACCAAGGAGCCTGTAGGTTCTGGCTCTGTTGAGCCAGGAGGGACCTCAAAGGTCACTACATGGAGTGTCTTTTTTTTCCAGAGAGGAGAACTGCGGCCTAGACAGGAAATATGATCTCTCTCCCTCCCTGCATTGCAAAGTAGAGGCAGAAGTAGGAGGAGAACCTGGGTCTCTACACCTCTCTGGTTTAGTTACTATTTAGAGGTCCCTTAATAGAGCACGACATACTCTGTACTCTAGGGTCTCTTTCCTCTCAGAAACAAAGGAGAAAAACTTTTGAGATAGATGAGGTAAGGAAGAGCAGTGTCTTACTGTTGTTCTAGGGATGAAGATGGATGCAGGAAGGCAAACAACAAAGACTTACAGATTGCCTGCTAACCATCAAGCACCAGGATGGTGCAAGAAACCACTGGAATAATCCAGTAGAAGTCTTCTTCCCTCAAGTTTAAGTCCTGGCCAGAACTGTGCGCTGAATAATCTGTACCCCACACAGCCAGCACTCAAGGCTCCAATGAGTGCAAGCAGAGCTCAACCGGCATTAGCACCTTGGCAAGCTACGGTATGAATCTTGGTTCCTGGTGGTGCAAGGGGTTGCACCATGAAGCATCCGAAGCCACTGCAGCGTGAGTTTGATCTCTGGCCAGGGAGCTGACCCACACGGCACAGCAGACTTCTCTTGTCTTACCCCCTGCTACTCCCCTCAGCAGTGTATTTCAGTTAATCTGCCTGTTCTGTTTCCCACTCTGTTTCTGGTGAATCCTCTCACCTCCCCACATCCCAGGGCATCTCTGGTCTGTACCCCCATTCTTGTATGCATAAATAAATATGTCAAAAAAAAAAAAAAAAAGAATCTTGGCCCAGTGATAAAGAATATAGGCTCCCACCTCACTGCCCTGCTTATCATTACCCAATACAGCTGGGAGACCTACGCAGGGTTCACAAAGGGCTGCTGGGGTGTTGGAAGTTAAGACAGATGCACCAGAGAATGGAGGGGTACTGACTTTCTGTTGGTCACCTTGCCCCTTTTTCCCACCTTTAATCAAAGTGGGGATATATGTGCATATATATATGGTTCCTGGTGGTGCAAGGGGTTGCACCATGAAGCATCCGAAGCCACTGCAGCGTGAGTATGATCTCTGGCCAGGGAGCTGTCCCTCAAGTGGGTATGGTTTATACTTTTTAATTCTATGGGCATGGGTATGTCTTGGGTAACATTAATGAACAGTTTCCAATTTGAAAAGTAGAATTTAATCACACACTTGCCCCACTATCTTGTTGTAAGGATCCGAGTTTGTACTGAAAGACACTCTGAACATGCTTACTATATGGTAAGTATGGAATATTATGATCAGGAATACTAATATTCTGAAAATTCAGCACATTTTGAAACAGCTGATTATCCCCGCCATGGCAATTATCCATAACCTATATACTGCCCAATTCCAAGTTCACAAGCAGGATTACTAGGGAAAAGGGTCTCACCTGGTGGAGGCCGTCCATCATTTATATTAAATGCTGTGGCAAATATCCCAAAGGGAAATGCTCCAATTCCAAAAGACATCTGGAAGCCACCATCTCCAAATCCAAAACCTTGAAATCCCTGTGGAAGAAATCAATTAAGAAGACTGACAAACAGATATCTCCTGCAACTGTCAAACATGTCATCATACCTAAGGCACTCACCTCCCCAGTCTACCTTGGGCCACATGTTTTTAAGGGGAACATCTTTTCCTTTCATCTTGACTCCAAGGCAGAGGAACCCTCTGCGCTTCCAGTCTTTCAGAGGTCCCAGTGAAGGAGTGGTGAATGTTAGAAAGAACTGGCTCTGACCCAAACTAAACCCTCTGTTGATGCAAGTCAGAGTTCTTAGAGCTCTAAGTCCTTTCCCAAATTCTCACACTAGCCAGTAAATTTTCTTATATGCTTTGTAACAGCAAAACTGGCAAATAACTCCAATGTCTAGTGATGAAGGCATGTCAGAACAAGCAACACATTACCTGTAATAGCAAAAAGTGAGACCCTAACTAGACAACAAGAGGTCATGATCAAAATCTTCACACAGGCTCAAAGAACCATGACACTGATTATGAAGTCACAAAGGGAAGCCCTGTGACCATCATCAGACAAAACTGTTTGAACACTACAGTCACAAGTACATGACAATAAGTAGGTATTTTCCCTCAATATTTTCTTTCTTTTTTAAAAAAAGATTTATTTATGTATACAAGAACTGGGTGTAGGCCAGTTCTTACAGAATGGAGAGCAGATAGGCGGACTGACTGAAACACACTGCTGAGGGGAACAGCGGGTGAGACAGGTGAGGTCTGCTGGAACATGTGGGTCGGCTCCCTGGTTGGGAATCTAAATCATGCTGCGGTCACTGGCTATAACTTGATAGCATTGACACTTTAACCCCAATGAGGCCCCTTGACATATTCTTTTAATAGAGAAAATTTAAAAATTCAAAACCACTTTTATCTTATTCTGATTACAAAGTAAATATGCTGTTGAAAGAAATTCACACATTACAGGGAGATTGGCAGAAGGTTGTGTTTCCTTATTCACCCACTTCTTCACACCCCTCTCCCTTGGTGACTACAATCAGCAGCTCCCCCATACATGTTTGGCACTGCATCATCTTTCATGAAGGATCATAAATTGTGAATAAGTAACGCCTATTTTCTAAATGTGCGTTCTAGGCGAGACACTGTATTAATCACCAGGATACTGGAGACACATTTAATTCTTCCATTAGCATCACCCACATTTTCAGAGAGGACCAACCTGAGGCTTAATGAGGTGAAATGACTTGACCACAATAAGGAGTAGAGTTTAGATCTAAAACCAGGTCACTATGATCCAAAACCAATGCTTTTATTACTGTGTGTATCTTACCAAAAAAAAATTTGTCTTTCCTCATGTCCCTGGGTAGATTTTTAGAACAAATCATTAAAAAAAAAAAAAAGAAATACTAAAATGTTATTGGGCCTACTGCTTTCCACAAAGCTGGCTGGCTTTCACTTGTGAGTCTTTGCTAGCCATGAAATTGGTAACTTCTTATCTCACACCAAGCAACCTTGACTTTAGCTCCGAACAACTTCCTCGGTGTCACTACCTATAAAGCCTAACAACTGCTTAATAAGAATAAACCTATAGGGAAGGAAAACAACTGGTTTCCATCTCCTTAGTGCAGAAATGCCTTGTACTCAGAACTATAGTGGTGGAGTCTGAGGGCTCTTGGGACCAAGGCTACCTTACCCAGGAAGGTGCAACTGTTTCATCAGTGCACCACTTTGTTCAGTGCAGTCCTAGGACTGACCCCTAACCACCTAAGCAACACCTATTCAATGTGTAAGTCCTCACACTCAGTGGGTTTATGTTCCCAGGGGCAGAGCAGGTGAAAAGCATCAGTGGCAGCTGCAAGTGCCCACACATACTAGAGGTGTGCCTCAAGGCCAGGGACACTGGCTCCCTGTGTCCCTACTTATGCTGGGGTTAGCTAATATTCAGAGAAAGGCTGGAGTCTGGGGCGGGTCAAGTGGTATTTCTTGTGAGCCAAAAGCAGTGATTTCATTACCAGTCAGATTTGGGTTTCAATCCTGTGTGACTCAGATATCTGGGCTTTACTTTCCTCTTCTGTTAAATGGGTTGGTGTAAGGCTTAAACAGATTGTGCCTATAATGTCCTTAACATATAGTTTTTGCATGTAATGATCATGAATAAGTGCTATTTTAAGGATAATCTGGAGAAGAGACCCTCTATTTCTATAACAATCCCTAACTTAATAATGCTGCCCTTGGGAGTCCTAAGGAAATGACACAATTCAAATAAGAAAGAAATATATATATACAAAGATAATCAATGCACCATTATATATAACAGCAAAATCTGGAGACAACTAAAAGGTCCTTAGGAATATCTCAATTATCAAAATTCAACAGACTAAATGGTAGCCTTTAAAAATAAAGAGGACCCTACAGGGTATCATGGAAAATACTGTTTTAAAGCAAACGAATAGTGATAGCTATATAAAAATGCATATAGACAAACAAAGATAAAAATGAGGAAATGAAAATATAATTGTTTAGGATATGGTACTATGGGTAAATATTTTGCTTAATTAAAACACAAGTATACACATGTACCTATTTATAAAATTCACACAAATAAATAGATCTACAAAATTTTCACGACAGAAAATAAAACAGACCAAAATGTTTTTAGTGGTTATCCTTAGATGGTCTGATTGTGATTTGTTTCCTTTTTTCCTTTCTGTATTTTATAAGTTTTACTTTTTAATCAAAGAGGGACATTTCTAAAGGCTTGGGCTCATATCTGTTTCTTCTAAAATGTTTCTCACCCCTCTGTTCTCTGGTTCTGGCCTCTGACCTTGAGGACGGGGTGGGGTCTTCTCTCTGAAACAGAAACAGTGTAAAATTAATCTATTACAAAATGCTTTGAGTTGCTCCTTGAGTGGAGTGGAAGCTCTTCACCAACAGGCCATTGCCCCCTTTCCTGTACAGCACCTATGCCAAATTAAGTCAAATACTTACTCATCTACCAGCAATTAACGTTTTTCCCAACTATAGAAAGCTAGAGAAAATCAGCTTGTAATGAGATTTTTACCAGACTACACGATAGCCTAGTTCTTTCACAGAGGGTTTTAATCAGAATGATTATGATTCCCAGCCAGACACCTTTGTCGGAACTGTGTGAGGCAGAGGTCACCGATTAAAGAAAAAGTCCTAAATGCAAACTGAAACAGAGGATGCCCTGTCAGGTAGGGCGCTGTGAGTCAATATTTCTCTGATCTGCTACTACTGCCTGAGCTTCAGTTCCCACTACTCTTGGGCAGGCATTCTATTCTCTCTGCGTCTGGGCCCTGACCCCTTACATCACTTATCCTACAAATTCTGGACTATCATTAGGCACTTAGCAGGATGCTACAAAAACTAAAACTGATGACTGCCTACTTTTGAGGTGTTCATGGTTTAAAGGGAACTACAATCACTCATGATACATTTGGGAAGGGACTTCTTTTAAAGAGGTATGAACTAAATGTCACGGGAGGACATGTAAGAGCAACTAATGTAGGAAAGAAATGCCACTCTAGGGAGGAGGTACTTTAAAGCTGCTTATTAAAGATAGGCAGAAGTTAAAGGAGGTGGAAGTGATTGAGCAGATCTGGGAAGGGTGGACGAGCAGAGGATAGCAACTACAAGGCCTCATAAATGTGAAAGGATTAAGTCCCTTTAAAGAGAACTTCATTATGTCTTAGGTGTCCAACATGTACAGGGTATGCTGGGGTAGGCTGGCAAAGGTAACATGAAGGCAACCTCACTGCTAGAGTAGAAGAGGTGCTAGATCATCATAAAATGATTCTTAGTATTCATGTTCATAAAACACCAGACCATCTATACCTTCTTTTCTAGAAAACTCAAATTACAAAGCCTCTCAGACCCTCTGTTCACCATTCTACCCCCACATTTTATGGATCACTGCTGCTCTGATCCCAATCCTCACAGACTTGCTTGTTGGACATGCTACTTCATGTCATTTGTGCAGTCCCCTGCATGCTGGCAGACATGTAGGTATCTGTAATACAATCCAGCAAGAGGCAACTTGACTGATTTATAATGATTTGTTTCCCTTTTTTCCTTATTCCAACTGCCTCAGAACTAAGGGTCTGCAAGTACTAAGTAAAGAGAGCAGGGAGTGGATGCTGAATGCAAGTGAGTTCACATCCAAGGGGAGGAATGGGTATAAGAGGTGCCATAGGCCTCACCTTGGGTCCTGTTGCCCAGTACTGCCTCTGCCGTAGAGTGGGATGACCTTGTCTCGGCTGATGCCGGCTTTGCAAACTGGGCACACCTGTCTGTTAGGCCTGGTCTCCAACCACTGCAAAAAGGAGAACACAACACATGAATGGCCCAAGGCCACCACAGAGCCATCAGGCAAACAACAGACAGAGAAACAGCAGCACAGGCAGGGACAATCTCAAAGAACTGAATTTGATTCCTTTTCCTGGCACTCATTATAATATTTATATTGGTGAAATAAAGATTACCTTCAAATCCTACCATAATTAAATAGACTTCATGCTTCGTTCTCTCAGCAATAGAACAAGAAGGAACTATAAGCCTGGGGTTATGTCAACAAACCCAGTCTCAGTTTAAGTTTTAAGATACATATAACAAATTTTATATCTTCACCTTCCCTGATGAATAAGACAAATTTTTTTGGATGTCTTCTGTTTCTTTCTGTGATTTCTCTTTTTTTTTTTTTTAAAAAGATTTATTTATTTTAACAATGAACAACTATATACCAGAGACATTTTATGGGGGTGGAATGGGATCAAAAATGGTGGGGAGGGGGGATGCATGGGACTATGGTGATGGCACACGGGTGAATAGGCGATGCTAAGTCCACGGGGATAAGTCCACAGGGATTACAACTGAGATGGACAAAGGTACAAAATGATGTAAAAATAAACCATTATAATAATAAAAAAATGAAAACAAACTAAAAGATTTATTTATTTATGCATTAAGAGCTGGGGGGTGATAGTGTTACAGAGTGGACTTGGGCTGCCTGTCTGTGGGGCCTCACCCGCGCACGCACGAGAGGTAAACTTGGAGCTGCTAACTTGGAGCTCTAGTCCCAAACTAAGGCTGCTAGCCCCAGTCACACGGTCTGAGAGCAGTTGCTCCAGAGAGAGAGAACCGTTACCTCTTCAGAGTGACAGTTGGAGAACCGCTTACTATTTTATCTCCCAAAGTCCCAGAATTCCTGCTTAGCTCTGCCCTTAGGTCCTCACAGTTCTCTCCTTGGTACTGCTGGGAGTTGTAGTTTCCAATCCCTGGAGTAGGGGGTGGAATCCAAAAAGCTGGAGTAGTGGTAGAGTTCTTTTAGGACATCCTTCCCCTTACTTAACAATAGGACTTACCAAAAACAGAGCGGGGAGCAGAACAGGTGGACCTACTGCAATAGACTGCTGAGGGAAGCAGCAGGCAAAACATGAGAGGTCTGCTGTGCCATGTGAGTCAGCTCCCTGGCTGGGGATCAAACTCAAGCTGCAGTAGCTTTGGGTAGCTTCATAGTTCTGTGCTGCCGCTAACTTGCAGTGCTGCATCCTAACCCGTTGCCACAGGGAGGGCCCATTTCTCATTTTTAAAAGCACTTTCCATACATCTAGACAAGGCTGGCCATTTTCTGTTGACTTACTATATGCTAAAGGATAGATTTTGCTTGTTATCTAAATTTGCTAGATTTTAAAATGTAATTTCTACTATTTTTTGGATTCTACTATTTCTTTCAATATTAAAAGCATCACAATTCTATTTTGGATTTTCCAGGTTATTCTAAAAATATTTAACTTTTCTAAAAACAGACTAAAATGGTAAAACAAGGTGCTTATACTGCTTTTACAGATACTAAATAATTTGAGTATGTGTATGTATGTATATGTACATAGATCTCAACATTTATGTTAGAGTATTTAAGAATTTTATACACTATTTCCATTATCTTACTCTTAAAGTGCCAAAATTTCTGTGTCATGTGCTCTTTACATGTTTATGTTCTACCAGGTTCTACTGGAGTCAGAATACTGAACATAACAGGAAGCCTGTTGTCTGTCTCTCCTACCCCACCCAGATTCTGAGGCTCTGTTGGTGGGGAACTCTTGTTCTCCCCCACATTCCTAAGCCACCTACTCATATGGGGCTCTACTGCCAACAACTGTGGGGACAGTCCGCTCACAGTGATTATTCACATCAGCTGTAAATGTCAGGCCCTGCTCTGTCTCACAGCAAGCAGGTCCCTGGATGCTGACTATGTAATAAGTGGTTTTCATAATAATCAAAAGCTGGGAACACATACTTTTTTCCCTTTGCAAAAGACCAAAAATGTTTGCCTCTTGACATATTTTCAAGATCTTTAAGGATAGGCGGATTGTTGTCATGATAGGAATCCTGTCATTATAGAGGCAAAATCTCAAAAATAAAACCTAACCTATTATCAAATCCGACCCAATTTGCAAACGAGGACTTGAAATGCGGAGAGGTGGTAGACTGCCAAAGCTCTGAAAGCCATCAGTAGCAGTCAGGAGAATTTGGGGAGCCGCCACTGATCCTTTGTTTCATCAAGTGCCTGTCAGTGAACAGGTGTGTAAAGAGGGTTGGGGGACAGTAAGTAAATGAACCCAAGCAGGAGAGATTGCAGTTTCTGACAGCAGTCTCCTGAGGTTAGGGGTGTCTTGTGCAATCATAGCTGATGAAAGACAAAGTAAAGTGAAATACATCTTACCTGATGTAAACACGGCCAACTGCCAGAGTCCCCAGGGCAGCCAGTCATCAAGGAGAAAGAGAAAGGGAGAGGAAGAAAAAATGCTTTCATTAGCAGAATACACTGGTAGAGGGTAGAGTGGGAGCAGAAAATAGGGAAAGTATGAAGCACTACAATCCACTACAGGTCTGTGGGAAGGGCCACTGGCATCAGAAATTTGAAAAGACTGGGCTAAAATCACTCTCAGCTTCTCCACAAGTCAACTTCTGTGAGGTTATGGTCTCTGGAGAAATCCAGTAAGGAGACTGTGCACAAAAAATAAGTGGGGGCATATAGGTGTACTATTTGACTCAATTTCATTGGGTTCACAGCCTCCTCATGTTCAAAAGGACTGTGTGGTGCCAGATCTTGGTCTTGATCTTGATCCAGTTTAACAAGGTTAATAATCTCTAAGTTATCCTCAGCTTTGAGAATTATGCTAGTAGAAAATAATTTAAAAGTTCATATACACTGGAAAAAAAATCTTCCAGTAATGCAAAGGACTGGGATGCTGCTTGTCAGAAAGTGCTATCTTCAGCTTCATGAGTTATACTATTTCTGCCCAATCTCTCATATTTCAAACGAGAAATCCAAACTCAAAAAACTCTGACTTGCCTACAGCACCAGAACTGAAAAATTAAATGACCTGATTTCCAGTTTACTGCTCTTTTTATCACCCAGTACTGGGAGCAAAAATGTTATATACAGAACTCAAGTACAAGTTCCTCATCGTATCTCCAGAGTTATATTTTTCTTTCATTCTTGATTGATTTATCCATTCACTCATCTAATAAATACCTACTGTAACTTACTGTGTGCCAGGACAGAGGGAAGGGTAGACATGGTTTCTATCCCTCATATAACTTCTTCTACTCTCACTGAGTAAAATTAAGACTTGGGGGGAGAATTATTTTCTTAATTCTTAAACTTCAATTTTGCCTCATAACCCAGGTCTGAAAACCCTGGAGATGAAACAATACACTTGGCATCTAACTCCAACCATGTAATACCATTAAAATGGAGCTAAAGGTACACCCCCAAAGCTTGGCGGATCTCCACTGGCAACTCTCCTCAAAGGATGTGGGGGAGAAGCAGTGGTAACTTCACCTTAGGAGGAGAAGTCCAGGAGTGTAACAATAATAGTGATTACTACCATTTATCAAGCAGCTACTATGTGCCAGCAGAGGCGGAATACCTTCATTTGTTAATATCACTAAACAGTTGTGCTATGCTCTGAGAAAGTGCAATTATCTCCCTGTCACAGTACATTTGCCCAGGGAAAAACCATGCCACTGTCAGCAACTCTCTCATTTTAGAGTCTGTGTTCTTTCCTACGGTAGGTATCATGACTCTGAATTCCTCATTTTGTCACTCATTTCCAGTCCTGGTTTTATGATACCCCAGAATATATATCCAATTTCTAGGAGTTTCTGTAGAAATCTTAATAATTAGGGCAATAGTCTCCAGAAAAGAAACCTTTGCCCTATTTTATTCATTCACCAACAAATTTATCTTTTTCATTGTTGCCAATTTAAACTCCCCTTAAATGACCCTTTCTTCACATCACTGCTCTCCTCAAGATTATTCCATAGTTTGATTTCCTACTCAGCCAAATTGGGGTTTGATCATCTGGCTCAACACTCCCTTATAGCCATTCTTGTTTATTAAAGGTTCCCAGTCAGAGTGCCATTACTCTTGAATACAGGGTAGCTTCAAGGTTCAGAGGAGCCCAACAGCACGTATGCTGCCCAGCAACTGCCCGCCCTGAGTTCACACACGCTCTTCACCACTCCTGGCACTGTCAACTCAGTTCACCCTTAAAGGCACAGATCAAAGTGAAAAGTTAAATCAAATCTCAACATCCACCCACCCACATTCTCAGGACCAGGAGGGATTTTCAAAACCATGGAGACTGCACTGGTACTGATCTTGCCATTTTGCTATACATAAACTATGATGACAGTTATTTGGATCACAGGCAACACATAGTATTTACTCATAGTATGTGCTCTTCTACCTATTTAGATGTGCTTCTTTTACCTATTTGAGACATCTAATGCTCATAAACAATTCTGTTAAAATGAGACAATGCTTGTGTAATCATCTGCTCAAGGTCATCCAGTGGAGAAATGGTAAAACCTGGATTCAGAACAAGGCAGTCTGGTTAAACAGTCCTTGCTCATTACTACTGTGTGATACTGCTTCTTGGTTCAGTACAGCAAGTGCACATGGTTAGTACTCACTAAATGGTGGGTATCATTACTTTAGAGCCCAAAATAAGGACAAGTCTTGAGCAGGGTCACTTAGTTCATCAAGCTGGGATAAGAACCCAGGTCTCCTGCTTCTTGGATCTGAGTTAATCAAGATCCTAAAGTGGGTGGGAAACTATCTGTTCCAAAACTGCTCAGGGCCAGAGACTTTTAAAATTCCTCTGTATCTCCTCTGGGACAGTGATAGGGTTACTGACCAGAAGAGGTGGCCACACAGGCTGATGACGGCGTCCTTGGCTGTGTCCAGGCAGATGTTGCACTCAAAGGTGCTGTCCTGACCTCCACTCTCTCCAGCACCATTGCCGCTGGGCCCCCCTGCACTGGAGTTCTCAGGGGATGCAGAGGCCGAGGGCCCCTTGCTCGCCATCCTTGGCTGTCAGCAAACTCTGAATGAAGGTTCTCCCCAGGGAAATCCTAAAAGGGAAGAGAGTCCTTGATTGCCCATTTCTGCTGTCTACTCCCCACAGAGTCCATGCCCAAAAGCCCCATCTGTCCTTAGCTCCTGAAGTTCAGATTATGATCCAACTCCTGAGGACAGGTCCCAGAGTCTGCAGAGAATGACACAGTGACTCAAGCAAATGACTCAAAAACTTCTTAGGTACATCATCCAGAATGTACTTCAGAAATCACAAGCTGTAGCACCGTCTCTCTTGTCCTTACAGACTCCCAAGGAAACCACCCCAGGTGGTAAACACAGCCTCAAACAAACTGAGCATTCACAGGGTGTCCTCTGACTCTGGACAGCTTCTACTTGGTGGTGAATCTGCTCAGGTCAGGAAATTCTGACTGGTATTTATCAGAAATAAGGAAAACCCTATAGATGTGAGAGATTATGGAGGACAGAAGGACCAGAAAGGCCACATGCTCTGTTGTCTTCCAGATTGCAATCTTTTGCATTCCTCCCTCTGACAATTGTGTTATGTTGTCTGATCTACCAACTTTTAGCCTTAATAACATTTACAGAAGGGACTTCTAACACTGCTATAAACAAACAAACAAACAAAAACAGCATTACTTATAAATAAAAGATAAATATAAAATGCTATGATGGAAGAGTTATTTCTCCTCATACCCCCTGAAATCACCTAGCACATCAAGACCATGCTTTGAACAAACCTGATCCTAGTCCAATCTCTGTAGGAAACTGTAGTCGAAGACCTCTCTGCTAACTAATGTGGAGTCAAGACTGGGATTTAAGTCATCCAGTTTGTATTTAGAGCACAACAGACCATGCTGGCCACCAAATGCTGGAAGAAAGAGCCTACTGCTTGCTACCACCCAAAATCAAAGAAACACCAGGAGTTCAAAGAGGACAAGAGCTACTCCAGGGGATACTCAGAAATTCTGGGTGGAGACTAAGAATCTGTCAAGAGGTTGATCTGGCCACCTTCACCTCTGCAGAATTTCCGAACCAGAAATGCTGGTTGACTATCAAATAATCAGAGGTTTGGATGGTAGTTTTCAGTTTGGTAGATGGTTATGGAAACTTTTCCTCTCTGGGCCACAATTTTCTCTATCTGTAAACTAAAGTACTGGACTACATGTTCTCCTAGGTGTCCCCTTCCAGCTCTGACACTGCTGCTTCAGATCATCTCACCCACTCTCCAAAGCAGGCAGCCCTTCCCTTCCCGCAAGTCTGGACTCACCACTGCAGCTCAGAAGACCCCCTTACTTCAGCTTCCAAAATATGGGAAGGTAAGGACCAAAAAACGACAGTTTTCTCAGACCAAGAAGCCTTCCTACCTACTGAGTACTCTGGATTCATGAACATCCCTCTCTACAATAGCAGCTCAGAGACTTGAGCAGGGAGAGAAGGCCGGCTCACCGCCACTTTTTCACTCTGTTACATCATTTTACATAATGTCCCAGAAGGGCAGCTGGCTGCTGGCAGCTCCAATGTCTTGATGGCCTTGGCTCCAAGACCGTCCCCCTGACCCAGAGTTTCCTTCTCTCAATACATATGTGCTCATTTCTTCTTAGCCTGCTTCTAAGGGCTGCATTATTCTTTATTGTTCCAGCTTAAGTACCTGACACCTCTGTTCAAGAGAAACAAATAAATAATAAAACCCCAAAGCACTTCAAAAAATTAAGGACTGTGTACAAATGTAGAAAGTCAACTGTAAACATAACATAAAGACAATCAGGTTCATGGATCAATCTTACTGACATTCTCGGGATATGATGCAACAGGAAGCACACAGAGCCAACAAGGAAGCACTCTTGAAACATACCAATCCACAAAGTTTCTAACACAAATTCTATGTTCATAGAAAATATAGTGCACAGATGCATGTGTTAAACAATGCCAAGGGGCTGCAGATACAATCAGAAAATCTACAACGTGGGACTTCTGATATACTAATCCAAGTTCTCAAAAAAAGAAAAGGTATATATAGGACATGGAGTTTTATAGATGGAAACCTGAGGCTTACCAGCTATGGCACTGTGTGGCTCTCATGGGAACCAGACTGAAACAAAACTCTAAGAAGACATTTTTGAGAGAGAAGCTTGACAAAAACTGAAGTTAGCCTGGTATCTGATGATGTTAAGAAGTTACTGATAATTTTACTGGGTATAAAATGGCATTATGTGGTATTAAAAATAAATTCTTCTTTGCTTAGGGATACATAAACATTTATGAAGGGGTGATAGATGTTTGGGATTTACTTTAAAATGCTCCTGGGGGGCCCTCCCTGGTGGCGCAGTGGGTTAAAGCACAGCACTGAGGATCTAAAGCCACTTCCACATGAGTTCGATTCCCGCTTGCCCCGGAGGTGACCACATGGTGTGGCAGACCTCTCCAGTCCCGCCCACTGCTCCCCTTAGCAGTGTACTTTGTCGATCTGCCTGTTCTGTTCCCCACTCTGTTTCTGGTGAAGCCTCTCACCACCCCTGAGCCTCTGGCCTGTACCCCAGCTCTGTGTGCACAAATAAATAAATCTTTAAAAAAAAAAATGCTCCTGGGGTACAAAGTCAAAGTGGAGAGAAAAGTAACTGTGAAGTTGAAAGTTGTTGAAGTTGGATGATGAATGAGAGCTCAATGTTTAGTTTATTTTTGTGTGTACTTGTAGCTGTCCATAATAAAAAGTTATCTCTTTTTAAAAAATCAGATTGTAGAAGAATATGTATATGGATTTATCTGGGGAAAAACAAAATATATATAATATACACATACACACAAAGAAAATGTTCAGAAGGCACAAAGTAAACTATTAACAACTAGTTCTGGATTATGATGGTTAGGGAACTCAAATTTTATATTCTTACTTTGGTTTAATATTTTATGATAAGCAGATGTTAGTTTTATATTAAGGTTTTAAAAGAAGGAAACTATAACCATGTATGTATAATATTATATTGATAATGAATAAAATGTAAGAAAATCTCTTTTAATGAATTTTTTTGGCATGTGAAAAAACATACCCCAAGCTGTTTACAACAGTGCCTCTGTATTGATGGGGTTTAGAAGTAGTTACTTTTCCTTTCTAAGTCCTTCACATTTATAAAACTGCAATTTTGAAATCATACAAGAGAATAATAATACATTTAAAAATGGTTCCCCAGTATTGCAGTTTCTTTCAATTTTGAAAAGTTTGGCTCCACCACTAACTAGTGACATGGCCCTAGGCAGATCCCTTGAGAGCTGCAATCTCTTTTCTCACCTGGTAAATGAGCCCTGCAGAGCTGTGTAGGCAGCCCTGTGAGATAACATAGTGACCTGGAGGGCCTGCAAGGTAAGAAGGGACTGTGTTGCCACTTAACTGTGGTCCCCTGCCCTCTCTACTTCCTGGATCCATCAAGGTTCTCTTATCTATAGAGGGGACATATCACTGAGGGGACTGACAATCAGGGTCAAGGTAGATATCAGGGTAAGAATGGTAAGGGGACAGTAATAGGTGAGATCAGCGTTAACAGCAGCCATGTACTGGTCAGAAACTAGGAAAGGCCTGCTTGTCGTAACTTGAGGCAGACCACATACTCTCACTCTAATTCTTACTAGACTGACCATGGTCAAGTCTTTTAGCCTTATAGAGATCTGAAAAGATTTCAGTAGGATGCCAGTGTAGGCAGCCCATGCTCAGGACCCGCTTCCCTTTTACTCTGCCCAATTCCTGGACCTACTGGTCCTCTGTCTTCTAAACCACGATCCCCATCCTGCTGGTCCCATGAGGCTGTGGCCACTTCTGTTGTGTACATGCTTAAAGGACAGTCCCCAAGAAAACTGCCCTGGTGTGGTCAGAGGTCCCTAGTTGGACTCTAGAGACACCCTGGTAGGCATTCAATTATTTGCTGAGTGAGGGGGGTGCAGGCATGCACGACTGGTTTTGGCCAACTCCCAGGTTGCATAGTCACAAACCTCTTTTTGCAATACTTCCTGGGCCTTGGAGCTGCAAAGCCATCCCTGGAGCCTGCTTTCATCTTCCCACTCTCATACAAAGGAACCTTTCGCCACACCAGGGCAGAATGGCAGAGATGAGCAGTTTTCTTGGGGACTGTCCATTAAGCATGTAAACAGAAGTGGCCACAGCCTCATGGGACCAGCAGGAGGGGGATCATGGTTTAGAAGACAGAGGACCAGTAGGTCTAGGAACTGGAAAGAGTAAAAGGGAAGCGTGTCCTGAGCATGGGCTGCCTACACTGGCATCCTACTGAAATCTTTTCAGATTGCTATAAGGCTAAGGGACTTGACCATGCACAACCTTGTTCCCTGCCCTTGACCATTCTTCATACTTGACACGAATCCATTTTCCAGTTTTAAAAGCACATTTTTTCCTATTACTAATTCTGATCCCCACTCCATTTTACAAACGAGGACATCAGGCCAGGGAGGTCAGAGGACTTGCCCAAGGCCATTGTGCCAAACTCAGACTTACCAATACATTATCACCATCCTTATTACTCTTACACATCACCCCTTTAACATACAGCCTTACAAAATTAAACAGCCGGTCTTTGTTTTCCCTCAAATACATCAAGCAATGCTGAAACTTTTATGTTCTTTGAAGTAAAGAACAAACACAGCACTCATTTTCTTACTCATTCAACCAAACAGATCTTCAATACCAACTACATTTAAGGTCCAGTACTACCAACTGTGTGTGTTGAGGTTGGGGGGTAGGTAGGGGTTACAAAGGAGAGCAAGGTTGGTTTTAGTTTCTAGAGTCAGAATAGGAGATTATGAAGACACATGGGTAATTATAAGACTCAAAGCATCAAACTTGCTTGTATTTCCTAAACGAGGCACCTTCCCATGGCTCTGGTTCCCAGGCCCTTTCAGTGATTTACATAGGATCCAAAGCTTCATCAAGAAACTATATTTTTTGGCCCTCCCTGGTGGCAAGGTGGGTTAAAGCACAGCACTACATGAGTTCAATCCCCGCCCCGGAGGTGACCACATGGCGTGGCAAACCTCTCATGACCCGCCTGCTGCTCCCCTCAGCAGTGTGTTTCATCAATCGGCCTGTTCTGCTCCCCACTGTCTCTGGTGAAGCCTCTCACCGCCCCTGCACCTCTGACTTGTACCCCAGTTCTGTATGAATAAATAAGTAAATGTTTAAAAAAAAAACTGTGTTTTTTGGTAAGCATCCTCACCTTTCACTCCAGATAGTCTCTGATGAAGAGTTCTAGAAACTCAGCTCTTGAAGAGGAAAATTCTTTCAAAAACACAAAGTGTTACAGCACAGTGCAGAGTTCAGGTGGGTCAGTAACCCCAGAGACTGTCCTTCAGAATGCACAGTTCTCAGTTACAGTCCACAGGGAGTAGGCAGAGGTCAGATAAACTTGGAGATGGGGGTGGAGTGGGGAACAAGTCTGCTAAGATTTCAAACCACTAGCACCTGGTCCACCTGGAATAGAGCAGACAAATTAGGAAACAAGTTCACACCCAGCTTTGAAAAAGATTACTAAATCTGAGTTCCTAGGGTGGGACACATGGTGATGGGACTAAGGAGATTTGAAATGCGTAATGATCCCTCAGGAATGCAGGGCTTGACACCTGAAGTTAATCAACCAGCAACCTCACAGGAACTCAGCAAGGAAGTGAAGGTAAGAGATGCATATCCTTGCAGGAACCACGAAGGAGCCGGACCCCATGAAGAAATCTCTTTGTAACATCCTTGAGTTCAGTTTTCAGGTTCTAGAGAAGGCAGGTGTTACAGTATCTGCTGCTGGTATTATCTGCCTTCTCTGTTGCTTTATCTCTAAGAAATCCTGGGCTAGGGGACACAGAAGCATCTAAGAAATGTTAATCCTACTTATGAAGATCATAAATTTGGATGACAAAAAACTTGC
This sequence comes from Condylura cristata, assembly GCF_000260355.1. Taxonomy (NCBI): domain Eukaryota; kingdom Metazoa; phylum Chordata; class Mammalia; order Eulipotyphla; family Talpidae; genus Condylura; species Condylura cristata. The sequence goes on along the minus strand of NW_004567130.1, from coordinate 10,029,446 downwards.
ACGATTGAAGGGAGGAACCCAAAAGAGGTCTTATTCCTGTGGGCACATGCTTGCTCAAACAGAAGTTTCCTACCAGTTATCTTGGCCTGCCTGAGCCTGTCAGTGCTGCTTATTGGGCTGTGCCTGGGCCACATGGACAGAACCCACATTCCGAGAATGCCTACATCACACTCACAGAAGACTGGAGTGGAAAGAAATCTGAGTAAGTTGACTGGAACTTGCAGTCCAGAGAAACCCAGCTCTAAAGTTATAGAGTCTCAATGGTGTTCATTTGTTTTCTGCTCACAGAGGCCTGGCCCTCAAATGCAGGATCAAGGGAATGCATGTCCTTTTGGATCTAAGAGAACAAAAGAGAAGAATGGTCTATTTTCCTGGGAGCTGCCTTGGTCCTTTTCACTGGCATCATATAATCTCATTATCTGTTCAACCAACACCCTCCTACCTTCAAAGATTGATTTAACAATCCTGTTTGCAAGACATTCTGGATACAGATATAATAATGGGTTTTAGACTAAAGGACAGCACACAGACAGACTAGCAAGGCAGTCCAGTGTGCGGGGCACTGACAGAACTGTGTAGTGAGTGTGAGGGCAGGGGACACACAAGAGGGTGTAGACACAAGTGGACAATTCACTGGCTGAATCCATTGTTGCTGGACTTAGGGGTGGTATCTTAGGGGTGGTAAGAGCTGACGCTGATGCAGGAAGGTCTTGTGGTCCTGGAGCCCTTCAACCCTCATCAGCTGGGCTCGCATTTTCTGCTCGGCACCAAACCTTGAAAAAAGCTCCAAAATCAAAGTCTTCCTTTCTCCATTCAGTCCCACCCCCTAAGTAAACATATAAACCAACATGCTAGATACAGTCACTAAAAATATTTCCATAGAGAAATATGGGAATTTTAATTACATAATATGAAAGTAATGAAAAAAATGAAAAAAAATCAAGATATAAAACTGAACATACATATAATATCAACAGATAAAGAACACTGAAAATTTTGGGGGAAAAAAGGGGATCCTCCTTGGTGGCACAACAGGTTAAAACACAGCACTACGAAGCTATCACAGCCATTGCAGCACCAATTCAATCCCCAGCCACAGAGGTGACCCACACGGTGTGGCAGACCTCTCCTGACCCACCCCTGCCCCCTGCTACTCCCCTCAGCAGTGTGTTTCAGTACATCTGCCTATTCTGCTCCCTACTCTGTCTCTGGTGAATCCTCTCACCCCCTGCATCTCTGGCCTATACCCAAGTTCTTGTATGCAAAATAAATCTTAAAAAAAAAAAAAAGGCCAAAAATAGAAGTATAGTAGTCTTTGAATAAATTTCTTAAATGTTTTTGTTATACTTATCTGTACTTGCCACTTTTTCTGTAGTAAGTACTTTGTCATTAATATTCACAAAAATACTGGGAAATGTTAAAGATCCCATACTTTCAGATCTCGGTAAATGACAAAAAGGGAAACAATCTGATTAGGAAATTCACACTAGGGTGTGATCATCCTTAGCATAATTCTCTCAGAGATTTTTTACAGATTTATAAATAACAAACATTCATATGTGTTGTACAAAATTCACATCTTTGCTCATCTTTTTGGTTAGAGATGGAAAAGTCTCAACCCTGGAACATACTCACCCTGTTTCCTACCCTGGAGACCACTGTTACTGATACAAATTTAGGACAAACTTCAGACATAGAACTGCTGGGTCAAAGGGTATGATTATTTGTCATTTTGACAGATAGCATCAAACAACTTCCAGAAATGATGTGCCAGGTTTTTAATGCCATTAGAAATATATAACAGTGCTTATTTTCCACATCCTTACCAATCACATACATGTTTTCAAAAGAAAATGTAAGTCACAAGAGGAAGATAGTATAATTTTGCAAACTTGTAAAGATAGTTTAAATGTACTAATTCATCCACTAATTAGTTATTGAAATTTATGATGTTCCATGTACTGTTCTAGGTCTTAGAGAACAATTTCCAAATGTAAGTACATACTTGAACAAGAATTCTAGAGTCAGCTATTTCTAGATTTTCAACTTCCACTATTTCTAAGTTAAAAAGGGTTTTGTGTGTTTACATTTCAATCATTTTCCTTAACTTACCAGGTTTTCAAAAAACAGCATTTCAACTAGCTCTAGCACAAGATTTTTAAGTCATTCAAAAGACTATCTTTGTCATCCTCAATATCGTGGCTTTAAAGTGTTCCTCAACTTCCTAGGGATTTCCACCCCTAAAAAAACTAGCAAGAGATGGTGGGATCTTATGGCTTAGGGCTCAAATCTCAGCTCTGCCATTTACTCTGAGACTTCACTCATTATTTTCTCTTGAGACTTTGTTTTACTCATCTGTGAGAAAGAGGTTTACTACATCCTCACAGGATAGTTGTGAGATTAAACAGCAAGTGCTTAGCTGAAGAAATGTTACTTTTCCCTCCACTATGACGTCTCTCACAGAGCACAACTGAAGGTACATTGCTTTTTATATTCCTCACAGAGCTAAGCAGTCAACATCTGATTACTCTGTTGAGTAATGAGTCAGTACTTTTCTTTCTCAATGAACATCGTTCCTTGAAGCTAGAGGAGGTGAGACATCAGAATTATGTATGAGGAAATCCAGAATGAAACACACGTAAGCTTGATGCAGGCAAAATAAAAAATTTCCCCAAAAGTGTTAAAATTAGGAGGCATTTGTTATATTTATTATCACTATGAATATCATTATGAGTAACATCTGCTCACCCCCATACATGAATTATTTCATTTAATCTTTACTGCCTGCCTTTGAGGTAAACACTACTATTCTACTGTTAATATCACTTCTGGGATATTATGTTAAGGCTCAGAGTAGTTAGGTCACTTGCTCAAGGTCACAGAGTCAGTCAGAGGCAAAACTTCCACCTCCCAAGCCAAAGCGCTTAGTGATGCATTTGTCTGTTTTGTCTCAAGCCCAAAACTCAGCTTCCAGGTGACTTACTCAACACAGGGATAGGCACCTCTGGAGCACCTCACAAATGTGCGTAGGTTGATGGATCTGATGCCCAGGAGACTCAGAACTATGCAATTCAATATGAATCAATCTAATCAAATAATGTTATGGAAAATCAATATCCTATGTCACTGAAGACATCCTTCAGTGATTATGTTTTTCAGAATTAGAAATGTTATGTAACTACTGTTGAGTAATTTTTATTTTTTAAAAAAGATTTATTTATGCATGGAAGAACTGGGGTACAGGCCAGAAGTGCGAGGGGTAAGAGGATTCATCAGACACAGAGTGGGGAACAGAGCAGGCAGATCGACCAAAATGCTGAGGGAGCAGCGGGTGAGACAGGAAAGGTCCACTTGGCTATGTGGGCCTCCTCCCCTCCCTGGAGAGGGAACAAACTTATGCTGCAGCAGCTGCCTATCACTGTACTGCTGTGCTTTAACCCCTGTGCCACCAGGGAGGCCCCTGTTGAGTAATTTTTTATTTATTTATTTTTTATTTTATTTTATTAAAAAAATTTTAATGTGTATTTTTTTATAATAGTTCATTTTTACATCATTTTGTGCCTTTTCCCATCTCCATTGTCCTTTTGAGTGGTTTAAAAAAAGTAAATATTGTCCAAAACTCTTAAATGAAAAAAAAATCAGGGATCTGCAACTAGAAAAAGGTTCAATTTACCAAACGGTACTCACCTTTGCTGAAGCTAACACTACTCACAAGGAGGATGAATAATTACTGAATAATTACTCAAGCTAGACACTCAAGTTAGCAAAAGCAGAGTCTGACAGTAGATTTTCAGTAAATGCATATTAATGAGTGGTGGTTAATTGGTAAAACATTGTATTAAAAGAAAGATCTTCACACTGGCTACATTCCACAGTTAATAGCTGTGGATTTCTAGCATAATCCAGTGAGGGGAACAATCTGTAGCTACACCTAGTCTGATGCTCAGCTCTTCCACTTATTATACCAGGGTCTTCATCTGCAAACAGGGACAATTTGTTTCTGTCCTCCCTTGGTTATCAGTTAAGTTTTCAAAATATGTGTTTTGCTTTTGTTTCACATAGTGAATTCTCATTAATTCATATTTTATCTGAGCTAGACCTCAAGAATACTCCAAAAGTAGATTATAAAAAGAAAATGAGAACTTCCCTTGTGGCACAGGGGTTAAAGACAATGCTATCAAGCTATTGCCAGCCACTGCAACACAAGTTCAATCCCAGGCCAGGCAGTAAGCTGACCCATATGGTGCAGCAGGCCTCTTCTGTCTCCCCACGGCTTCCCTCAGCAGAGTATTTCAATACATCTGCTTGTTCTGCTTACCACCACTCTCTGTCTCTGGCCTCTGGCCTACACCCCAGTTCTTAAATAAACATAAACAAGCATAAATAAACAAATCTTTAAAAAAAGAAAACTAGTAAGGTTGATGAGATTTCACCAACAAGGGATAACACTTTCTAAGAGTTCAGTAACATAGCATCTGTTTGACAAAACAATCTCACTTGTCCAGTAAATAAGAGGTTCCAAGGAGGGCCATCAGGAAAGCCCATTCATGGTTAAAAATTGAAGGGAAGCCCTCCCTGGTGGCGCAGCGGGTTAAAGCACAGCACTGAGAAGCTAAAGCCACTTCTGCATGAGTTCGATTCCCGCCTGCCCCGGAGGTGACCACATGGCGTGGCAGACCTCTCCTGACCCGCCCGCTGCTCCCCTCAGCAGTGTACTTCGTCGATCTGCCTGTTCTGCTGCCCACTCTGTCTCTGGTGAAGCCTCTCACCACCCCTGAGCCTCTGGCCAGTACCCCAGTTCTGTATGCACAAATAAATAAATCTTAAAAAAAAAAAAATTGAAGGGAAAAAAAAGCAATTTTTGGAATAATTTTTAATGTTGACCTTTAAAAAACAGTGCATCTCCATTCATTGTTTACTGTCAGTGAAGTTTGTGAAACATTAAGAATGCCAAAAACTAGGTCAACGATAAATAAATCAGACAAGGTTCTAGTTCCAGTCTTCAAAGGAGTCCATGGTCAAGGCAGAATTTAACTGCTATTTTAAAAAGTGCCTCACACTGAGAAATGCCTCTGCAGAGAGGACAGTTTTAGGGAAAAAATTAATTTCCCGGATTTTGCTATCTTTAAAAATCCTGCTATACCTGTACCACCAGGTGCTTCTGAGGCACAAGGGGAACATGAATATTAAAGTCAGGTGCTTTAGAGACTACCATGAGTCAAACTGGTGACTGGTTCTAGGGTGGAATGGCAAGCTAGTCCCCTAGGCTATCTGCACAGCAGCAGGCATGGCCTGGCTCAGTGATCAGGTGGAAGAGCTGCTTCTGACTTCTGCAAGTTCTCAAGTCAGGTGGGGGAGCAAATGCACACAACTCAGGGGTACTTTGCTCCCACTGCTCAACAAAATGAAGAGAAAACCCATGTTATCCCAAGTAGATGTGAGGAGTAGAGAAGTAGGGTTCTTGTTAGTCACGCAGCAAGTAGGGTCACTTCAGAGCATCTCTTCCCTACTTTATAAGCTGTATTTCTGGCAATGGTTTATTGGGTATGCACCAAAGACAACAAAAGGCAACAAAATATAAAATAAGTCAGATTTCACGAAAAATTGAAAACTGCATGTATCAAAAGACACTTAAACAGAGTAAAAAGGCAATTCACAATGGGAGAAACTATCTACAAGTCATATATCTAATAAAGGCTCAATATCCAGCAAAAACAGAGAACTCCTAAAAAATCAACAATAAAGAAGCAATCTGATTAAAAAATGGGTGAAGGATTCAAACAGACACTTCTCCAAAGAAGATGTACAAATGGCCAATAAAAACATGAAAAAGATGCTCAACATCACTATCACTGAAATGCAAATCAAAACTATGAAATACTATGTCACACCCATTATGATGGCTATTATCAAAAACTCAACAATAACAAGCAAGTATGTGGAGGAACTGGTATCTTGTGCACTTTTGGTGGGAATGTAGCATGGTACAGATGCTGTGGAAAAAAAAACAGTAAAGGCAATTTCTCAAAATATAATTACCATAAGATTTTGCAATTCTACTTCTGGGTATAAACCCAAAGTAATGGAAAGTGGGATCCAGAAGTGCTATTTGTACACCCATGTTCATAGCTGCATTATGCATAATAGCTAAGATGCAGCATATGCATACAATGGAATATTATTCAGCCTTAAAAAGGATCAAAATTCTGACATATGCCACAATATGGATGGACCCTGAGGACATTATGCTAAGTGAAATAAGCCAGCCACAAAAAGACAAATATGTGTGATTCCACTTATGAAAGGTACTTAATCAAAATCAGAGACAGAGAGAACAGTGGTCTAGGGTTGGTGGGAGAAGGGAAGCACCAGTTAACGGGCATAAAACTTCAGTTTTGCAAAAATGAAAAGTTCTAGAGATGGAAGGTGGTAGGTAGATGGCTCCCTGACCATGTGAATGTACTTAATGCAACTGTCACTGATTTACATTGTTTTGCTAATTTAATCACCTTTTGTAGTGACATCAGTAAAGGGATGCTTATTAGTAAAAATACATAACACAGTTACCACAGTCCATTTTATGTTACATGTATTTCACAATTTTTAAATGGGGGTTGGGAGCCTTACAATTCTACAAAAGATTGTCATATGAGTCCCTTGTAGAAGTAAGACAAATTCATAGATAGCAAGGAGACTGTCAGTTTCCAGGAGCTAGGATGAGGGGAGAATGAGGACTTTTCACTTAAAGGTTACAGAGTTTTATTTGGGGTGATGAAAAAATTTTGAAAAGAGGAAATAGTTGCACAATATTGTAAATATTTAATGCCAATGAACTGTACACTTAAAATTATTTAAATGGTAAATTCTGTTATGTGTATTTTACCACAGTAAGTTCCTGTTTGAAATCTGTTCTCCTTATTTAAAAAAAGCAGTATTTCTATCTACAAGAACATGGTGTTTGTACATACATTGTATCTATACAGTAAGAATTAATGGTTTATTGATTTATTGAATAAGTGAATGGTTAAGTAAATGCATTAGCAGTAAAGCTTACAGAAGAGACATGGAGATGTTAGCATTTAAATGTTTACAGGAAAAAGAAAGATATAGAACTAAGTAGTGAATGATCTATAATAGTGGGAGGAAACAGAAGAAAGCAACCTTAACACAGGTTTTCTTTAAATAATGAATCTAGGTTTTCTCCCTGGTAGTGCAATGTGTTTAAGCACTGCATTACGAAGCTCTCTGAAGCCACTACAGCACGAGTTTGATCCCCTGCCAGAGAGCTGACCCATATAGCATGGCAGACCTCTTCTGATCCTCCCGCTGCTCCCCTCAGCAGTATACTTTGTCAATCTGCCTGTTCTGCTCCCCACTCTGTCTCTGGTGAATCCTCTCACCTACAACACCTCTAGCCTGTACCCCAGTTCTGTAAGCATAAACAGATAAATCTTAAAAACAAAACAAAACAAAAAAACAAAAAAACCCTTTAAATAATGAATCTAAAGGTGTCTGGGATGGGAGAGAAAGGGGGGTTTCTGTCTTTTCCATAATGTCTAAAATGGGCATACATTACTTTCACAAATAAAGTTACTGTTTAAAAAAAAATAGTATGTAAAAGATGGTCTGGCTACAGCCAAATGCTACAGGGTCAAGAGAGACTTGGGTACACCAGCTTGTCTGCTATCAAGGCAGCTGCCCAAGGCTATGGCCAGTCTCCAGCATTCCAAACTACCACCAACTCCTACATCTTGCCTGTGACCAGACAAATATCAGAATAGCTCCCAAATGCAGGTCCCCTGGGTCTTATCACATCTTAGATGAGCCTGCAGGACCGCTTGGATGACCATGCTCACCCAGCTCTTTATGGTCAGCAATTTCAAATGAACAATTTTGTGCTTTGGCATGTCTAAACCCAACTACATGCAGATCAGAGAGAGATCAGCACTAACTCAATTCTGCAGTTTAGTTCATTCTTAGATACTTTAAAGGGCTTCAAGGGGGACACTCCTTGGTGGCACAGGGGGTTTAAAGAGCAGCACTATGAAGTTACCTGCGGCCACTGAAGCATGAGTTAGATCCCTGGCCAGGGTGGTGAATAGTCTGTAGTCTAGTTAGTAGTATTATATTGATATTAAATTCCTTGTTTAGGTCATTTTAATCTGATTATATAAAATGTTTCATTGGGAAACTGGGTGAAGGTACATAGGAAGTTTGTGTATTATACTTGTGAAATTTTTATTTCAAAATAAAAAGATTTTCAAGAGAAGCTGAAGCTTTAAGATAGATTCACTGAAAAATAGAATTGCAAACAACAAATGTTGATGGGGATATGGAAAAAAAGGAGTACTCATGCAGTGTCATTGGAATTATCTTGGTGCAGGCTTTGGAAAATGATACAGGGGTTCCTCTTCTTCTCCCTCAAGAAAAAGGAAATACTACATGATCCAGCTAGGTATTTACCCAAAGAAGATGAAAACACTAATACAAAACGATCTATGCACCCTATGTTCATAGCATTATCCACAACAGCCAAATCACAGAAACAACCTAATTGCCTACAGTCAGATTAGGTAAAGAAATTGTGGCATATATACTCAATGGAGTATTATTTAGCTATTAAAAAAAGATGAAATAGTGTTTTTTAGGACAAAATGGATAATCTTGGTTATACTTCACAAAGTAAGCCAGAAAGTAAAAGACGATTAGCAGGTGTGACACTGCAATCCGAAAATTATATAGTAAATAGTTGGTAAATCAATAAAACTGGAGGAAAAAAGATGTAACAATTCTATAAAAAAATAAAGAAAAAGAGAATTATAAAATGTCCATTTCTCAGTAAAGGAGCTCTCTCAAAAAACCAGAAATTAAGAAACTTTCAAAACAGGATTTCTGGAACAGATTTTTTTTCACTGAATTTTTATAAATATCCAAAATCTATAAAAATAAACAAAATATAGGAACCACAATAGTAAATACCATCAAGACACATCTTCTAATCCTGCTCATAGTCTTTCATTAAAATAGTTGAATTTAGGCCCTCCCTGGTGGCACAGTGGGTTAAAGCACTGCACTAAGAAGCTTAGCCACTTCCGCATGAGTTCGATCCCCGCCTGCCCTGGAGGTGACCACATGGCGTGGCAGACCTCTCCTGACCTGCCCGCTGCTCCCCTCAGCAGTGTACTTTGTCGATCTGCCTGTTCTGCTCCCCATTCTGTCTCTGGTGAATCCTCTCACCCTCCGCATCTCTGGCCTGTACCCCAGTTCTGTATGCATAAATAAATAAATCTTAAAAAAAAAAGTTGAATTTAGTAGTGAATGTAATGTAGTTTATATACAAGTTCATTTTATACCCCTGAACTTTCTGCTGTGATGCAATACTACCTCAATATAAAATAAATGCAAATGAGGGCCCTCCTTGGTAGCGCAGAAGGTTAAAGCATAGCACAAAGAAGCTAAAGCCACTTCAGCATGAGTTCCATCCCTGCCTGCCCTAGAGGTGACCCACATGGCACAGCAGACCTCTCCCGACCTGCCTGCTACTCCCCTCAGCACTGTTCTTTATCAGTCAGCCTGTTCTGCTCCCCACTCTGTCTCTAGTGAATTCTCTCACTACCCCTGCACCTCTGGCCTATACTCCAGTTCTGTATGCATAAAAAAATAAATTTAAAAAATGCAAATGAAAAATAAGAAGTTTAAAAAATGTATGATGCAGGTCAGGGTCTTTCTTTCTGTAAAGAGCTATACATAGAGTGAACTGTGGACTGGTATTTGGGGCAATTACCCAACTCTATTACCCAAAACAATAAATAGGTAAGGCTATATTCCAAAATAAAATAAAATTTATGGACATTTAAAATTGATTTTCCAGTAATTTTCACAAATCACAAAATAATCATCTTCCTTTTGATTTACTTCCCAATTAAAATTATAAAAACCAATCCTAGGTCACAAGCCAAGCAAAAACAGGCACTGGGGCCGGATGTGGCCCCCAGGGCACTGGTTGCAGTCTCCGGTTTCAGGTCAGAATTCGCCAGTGTGCCAAAAAAAAAAAAAAAAAAATCAAATGCATTTGGCTGCACAAGTCTCAGTAACAAGATTAGGCATATTTCCTTATTGCACGTCATCTTAGTACCTGTAATGTAACGCATATACATGCATACATAGAAGAACTGGGCTGTAGGCCAGAGGTGGGGTGTATGTATGTGAGAGAGAATTCACCAGAGACAGAGTGGGGAGCAGAACAGGCAAGACAGGAGAGCTCTGCTGCATGTACCATATGTGGATTAGTGCCTTGGCCAGGAATTGAACTCAGGCTTTAAAGATGATAGCACTGAGACTTAACTCCTAGGCCATAAGGGAGACCCTGATTTAGGTAGTTTTTTTTTTAAAAAAAATTTCAGATTAAGAAGCTTTAAAGATATCATCAAATGAAAACCATTTTACCTAACATTTGGATATTTGAAGAAGCATTTCAAAACTTAAAAAAAAAATTTTAGTAAACACAAACAAGTAGATAAAAACAGGCATGAAAACACAGGAAGTCTTGACTCAACCCAGGTGGCTTTTCTTTTTGGGGGCCATAGGTAGGTATGTCAGCAGAGTTGGCTCATAATATGGCTCATAATCTACTCCACATGGCAACGTAAGCATTCGAACAGGTTTTGAAAAAAATTATCTATCTGAAGTTCTGTAAATCACAAAGAACTCTGATACTTAGAAAATTAAAAATGCTGGAAACATCTGCAGATTAATGTAAAAGTGATGAACTGGCAAGTTCACAAAATAAAGTACTAGTTGTATATGCTGGGTTGAAAGTTAGTCAACAACAAAAATACTCTCCTCAGACATGACAATTGTACAATAAACAAACTACTGGAAAAAGGATTAAAGAGGGCTTTATGTTCCAGGGAGGAAAGGTTGTTCTGAATAACCACAAGGGGCCCTTTTGACTATGATGCCTCAGTTCTGTGATACAGAGTTCAAACGCTTCTTCCCACCAAACACAAAATCTGAAGATGCTAAGAAAACGAGCTACAACCAAATTGGGTAGAGAACCTGCTTTGTTATTCACTCAGCAAACATTTAAGGACCCCTCATTTGATGGGCCATTTCAAAGTCCTAGAAAGGAGGGGTGGTACACAGCAGAATGAGATTACACTAGGTTTTTAGATATTAACTAAAGGATGGAGGTGTTAAGAAGAGGGCAGGAAAAAGAATTCATGATTATTCTGAGGGCAGAGTCAGCACAGAAAGATTCCAAGTGTCTCACTGAAAATCAGATACTTTCAGGTTAGAAAGGACCATCTTACATACCCGTGTACCTCCCACACAGAGTTCACTACCTTTAGAGACAATCCAATCTACTGCTGGCCACCTCCTACCTGCATTAAATTCTCCTATTTAGTAAAAATCATGCCTTCCCCTAAGTATCCCTCTAGTAGTCCTAGATTTGCCACTTTCAGTCCCAAAGACTATGTAAAACCTTTTTCAGTTTGTAAAGAAAATTTTTTTCCAGTGCTCTTTTATGGGCTAAATATCCCCATTCTTTCAAAGACTCTGAATCACTCCAGCTGCCACGAGGCAAAGAACAGATAATCTAGTCCTCACAGCAGGAAAGCACTTACTCGCAGTGGGCTTCAAATGCCAGCGTGTATAGGAGCCCTGGGAGGACTTTCCAATAGCAGTTTCCCAGGTTTCTACACAGATTATAAATCAGAGGTCTTACTTGAGCGTCGCACAGCAAAACATGCCCACCAGGGCACTTAAAAGTAGACGGCATTTGAGAAACACTGCACCGAGAAAGCACGTCGCTCAAACGCACAGCCCCTGTTGGTACCGGAATCTCGAACCCAGGTCTTACGCTCAAGCTCAGCTGTGTTCTGGGCTTCGGGATCTCCACTCGGGGCAAACTCATGAGAAGCACCTCCATATCAAAGAAACGGCCCCAAGAGCGAGACGGCAAGAGTTCGGACGAGTACCAGCCTAGAAAGGATAGTTGGTAGGACCCTTTTCCCTTCTCGGGGCCTCTTCACCCCTTTGTAATCACACAATGAAAGGTCAAGACGCCAGCCCAATCTCCCTTCTGGGACACAGGGCCCAGAGCAGAGCGAGGTTCGTAGTCTCCGAGTCCGTGCGCTCAGGTATCGCAGCCCGCCGTTGGGGTGAAGGCACATATCCGGTTCCTCGCCCCCGTCCCTCAAACATAACCGGCTGTAACTGCCGCTCAAAACGCTCATGAACCTACCTCAGCTCAGGTAACGCCTCCGAAGGGTCCACCACCTACCCGGCCGTCGACCCGTCAGCCAGCCGGTCGACTGGGTTACTCAGTCCGGCCAGACCTGGGGTCCCTCCTACGCAAACGCCGATCACCTGACACAGAACCGCCCCCCTCCAACGGACTTCCGGCCAGAGCCGGAAAAGGTTGGTCCTCTGCGCTGTTCTCCGACCGAATAGAGAGGCGTCAAGGTTCCGCTGGCGGGCTAGCACCCGAGGAACATGATGGTATTTGTCAGTGTTTCAAGCATTAGCTAGCTAGGGGAAAGGAAAAGACCATGAGACTTTGAAACTGCTTGTGGCACCAGGATGGTGGTATTAAGACTGATGGGAATACATTAAAGGAGACCTCCCAATTGAGCTTCAAACTCTATGGTCTTGTGTAATAGAGTATAACTCTGGACTGGTAATGCATGAATTTCTATTGATATAAATAAAGGCAATATACGACTTTAATAGAATACCAACTGATAAACATGGTGGAGCTAGAAAAGTGATAGTGAAAGCTAAAACTAAAGGAACGGGATGATCACACAGTAAATTGTTTATTGATTCCAAAGGGAAAAAAAGTAATTTTACAGAGGTGTAATCTTGAAAAAACAAGTGAATCTGTAACCCGTGGCTGAAGCCGAAGACTCTTACAGATGGTGGCCCCTGGGTTCGGGGTGTGTGTGTGTGTGTGTGTGTGTGTGTGTGT
>NW_004567130.1:10013497-10016373 GCF_000260355.1 Condylura cristata | reverse complement strand
TGTGTGTGTGTGTGTGTGTGTGTGTGTGTACTGGGTGCTGGTGAAGATAGATAGCCCTAGGGGAAATGCAGCAGAAACAGCACCCAGGATTGAGTCAGTGTTCGGGATTGAGCTTTCAAGCATTTATTGTTCTTGGATCTTCTGGGGTTGGCAATTTCTGTCTCCATCGATGGAGGGTAAGGATAAAAAAAAAAAAAACCTGGAAAAGAGACAACACAAGATCAAAAACCTGGCTAACACAATACCAAGAGCTATAGGGGTAGAAGCGGTTAACATAGCTATAGGAAATTAACCCAGCTATAGGAAATAAGGTCCTTAGGCCCCAATGCCTAGATCACAAAGCACTAGTCCCAAGCAGGTATGAGGCTGTCAGGTGTGAGGCCTAAACATGAAGATATGGATGATTGAAGACCATTGTGGACTCTCCCGCCCCTTTTAAAGTCTAAATAGTGACTCAAAATCAACAGCAAACAGACCACTCTACGAAGGAGTGAGCCCCTCTCCAAAAGAAGAAGACTGTATTAGTGCTGTCTCTGCCCTGGCTGGTGCAGCGCCTTTTGTCTACTTGTGACTGCAGGTGCTTCTTTTCTCCAACTCTCTGTCCTGCAGGGCAGCAGCCCTCCTACCTGCCCATGACTTTTACCATGCTGGGGCTTCTCTTTACTGATCTCCCTCAACCGAGGCAGTGCTCCTTAACTGTCTGCAACCATGCAAGCCTTTCTTTTAGCAAACCTGTCCTTTGTGGGACAGCCCTTTCTTCCCCTGCCCCTTTTTGTCTATACAACTGTCCTTTATTCCTCTTTCCCTTTTTAAATAAACATACTCTCTTGGCTATAACTAACATCTCTGTGTCATGGAGAAACTTGTCCAGGAAATTCACCACAAGCTGCTGAAAGAGGAGCTCTGGTGAAACCTTTCCCAGAGTGAACCCAAGGATCCTACTCACCAAATCTAACAACTCCAAAAATGAAATCACCACCATGCTTATCTTCCAGAATGCTGTTGTGGGCCTCTGAAGAACATGGAGAGATTTCCATCAGCCAACGTCTGAGGAGAAAGTTTGGAGGCTTTGCAGGTAGCCAAGCAGCTGAAACTGTCACCAGTTTTGCTGCTGTTACAGCCTTGCAGGGAAGGCAAACACCTAGAGCCAGACACCTTGCTGAGCTGTGTGGATGTGGGCCATTTATTGGGTCATTCAGCCACTGTAGTTGCTGTTTTGAGTGTCACTTGTCTGGTTCTGCCCTGGGACATCTCAGCAGTCCTGGTGAGCATCTCCTTTTGTGCTTTCTTTTTTGTGAGTTGGAACTCAGCCTATAGTGTGGCTGCCATGTGCACAGTGGTGGGAAGATGCCATCTTGGGAGTTTAAAACACTAGACACTGCTTTGGGGGAGGTAAACAGCCACTTATGGCCTGAGTTACTCTTTGTTTTTCCCTAGTTTGTTAAGTAAATCCCATTATTGTTGTTCTTTGACTCTGAATAGCCTTGCAGTTGTGCGGGCAGTATCAGTAAACTATTTGGGTAGTGTCCTTGGCCAGTTTTAGTGCCCCTTTCTGCCCTGTATCAAATCAAAGTAATCAAAGTTGACATAACCGGTAATGGATGAAATAGAGATTATATGCTTCCTAATAAAATGCACCGAGGGCCCTCCCTGGTGGTGCAGGGGGTTAAGCACAGCACTATGAAGCTCTCCAAAGCTGCTACAGCATGAGTTCGATCCCCAGTGACCCACATGGTGTGGCAGACATCTGACCTGCCCACTGGTCCCCTCAGTCGGCAGATCTTTCAGTAGATCTGCCTATTCTGCTCCCCACTCTGTCTCTGGTGAATCCTCTCACCCACTCCCCACCCCACGCCTCTTGCCTGTATCCCCAGTTCTGTATGCATAAATAAATAAATCTTTAAAACATAAAATAAAATGCACTGAGAATAACACACATCTCTTCTGTGGAAAGCCTGTCAAAAATGTATAACCCAAATCTTGAGAAACATGAAATAAACTCAAATTGAAGCATACTCCACATAGGAACTGTTAGTGTCATGAAAACCCAAGAAAGGATGAGGAATTGTTTCATTTTAAGAGGAGTAACAGGGCATGAGAACAAAAATGTGTGATTCTATACTGGATTGTGGGTTGAGGGAGGAGAGTAGAATTAGCATGATGGACAATTTGGGGACCCATGCTGAAATTTTTAAAGATTTATTTATTTATGCATTCAAGAACTGCGGTACAGGCCAGAGGTATGGGGTGGGGGTGGGTGAGAGGATTCACTATAGACACAGTGGGGAGTAGAACAGACAGATCTACTGAAATACACTGCTGAGGAGAGCAGCGGGCAGGTCAGGAGAGGTCTGCTGTGCCATGTGGGTCAGCTCCCTGGCTACAGATTGAACTCATGCTTCAGTGGCTGCAGTAGCTTCATAGTGCTGTGCTTTAACCCATTATGCCACCAGGGAGGGCTCCCATATTGAAATTTGAGTATGGATTGTGGGTTAGCTGTTAATACATATTCTATCAATGTTAAATTTCCTGCATGTGATCATTGTATTATAGGTATGATAAGAAAATGTTCTTGTTCTTAGGAAATATTTACTAACGTATTTAGGAATAAAAGGGCACAATGCCCCCAGCTTACTTTATGATAGTTCAGGGAAAAGGCATAGACATATATTATAAATATAATGATCTTGTTTGCTAACACCATCCACAAAAGTAAACTTGAAAGAATTAAGATTTAGATAAGAAGTCTGCAACAGGCCCCCCCCTCCCCCCGGTGGCGCAGTGGGTTAAAGCACTGCACTGAGAAGCTAAAGCCACTTCAGCATGAGTTTGATTCCCGCCTGCCCCGGAGGTGACCACATGGCGCAGCAGGCCTC
>NW_004567130.1:10006613-10013397 GCF_000260355.1 Condylura cristata | reverse complement strand
CCCCGGAGGTGACCACATGGCGCAGCAGGCCTCTCCTGACCCGCCCGCTGCTCCCCTCAGCAGTGTACTTTGTAGATCTGCCTGTTCTGCTCCCCGCTCTGTCTCTGATGTGCTCTGTCTCTGGTGAAGCCTCTCGCCACACTGGAGCCTCTGGCTGTACCCCAGTTCTGTATGTACAAATAAATAAATCTTAAAAAAAAAAAGTCTGCAACAATAAAATACATAGACAAAAACACTGGTGATACATTCCATGATCTAAATGATACAGATTTTTTTTGGTGACTCAACCCCTTTGGCAACAAAAATAAACAATTGGGATTACCTCAAGTTAAAAGCATCTATGCAGTGAAAGAAATGACAAGATGTTAAATAGACAATATACTGAGTAGGAGAAAATATTTATATAATATATAATAACCACTAGGGAAAGCAACCCGCATTTACTTTAAATATATAATTGATAAGGGATTAATATCCAAAATATATGATTCTCATAAAATTCTACCATCAAAACCCAATTAATAAATAGGTAACATCGATAAACAGGCAATTCACCAAAGAGCTATCCAGAAGACCAAAGACATGGAAAAAAAAGTTCACCATCAGTTCTTATAAGAAATGCAGATTAAAACTACAATGAGATAACGTCTCATACTAATGAAACTGACACATATTAAAATGACCCCCAGTGAATATTGGAGAGAGTGTGGAGAAAAAAGAACCTAATACACTGTTGGTGAAAATGTAGAGTGGTGCAACCATTAGGGAAAGAAACCTGCATTTACCTTAAAAAACTAAAAATAGAAATGTTGTGTGACTCAGCAATTCCACTCTTGGGCAAAGAGCCAAAGAATATGAAACCACCAACACAAATCCACATGATCCCAATGTTCACAGCAGCTACTTACAATAAATAGCTAGGATACAGAAGCAACATAAATGCCGATTGCTGATGGTCTCAGTGAGTTCCGGCAGGGTTTTGATTGGAAGGCAATGAAAGCTCCCCATTCACTAGCTAGTGATTTTAGTAAGTATTCCCCTCTGTTTCCTCATCTACTAAAAAAAATGGGGAGATTTATTCCTACCTCAGAAGATTGGTTATGATGATATAGAGCAGGTTTTGCCCTAGGTGAACTCTCAAAATACTTTACAAATGCCAACTTTTTGTTTTTTTTAAAGATTTATTTACTTATGGATACATGAACTGCTACAGGCCAGAGGGGCAGGGGGTGAGAGGATTCATCAGAGACAAAGTGGGGAATAGAACTGGCAGATGTACTGAAATCCACTGCCAAGGGGAGCAGCAGGCAAGACAGGAGAGGTCTGCTGCACCATGTGTTTCAGCTCATTCTACAGTGGCTGCCGAGCTTCATAGTGCTGTGCTTACCTTCTTGCGCCACCAGGGATGTCCCACAAATGCCTGCTTTGAAAAAGTCACAGAGACCATCATTACAAAATGGTACTAAAGTTATTAGCTTCAGTTAAGACAAACTTCCTGTCTACTCCCCTTTACTCTTTTGGTTGGATTCACAAGGTGGACTAAAGGAGAGTTCAACCTTTCCTTTGTCAGAAATGAGGTTATTCTCATGGTCTCTTCTGGAAAGCAATAACCATATTCCCGAAAATTTCACATTAGGGAATCAACACTGTTTATTTTTTCATGTTCTTGTTATTAAAAACATTCCCAAGAAATAACAGAATCGGAACTACCAAACTTAGAAGCACTTCAGCTTTGAAACTGTCCAGTTATATCTTCTCTGCTTAGCACACAAGGGGGAGTTCCAGACCTCAGATGCTCTGCTGCTGGTTGCATTTACTCTACTAGAACCCAGCATGTGTTTTATATTATTTGATGCCTACAACAAATTGTTCTGAATAAAAAATACATTAATTCCAATGGGAAAGAATAAAACATATAGAAATGTTCTGATTTCTTTCTCTGCATGCTCTTAACAGCTCAAGTACTCTCATTTTAATGGCCCTAACCTTTTTCCCCTCTCCCTCTCTCCTCCCCTTAATCCTTTAATCCTAATACTAATACTTGCAGTTAATCTCTATTAACTATTTATTAGTATGCTATATACCTTGCTAAGAACTTGATGCAATTTAATCCTCATCCCTGTATTGCAAAACAATTCTTATTTCAGGAGAGGAGCTAGAGGTCCAGAAAAGTTAAGCAGCACATTTAAGGTAAGAATCAATTTCAAAACTAGAATTTGCCCACAAAACTGACTCCTTTGGAAATGCTATCTGTGGCCACAGAGTGCAGCCTGTGAAGAGATGGCAGGACAGTAGTGGGTGGAAATAAAGAGTGGTCTGGGATCACAGGGAAGAGGAAGTACATTCAGGGGTATTCAGATTTTCTCTAGAAAACAAATGGAAGGGATAGTTAAGGGCACAAGACAAGTGGGAGCCCCTCCCTCTGGAGAGCCTCAGAGGAAATAGGATCTGAGCCAGAGTTTGGGGCAACAGGAAGGTGGACAGTCAGAAAGGGTAAGTTACTGGGTGGGAGAAGAATGTGATTAAGGACCTGAGGCCTCAGGTCATTACCTGCCAGGTAAGGACAGGCAAACGGTCAGCCTGTTTGAGCTATCAAGAGCCACCCTTTATGGGGCCTCAATTTTCTCACCTGTCCTCATTCTCTGGGAGAGAGGATTTCAGGATGTGCCCCCCACCCCCAGCCCAGTTCTGGTAGGTTGTGAGGAGATGGCATCCCTTTTTCTCCCAGTCTCCTTAAACTGACTTCAGAGAGAAGATTCCCAGGGCTCCACCCATCTCCAATCTCATTCAAGTTTGGGTCAGCTTCCCTTCAGGGACACAGAGACTCAGAGAAGATCAGGTGAGCAGACAGAAGTAAGCATAAGCCAGAGAAAACACAGAGGAGGTGGACCTGTTAGGAGGTTCAATGAATGAATGGCCTCATTCATTGCCCAACACAGGGCACATTCCTTGCTGTGTGCCTTCTGCCATATCACCTAATCCCAGGACCTTAGACTCCGCTCGTTCTCTGCATGTGGGCTCTGAGGTTAGGACAGCTCAAGTCCTAATTCTTCAGCCTCCTTCTGTGGCCCAGAACTCTGCCCACATGGAGGCCCTGCTGGAACAGGGGCAGAGTGAGCCAACGTAACCTCCCAGGATTGGTCTGGGTAATATTTGTTTAGGGGCATCACTCTTGAGGGGATGGATGCCTTGGTCATATTCTGGAATCTTCTGAGACCTTGGTCAAAAGGAGCTTATTTCTGGGAGTTAGGCCCTTCTCAGAGGATTCTGGGATAGTCCCAGCATAGATGAAGTATAGAAAGAAGTCTGGGAAACCAAGAAAGGGAAAACATAAGAGAAAAACTGGGAAGGCACTGGGAAATCATGGGAATTGTGGGAAGGGAGACAGGTTACTCACTGGACAACTCATCTGCCTCTGTACCTCTAGGAACCCAGGGAGGAAGGGGAAAATGTTTGCTCAGTTTACTGCATGCTAGGAATTATGGGCAGGTTCTTTTATTTCTCTCGGTGAATCCTCTTAAAGTCATTGAGGAGGGGCCTTCCTGGTGGCACAAGGGGTTACAGCATTGTGAAGCTATCCTCAGCCACTGCAGCACCAATTTGACCCCTGATGCCCGGCCAGGGAGCTGACCCACATTGTGCAGCAGACCTCTCCTGTAGCCTGCTGCTCCCCTCAGCAGTGTATCTCAGTCTGCCTGTTCTGCTCCCTACTTTGTCTTTGGTGAATCCTCTGACCTCCCCCCCAGTACCTCTGGCCTGTACCCCAGTTCTTGTATGCATAAATAAATCAATTGTTTTTTAAAAAGGCATTGAGGAAAGAATTATTGGTCTTTTACAGAGGAGAAAATGGAAACTCAGAGAGGTAAAGCAATGTGACAATATCACACAGCAAGGAAGAAAAGCTGGGGCCAGTGCTTCCATGTCCAGGAGGGTGAGTTAGAATTCAGCCTGTCAAATGAAGTACAGGATGCCTAGTTAGATCTGAATTTCACATAAGCAATGAATGGGGCATATCTGAAGTGAAATTATTTATTACTTGAAATTAAAATTGTACTCAGTGGCTTATTTTTGGCTAATTTGGCAATCCTAGACAGAAGCATTAACCATGGCCAGAACAGCATGTATGGGCAGAGCCTTCACGAAGCTTGAATCAGCATGGTGAGCCACTAAGATGTTGGGGCAACAGGCACGCATGTCGAGGGCTGCCTGCTATCTGCTGCCTTGCCACTAGAGGGCAGTTGAGGCCTGCGTAGCTCCTGGGTGGTAGTGACAAAGCTTTTCCAGGCCAGCACCAGGAAAGGGACAATAGAACCTCCCCCACCCTGCACCCTATCTATTCATCCTTGGCTCTCCCAAGCCAGAACTCTGTTCACTCTTTGTCCTTCCAGGAATTACTAGAAACCTGGAACTTACTCTTTATTCCCCCAAGACTAGACAAAATTTGCAGATGAAAAAAGGCATCTATGTTTCAGCTCTAAGAGTTTTTACATATGTACCTACCATGAAGCCAGTACCCGATGTTCTGTGGAGTGAGTGAGAGAGATTCCTGTCCAATTACAGTGGGTTTTAACTTCACGTGGCTACTGAGTGTTTGAAATGTGATATCTGAGTTAGATATACAGTAGTATAAAATTTCAATACACTAGATTTCAAGCAGAAGAATGAAAAAGGGTATAAAATAGCTCAGTAAGAGTTTTTAAATATTCATTGTATTGAACTAACACTTTACACATGGGTCATAAAATGTGTTATTAAAATTAATCTCACCTGTTTCTTTTACTTTTTAAACTGTGGCTAATTTAAAAAAAATACATTTGTGGCTCACATCAGAGTTCTCGTGTTCAGTGCTGGTATAGACAGAATCTGATTCACCGATGGGTGATGTTTATACTGTAGGATGGGAAATCAGGTCAGGCTCTCCACAGTGCCCCACTGCCCCCTGGCCTAAATGAACTGCCATTTGACATCTTCCTCAATTCCAACGCTTTGATAAAGGAGGTGGGCCAGTTAAGAGCATGGCCTCATTGGCTTTATCCTCTGAGATACAGCCAGTTGGTCATATCCTCAGAAACATCAATCAGTCCTTAAGGAAGGTGGGAGGGGGGGTAGTAAAGTACTCTAACTACTGGAGTTGGGGGGTCAGGGAACAGACCTCATGGAAGAGCTGATTTAGCCAGATGCCTGAAGAATGAGTAAGAACAAGAGAGATGGAGGAGGAGGAAGAATGTTTTAGGTAAAAGAAGCAGCATGTGTGAAGGCCGTGAGAGGGTCTGGTGGGCATGGATGGAGCAGAGAAGTGAGTGGCTGGTGAGGTCACCCAGGCTCAGATCCTGCAGGGCATGGCGGGCTTCCACCTGAAGGCCAGGGGTTCAGGAGAAAGACCTGGCCTGGCTTCTGTTTTAGAAAGATGAGCTCTGCTGCCCTTATCCTAGCAGAGAAAGCTGAGAACCAGAGTCAGAGGATTTGCCAAGGTCATACACTGAGTCAAAGCGTTGACCCTTGTTGAGAAGACCCTTGTTGAGAACTAGGTAGGTGGAAGAGGGACATAAACTCCTGCCTTGTTCAGGTTCTCTAGGAGGTGCTGGCTTTGGGTGCCCAATAGGTGGCAGAAGAGGTTGGATCAGACTCTGGGCCCTTCTGCCCACCCTAGGGTCACACTGCCCTTCCTGCTCCTATGTTCTTGAACTGAGCCCTCTTTTCCAGATCCTTAAGCAGCAAGTAGAACCCTGAGGCTCTACTATCAAGAGGTTGAAGGTCTAGCACGAGCTCAGACTCCTTTATGCTGTTGACCTTGGGCAAATACACAGATAAAACTGAGAACACAAGTCCTTGTCTATAGAAATGGGCATTATTTAGGCTACTGGGGGCCAAATTCTGTAGTCAGACTTCCCTCTGAATCTTTTGTACTTCCTTTTATGCTCCATATCCATCTTTATTTTTTTAATATTTATTTATTTATGCATATAAGAACTGGGGTGTAGGCCAGAGATCCGGGGGCAAGGGAGTGAGGAAATTCATCAGAGAAAGAGTGGGGAGCAGAACAGGCAGATGTGCTGAAATACACTGCTGAGGGGAGCAGCGGGCGGTCAGGAGAGGTCTGCTGTGCCATGGGGGCCATCTCCTTGCTGGGGATCAAACTCATGCTGTAGTGGCTGGCAATAGTTTGATAGTGCTGTCTTTAACTCCTGCACCACCAGGGAGGACACATATCCATCTTTTTCATCCTATTGAGGGAAGGGGAGCATAAGAGTTAAGTTCATTGAGTGTGAGTCAACCAGCAGTTCAGGTTTCCTCCTCATTCGAGAGCATTATGTAGGATGAAAGGGTGGATAAGCAAGAGAGCTTTGGGCAAATCCTATCACCTCCCTGTACCTCCACAGTGAAGCGGGGTGAAGAATTGCAGCTCTGCTTGTCCTCACCTCACCTCCACTGGGTAGTGTTGCCAATAGAAACTTGGGACACCCTGTTAAATTAGAATTTCAGATAACAAAACAATAATTGCTATATTTGGAGCATATAACTACAATAAAAAATATTCATTGTTGGGCCCTCCCTGGTGATGCAGCAGGTTAAAGCACAGCACTAGGAAGCTAAAGCCACCTCCGCATGAGTTCGATCCCACCTGCCCCAGAAGTGGCAAACCTCTCCTGACCCGCCGCTGCTCCCTCAGCAGTGTACTTCGACCATCTGCCTGTTCTGCTCCCCACTCTGTCTCTGGTGAATCCTCTCACCACCCCTGCACCTCTGGCCTGTACCCCAGTTCTGTATGCACAAATAAATAAAT
>NW_004567130.1:9967174-10006453 GCF_000260355.1 Condylura cristata | reverse complement strand
TGTTCTGCTCCCCACTCTGTCTCTGGTGAATCCTCTCACCACCCCTGCACCTCTGGCCTGTACCCCAGTTCTGTATGCACAAATAAATAAATCTTTGAAAAAAAATTATTCACTGTTTTCTGAAGTTCACATCTAACTAAACATTCATCTTTTCTTTGTCAACCCTGCCACCTGGCTATGGTACAAGTGTCATCTGAATAGAAACAGTGGGAATCTTGCGTTCAGTATCATCCTGTCCCATATTCTGAGGCCCTTTCTTCCCTTCCTGTACAGCTACAGAGATCTCAGAGCCCATTCTACTACCTCGTTCCTGATGTTTTTTCCTATAATTCATAGATGAAAACTCGTGTCACATGAGGGGCTTGTGTGGGCTACTCATGAACTTTTCTCTCAGTGAGTGCTTTTTCCCTTCTCTGAACCACACCCTGTGGGAGGTACACTAGGGGGGTTCAGCCAAGGTAAGTGATTTGGCCAAGTGAGAAGTAGAACTGGGGATTGAGGAGGCCAGGGTGTGACTAAGGATCTCTGAGTCTTGTAGGATCCCACTACCAGGCTTAAAGTCAGTTGGGGAATGGAAAGAGCCCACATTCAGCAGCTGGACAACTCGGCATCAAATCAGGTAAATTCTGGTCCTGCTGTGTGTTACAGGGCAACCCCAATAAAAAATGGGGTACCTGACTGTGGGTCCTCACCTGTGGGCTTAAAGTGACTTTTAATAATATTCAACACACAAGCAGGCACACGCAAAAAAAAGGTTAAAAAAGGGTTTATTTACAAAAGAGAGGGAAATGTTTCAGGAAGAACAAGAAGGCAATAAATTGGTAAGATGCGTCCTACCATTATGCTGATCTGGAATCAGCATACTGAGAGCCTGAGTCAAGCCAAGGGTCAAGCCAAGGGCCAAAAGGCCGGCAGTCCCAAAAGCCAAGGGAACAAGAGAGCCCCAAGGCCCATATATCTGGTTTCATACCAAACTTGGCTGCTTAACTTCACCCTCAGATCCCAGCAATCCTCCCTGTCGGGGACCGTCTAGATCACAGGTTGTCGAAGGCAGAACAACCAGGGTCTCAAGGTGGGAGTGGCGTTGGCAAGCGGAGATTCCTAAGAAAGGGGGAGAAGGGGAGTGCGCACGAGGAAGACACCGGAATTGGAGTTGGGTGCAAGTCTTCCTGTTCTGCTGTCAGCAGAAGTTTATTTATACATTTCAAGCAAGCAATTAGCATGTGAATTGGGCTGAGATCACAATATATTTTTTTCTGAAAGCAGTTTGGGGTCACATTGACCTTCAGCTAAGATTATAACATTATTCTTACAATCGATCTATTAAAATTAAGTTAGGTACATAAGTTCATAAAATTTAAAGCTAACATTATTATATTTATCACAGTGATGAATGGCTAAAATAAAGTCCCTTTAAACCTTAAATGCTACTCTATGACCTTTATTCTCATTAAGACATCTTAGAGGGTAAAGTTGAGAACTAGGTAGAGGCTGGGTGGAGATATGAATAAGGAGGAAGTAAGGTCCAGGGCTGGAATAATTCTCTTGTAAATCAATCACAAAGAGATACAGTAAAGTTCCTTAAAAACTGAATAGAAGACTTAGGTGAAGTTCCTTATTTGAAGACTAAACAATAGAAAACTTATGTAGTTCCTTAGAAGCTGAATAGAAGGCTTATGTGGGATATTAGAGAGATGAGATTTAGATTCTCCTCTGGACAGTAAAAGAATTCTGATTATTTTTTAACTTGTTCTAGTACTGCCTTGTCTTACAATATTGATTTTGTTATAATTGTTTTTATTAATCAGACAGTTGTAATATTTTTTATTTCAAGAGGACTTTCCTGTCCTGGGGCAGCACTTGCTTGCCTGAGCCAGGCAGCACCTTATGAGGGTAAGGCAATCCAATAGAAAAATGATGGTTGCTTGGAATATTTTTATGATTATACAAAAAAGGGAGGTCATAACATGAACTAGCATGGAAATTCTGATTTTTCAGAGCATTTCCCCTCCATCCAGACCGTGTCTGACAACAGAAGTTGCATAGCTTGTGTCACCTCCCTTGAGTGAAGATGGGATTTGTAGTTCCCGTGTCTTGGTGGCTTTTGCCTGGAGGGGGGGTGGAATCCACAAAACCTGTGTGAATTTCCTTCAGAGAATCATTTTCCCCTAACACTGTCTGACTTCTTTCCTTAAATCCCACCTCTAAATAGAGATCCTATTTATAAAGTATATCAGTCACTGGAGCACTTTATATATACACTTACATTAATTTTCATGTAGGTCATGCAGAAGACCTGGCTTGTAGGCCAGAGGTGTGGGAGTAAGAGGAGTCACCAGAGAGAGAGAGGAGAGCAGAACAGGCAGATCAAAGGAAGTACACTGATGAGGGGAGCAGCAGGCAAGACAGGAGAGGTCTGCTGTGCCATGTGGGTTGCCTCTCTGGCCAAGGATAGAACTCAGGCTTTCGCAGTGATGTGCTGACACGTAACCAACTATGCTACCAGGGAGACTTGCAGGTATTATTTTTATCTCCATTTTTCCACTGAAGTCTGAAGAACTGAAAAGATTTTCCCAAGATCACACAAAAGTAAGAAAAACTAGGGCTCCCATCGGGGTCTGTCCTGGGCTTATTCTGTCCCACTACAGTGATTTCCCATCCTAGGTATTGGATGCAGCCGGAATTTCTAGGTAGAAAAGCCAACCTTCAAACTGTGACAGTTATATTTCTACTGTTTGAAACTAAAGAAATTGTGTTTATTTTTCTTGTGTTATTACATGGGCTGGGACTTTTGATAGTGTTAATAGTGGTCAACCATGATATGTTCCTGAATGCGTCTGTGTTTGTGGTCTATTGCTACATAGAAAAATATTTTGAAATTCTTTGAAGAACAAGAATTCATTATCTCACACAATTTTTGAAAGTTAAGGATTTAAGAGTAGCTTGGTTGAGTGGTTCTGGCTCAAGATCTCATGAGGTTACAGTAAAATTATCAGTCAGAGTTCTACAAAGAAGATATGCAAATAGCCTATATATATATATATATATATATATATATATATATATATATACACACACACATATATATATATAAAGATACTCAACATCATTGGCTTTTTTTTTTGTATCAGAGAAACAAACCACAATGAAATACCACTTCACACCCCATTAAGAGAGTAAGAGAGTATGGGTGTACAAGGCTCCTTTCAAGTTAGACAAGAGTAGGACACTTGATGGCTCTGAGGGATACATCATGAGATATGACCAGGAATGCTGGGGTGGGGGTGAAGTCGAGGTGGGGTGTTAACTAATGCAGTCTGTGTCCCAGGGCGCAGTCAGTGGAATACCTTATTAATAAGATTGAAACCACGGATGTGGGTCAGAAGTATATTAGCAGGCTCCCCCTCCCAAAGCCCTAACCCAGTGTTCAGTTTAACCGCCCTTTTCACTGTCAATAAAAAAGCCAACATCTTGTTCTTGAGCAGCTCCTGCATCCCTTAGCCTGTTCCACAACTCCTGTTTCTTTTCTTTATCAGTGTGGTGTTGCTGATGCAACAAGATAGTTATAAAGATAGAAAATCAAAAACGTTGGCAAAAATGTGAAGAAATAGAACACTCATATACTGTTGATGAAAATGTAAAATGGTATTGTTATTTAAAATAAAGTCATCAAAATTCATACCTAGATATATACATCCAGTAAAATAAGGCCATATGTCCATATGAAAGTTTAT
Organism: Condylura cristata; assembly: GCF_000260355.1. NCBI lineage: Eukaryota > Metazoa > Chordata > Mammalia > Eulipotyphla > Talpidae > Condylura > Condylura cristata. Next base: position 10,002,719 of record NW_004567130.1, on the reverse strand, counting down.
ACATGAATATTCAAATATTCATCAAAATATTATTTATAGAGCCTCCCTGGTGGTGCAGGGGTTAAAGACAGTGCTATCAAGTTATCACTAGCCACTGCAGCAGGAGTTTGATCCCCAGCTGACCAGGGAGCTGACCCCCATGGCATAGCAGATCACTCCTGTTTTGCCCACTGCTCCTCTTAGCAGTATATTTATTTCAGTACATATGCTTGTTCTGCTCCCCACTCAGTCTCTGATGAATCCTCTCACTCCATGCACCTCTGGCCTACACCCCAGTTCTTGTATGCATAAATGAATAAATCTTTAAAAAAACATTATTCATTATGCCGAGTAGTAGACACAATGTAAATATCCATCAGTTGATAAATAGACAATATATGGTATATACCTAAAATGGAATATTACCTACTCATAAAAAAGGAAAGAAGTATTGACATATGTTATAATACAGATGAATCTTGAAAAGAATTATGCTAAATGAAAAAAGACAGTCACAAAAGACTATATATTCTATAATTCCACTTGTATTAAATGTACTGAATAGAAAACTCTTATAGAGCCATAAAGTAGATTACTGGCTAGTGGGGACAGGGGAGGAGAAAGATTGACTATTACTGTATGCAGGACTTCTTTTGGGCATAGTAGAAATCATCAGAAATCAGATAGTCATAATGGCTGCATAATGGGGAACATACTAAATATGATCAAATTGTATACTCAAATTGTATACTTAAATTTAAGTATACTTATACTTAAATTGTTCAGTACATGAGTTACAGTTCAGCTAGTTTGCAAAAAAAAGTCAGGTTGACTATATCCATCTGAAGACTCAGTTGGGGCATAAGGCCTGTGGACAGGAGGCTTCTATTTCCACCATGTGGCCTCTACTTGAGTATCCCCATAATATATCAACTAGTTTCCCCAGACTGAGTGACTCCAAAGGAGAGAGCAAGAGATAGCACAGTGCCTTTTATGATTTAGTCTCAGAAGTTATGTGAAGGAAGCCATTAAGTACAGCTCACACTGAAGGGGAGGGGGGTTAGGCTCTACCATTGGAAGGGAGGAGTACCAAGGAATTTATGCACATATTTTTAAACCACCACAGCTCTTAACATTGTTCAATTAGGTAGAATGATTTCTGTTCTGTGTGTGTCTCTCTCCCCCACTACTCTAATAAGCTATTGGGTTGAATCAAATATATTTCTTCTATGCAGGTGTCCTTTGTCACAGGACAGGGATAAGTCCCTGATCCCCTTCGACCTGGGTTGGACTCAGTCTACACCAGGCATGCTAGGGGCTGATCTCTTACCTAGAAATCTGGCTGTGTACCCACAGATCTCTACTCCTTAGTCCTGGGATTGCCTGGAAGAAGACTGCTTTCTGAGTTTCCTCCTGAGATGCCAGACTTCATGAATGCCACTAGGTCTCCAATCCTGGTCTGCAGTGGGGGTTGCCTCAGCCAAAAAGGGGTGACACTATCTTGGGTGTGGCAGTCACTAGCAATAAGGACAGAAACTAGCTGCCAGCCTGCCATGCAGCTCTTCCACCATCTGAACCAGCCCTGGGGTCACCGTCTTCCTGGTGAGCCCCTAACCCACAGTGGGGTCTCTAGGACCTGGCCATTGGCTACACTTTGGAGCTCTGGGCCATCTTCGCACCAGAGTCTGTGTTGACTGGTGTGACTTTCCCAGAGCAGAGCTTTTCTCCTTAACCCTCTTTCCCTGCTACTCTCTGCCCTGAGACCCCAGACCTTCAGCATGGTCTGAAGGCTTTCCCTGGCCAGTCCTGCCCTCTCCCAGATCGTTCACAGGCATTTCGTTCAAATCTCTTGAATGTCTAGCTGTCATGGTGGTGGCTTCCCAGAGGACCCAACTTCCCCTCAGGCCCTCAGCGCTGCCAGACCCCTTACCTCCAGGGGATATTTCTCTTACCACCTCCCCTCTTGAGCATGCTCTGTCCAGCTTCTCCTCCTCTCACTGTATGGGACCTTGTCTTCTGCCTGCTGCATAATGGACACTCAGTAGCTATTTGTTTGTGAATGAACAGCAGAATGTTCTGGAGTGAGGTACTGTGCGTACCAGTCTCCCAGCACAGAGAGCTGAAGAGAGTCCTCTGGGTGAGGGGGTGGAGGCAGGAGGCGGCAGCTCTAAGGGGCAGCGAGAGGGCACCTCTCAGGCAGTGGGAGAGAAAGCCATGGCGTGGGGGGCTGTGGGGAAACTAAGAGTGTCCCCAGCCCGGGGTGCCTCTTCCCCATAGGCCTGGGGAAGTCTCACCTGGCTTCTCCCCTGATCCACTGTGTGGCTCCTGGCAAGTCACTTCTCTTCTGGGGCCTCTCTCTGTCCATCTCAAGAATGGGATGAGAAGCTCTGCCCCACCTGTCTCCCAGGGAGGGGCAGGGATGGTGAGCATAGATGAGGTCATGGCTGGGGAGATGGGAATGGCAAATGGCAGGTACACAAGGTCCTGGGCTGGGGGTCAGGGTGTGCCCTGGGACGGTAGGCAGAGCAGGGAGGAAGAGTGAAGAATTAGGAGGGAAAAAGAGGTAGAGATACCAAAGGAGGGAAGGAGATCCACGAAAAAGCAAAGAACAGAGAAAAACCATGAGAAGAGGAAAGGAGGAGAGAAACCAGAAGACAGGGAAACAGGGAGTGAGAGAAGATGGGGGGAGGGGAGGAAGAGAGTAAGAGAGAAATGAAAAAAAGGGAAAGTGCAAGTGGGGGGAAAGAGATACTCAGAAATGGCAGGGCAGAAAAAATGAGACGGAAATAAGGGAGGGAGACAGAAGCAGGGGAAGTGAAAGACAAAGGAGACAGAAAAGAGAGAGAAGGAGAAAGAAATGGAGGGAGAGCAGAACCTAGTAGAACCTGGCAGTGTGTGACCCGAAGAGAGTGCAGCCGCGACTGGCCGGGAGCCTCATCAGCTACATTTTGGAGCTAAGACAAGGTTGCCCTGGTGCCTCTAATCCCTGCTGAGGTCCTTGCAGCTACTCAGAGCTTGAAAAAAAAAAAAATCAATAAGTTAAGCCTGGTAGCTTCCAGGGCTCACAGAGAAGGAAGCTTTGCCCAGTGGTTGGTGGCCACCGAGGAGTGGATGTGGTTTTGGTCAGTGAGCTCACGGGCAGGAGTGGCATCCTTGGCATTAAAGCCTAAAGACTAGTCCTTAACGCCTGATCATGTTTGCTTTATTAGTTGAGTGTTCTCGGATCACGTGTGAACACACTGGTGTTTGAATTAAATAAGATCATGTGTAAAAAAAAATGGAAAGAATGGAGAGAGAAAATGAAATGGACAGGGTCAGAGAGAAAGATGGACAGGGGAATGGAGGAGAAAAAGCAATGAAGAGAATCTGAGTCAGCGAGAGAAAGCGAACGAGAGACAAGGAGGGTGAGAAAGAAGCCAAAAGGAGGCAGAGAATGATGGAGACTAATGGAGAGACACGAGGACGAACCATCAGACAGGGAGGCAGGAGGGCAGACCAGCTCCCCGAGCCTCACCCTCACTCCCCACTAACACTGCACCCTACCTCATGCTAGACTTGGTCCGGGAATCAGAGGAAAGCCTCAGCCCTCTCTGTCTGCAGGCCCCAGCCTGTCCTGTTCTCTTGGTTTGCCCCCCACATCCTCTACCCAAAGCCTTTGAGGGGCACCCCAGAGGGAGGCAGGGCTCTTGCAGGCTGACGTGGCTGCCTGGGTGGAATCTGAAGGCAAAACCCAGCGACACCCTCCCTCGAGGCCTGGACAGGCCCCAGCCTGCCTCCCTGTGGGGCCCAGGCAGAAAGAGGCCTCAAAGGTCAACCTTACTGTACCCCTCACTGAACAGAGAAGGGAACGAGGTCCAGACTGGGGCAGAGACAAGCCTGAAGTGGCAGCAGTAAACTAGCTAGGACTAGCTATCAGATATTTGTGGCCTAGAAACGTTGGGTTTTGCTGTCTCCTGGGGAAACTGCTTCCTGCTCAGGGGGGCCTCAAATGTCCTGAACTTGAGGTGTTTTGGTGCCAGGAACTGTGCCGAATCTTACCCAATATCCTGTGAAGTGACTCCTGTGCAGTGCCCGTCATACAAATGAGGAAACTGAGGCTCAGGGAAGTTGAGGTTCTAAGCCTGAATAGCACACAATACAGGGAGACTACTTGGGTCTGTCTGCCCTTGAAACCGTTTTGGTGCCAAGGCACCTCCCCACCCCTCCTGGGTGGTGTGCAGGGAAGGGCGCTGGAATAGGGAAAATGGGTAGGGCTGGAGCTGGATGGCAGGACCTACAACTGGGGAAATTTCCAGAATAACGATGGTTTCCAAATCAGCATTCTGTTTGTGTCCCTGCCTTTGGGAAGCCCAGGCCTCCCTGTCATCCCTGCCCCTTCCAGCCTCTGGAGAGGAGTTTGGCTTCTAGGCTGCCCCCCACTCTCTGTCCTTTCTCTTCATTGTCCCTTACTGGGCCTAGGACCAGGCTGGTTCTGAAGCCAGAGATGGGGCTGTATCTCCTAGACCTCTTCTCCCTTTCCTGTCCCAGGCTCTGCTTCCCTGGGTTTTCAGCCTCTAATCCCTGCCCAGCTGGGGCCAGACGGTCATCTGAGCCTCAGTTTCTTCATTTGCGCTATGGATATAAGCACCTGACTTCTCAGGAGAGTTGGAAGCTGAAAGACTGGCTCTGGAACACAGGAACATGTGTGGGTGCAGCCCTGCTCTTGAGGGACATGATCCCTGCTGTGTCTCCCAAGTGGCCAGAGTTCAGGGGCAGGGTGGCCAGAGACCCAGAGCCTGAGCCACCCTTTGCTCCCCTGGGAGCCCTTGTCCCTTCAGCCTTGCAAGCCCCTTGCTGCTCTCAACAAATGCTCTGACTGAGCCCCAGGAGTGAAGAGCCCTGGGGAGCTGTCTCCTGAGTATACCAATCTATCCTAGAACCAGAGTGCGGCAGGGTAGGAGCTAGCACCCAGGTGACCAGGAGATAGATGCTCCCTTTCCAGGAAGCCTGAGCAATTCCCAGGGGGGTGGCCAGAGAGTCCCAGCCCTGTCCTCATCAATTTCTGGCAGACTTATGGCTTTCTTCCAGCACATGGAGGTGGGTTTGGCAGCCACCCAGGGCAAATGGGGTGATTAGGACAAGTTTTGGACCCCTCCTCTGAGCCCCTGAACCCTCTTCCTTCATCAGGAAAACACAGATCCCCCTCCTGGCTGTCACACCCAGATCCTGGGGCTTTGGCTTCCACAGCCCATATCCAGGCGGGGCCAGATAGCAGGTGACTAGAAGGCTTTAAGGAAGTGGGGGCGTGGGCCCAGCAAGTGCACTCTTCGGCCAATCAGAGGCCTGCCCAGCCGGTGGATTCAGTTACAAGCCTGAGATCACCCCATACTCCAGCCTCCTTCCTACTCCTCCCAAAGCTCCATTCATTGGCCCCTCTGCATCGGGTCTGCTGGGCATAGCTTCCGCTCAGCTGCAGAGCTGCCGCCTCGTGGACCACCAGGGGTAGGCGTCACAGGGCTTTGTGTGCCTGGACCAGGGCGGGATGAGGGTTCTGGTGGTGCTACTGGGGGTCCTGATTTTCCGGGGGGTGGCTTTGGGGGGCCCTGCTGTCCTCCCTTGGAACAGCACCTCCTGCCACTTGGCCAGGCCCATCTCCGGCAACCCCTTGGGGTCCTTGAGCTTCTTGGGCAAGGATGCTCAGGGGCTGGCCCTGTTCCACGCCCACTGGGATGAGCACGGCAGGCTGCAGGCTTGTAGCCGGCAGGATGAGTCCGAGCTCACCGAAACCTTTGGTAACCTCTGTGCTGGTGAGATCACCCGGGGCTCCTTCATCCACACCCCTGGGTCCAAGCTGCAGAGAGTCCTGGCCACCCTTCAGAGTCAGTGGGAGACCTGCCAAGGGCATGAGGACAGTCCAGCAGGTACCAGGGAGAAACGAGCAGCAGAGCAGAGTGGAGTACCTGGCACAGGGCACCATCGGGTGAAGAGAGGCTGGACCATGCCTGGCACGCTGTGGTGTGGAGTTGGGGACTCCGCTGGGAACTCCTCAGAGCTGGGTGAGCCATGGGGTGTGGGGTGGGGGACTGGAAGAGAAAGTACAGGCTTAGCCCTGGTCCCCACTCTGCCAGGCTGTGTTTTCTTGAGGGAATGACTAACCCACTCTGAACTTCAATTTTCTTGGCTGTAAAATGGGGGTGACAATCAGCCTCATAAGTGGTCATAGGTGGGAAACTCCAACCTGAGAGATAATCATCCAAGGGTGATTATCACCGGCTGGGTGGACCCTGGATTGATTGAGCCAGAGAGCTGCTCTCCAAGAGTGAGCTTTATGGACACAGAGTGCCCAGTGGAGTGGACACTGAGACCTGAAGGCCCGGGTTGAAATTCCAGCTCAGCATATCCAAGCTGACCAAGCCGCCTGTCTTCTCCGAGCCTGCACCAGGAAAGTGACTCCTCCCTTGCAAGGCTGCCTGAGCTTGGATTCAGGAAGTGTCGCGCACTTGGGAGAAGCTCACTAAAGGGTGCTGTTGCTCAGATGGTGAAAGATACAGATGACTTTTTTTTTGTACTCTCAGTGCAACTGCCGTCTGCATGGAGGGTTAGGGGAGGGCTTGGCACCCGAGTTGGAGCAGGTTGGCATCCTGGCAACGCCTCATTGTGCCAGCTGGAAAGGTTGCACCCTGCCTGCTTGCCATTCCATTCCACACACATTCATAACTTCGGTGTTTTATTGGGATGTGAGCTAGGGAACTCTGGAGGTAGACTCCAGCTTCTCCGAAAAAGAGCTTTCCATAGGCCAGGTTCCTGGGTGGGCTGCCAGTACTTGGGGTTGCTCAACAGCTGCTGTGTCTGGGTGTTCTCTTTAAGCTTTGAGGTTCTGAGTCTCCTAGAAGAGAGTGACTGGCCCTACCACCCAGGGCATTTGTATCAGGGCAGGGGGAGAACCAGGCCTCTGCCCCCAACATGCCCCCTGGGCACATCTAGGGCCAGGACTCTACAGAGCTGGTGCCCCCCACCCCCACTGCTCCCCGCAGGGGTCTTCCAGGGTCCGGATCTCTGCTGCCGGGAACATGACCGCTGCCCACAGACCATCTCGCCATTCCAGTACAACTACGGCATCCGGAATTACCGATTCCACACCATCTCCCACTGTGACTGTGATGCCAGGTTGGTGGTGGGCAGGGAGGGCAGAGTGCTCAGGGGTGAGGTGGAATTACCTAGTTTCTGGGTGCAAAATCCAGGATTTTTGAAGGGATCAGCCAGCCCAGATTGCCCTGTGCAAGTGGGAAAGCTGAGGCCTGAGAGGTGTGGGAAAACTTGGGCCCCAAATCACCTGGCTATTAGTGAGTGGGTGGACCAGGTAAGGAGCCAGGTGACTCTGTGGCTCAGGGACCTGAGTGCCAGGTCTGGCACAGGTTCCAGCAATGCCTGCAGAACCAGCGGGACTCCATCTCTGACATTGTGGGCGTGGCCTTCTTCAACGTGCTGGAGATCCCCTGCTTCGTGCTGCAGGAGCAGGAGGCGTGCGTGGCATGGTTCTGGTGGGGCGGGTACGTGACTGCCCCCTTCGAATCCCTTCTCAGCCAGCGTGAGAGCCTACTTGCTAAGCCGGGAGAGGGGGGCCTGTCTGTCTGTCTGTCTGTCCTCTAGGAAATAACGCCTCCTTCTCTACTCAGGGGAGAATCCAGTGCAGACCTTCCCTAATGCCCCATAAGAGCCAGTGGGTGAGGGATGGGACTGGCAGAGCCTGTAGCTCCAGGAAGATGATTCCGGGGCTTTTGGGAGGGAGATTATGGGTTACCCACTGCCACAACTGCCACCTCCCAGGTGTAGAACACATGGCTCCATACTCTTCGCCCGCCTCCAGCCCAGGACCCTCTACAATGCCTCTTGGAGCTCCCAGGTCAACCCCTTGACTCCCAGCCCCCAGACTCCGGCCCTCACCAAGGCACAACAGAAGAAGCACCTTTGGAAGTGGCTGCCACAGCAGGAAGGGTCTGAGTACCCCAGCAGACCCAATACCACAGCCCTCCAGGCCCCTGTGGCCTCTACCAGGCCTGAGAGAGCCCCCACAGCTCTGCTGGAGGTCACCCCTCCAGGACTCCGGGAGCTGCAGGATGACCCAAGACCTCAGGGTGAGCTCAGAACCTAACTTTGGCAGTTCCCGATAGGAGGAGGGGTCCCTGCCTCTGTGCATGTGGGGGTGTCCTGCTTCCTTTCCTCTCTGAAATCTTCCCTGCCTCTCCCAAATAATGTGCTAACCAGAGGACTTCTGTAAACCACAAACTTAACCATGTCACTCCCCAGTGAGCCCCACCACGGTTTTTCGTACATCAGCAGAGGATGTCCTAACACCTGGGCCCTCAGGCACTGGCCCTGCAGACTGGGCTCCCTGTTGAAACTCCAGTTTCACAATCTTGATTTAGTTGCTCATAGGCAGTTTGCTTTCTCCTACTTCTGGGCCTTTGCATGTGTTGTTCCCTCTGTCTGGAGCATTCTCCCATCCTTTTCCTTTCTCCCAGCTTCAGCTTAGCAGCCTCTGTCTCCAGGAAACCTTCCCTGAGGTTTCTTGTGGATGCCCCAGGGCCACACTCCTGGGTGTGTTCGTCTGAGCACTTGTCTTAGTGTTTCTCTGGACAGCAGTTGGCATTGGTGGGGTCTCCCTTCAGCCCACACCTGCCCCCAGGTGTCCACCGCACCTGCCACAGCTTCCACCTCCTTGACCAGTGCGAGCACCAGATCAGACCCCAGGAGACCAAGTTCCAGCTGCTCAATAGCGCCCCTGAACCTCTCTTTCACTGCAACTGCACACGTCGGTGAGGCCTGCATGGAACCTGGGTGGTGGACTGCCTACTGCTGGGCTCTGGGGGGGAGGGGAGAGCACCTGGCAGGTTAAGGCTGAGTGCCAACTTAAGCCTACCTTTGCCCTCAGGCTGGCACGCTTCCTGAGGCGTCACCACCTACCATTGGGCGCCAACGTGCTTTGGGCACGGCTGGGGATGACCTGCTTTAAACTGGCCCCTCCACTAGACTGTGCTGGGAACAAAGAGTAAGTGGAGGCAGAGCCGGAAGGGGTGGGGGGGGTCTCCTTAGGGGTGGGTTGCCTATAACTCTTTTGTGTGCCTAGGTTGAGGGGTGCAGAGGAAGGGGTCAGGACCTCTAAGCTCCCCTGTCACCAGCCCCCTACCCTCAGGTACCCTGGGTTCAGCGCTGCAGTTGGCTGTGATGCATCCTGATTGTCAGTTACTTCCTGTGTGACCTTGCAAGTCAAATCACCTGTTATGTCTCCATTCCCTTATCTGTAAAGTGGCCATGGATAGTGCAGCCTAAGGCCTGCCGGGCACATAATAAAAATGCTTGCTTAACCCTCACTTCTATTTCACCATCTCTTTTGGATCCTGATTTTTCAAGCCAGCCCCTGTTCCCTTTCCTGTTTTATGGGTGGGAAAACAGGCCCAGGTTTCTGCAGTCAGCTAGTGGCAGACTGAGGATTATTCTGTCCCCTACAGATGTAACCTCTTTCCCTGGCTCCAGACCTGCTCTTGTCTGGGCCTCAGCCCGTCTGCAGAATAGTGTGCAGCCTTCGTTAGTCATGACTGTCTGCCCTGCTGTTTCCTTCCACAGTTGTTCCAGAGAGCCCAGAGCCATGAAGGTGACAGCTCGGCACTTACAGCGTCTTCAGCAGAGGCAGCTCCAGCTCCAGAGTCCAGATGTAAAGCAGGCGAGGCCTTCAGAGCACCCAGGAGCCCCTCTGTCATTCTCTGACCAGTGCCTGCAGGTGACCCAGGCAGCCCAGAGGTCTGCTGGGCAGCAGAAACCCTGGAACCAGTGACCTCCGTTTCAGCTCTTCTGGGCACCAGCCCGGACTTCCCTGGCTTTGCCAGTCCCTGTGGATTTCAGCCTCCCACCATGTGTTAACCCAAATATGGTGCAGGTTCTTATGGACAGCAGGAGTCTGGGAGGGGCTGGCCGAGACCCAGAGGCTGCACTGCGACTCCTGCTGTGCTGGGTGAGCTTAGACTGGTACCATAAGCTCTCTGTGCTAGAATGTGGTATTCAGGAGATTCACTTTGATGCCCTGGACTTGGGCCGAGCCAGGGAACTTCATGTACAGATGGGAATGGGGAGAGGCTAAGTTACTGCAGCAGTCCCAGGAGGTGGCACGCATATGTTCATATTGCAAAATTAACATTCTCAAGGATATGCCCAGTGGAGTCTCATTACCCGCCTGCTGAGGTCTGGGGTGGCCGGTGGGGAATGAAGGGTGTCACAGAGGCACCTCAGTTTGAACCCATGATGGAGGGGTGTACTGCCAGAGAGTGAGGTCTCCATCACCTTCCTCCCCAGGGTACTCCTTTTCTTAACAGCTATGTCATTCCTGGCCCATTCTTTCTAGTCTAAACTTATATTCAAAACTTCCCCATGCCCTTGAGCAAGACGCCTTCCTTACCCCCTCTGACTCTGAGCCTGAGTTTCCCCTGAAAAAGAGGAATGTAAGCAGGACCTACCTCATACTAATTAAGTGAACCAACAGACATATAGTGCTTAGCACCTGTAAATGTTCCCTCCCTCCAAGCACAACCAAATTGTGCTTAGGTGTCTGACCTTGAGAGGCACCCATAACCTCTCTGAGGCCTCAGTTTGCTATCCTGTGAAATGGGTCTAAAATGTACTGAGCTCAACACCACAATTCAGGATACAGATTAAAGGAAATTGTGTGTGAAATATACATAGCTGGTGCCTGGTAATTATCAGATCTGTCATCCTCTTGCCTCTCTAGTCCTTTCTTCTGACTACCTCCACCCCCAGACTGCTAACAGGTGTCAGACAGGAGTGAGGTTGGAGAATTTTATTCCTAATGGATGACCTCCAGGATTGCCCCTCACCCCATCCCAGATGGGGGCCCAGACAGGGCTTTGCTGATTGTCACAGTTAAGATGCCGGGACCAAGCTTGGGGGACCCCAGTTGTCCACTCCTGGTCAGGACAGAGTGGCAGGTGCAAATGAAGCTGGAGCAGCAGTGGAGGGAGGCAGGCAGGTTTGCAGAAGATGGGACAGAGTGGGGGCCACCAGGGCCCACTGCCCACCCACCCTCAGGGTGCCACATTCCCTTTCCCCAATCCCTATTGGCCCTGGGGGCTCGGAGACAGGCTGTTAGGGGTTGGGACTTTCGGGTCAGGTCCCCAGGAGCTGCCGCCACCTGGGTCTACGGTCTCTAGACGCAAGGCAGGCAGCAAGCGCAGGTTTCGAGGCACAGATGGTGGGAAGGCCCGGGAGCCAGGCAGCCCAGAGGGTCCCTCCTCACGACCACCTTGGCTGCTGCCATCACTGCCCCCGTCAGGGGCCACCCGGGGTAGGCGGCGGTTCTGAGGCGAGGGGCTGCGGCTGGCACCACGCCGCTCTCGGGAAGAGGGCCGCAGGGCAAGGCTGGGGAAGCGGGCCAGGCCTGGGCTGCGGCTGCGGTGCCGCTTGGACTTGCCAGGGCTGGGGCTTCTGGACTTGGGTGCGAGCAGTTCCAGAGTGCTGTCATCCTCATCCTCGGAGCTGGCACCTGAGCTGTCTGTGCTGCTGCTGGCCACCTCCGAGGTAGGCAGCGAGATCTGAGGGGAAGATTAGTCACTGGGATGCTCTTCTCCCCAACTGACCACTGAGGGCTCTTGGGATCACTTCAGGCCTCCTCACTGGCAGTCCAGGGAGGTCAGGTTCCTTATACGAGGTCACAGAGCAGCATGTAGAGGCTGTGGCATTTGGACGGGTCCTTTGGCACACCCCAACCCACAGTCTGGCTTACTCACCTGGAAGGGTTCAGTGACACCAATGAGGATGCTGTGGGTGTGGCTGTAATAGCCGAGGATGAAGTCTCCATGGCCCTTGGGCAAGGACTCCTCACTGAATGTCACCTGGTGGGTCCAGGGGTAGAGGCCCAGGTTGGGGTCTGGAAAGTAGCCTCAGGATTCCCAAGCCAAGTTCTAAGCCCCCCAGGGTGAGGGAGACCTCCCTCAACTTTCCCCACCCACTTAACTACCTGATAGATGTTCCCATCCACATCTTCATGTTTGGCCCAGACGTAAGCCACGTAGTCCTTACAGTGGCGGAATCCCACCTGGGATGAGAGTTAAGTTTGTGAGCCCTCTCACTTGACCCCGGGGGCCTCCCAGCATGACATCTGGAGATGTCAGTGATACCCTGAGGGCCCAGCTCCTTCAGGCCCTTCCTCCTCCCGAGTCTCTGACCACTCCTGCCCTTCTCACCCGGTACAAGCCAATCCAGTCCCAGGAGCTGCGGGCGAACACTGTTTCCATGCGGTACCTCACCACAGCCTGCTCCGGTCGCACCCACTCGTCTGCCACTTCAAGCCGTACCAGCGGCACATCGTCTCTGAAGGCAAACTGCAGGGCCAGGCGCCACATGAGGGAGAAGCTCTAACAGTCCGTGCACCCAGGGCCCGTAGGCTTGAGTCAGCACAAATTGGTTGGTCCAAAGGGCCTTTGAAACCCTGCAGACTGGGAAACTGAGGCAGAACAGCTCCTGGGTAAATACCAGGCAGCTTGGGCTCCTTCTGCCCAGAGCATTCTTAGGGAGTGAAAACGCAGCTTTGAAGCTAACCAACTGGGGCTTTCGCCCTGGCTGGCTCTGCCACCGGCAGGCTGTTTGGTGCTGAGTGAATTTCCTGACCTCACTGAATGCCAGGGCTCTTGTCTGTAAACTCGGAATCTTATTTAACTCTTGGGAATATTCTGCAGATTCAGTGAGATACTATTTGTAAAGCACCCCATATACTTTCCAGTATACAGTTGGTCACCAGTGAATGAATGATTTGCCTATAGCAAGAGGGACGTGGTACACTGGATAATCCTGGGGTCAGGTGAACATCCCTGAGCAGGCAAGAGGAGTCTTGGGCTGAAGGCTAGAGACTTCAGTTACTGCCACTAACTTGCCCCATGATCTCAGATAAGTTTCTAGACAACCCAAGACTCAGTTTCTCCACTTGTACTAAGGATCCATGAACTATGATCTTGTCATAATTTGTCTTCAAGACAAATTATAGCCATGAGTACCCTCTCCCAAGGGTCACTCCAGGCCAATCAGGGGTCACCCATTTGCATGGGGTTGCTGGGGTGGCAGGTGGCCAGGGTATTGACTCCACCTCTGTCCCTCAGGGAGGACTCAGGTTGTGCCAGCCTGAGTCTGGCACCCTGTTTATCTGTCTGCTTCCCTGCTTATTTGGTTTCAGGTTTCCCTTCATCTTCATCTTCTGAGCCAAGCTGCTTCAGAAGAAACAAGCACATCCTCTCCCTGTCCCAAGGCTCCTAACAGCAGTTTTGGCCAGCTGATGGGAGAGTGGGGCCTCTGGGAAATGCCCTAGAAGACCTTGTGGGATAAAATGCCCACTCAGTCCCATTCTGTTGTGTTGCCTTGGGTCAGAGATTTAAGTTCTCTGGACTCTAGTTTCCTTTACCAGTAAAACTGGGTAAAGAATTTGGACACCTCAGGGCCTACAAAGATATTCAAAGTAATGACATATGTCTGGTGTGCTAAACAGGGCCTGGCATGTAATAGGTGCTCCATAGGTGATGTTGTATAAGAGACAGAAAGTCAGAACAAGGAAGGGAGGTTAGGGTTGGATGCCAAAAAGAAGTAGCTCTCGGCCCTCCCTGGTGGCGCAGCGGGTTAAAGCACAGCACTGAGAATCTAAAGCTGCCTCCACACGAGTTCGATTCCCGCCTGCCCCGGAGGTGACCACATGGTGTGGCAGACCTCTCCTGACCCGCCTGCTGCTCCCCTCAGCAGTGTACTTCGTCGATCTGCCTGTTCTGTTCCCCACTCTGTCTCTGGTGAAGCCTCTCACCACCCCTGAGCCTCTGGCCTGTACCCCAGTTCTGTATGCACAAATAAATAAATCTTAAAAAAAAAAAAAAAAGAAGTAGCTCTCAAGGTGAGGACCCTGATGGACCCCACAACTAAACCTTCTAATAAAGGTTAGAGGAGACCAGAAATGAGCAGATTTCTATTCCCAGGAGGATACTGATCAACCCCCACAACTGACCATGTGATAAAGTTCCCAGGGAAAACAGTCTCTGATCTGCAGGGCTTGCCTTATCAGACCAAGAGAATTGGAGAGTCCGGAGTTGGGTTTCAGGGATGGAAAGATGGAACCTATCCCATTCTAACACGGACAGTATACCATGGCATGTGTCCACCACACAGAGGCCTCAGTTTCCCACTAGAAAAACAAAGAATTGGATTACAGGGGCTCTCAATTCCAATATTAATGTTCTAGTATTTCCCCTTTTTACTTAGACAACTAAGGGCCTGAATCCTACATTTGCTAAATCATTATTATTTTTTAAATAGTTATGCATACAGAACTGGGGTGCAGGCTAGAGGTGCAGAAGTGGTGAGAGGATTCACCAACGACAGAGTGGGGAGCAGAACAGGCAGAGTGATGAAGTACACTGCTGAGGGGAGCATAGGGCAGTCAAAAGAGGTCCGCATGCAAAGTGGATCACCTTGGGGCCGGGGCTCAAACTCGCACTGAAGCAGCTACAGCTTGCTTGCAGTGCTGTGCTTTAACCCATCGCACCACAAGGGAGGGTCCTAAATGTGCTAAATTAAAGTGACTATTTAGACTTAAACTTCATACTTTTTATATGCCTACTCCTTTTGCCCATCACTCTTAACTCTTACAGGTCCAGACACATGGTAGGATGATAAATCATGGATAGATGTGAATGAATGCTACATGATGCTGGGTGAGCATTTTGACTTTGCCAGTCTTACTATATATGTAAATTTTAATCTTTCTGGAAAGTAGTAAGTTAGAGATTAGTGGAAAAGGCATGGATAGACTAGGAAATCAAACTAGCCTGGGTTCAAATCCTGTGATTAGCTATAATGACCCTGGGCAAATGATGCTATGTCTGAACCTAAGTCTCCTCATATGAAAATGGAGATCATAACTCTACTCCTACTCTGCTACAACAAACAGATGCTGCTGACGGCAGGTGTGAGGGGATACTGCTGAGCTAGGGTGTGGGGGACGTCATGAGAGGATGATGCCGGAACTCACCCGCAGGACAAACTGGGCAGCCACTGGCTTGTGGTCACTGACTGTGTACTCCATGTGGCTGCGGTAGCTATGCTGGGTCACCTGGAGCCGGTGGCTCTCCCGTCCTGAGGGGCTGGGACCCCCACCTGGAGCCTTGACCTTCCACAGAATACGGTCTGTCCAGGCTGGCTTCCTCTTCTTGGCACTACAGTGGACAGGAGAAGCCCTGGTGTCAGGGGCTGGGGCTCAAGAGCTAACCCTAACCTTATCTCCTGCCCCTCTTCCCTGTGCCCCTTATCCAGAAGGTCTCAACCCACATCCCCACCTCATTCCAGTGCTGAGCTCACCTGGTATCATATTTGTTAGTACCCACATCAAACTTGAAGGTGGGCGCAAAGTTGAGGGGCCCCTCCTGGAAGCCCTTTAGGATGGGCCAGGTGGTCTTGGCCATGTTGAGCTGTGAGGGTCCAGAAGGGCAGAATTGGACAGTAGCTTGGGCAAGGCAGGTGAGGGTTGGGACCAAGCCTACGGTACAGGTGTGTCCTGGGGTATACTCTGTGCACTTCAGGGTTTGGGGTGTGGGCTGGGATTCCACACCTGGTCTTTCTCCCAGAGCTGCTGGAGCTGGTTGCTGTCGATGGCAAACTTGACAAAGTGCAGGTCATAGCTCTCAATACGGAAATTCAGGTCCCCAAACCAGAACACGAGGCTGTTCAGGTGTGAGGGTCAACAGGGTCCGTCAGATGGACGAGCCCGTCCCCACCCCCATCTAACACGAAAGCACCTGCTGCCCCTAGAGATAAAGCAGCGGGTGGGCGGCAGAGCCTCCAGCCAGCGGCAGAGCCTCCAGCCAGCCGAGGAACCGCAGGGGTGCGAATCTACTGGGAAGTCAGGCTGGGACAGTCAGCAAGAGCCTGCCCTTCGGCAAAGCTCCACCCGTAGGCTCAGCCCTCTCCCACCACTCCGCGCCCCCCTTCCCACAGCCGTATTTGCTTTCGTATACCTAGTTTGCTAGCTGTCTGCGTGGTTACAGACACCCCCACCCGCACCCCACACCGCCACAGGCCCCAAGATCCTTCCCGGCGGGTCGGCGTCCCGCGCCAAGTTTGCGGGGACTCGGAGGCCCGGCCGCCCTTCACTAGCCCCGCCCCATCGCCACTGGCTCCGCCCCTGCCCGTACTCGTGATCCAGGATGCCGTGAGCCCCTGGCCCTTGGAACTGCTGGAGACTGAGGATGGTCTGGAAGTTGTCCTTGCGCTGCTCCGCCTTGTCCATGTGCGCCGGCAGGTGGCAGTTCAGGAAGCAGAGCATGTGCCCGAAGGCCGCCAGTCGCACGCTCACTCCACCTTTGTTGCCCTTGAGAGGCGAGATTGGCCAGGTCACCGCAGGGCCCAGCGGGGAGGTGAGAAAGTGGGCGGGGCACAGGGCGGGGCGTAGGGGAGGGGCGGGGCGTAGGGGAGGGGCGGGGCCAGTCCGTAGGGCCCGGAAGAGGGTGGTTTCTAGCGAAATGAGCGGAACACCTGGATTAGGGCGGGGGTTGGCTGGTGGCGGAAAAGGGTAGGGTCTAGAGAAGGGGGTGGGGTGGAAGAGCAGCCAGCTTCACAGTATGGGGTCGGGACCTTTCCTTGCCGGTGCTTGGCAAGCCGGGGGTCTAACCTACAGCCCCCTGAGGGTCCAGTGCTTTCCCTGGACGCCCCGCGCTCACCCAGTAGCCACCCAGGCCAGTGCGCGTGCAGTCTGTCTGCACGTCCCTCAGGAAGGGCAGGTGGTAGTACTTGGCGAACAGCAGCAGGATGACGCCCTGCATCCGCACAGTGCTCACCTGTGGCGGGAGGCCAAGCGACTGAGGTACGGGGCACGATTCCGCAGCCCCGGCCCTCACCTTTTCTTGCCCTAAGGCTCCCAAGTCACGGCCCGCAGTGGGTCCAGGCAGGGCTAGGGCCAGGAATCCACGGGGTCTCCGACCCAGTCCAGAGATTGCGGAAGACGTTACCAGCACAAAGTTGAAGGGCGCCAGCGCGTCCATGAAGAGCTCGCTCCACTGGTCCGTGAAGAGCGCGTCCTTGAGCCGCTTGTTGATCATAGAGTTCACTTCCTGCAACCTGGGGGAGGCGGGAGGGATGAGGCGGCTCTCGGTGTGGAGGGCATAGAAGAAACCCCTCCCATGGATGAGAGGCTGAGATAGGGTGCACAGAGGGGCTCGGGAGGGGGTCCACGCGCCCTGCCCCTCACCCTATGGCGATCATGTCTGCCCCGTCACAGTCATCGCCGCTGCAGCCCAGGTGGAGAAGAGATGTGACATCGTCGGGGGGCATGGCGGTGCCCACGTTCCATGTGACCACAGTGATCCTAGGGGCAGGGGCATAGGAGGGGTTCTTTAGCATCTCTACTTTATCCCAACCTCCCTCCCACTGGGTGGAATTTCTGGGGAAATATGCTGAGAAGCCCGCGAAGGACCCACAGACCCACGGGTTGGCTCAATATTCCTCCTGCTAGACTTTTCCTAGGGATATCAATTGAGGCAGTGGGAAACAAATCTCTTAGGAAGGAATCTCTTAGGAAGGGTCCCAAAGGGCTCTTCCTTGGAGTAATGGGCAGGGTAGAATGAGATCCCCTGGAAGAATGGCTAGTTTCATAGCTGAAGCCTCAACCGTCTGTCTTGGGAGAGGGCCCCCTCACCAGAAACCGGGATCATTCTTGCAGGTAGACTGAGCTGACCAAGAGGAAGATGTAGAGGTGGATGACGAGGTGGTTGCAGAGGAGGTGGTGGTGACTGGGACTGGGGCTTCAGGAAGCTGAAGGCTGGGGCTCAGGTGCCCACAAGGCCCAGCATTCTGGGTGCCAGGTCTGAGGTGGCTCATCTCAGGAGTTGAAGGAACACAGGGGGACCGGTTGGGGGACCGGCTGGGGGAGCGGCTTGGAGATCGTGGAGGCTTGGGTAGAGGTGGGGGCACAGTCTGGTTCAAGGTGCCCCCTGGCCGGAAAGTGGGGGACAAAAGTCCAGGGGAGCGGATGCCAGGTTCTGGAGCGCCCTGGCTCACATCCAGGGGCAGGGTCTGGGGAGGCCGGGGCAGGACAGAATCCTCAGGGCTGCTGCGGGGAACCTCAGGCCGGGCTCTGAAGGAGGGGGACATCCGGGGGTCTGGGGAAGTTTGGATCAGGGATGGGGAGCCCACAGGACCAGATGCCTGAGCCAGAGGCTGAAGATGACCTTCAGAAGGAGGGGGGAGCCTGGGGGTTAGGGCATCCCTTTGTTTAGCTGGTGTACATCCCACAGAAGCTGGTGCTGATGCCATGGGTGGTGGAGTCAGGATCTGATCTTGAGAGGGCGACAGAACAGGACTGGGCACTGGGGAAGAGCTGGAGGGGGGCTGTGGAGGCTGATCCTCAGACGTCAGGGCCAGGCTCAGGCCGGAAGCTGCCAGTGCTGGCTTGGGTCCCACGGAGGCAGGTGGCACCTGCTTCTGGTCTCTGGATGGTGGAGCCAGCCTGGGACCCAGGGTGGCTGGGAGTGGCCTCTGCCCAGCTGAAGTAGACATCACCAGTTGCCCCAGGGATGTGGGAGCCAGGACTGAACCTGAGGTCACTAGAGGAAGCTTTGGCCCAGACGAGGCCGACATCACCAACTGGCCGACAGATGTTGGAGCCAGGCTGGAGCTGCTGTGGGCAGGAACTGTTTTCTGCCCTCCAGGGGTAGACAGTGGAATCAGGATTGGTCGGGGAGATGCCAGAACCAGCTTTGGTGCCTCTGAGGAAGTTGGAGTGGTTGTTCGTGGCTCCCCAGGTGCCAGAACCAACCTTGGTTCCGAGGATACTAGGCCCGCATGCTCCTTCACTGGGAGGCGAAAACTTGAGTCCACCTTGCAGAGGACAAATCAAAGACTCAGGCTAATCCTAAGGAGGGGTTTGGGCCCCTGACTGTCATAGCCACCCCCCACCCCCAGCAGAGCCCGCCTACCATGAAGTCACACCTTTCCAAACAGTCCTTCCTAATTTCTCACCTCAATCCATTTTGGTGAATTAGCTTCTCTCTTGGAGGAAAGAGGACACAGAACCCTGTCCCTTCCCTCAAATCTGATACCTCTTTATAGATGGGGAAACTAAGACCCTGACTAATGAGGCAGAGTCTGAACCCAAACCTAGGGGCTCTCTTTGTCTTTTCATCTGATCCCCACCTGCAGACCCTATTGTTAGGTAGCTGGAGCAGCTTCTTTGGGTAACCCTCCTGGCAGTCTCTGGTGCCCTCCCCCAGCCAAGGGCAAATGAGCTGTCACCCCATATTGGCCCACTGTGGATATCCTGGGTGCAGCCTGATAAATATTGCTCCCCTCATTTATATTATTACAGAACCCTCAGTTTCTGCCCCCAGCATAAATCCCAAATTTTTGGTCACAGCCCTTTCTGACCTCACCCATTCCCAGAGCTTCGTGCAGGACCAAGAGCCTGGGGCTGAGACTAGCCATGTGAATTCCAAGCCCAGTTCAGTGTGACCCCAAGGAAGACACATCTCTGTCCAGGGGCTCATTTTTCTTGGAAACACAGGAACCTTGGAAAGGGTCCCTGGACACACTGTATTTTGGAAGTCTTGGTCTATTATAATCTGCATTTCCAAGCTCAGTCTTTACTAGGATTTTGTTCAAGCCCCTGTGGAATAGTCCATCTTCAGCGAGCATGATTCTGACATTCAGAGCAAGTCCAGGATTCTGTTGATACTGGCGTCACACCTCTCTGTGCTGAGGTGCCCTTCTACCTCATCCACCCTATGCCCCACCTGTAAGGACAAGCAGAGATCCCCTTTTTGCCCACCAGTTGGAGTAGGGGGTGCAGGAACATCCTTTCCCTTTCCCATCCATTCTGATGTCCCTGTCTCCAGGAGACAGGATAAAGTGTCCTTTATAAAGGAGGGCAAAAGAAGGTCTATCCTGGCCCTCCGGTAGCCCCATCCTGCCTCCAGAAGGGAAGTTTTGTCTGCATCCTGTGTCCTTCTCGGTTCAGAGAACATGAAACTCTGCTTCTACCTCCCTCCCCAAACTCAGCTTTTGAAGCAGCATTTTGGACATTCTCCTTGGTTCCAAGTGTCCCACTCTGCATCCCCCTCAACCACCACACCGCCTCTTGCACCAACAACTTAGATATCCCAGATGTCACAGTTTTAGTCTTCAGGAACAAGTCTCCTCATTTTGCATTGGTTCAGAGAGTACAAGCAACTTGCCCAAGGTCACACAGCAAAGCTGGAGCACAGTTGGGTCCCCTGACACCTTGTCCAGGGCTCTTTCAAGGGCTCCTGGAGATGGCTGACTCCATCTCTCTCTGGGTGTCCCATCACTTCCAACTGAACTCCCACAGTCCCCTGTTCACTCAGTCCCTATTTAGTGGGCAGAGAGAGTACCAGCCCCTCAGTTAGGGGCATCAGGATGCCTGCAGTGTGTGTATGGTGTGTGTGTGGGGGGAGCAGAGTCAGGGGTAGGGTGTTAGGTTTTAGGGGTCTTACCTTAGGGGATCCTCCAGTTTGGGAAACTCCATGAGGTCCAGGCAAGAGGCCCAGGCTGGCCTGGGTCCCTGGCCTCCTGCTGCCACTGCTGCTCTGGCCCTCCATGTCTGCAGCCCGGCAGCCCGGGCTCCCTCTGCTCAGGCTGTATCTCCTCCGCTCCCGGGAACCAGTGATGTCATCAGCCGATTCAACCTGCTGAGAATTTAAAGGCATAGGCACCCACTTCCCAGCCTAGAGGTGGCCAGGGCAAGGTGGCTAGCCCTGGGAACTCTTTGGGCTAACTGTGAAGGGTTCCCTGCCAGGGGAAGGTAGGATAGTATGTTCACTGTCCTGGCCCACATCTCAACAGGCAGCGTGGAGAAAGCTGTCTACCCGCACCCTCCCACCAGTAAGGCTGGCTAGCCCATGCTCAAAGGAGGGGCATTGTCACACCTGAGGGTAAGGTAGAGATAGGTAGCTCAGAGACCAGAATCATCCTCAGGGCCTCAGAGACACCAGAGTCCCTGCCCTGATCCTTGACCATCCTGACTCCCTGCCAACTCAGAGCTTGCCATGGCCCCCACCCTTGCCCCATTTACAGGCTTTGGTGCCTGCTCCCTCCCTTCTCATCTCAGAGACAGACACTCAGGCTCCAGCCACTGGAGCCCTTTCCCATCTCAACCTCAGGGCTGGCCTCTCCTTCTGCAGACACCTTGTGCCTGCCCTCAGATGTCCCCACAGCCAAGTCCATCACAGGTCAGCTCCTCTCAGCTTTTCTTTCTCCAGTACTCACTGGCTGTCACTTGGGAGGGGTACTTGCTCAAAGTGACTTGGGGAGATCCCCTGAGTCTCAGTGAAATGAAGGAGCCCCCCAGTGACCCCAAGACCTACCTGCAGGAGCCACTTGGGGTGTCTTAACTGCAGTAAAGAAGGACCCAGGGGTAGGGAAACAGATTGCAGGAGGGAAAAAACAACAGATGTGGGTACTGCTTTGGCCAGCACCCAGCACAAAGGCCTGATCTCCAACTAGGACAATGTCCGTGAATGAATGAATGAGAAGAAGGACAAGATTTAGCTTTGGCCAAGGATGGCTTGGGCTCTCTGCTCCTGCATCTTCCCCATTCTCACATCTGCTAAGCAGCTCCTGTAGTCTCAGCTCCTCCAGAACTTTGAGATTTGCTTAGAGAGGAGTAGTCTCCTTCAGTTTAAGCAGGAATTTTGAATTTTGTGCGCCAACCTCTCTGTTGGTTGAGTCACCTCTGCATCCTCAATGGCCCCTTTGTGAAATTATGTGGACAGACACCTCATTCTCCTCTCCTGGATGGGGTTTCCATCTCAACCTCAGCTCTGGCCTCTCTTCTGCAAACACCTTGTGCCTGCTCTCTGGTGTCCCCACACCAGGCCCATCTCAGCTCCTTTCAGCTTTTCTCTCTCCAGTTCTTATTGGCTGTCATTTGGGAGGAGTACTTGCTCAAATTTACCTGGTGAGATGACTGGTGAACTCAGTCATCCAGGGCTGGGATGTGAGCCTCCATGCCCTTTGGGCACTGGTAAATGTCATGCAAATGAGTGTGTCTGCCCTGGGCAGGTTTCCCATCTTTTCTCCTTCCTGAGCTGCAGGTAACTTTGTTTCTGGCCCTTATTTGTCTTTGGGTCGATGTTTCTCACTCAGCAACATTGTGGAGTTTTCAGGGGCAGATACCTTGTTCATGTTAGGGCTCTGGAGTAGAAAGGGTTTTGGATGGTGACTATAGAGGTGATGACAGTGGTGATGTGGGAGGTGTTATAGCATGGAAATGACCAAATATAAAATTGTGATAGTGGATGTGGCAAAGATTTGATGGACATCATGGTGCCAGCAAAGGTCAAGGTGCAAGTGATGGTTCAGATAAATGGAGATGGTGGAGGTAACAGCAAAAATGCCAACAGCAGACAGATGTTGGTGATGGTCAGGCAGAAGAATGATGGGCTGGTGGTAATGGTGATGAAGTGGAGGAACAACAGAGGTAAAAGTGGGGGTGGGTATTATATTGATGGAAGCTGACCCCAACAGCTGAGGGGTAGCTCAGGGTGGGTATTATATAGGTGGATTTGGAGATGGAGCTAAGGGGTCGCAATGAGTAAGGAGGTAGGTGGTTGCATTGCTCAGGGCACCAGAAAGGGAAGGAAAGTTAGAACTTATCCTGCCTAGTCTTCTTCTATGTTACAGATGAGAAAACTGAGGGCCCTAAGAGAATCTGG
This sequence comes from Condylura cristata, assembly GCF_000260355.1. Lineage (NCBI taxonomy): Eukaryota > Metazoa > Chordata > Mammalia > Eulipotyphla > Talpidae > Condylura > Condylura cristata. The sequence goes on along the minus strand of NW_004567130.1, from coordinate 9,980,001 downwards.
CATTTGCTGAAATCCTGAAAGGGGTGGGGACAGATCTAAGTCCTTGGCACTAGTCCTAGGCCTCAGCTAGAGAACCAACACCCTTTGGACACTGGTAAATGCCATGCAAATTTCATCACCAGCAGATTTCCCATCTTTTCTCCTCCCTGAACTCAGATGATGCAGGCGACTTTGTTTCTAGCCCTGCCACGGACTAAAGTGGGGAGGTCACTGGGATTCTTGATTTGTGTAAGGGAGCTAAAAGAAAACAGTAGCTACCTCCAAGTTTTCTCTGAGGATCTGGCAGGATAACGCATGTGAGGCATTTAGCACAGGCTGACACAGGTACGCTCTCAGTTAGAGGAACTGCCGTGGAGTTCGTATCAGCAATATCGTTTTCATAATTATCATCTCCTCCAAGCTACCCATTTGTTGGATACTGAAACTGAGGCCCAGTGAAGGGAGGGGGAGAGAGGGCCTCTGAGTCTAGGCTCTGAGACCTAGACATGGCCTTGCCAGGGGAAGGGGGTGGGAGGGCGGACCCTGACTGAGAATTGAGTGGGGAAGAGCTATATTTGAGCTCCTGGTATGATGACTAAGGAGGCTGATAACAGGCTCCTAGGCGCAGGGTGCAGGCAGGCCGGGGGCAGCTGCCAGGGAGAACCGCCCCCCTGGAGACGGCTGTCGGCTGTCTCTGGAGGCCCCTCCTGGCTCCCTGCCTTCTCTCACCCCAGGGGGTAAAGATGGGGGTGTACAGAGACAGAGGGTACAGCTTGTCTAGCCCCCTCCTGGAGACTTTTAGTGCTACCCCTCAGCTGTTTGGGTCAGAGATAGGAGAGGAAGCTGGTGGCTGGCAGATCTTCACAGATACACTCCATGGTAAGTCATAGTTAATACACAAGGCCCTATTTGACAACTAGATCCCTGTTTGAAGAAACTGAGGCAGAGAATTGCACAGTGGTGGGCAGCAGGAGACAGAGCAGGGGATAGATAATTCTCCCTCACAGAGGTGATCAGTGAACCTTTTTTCAGAAGGGGAGTCTGTGTTGCCCAGTGAAATGGAGAAATGCCCAGGGAAACAGGGGAAGCGTCAGATGCAAAGGTATGGAATGTAGAAGATTCCAGCATGGAAGGATGCAAAATTTGGAAATGTACCCCATGGCCCTTTGACTCAGAATAAAGACACCAGAAGCAGGGAAGGGAAAGAAGGCTTTCTTCTCCCTCTTTTCTCCTCCTCTTCCTCTACCTGCCTCCTAGGGATACCTGAGTGATTACAGTACAGAGGGGTTTGTTCTCCTTCCCTGATCCAGGCCCGCCGAGAGGGAGGTCTGTGTGACTACTATCTGAGAAATGTCTCAAGGTGTCGAGGGTGACACAGGTATTGTGGAATGTAAGAGGGAAGAATTAGGGAAGACTTCCTGGAGGAGAAAATATATAGGGCAAGGAGGAGCTTTCCTCTTCCCGTCCTTCCCTTTGGGGCTTCTTCTTGGTAACAAGTGCCACGTGTTACATCGGTCTGTGTTCTTACCTGGCACTGTGTTCTTACCTGGGGGCAGATGTCATCTTCACCTCCCATTCTGCCCTCAGGAAGTGAGCTCCAGGAGGAGGGGTGACTTTCCCAAGGTCGCACAGCTGGGACTGAGCTCAGACATCCCTCTTTCCTCTCCTCCGCTCCCCCTCCTCCCAGGCAGCCAGGCACCCGCTGTCAGCTGCTCTGAAGTGAGTGGCTATTTTTATTCTGGTGCGAGGGGATCTCAGGCAGCAGAGCCATGTAGGTTAGAAGGCTCTAGGACATCCGGCTTTGCAGGCAAGGAGACACTTACCTCGGGAACTGGGTCTACTAAGCTAACCCGGGGGCTTTCATTTCTTGCAAGGCATCCTGTCCTACTCTTCCATGTCTCCAGAAACTTCTTTATGGGAGTCCAGACAGAGCACAGACCCAGACTAAGCCCTTGTTATGGCTTGTTCCCGATCCAACTTGAGCTCTATTTGGTGTTAACTGAGCCCTGACCCCATGTTGAGACTCTGACCATGGTGGATTCTGACTCTAGTCACACACTAAGTCCTGATCCAAGCCTGACAAAGACTGAATCCAACATGAGACATCAGTTTTGGTCCTAGGTCGAGCCCTGTTCCTAGCTTAAGACTGAGCACGTCAGAGACTGAACTCTTAAGGGTGGTCTAGACTAATTGATTTTTGACTAACTGACAGACTCCAGGTGTGGTCATCTACTGAACTCTAAACCTTGTGACTGACTAAGCTCTGAGCCTAATTTTGGTCATAGACTAAGCCCAGAGCATAAAATTGACTGAACCATGAACTTAAACTGAGGTCTGACCTGGGTCACACCCTGACCTTAACTGTGCACTGAGTCTGGTCAAAGACCTGAGCCCTGAGCATAGTCAGAGACTGAACCTTGATCCTGGTCACAGATTAAGGTGAGCCCCACTCTGGGCCCTGACTCAGTTCTAAACCTGGCTTTAGGCTAAGGGCTGACCCTAGCCTTGTCTTTCTTATCCCATCAAAGATTAAATCCCAAATCCAGCTCTACCTGAGGAAGGCTGCTGGCCTAGATTACCACCTGTCACATAAGGGCATGGATCTGTTCTGGGAGATACTAGGCCTATCATGGTGGCCAAAGCCAGAATGTTCCGGTACTGTTATGGCTGTGTCTCTGCAATTGGTTTCACTGACTGGGGAGTGAACTCTCAGCAGCCTGGGCTGTGGCCCTTCTAGGCCACAGTGTCCAGGTTAATGCAATGAGAGTGCTTTGGTGGCATTTGTCCAGTGTACAGTGTGGGCCCATGGGGGCCTGAGGTTTGGCTCTGTTAGCAGAAAAACCACAGGCTCTATGAGGCCTCTGGTTTCAGCCACTCTGAGGCCTTTGCTGGGATGTGGGATGGGGTAGTGGGAACCCAAGGCTTGTAGACCACTATTTTTGCAAAAGTTTACTTTTATGTTTAGATGATATATTTTCATTACAGGAAATACAGGCCAAAAAAAAATTCACCTATAATGTCATCTACATTGAGATAAGCATTTTGATTTCTCAGGTTGTTTCTTTCTAGAGTTTGTTTTTTGGTCCAGGATTGTATATATGCATATTTTATAAAACTGGTTGACTACCTGTTGCTGCTACAATATCTATTGTAGTCCATGTCTTTCTCAACAAGCTTTAGGAATGGGTCCCAGTTAGTTAAACCAATGAGCAATTCCCATTTTCCCAGACACATGTTTATATCAAGGCTGAACTGTGAGATATAAAGAGACTTCTACTCAGGGTTTTTTGGGAAAGAAAGTTGTTTTCTCTCCTAAGAGGTTGCCAAACAAAGATGACTTCTTGATTAGATGTGAATGAGGAAGACTGTGACCCTGATTATAGTGGTCACACCTCAAAACCATGCATACAACTGGCCTCATGATAAGCAGATGCTATGAAGGACAGAATGTTGTTTTAAATATGTATCTATTGGGCCCTCCCTGGTGGCACAATGGGTTAAAGCACATCATCATGAATCTTGCTTCAGCCACTTCACTGCAAGTTCAATCACCAACCAGGGAGCTGACCCACATGGCGTGGCAGACCTCTCCTGACCCACCCACTGCTCCCCTCAGCAGTGTACTTCGCTGATCTGCTGTTCTTCTCCCCACTCTGCCTCTGGTGAATCCTCTCACCACTCCTGCACTCTGGCCTGCATCACAGATCTGTATGCACAAATAAATACATCCTTTTTTTGCATACAGGAGTACAGGATAGAGATGCAGGGGCGGTGAGAGGATTCACCAGAGACAGAGTGGGGAGAAGAACAGGCAGGCTGACTAAAATACACTGCTGAGGGTTGCAGTGGGTGAGACAGGAGCAGTCTGCTGCACCATGTCGGTCAGCAACCTGGCCAGGGATTGAACTTGCGCAGCAGCAGCAGTGGCTGTGAACAGATTCACAGCGCTGCACTTTAACCCATCGTGCCACCAGGTGTCACCCTTGGAGACTTCGTAACCCAGATTGAACCTTACCAGAATCCGCTCTTGCCAGTAGACATTTTTGTTAGTTGAGTCAAAAGATTTTCCCCTTATTGTCCAAGCAAGTTAAACTTCTGTGACTTGCAGCCTATAGCATAGCAACTCCCAACTGACATTACTATTTCATAACAAAAAAAAATTAATACCATAACAGTGAATTTAAAATTTAATAAAATTAAAAATTAAAATGTAATACCATATCAATGAATATAAATAACATTCACCAGGTTATTTATCACTGTGCTACATCATTTTAAACAATAGCATGATTTTTGTGTGTGTATGTGTATAGAAGAACTGGTGTGTAGGCCAGAGGTACAGGGGGTAAGAGGATTCACCAGAAACAGAGCGGGTGCAAAACAGGTGGTTTACTGAAATACACTACTAAGGGGAGCAGTAGGTGAGACAGCTGAGGTCTGCTGTGCCATGTGGGTCAGCTCTCTGACTGGGGATTGAACTCAGGCCAAAGCAGTGATAGTGTTGAGGTTTAAACACTAGGCCACCAGGGAGGCCCCCAATCGCATGGTTTTCTAACCTATTAAGGTGCCATCATTCCCCTTCTGTGATGTACTTAAGCTGTGTCTTTGGTTTTTCACTATGTTAAGCAGTGTTTTGATAAACAATATTGACTCAGAAATTGATCCCCTCTCTTATTGATTAATTTGAATCAAACTGTCCTTCTGAAAGCTTGGAGGAATTCATACTCCCACAGCAGAAAGTAGTGTAGACATAGCCTATTACAATAGCCTGGACAGAACCAATTGCATTTACAGCGTCCTTGTTTATTTATAGAGAATGGCTATTAAATAATAACTCTAATCCTATTATTAAACCATTGCAATCAAGTCAGTGGATGGAGGTAGCAGGCCTAACGAAGCAAAGGGCTAGGAACTAGCGAGATGCTGAAGAGGCTGAATGTTTAGGGCCTGTGAAAATGTTTTAACTTTAATTTATTTTAAAATCAGAAGTAAGGGGCCTCCTGGTGGTGCAGGGTTAAGTCTCAGTGCCGGCACCACGGTGGCCTGAGTTTGATCCCTGGCTAGGGAGGTGACCCATGTGGCATGGCAGACCTCTCCTGTCCCACCCACTGCTCCCCTCAGCAGTGTATTTCAGTAGGTCCACCTGTTCTGCTTCCCACTCTGGTGACTCCTCTCACCCTCCACACCTCTGGCCTATACCCCAGTTCTTCTATACAAAAATAAATAAATCAATCCTAACACATCTAAAAAAAAATCTGAAGTGAAAAATAATGACTGTCTAATGATGAGCCCAGCCTAGATTACAATCATCTTTCAAATCAAAAGTAGTTATAAAATCAAATTATATTACTTACTTAAATTTTATTATTACTATTATTATTGGAGGAAGGGGCCCAGGGCCTCTCGGTTTGATGTTGAGAAGGAACTGAGTCCCAATATAGATTCACTGGCAAAGGGCACTCCGGTCCATTTGCTGTGTCTGCCTTAAGCTTGAAGGGGGAAGAACCATCCTGAGCTAGTCAAATTTGCTTTAGTGAGAAAAGCACAGAGACAGCTGTGCTCTGACTCCCAGACTGTCATTTGTATCCTTTCACCTTTGAGTCTTTCTATTTTCTGGAAACGGAATTCATGGGACCTTTACGAGATAAGGAATGAAATAATTAAAGCTAACGCTAAAGGGCTTCATATGTATTAAACCTCTCATTCTCTCAGCTCCTACTGAGCATGTAATATTCCTAGCGCCCAGTGTGTTTCCCATAGATTTGAAACCCTAATCAGAGTTTCGTCTGGAGAACTAAAAAATAGAAACGAGGCTGGCTTCCCCAGGTATCGGTTTCCAGGTTCTTCACCGCTCAGAAGCCCCTCGGCCGTTTGCATCCCGCCGGCGCCCTCTGCCGGCGCGAGAGGGCACTGTCTGGCCACCTGCAGCTGAAGCGTCCTCGCTCTCGGTCGGCAGAGGGAGCGTGGACCCTTTGGTGCTGGGGACATACAGGACTGAGGGCCAGAACGGAGCCTGAACCCCGCCCGCAGCTAGTGGGAGGCCACCGAGAGGGCCTGGGGCGGAGACCCAGAGCTGGGAGGGTCTCCCGAGGGCCGGGCCCAGCCCGCGAGCCCAGACGTGGCGCAGTGGCCCGGCGACTCTCCTCCAGCCGGCGGACTGTCCGCGGTGGCTTTCGATGATCCTCCAGCTGCCTCCGCGGCCTCTGTGGCTGTTATTCGCGGCCCTCGCGGCCGCCACCACTACCTTCCGGCCCGACTGGAACCGTCTGCACGGCCTGGCCCGAGCCCGGGTAGAGGTGAGTGTGCGGCCGGGGAGCGCAGTCCCTCACCAAGGCCCTGTAACCCTGCGGATTTCGAATTTCCCTCAGTGCCAGGACCATCGCTCCCGCTCCTCAGGTTTAGAACACCCCAGACACCAGATTTTGCTGCCTGGAAATATAATCTCCTTCCCAAGTCCCCATCTGGCCAGATAAAGGCCCCCCACCCTCCCTCGACCCTTTCCCCCCTCCACCCACATATAAACGCTGGCTCGTCCTCACTCTTCTACAGGCCTATGGCTTTCCCAAATCTAGTCTCTGGGGCCCAGCTTCCCATCCTCCCATTACTCCACTTTTTCTTGGAATTCCCATTTTTCCAGGGTCTCTGCCTTGGGTAGGGAAGACTTTCTGGGCACATCCCTACACTCACTACACAAGAGCCAGACAAGGGGCTTGGGAGCTGCAGTACCGAAGCCAGCCAGCCGCAGCAACCCCTACGCTCCCCCCTGCCAAGAAATTCCCTGCCAGAGTGTCTTGCTGTATGACTTAGATCATCACATAGGGCCTTCTCTGGGCCTTAGTTTTGTGTGTGACAAAGGGGAGGGAGCACAGGAGGGAAGATTGGGCCAGTGGTTGTGGGGTCTGGACAACTGCTTAGAGGTGGTCCCCCTCAGAGAATGCAGGGAAGGGGCCCTCTCTGTTCAGTGGAGTGTGGGCCAGATGGCAGGTTTCACCAGTGGGGATCCCCCATGGCAGTGTGGAGCTGTTTGCTTCTGATTTGTCTCCCTCCTGTGATTCCAGGGGTCAAAGGCCAGGCCCAGGCAGGTCCCGACTGTCTAAAAGGGGTAGGGTGTTCCTTTCTTTTGGGCCTTTAGGAGTGAGCAAACAGTAAAGATGTGTAAGCAAGACCTCCAACGCTGGAAATAGCCCTTTGGGTCTCTGGTCTTTCTCTTCCTTTCCTCTGGTGTCCCGAGGCCTTAGTTTCCCCTTCTGAACAGAGCTCCCCTGTGCCTTGGGGTCATTCACGTCCTGACCTAACTTGGTGAAATAGCCCTGAGGGTATGGTTGGGGCAGATGCCAGGGACTCCTGACCTAACCCATTTTGTCCTCCTCCAGACGTGTGGGGGATGACAACTGAATCGCCTGAAGGAGGTGAGTGAAGGAAGGTTGGCCCCAGGTCTTGGGGGGTGGGCAACATGGGCCTAGTGATCAGGGGGAGAAGATCCCTGGACAAGGAGTCAGGAGTCCACGCCTGCCTGGCTGTTGGCCTCACCAGACTTCAGTTTCCCTTTGGTCCCTGGAGGGGCTGAGGTTTGGGGTCTGATGCCCTGGTTCCTCCCCAGGTGAAGGCCTTTGTCACCCAGGACATCCCATTGTAGTATCCTTTTTCTGTTCTGGGGAAGGGAGGATGGAGAGGTTAGCTGGGCAATCTGCCAGTTAACTTCACAGAGATAACAAATGTTTTCACCTGACAAATGGAGTTGATAGTGGCTGTCCAGAGAATACGGAGGTGGTCTCTAATTTGGGTGGGCGAGAGAAACTGACTAGCGATGAGTGCCACAGAAACTGGAATGGAGAGCAGGGCCCTCCACTGTTTACCCTAATTTCCTTGCATAAATGAGAACCCCCTCTGGGCAAATGTGGCAGAGTGGTCCACATCGGCCAGGCGCCAAGGCCCCCACCTACCAGTCCACTGCTACCTACCTTAACACCACCTCCAGCCACAACCTGGTAATGAAACACCTCCCAGGCGCCGACCCAGAACTGGTGCTGCTGGACCACCGCTATGAGGAGCTGGAGGTGAGGCCTGGGGAGGCGGGGCTACCGGGAGGTGAGGCCTGGGGAGGCGTGGCTACAAGGAGGCGTGGCTACCGGGAGGCGTGGCTACCGGGCGAGGGGCGGCCCCGGCGCGCTAACTACCCTCCTCCCTCACTTCAGCGAATCCCACTAAGTGAAATGACCCGCGAGGAGATCAACGCGCTCGTGCAGGAGCTCGGCTTTTACCGCAAAGCGGCGCCCGACGCGCCTGTGCCCCCCGAGTACCAGCGGGCGCCCGCTAGGCCCGCCGAAGACGCTCCTGACCACTCGGATTTGTAGGTCCAGGCTCGTGATACCATCCTCCCACTCTTCCCCTCCCCAACGCCCGAGCCCTGGGGACAGAATGAAGCGCTCAGCGTCTCGGGAGCACCTCCCTCGTTGGGTGTCGACACCCCGCGTCCCCAAGCCAGCAGGGATGAGTTGGGGGTACCCCTTTACTCCTTCCTTCTCTTCCTAGCACCATTAAATCTTCTTAACTGAGACTCGACTCCTTCCTTGCTACGGGAGGGTGGGAAATAGGAATCCTCCAATAACCCTGGAGACCCAGTATCCCCTGCTGCTGAGCTGATGGATCTGGGGAGGAGGCACACCTTGTCGAGCTATTCTCCACCCAACCCTCCAAGAGAGGCAAGAGTCAGGAGTCAGGATCGTTGAAAATCAATAATTTATCAAAACGCTGCGTGTGCAAGTGGGGGAGGGTATCGCGACAGATAGGGGGGGTGGCAGGTGCAGAGGGAACGGTGCCTGGACGTGGGGGCAGATTGCCAAGGCCGGCAGGGCGCGCGCGGAAGCCTAGACATTCTTGCCACGCATGCGCAGCTCATGGCGCCGCAGGTGGTTGTAGAGCGACTGCACATAGGTGAAGACGCACTTGGGGTCGGGCTTCTTGCCCATGATCATCATGTCCTCCACCTCCACGAGGGGCACGCAGTCCACCAGCATCCTGCAGAAGGGGGCACGGGGATGGTGGTCAGCGCCGGTCCCGCCCCTTATGGCGACCCTGTACCGGGGTCTTTTCCATGGCTGTAGGCTGCTGGTCTTCCACAAAATCTTTATCTGCTGAAGGAGCAAAGCCTTCCAGGTAGGCAGGAAAATCCAGGCCTGCTTACTCAAGCCTGGAGGCACCCATGTAGGGAGCAGGGCCCAGCAGGTGTAGACAGGTTGGCAGGAGGGAGGGGGTGAACTGTGGCCCATCCCAGTAAGACAGGGCCCTAGCCCTGGGAGGTGCTGACCCAGGCCTTCTCTCTGGAGGTGGGCCTCCTGTTCACTCTCCAGCCCACACAAGCCTATTGGGCCATTACATCTGAAGGGGCCTGACCACTGGCAAACTGCAGCCAATGAGCACTCGTGTGAAGTGAGTTTGTTTTGGCAGGAAGGCTTAAGGGCAGGAATTATGTGGTCCCAAGACAGCCAACGGTTCAGCACTTCCTCCCATATTGTGCCTTCATGGTCAATCCTGGCACCTTGGGAGGGCTGGGACCTAGCCCCGGCTCACCTAGACTCCTTGAGGGAAGAAGCCTGGGAAGACTTCTGCCAGACCAGGTTTTACTGCTGACTATGTGTGGGTGCTAAAAGTACCCATAAAGCCCTGCCCTGTGACTCAGTTTCCCCACCTTTATAGCAACAGTATATTCTCAGCCTCTGATGAGACCTTGGGAGCCCTTCAGATGAGTGAGGGATTCCTGACTCAGCTGCTGATGCCCTATATACCCTTAGGGTTGTCCCTGCCCCTCCCCCTGGTGTTTCTCCCTGGCAGAGAAAGTTTCTCTCTGCAGCTTCTTCCAGCTGTGGCTATCTCCCCAGGGATTCCTGCCTCCCTAACCCAGATTGGAGCTTCCTCCCACCCCTGGTGTCTTCCCTGGAGACCTTATAAAGCCATTGTTTAGACCGGACTCAGGCTCAAGGCTCCAGCTGCCCCAGTGACAGGCCAAACACCAGGCAATTTGAGCATCAGGATGGCTGAGTCACACTTTCCAACTGGATCAGGGCCGGGCTGGGCCCCTCTCCCTCCAGACTGGCCCATTGGGCAGCAGCTCCTAAGTCCATATATGACTTGGAGACAACACCAAACCCATCCTCCCGTCACCTGCATGAGGCTTCTCTGCGTTTATATATGTACATATGGGCTGGTGCCCACAATTGCTCCAGGCCCCACAGGGCCTGTAAGTGCACCCCTAGTTCTGTCCTGATGCTATTACTTCTGGCCATCTCCTAGCTCCCTCCTCTGTAGAAAGAAGGTCCTTTTTTCTTTCTACAAAATGGGTAGAAAAAGAGATGGGGTAAGAAACCTTGAGCCACTGAACGGGGGTTGGGGGTTCCAGTGAGTGGCCCCTGCTCTGACCTCACCCACAAATCCGATCTGGGCACTCTGAGCCCACCTATCCACCTATCCTGGCCTGGAATGGCCTGTTCTCTCAGGATTGGGATTCAAGGGGATTCTCTGTGGCCTTGAGGTGAGGTTACCAGAGAGGAAGTGTCACAGCCAGCTTGGGAATCAGGACCCCAACCAGAAACATCTTCCTATTTAAATGGCCCTCAGTCTTGAGCTTCCCAACAGGGAGCCTGGCCCTGCAAATTCCTAGTGCCTAAAGTGGAGGCAAGCAACTTTGTGGACCCTCCTCCCTACCCGAACTGGACTCATCAGGAAGCCTGTCCTATTCAAGCTGCTCTATCTATTATAGTGTATTTCCTCCCCTTCCCTTACCCAAGGGCTATTTTAGAATGCTAGAACATTCTGGAAACCTTTCATGACTCTTGTCCTCAGGTAGAAGTTCGGCTGCATCCTCTTCTCCCTTACACCTAGAACATAACTTCTTGCCCTTTCTGAGTACGCCATACTCTTCATCTCTCTCAACCGTAGCTCTGTGCCTAGGCTGACCTCTGCCTGGGACTCCCTCTTCTTCCTTTACCCTGCACTTGTTCAGATCCCAGCCTAGTTTGCACCTTTTTTTCAGGCTGCTGTCCTAGATTTGCCGGTGTGTCAGCTGCCTCCACTGGGTTCCCAGTCTCCTAGGCTACCTCCCTCTCAGACCTGCTCACCTGGGTTTTCGCTGCCACCTGCTAGGTATCACCTGCTAGGTCTTGAATGACCAGGAAACAGGGTCTTAGTTGGCTCTTCCGGCTCCTCTCAGGGCCCCTGTTCCCCCACCCACTTCAGTCTCTCTGTGCCCTACTGAACAGATTCCAGCATAACGGGGAGAGGCGGGCAAGGCGGCATTTCTCACCGTGGGGCCCCAAGCAGGGGTTAGGACTTTTTGGTTTTTACCAGCCCCTTCTGGACCAGACAGCGGTAGAACTCCTGGATGTACGTGTACACGCACTTCCAGTCAGGCTCTCGAAGCCGCACCATGTCCTCTGTGTCCAGGAGCTGCGGGCAGTCCGCATGGGTCCTGGGGAGGGTAGGGGGCCGGGAAGGGGCGGGGTGGTGGGGCCCGGGTGGGGAAGAGGCAAAGAAGAGAGAGGGGAGGAAAACAGAGAGACACGCACATACACACACACACACAGAGACATGAGTTCAGTTACGTTCTCAGTGCTGCAGTCTGCCAGCCCCCCGCATGCCCCCTCCCCATTGTGGACGTGCCGCTTACTACCCATCACTAATGGTGTGCGATGCAGACAGGGGTGGGGGGCCAGACCAGTCACAGGTGCAAAGAACTCTTGGGACAAGCAGGAACTCGGGGTGGGGGGCAATGGCATTGATGCCAAGGTTGGAGAGGGCTGTGCCCCAGGGAGGGGGGTGAGGGAGGCGTGAGAGGAGGTGGAGGGAGAGAAAGAGGAGGAAATCTAGGAAGGGGAGTAGGGGACCAGAAAGAGAAAGGGCGAGAAGACAGAAGGAAGAAGGTGCTGAGAGTGAGGTGAGCAGACGGGGCAACGATTCCAAAGTGGAAGGCTTGTTGATATCCTATATAAGCCTCTGGCAACACCTATATAGGCTGGGCGGGCACGGTGCCCGGGCCAGGAGCCTCCTTTTGGAATCTCCAGCCGGGATCCCGTGGGAGCAGGAAGCTCTGGTGATGGTGGGAGGAGAGCAGGACAGAGGAAAGGAGAGAAAGAGGGCGGTTGGAGGGGACATGGGCAGGGCCACCTGGTGGGCCTTGACTGGGGCTGGTAGGCGGGCCGGCGGCTCCTTCGTTCCGGCGGCACCTGGCGCGCTCAGCAGCAGGTGGGTGGGGCGGAAGAGGACAAGGGGCTTTCTGGGGAAGGGGGTCTCAGCTGCTGTCTGACTGTGGCTGACAGCTCCAGGGGTCCTCAGGGCATCTGGACCGGCTCAGAAGCTCAGCCCCAGATGCCCAGCCGACAGCAGTAGGGCTGGGGCCCAGACTTACTCAGCAGATGAGAAGGCCACCTCAAAGTTCTGGCGCCGGTTCTGTGGGTTCAGCTGCCCATAGTCAAAGGCTTCTGGGAAGAAGTTGTGAACCAAGGCACAGAAGGCCATCCCGTCACTCCAACTTGAGGAGAAGTTCTGGATGTCCACGTGCTAGGGGTGGCGGGAGGACGGGTCAGTTCCCGCATGCCGTCTAACCCACCCAGCATTCTGACATTCCAGATACAGGGCAACTGGTCTCAGACAGACTCTGTAGCTTGCTCAAGGCTGCATAGCAGGTGAGGAAGTCATCTCGTCAACTCTCTTGTCTCCTATTTAGGGGGACCAAGTGACCAAGAAGTCCAGCACCACCCACCCTAGGCCATGATCATGCCCTCTCCACTCCTATCCTTACTTACAGAAATTTACCCAATGCTGTGCACAAGGCAATGAGCAGGGAACTGGGGGGG
>NW_004567130.1:9942848-9967074 GCF_000260355.1 Condylura cristata | reverse complement strand
GGGGGGGCAGGGGCGCAGGGTGGGGGGGTAGGTAGGTCTGGCCCAAATTGCTCACTAGGTTTTGCCACTTAATCACTAATTCTAGAATCTAGGGCAAGGCAGGTGACCTCAGGAAGCCAGAGAGTTTTCCATCTTCCCTGTGAGGCACGGTGGCTGTTAGTGTACCGGGATGAACAGGTATCTTTCGGCCATGAGGGAGGTGCCAAGCTGCTCTGGGGGGCCGGGGTGGGGAGTGGTGCTGCGGGGCCACCTGGCTTCACAGAACTCACCTCGTAGCCACGCGTCTTAGCTCGGCACCAGTCCAGCAACATCTGCTTGATGCTGTTGGCGTTGGGGACCCCGAAGCTGGTGGAGCGCTGTACGGCTGCACGGGGGCCACCAGGGCTTCTGTGGGGGGGGGGCGGGGGGAGGAGGTATGACGGCAGGGAGTTGCAGTGGGAAACCAGGTCACCAGGCCTCTGGGCGTGGCCCACCCTGCCCCAGGGCCCCCCCCCCCCAAGCTCCACCTTCTCTACCTCAAACTCCTCCCGACACAGCTCGCAGGGGCTCCGCGGGCCCAGCCCCGCCCACACAGATCAGGCCCCGCCCCCAGTCCAGTAAGCCCCGCCCCCGCCCTAGTCCAGGCGCCTCACCCAGCGGCGCCTTCCTTCTCCAGCTTCTCAATCATGGCCTTGCGCGCCTGGGACGCCGAGGTCTTGGGCAGGCTCTGTGTCTTCATCAGCTCTTTCTTCTTCTCTGCCTGGCGTTTCTCTAGTGCCGCCAGGCTGCCGGGCCGAGGGCTGGACTCATCCTCGCGGTCGAAGATACTGCGAGGTATGGAGGTGGCTTAGAATAAGCAGGGAAGGGCAGACCCACATCTCCAACCCTCAGCCCCCTAACTCTCCAAGGATAGGGTTTTGTAGTGTCCAGACCCCGCACCCTGTAGTTATCGCCACAACCTGTAAGGCTGGCTTGCTAGGAGGGGAGCTCATCATACCCATTTTACAGAGGAGTACACTGAGGCTGGACCAACAAGGTGCAAGCCCTACTCTTCAACAGCTTTCCCCTTCGGGAATTTTTCCAGGAGGGTTGTTTTTTTTTCGGTTTCTTGTTGGTTTCGGTTCGAGCACCGTCAACTGATAAAGACACTCGGCATCATCACAGTACAGCCAATAACAACGCACCAGCTCTGGGCCTTCCCATGTGTAGTTTTAACCTTCAAGGAGGGTGGGGCTCTTATCATTTCCACTGAGGCGAGGAAACTGAGGCTCTGGTTTTAGATTTCATAAGACAGAGCAAGAACCTGAACACGTCTCCAATGCCCAGGACCCCTCTGATTCCCAGCCTGATTTCTGAGCCTGTCCCTGTTTTCTAGCAGCCCAGACATACTCTGAGACACAGAGGTGTAGCTCCCCCTACTAAGGCCAAGGGCAAGGGTGGTCTGCAGACACTGTGAAGGCTCACTGGGCAGCTCAGTGTGGTGGGCAGGTCACACTAAGGGTCACCGGAGTGAGCGCTGTTGCAAGTCTCGAGTCTCTCACCTAGCATAGCTGGAGACTAGGTGACCAGCACTCCTGCCTCCCAATACCTATCAGCTCCCAGCGCCTTCCTGAGTCTACTCTGTAGAATGGGTATGCAGTGAGGTTCTCTGGGGGGAAAGAGTCCCTGGGTCCAGGGAGGGAAAGGGAGTAGCTGAGTCCTCTGTGGTTGGGGTAGGTCATGTGCGCACCTGCCCATCTTCTTGGATGAGGAGGAAGACGAGGAGGAAGAAAAGGTCTTGGTCTGCACTGTGGTGCTGCTGCCACCATCTGCAGGAAAGAGGAAGTTGAGAGGGTGAGTGCCTAGGCTGGACACTGGAGGTGGGGCAAGGGGCCATGGTGGTAGCCACAGGTGAGAAAAGTGACAGCTGGACAGAGAGACACACAGATGAAAGTACGGAGAGAGAGTTCGAGGAAGAGCCTGAGGAGGTGGCCAGGCAGGCAGGCACAGGGCGACACCAGGCGGCCTTACTCTCCGAGCGCCTCACAAAACTTGACTCCACTGTGGTGGTCCGGGCCGTCCGTGTGCCATCATCTGGAGGGGCAGGAATTTCAGAGAAGGGTGTGAAGGCGTGGAGGCAGTGCGGTGGGAGCATGCCCACCCCAGCCCTGCGTGGCCCCTTACTGGATTGGACGAGCCGCTCAGTCTTGGTGACAGTGCTGACAGCCGAGCCGTCGGCTGCCCGCTGGCTGTGCCGCGTGGTGGTTTCGGTGGTGGTGTTGCCTCGGCTCTCCCCTGGCCGGGCCCGTGCCTCCTGTAGCCGCCGTTCCCGTTCCTTGTCCCGCTGGTCTGTGCGGGGGACGCCCCATGCATGCCCGGAGGGGCCACCCATCACGCACAGAGCACAAGTGCACGGGTACATGGGGCACACAAGGGGGTGAGGGGGCAACTCGTTAAGCAGACTGAAGACGTAAGGGAAAAGGCCCTCTAGGGGTAGCTGGGAATGAGGGGCCATAACTTGGCAGGGAGCGGGGGGGTGTAGTAGGTAGAGATAAATTTGGGCAGAAAGAGTAAATTTGGACCCCAAAGGGAAAGTACTGGATCCAAGGAGGGAGTTTTTATGGGAATAAGAAGCTAAGTCCAGAGGGAATCTTTAGCCCTAGGGAGGGTGTGCCAGTCCCTGGGAGGGAGAAGCTGGGTGGGGGCAGTAGTGAGTGTGCCTGCACATGGGCACACGCCCATGGAGAACAGCTAGAGAATCCCATGAGAGTAACTGGTACCGGAGGAGTAATTTGATAAAGGGAGAGATGAGCTGGGAGACAAGCTGGCAAAGGGAGCAAGAGGCCCAAAGTCGTGGTGGAGACAGAGGCTGGTCAGCCGTCAGTGGGCCTTGGAGGAAGCAGCCAGATTCAGAGTGGGAGTAACTGAACATCTAGAGAAGCAGATGAATCTAGAATCTGAGGTAAAGAGTCACTGGGTCCAGGGAGGATGTATCTGGGGAAGAAGTAGCCCAGCGAAGGGGAAGCGGGGTGGGGGTGGAGACTAAGGCGGTCGTCAGAGGATCTCAGGAGAGAGAAGCAGCTGAGAGGAGGACCTGAGTTCAGGGAAGGAGTTGACAGTACTTGGAAAAGCAACTGGGTCCCAGAAGGAGCTGGGAGAGAGTGACTGGGTCTAGGAAGGAGAAGAGAAGCTGGCTGGGGACAGTCACTGGGGTGGTCAGGAGAGACAAGCAGCTAGGGATGGGAGCTGGGTCCAGGGAAGGCGGCAAGGGAATGGCTGAGTCTAGAAAAGGAGAAGCTAGGCAGGATGGTTACTGAGCTGGGGCATCTAAGAATGAACCCCAGAATGAGAGGAGGAGCTGGGGAATGGGGCAGCTGGCTCTCTACCTCTCTTCCTTTGTCGGAGCTCACGGAGTGCTGTCCGGATGAGCTTGCGTTCCTCAAAATCTGTGGTCCGATCCAGCTGCAGAAAGAGCCCCTCTCACTGGTGACCTGGTGCCTGCTGGCCTTCACCCCATTCGCCCCCCGTTCACACCACATCTGGCCATACCATCTTGTCCAGGACGCTCTCATCCTCAATGGCCATCAGCTCCTCTGCACTCAGTGGGCTCCGCCTCTCCGATGCTTTGTCCACCTGGGTTTGCTTGGCATCACTGGCCACTTCCACTGCTGCAGAAGGCTCTGCTGGCTCTGGCTCCATCTGCAGGGTGGGGAGAAAGCATGGGCTTCTCTCAGGGGTGTAGATGAAGCTGGGCCATGCCCCCACTGGGCAGGTGACCAGGCCCTTGAAATCACCACAAACCATCCGGACTGCCTGTCCACGGATAGCTGTATTGTGTCAGGCTCAGAGAAGAGGTTTCAGCCTTGTTGTAGGGTTTCCTGTGAACCCAGAATTGTGTTGACACAAGAGCGGCAATAATGGTGAGCTCCATTCAGTAGTAAGCTCTGTCGAAACTAGGCGTTTCACTGTCCCTCGTTAACAGAAAGGGAAAGTGTGGCTCTGAGGCTATATGACTTGCCACAGTCCTGTAACAGTTGAAGCAATCTGGGGTTCTGAGCTGAAGGCACCCTAATTATTGAACTCAAGTTCTTTTTGCTGCTTTCTTCTCAGCCAAGGTGGGCTGTGCTCTGTTCCCGCCAGTTCCCAAGGCCTGGGACCTCCAGGGCCAGTGCCCAGGCTGCGCCCCCCTGCCATGGGGTTGGATCAGAGCCCTCCCTCCCTTGGCAGAGGGCAGTCAGGTGTCTGCCCAAGCCAAGTCCTCTCTGAAGCTTGCCCCTGCTCCCTGACTGCCCACTGAAAACCACCCTCTGAGGGTCCTGAAGCTCCAGCCTCGCCCTTTTCCCACTCGCGGGCTTCTCCCCACCCTCTTTCAGACAACCCCCTGGCCCAAGCATCAGAGCCCCATCCCTCCTGGGGGGCCCCTTGTCCTGCTGTAAGGGCAGGGAAAGCCAAGGTGGCAGCTGTTTCAGAGTCCCGGCCTGGCTGGGGCTGGGGGTGGGGCTGGGACCAGGCCAGGGCCTGCCAGGGTAGCCGCCACACACACCAGAGAAGGGCCAGGAGCCTGCCACCCTCTCGCTTTGGTCTTGGAGCACTCCAGCTCAAAGTGACCCAAACACACAGGTACAGTGAGGCTCAGAGAAGGTGGTGGCACACCTAAGGCCACTCAGCAGAGGCGGTGCCTAGCTCAGACCCATCCCCTACCCCCAGCCCACTGGGACTTACGAGACTGCTGCTGCGGGCAGGGCCGGCAGAGGAGTGGCGGCGGGTGCTAAAGGCAGGTGGATGGGCCACGGGGGTCCCCGCATCCTCAGCCGCTTGGAAGAGGGCCTCAGGGTCTGCAGCGGCCAGGAGCAGCTCACTGGGCTCCAGCTCAGGCTCAAGGTCAGGCACGAGTGGGACCCCCAGGTGAAGACTCAGCACCTCCACCTGCCTGCCCAGCGCATCCAGCCGCCGGCTCAGGGCTGTGGTCTCCCCCCGCAGCTCTTCAGCTGCTCGGGCCACTGGCTCCACGGCAGAGGCAGCCGCCTCAGCTGCCTGGGTCACTGCCGCCCGGCCTGCCTCAGCCACTGCCCGCAGCTCCTCCATGGCCCGACCCAGCTGCTCCTCAAGAGCTACAGCTAGCTCAGACCCCGGCCCCGGTACCCCCGGCATGGCGCTGGTGGGTGTTCTGTGGCAGGGTGACAGGGGCAGTGGTAGGGGCTGCTGCTTCTAGCTGGCAGTGTCAGTCTTTGTAGCTGAGGGCGAAAGCAAGGGCAGTGGGCCTGCCCCGCCCCCGCTGGCCTCTCAGCCTGCCACCAGCCAGCTGGGGCTGCTGCCCAAATAGAAACCTATTCTGGGCGCCCTGTGGTGCGGGGGAGGGGCAGCCTGTCCAAGCAGGCAGTCCAGTAGGCCTAGACTTAGCCCTGCAGAGATCACAGGCCCAAAGCACAGCAAGGCTGCAGGGTCTGAAGGATTACTGAGGCCAGGGGCAAGGAATGGGCTTGCTTGGGCTGCCAAGTGCTATAGCTATGAGGATCCGGCCTGCCACTCCAGAGCCTGCACTGCTTTGCCAGCACGCCATGCTGTTTTAGAAAATCTTTAAACAGATGGGGTAAGTGGAGGCACAGGGAAGCAGCACTTGGAGCAATCTGCTGTGACAAGTGTCTTGTCCCTGAGATAAATGTCCTGAGGTGCCCCGTGGTGCTCAGATCCAGACTGAGCGAGTACCTTAGAGGCACATTATCTGTTTCCCTTGGCTTTAAGTGGGGAAACTGAGGCAAATTGGTGGTAGCAGACCCAGGCACACTGTGGCGCCCTCTCACCCACCCAAAGGTTTCAGCCTTATGCCCCTCCCTCCCTTGGCAGAGAGCAGTGAGGTCTGGCTCTGTGGGGGAAGGGCAGCGGGCAGCTGCCTCCTCCGCAGAGCCAGTGGCTGGGCAGCTGAAGAGCTGCGGGTGCAGAGCACGGCCCTGGGCTGGCAGCTGGATGCTTTCTTGTCCCCTCTCCCTGTCACCCTGGGAGAAGGTCCAAAGCCGGCTCTAGCCATCTCACCTCCACCCAAGTCCTATTCAGTCCCAGATGCAGTACAGAGGCATCACCTGGCGGCCAGGTGGCCCGCTGGGGGTTCCTTCCCGGGCTGAGCTCCCAGCCGGCCGATCCCAGGCTTGGGAATTAATAATGGAAGGGCGCAGAGTATTCAATTCCCGTGGCACCCGCTATGCTGCTGCCTCACTTGAGTGATACCCTCCGCCCGCCATCAGTGCTTCTGCCCAATCCCCCAGAGATGTTGACGCAGACGCTAGTCGCTAATCTCCAATCTTCTAATGGACCTTGGATCTTGGCTGAGCAGATGAGCAGCCCTGCACCTTGAGGCTGAGGTGCATGGGGGATAGGAGCAGGGGCACCGGCCCCGCCGTGGAAGAGGGAAAACACCCTCTCGGAGCCTCAGTTTCCTCATCAGTTCATTAGGAATCAACCCACCGATCCTGGAGTAAGTACCAGGGACCGGCGCGTGGGAAGCCTAAGGCCGGAACTGTGTCCGGTGGCTGCCACCCTGGGGTCTGGTGTTAGCCAGCTGTGGGCACTGCGCAGCTGCCTTCTCTCTCTGGGGGCCTCCGTTTCCCTTTCGTACAGTGGGGAAGTAGAGCACAGGAACCCTGCGACCCCTGGACTCTGAAGCAGTCTGTAGAAGGCGAGGGAGCGGGTGAGGCTGGCGGGCTAAGGACGGACTCACCTTGATGCTGTAGCCTCGCCGGTTACCAGGGGAGGCATGGCTGAAGCTGGTGACCTGAGTAACACTGCCCACCCGGGACAGGGTCCCTGGGTTGCTGATATGGGTGATGGTGCTCTTGCCCCCACTGCTGGTGCTGAAGAGGGTAGGAGGTGCTCGCAGTGTCAGTTCTGGAGGGGAATAAGCTGCTGTTAGGATCAGGTGGGGTGAGGGCAGTGCCAGTCAAGGTGGCTGGCACCCTGCACTCCCAGTGTACCCTTTAGAAACACCCTGTGCTGTGGCCACAGCATCTGTACTACGTACAGTCCTGGGTGGCTACAGGTGCTCACCCCAGCAATGGGGAAGGAGCGGGGAGGCCTACCTGCCCTTTGGTTGCCGGCGGGCAGCAGCACCCGGCCTGGGGAGGCCTGGCCTCGGCCATCCTTGATCTCGATGGTGAATGTAGTCTTCATACTGCCCCCTGGCTCGGCAGTGCCGACAGGCAGTGGGGCACTGGGCTCCTCTGAGCGGGCTGCAGGCCCCCCTGCTCCGTTTTCAAGGGGCCTGGCAGCCAAGCCCCGCCCCCGGGGGGCCTCCTCCCTGGGGCAGCTCTGAAGCTGGGCCAGGGGCCGAG
The DNA here is from genome assembly GCF_000260355.1 of Condylura cristata. Lineage (NCBI taxonomy): Eukaryota > Metazoa > Chordata > Mammalia > Eulipotyphla > Talpidae > Condylura > Condylura cristata. The sequence continues at coordinate 9,959,794 of NW_004567130.1, read as the reverse complement.
CTGTTCCTGGCTTCTCCTTACTGAACCGGGAGGAGGCAGCACCAGGGTCCCGTAAGGAGGAGCTGGAGGAGGAGGCGGGGGTGGTGCTGATAAGGGAAGGACCCGGGAGCCTTGCAGGGGTGGAGGAACCTAATTCTGCCCGTGGTGGGCCGTCCTGGAGCGCAGCAGCCACAGGAGGGTCAGATGTGAACTTGCGAACGCGGTCCCGTACAGAGCCAGCCCGCCGGAACGGGGAAAGTCCGCTAGCAAGTGGGGTGGGCTCTAGAAGGGACAGGAGAGCTGTCAGTAGCTGGGTGGGATCGGGTGGGCTGCCCAGAGCTTGGGGGGTGGGACCAGGCAGTACCTTGATTCTGGACTGGCTGGCGGGAGCTAAGCACAGACAGGGAGCGTTGGCAGGGACGGGGTCCAGGCATGTCTACAGAGGGGAGGCAGCGGGGCCACGTGGGGGAGAGGAGAGAGTAGATGTGGGGGATCCATCTCTACGGTCCTCTGAGCCTCCCAAACCCTCCCTGTACCCCAACCTCTCCAGTCTCCTGGTCTCCCCCATCAGTTGCGTCTTTCTTCCAGGACCCTCCTTTCCTTCCCGAATTAACCCCAGATGTCCTGGCCGCTCCTGAGGGCTGGGGCTGAGGAAGGATGCCCTGATCCTCCCTGATGATGGGGGGTGGGTGGGGGGCACCTCCCTCCCTCCTTGACCAGCACTGCCCTGGCTCCAGCTGGGAGATGGGTGAACTCCCTTATTGGGGAAAAGAATGTGCCTGAGGCCCGTTGCCTTTCAAGGCTGTGGGGAGGCCTCTGGCCATGGGTGGGGGGCGGGCCAGGCTGGGGGAGGGACACCTCAGGGGCAGTGGGAGGAGTGTCAGACAGACTGGACCTGCAGAGGCTAGAGCTGTTGGGCACAATAACCCATTTTCTAGGCAGGGGAAGGCAGATGCCAGCTGCTACCCCACTGCTGGGACCCTCACCTGCGCTCTTTGTGTCGGAGGGACTTCTGCTGGTGCTGGCAGCGGTGGGCTCCGTGGGGCCAGGCAGGAGCTGCAAGGGAGACAGGGCATGGGCAGGATCTGACTCGCTGACCACAGAGCTCACCTGCCTGGCGCCCCTGCCCCTCATCCAGCCCACCTTGTTGACCACCTGTCCCTCAGTGCAGGGGGGTGCTGGCAGCTCCTGGGTTTCAGGGCTGGTGGCCCTGGGCAGGGTCGGTGGTGGCTCTGAGGCGCCTAGAGCCTTGTCGGCAGGGCATGGGCCCTCGGTAGGCTCCAGCGGAGGCTCAGGAGAGGCAGTGGTGGGTGAACTGATGGGTGAGGCAGGTGACCTGGGTGTGTCCCCAGGTGTGGCCCGCAGCAGGAGTGTCACCGTGGTCACATCCTGGTTGGTGCCTTTAGGGCTTGGGGTTGGTTCTGGGACCTCTACCTGCTGCTTCTGTTCTTCTCGCTCCAGCACCTGAAAAGGAACCACAGAATGCGACCAAGGCTACCCAGACTGGCCGGTGCCTGGGGCAAGGCATGCACAGCAGAGGGGCTGGGCATAGCTTCCTATGGGCACACCTCCATGAGCAAGGGCACCGGCACTGGCAAACCTTGAGTGGTCTCCGATACTCACCCCAGCCTCTTGTACTACCTGGCCAAGGGCAGTTCAGAGAGGACCAGATCCTGATGCCAGGGGTTGGGGATGGCGGATCTGCTGCGGACTGCCATCCTCCAGAGACCCCTGGCACAGGGTCCCTGACCGCACCCTGGCCTTAGCCTGGCTAATCAGGGGAATGGCACGACCAGGGACCCAGTCGCCTCCGCCAGCTGCTTAGAGAAGCTGCACAGCCTGACAGCACTCCACCAGTCGGCGGGGCCTGACATGCAGGCCCTGGCTAGCCAAGGTAAGGATGTCGCTGCCTGGCAGGGGCTGGGGGGCAGCCTTGGGCTGGATTTAAGCTACTGAGGTACCAGGGTCAGCATTTCGAGGAGAGCCCAATGTATGCCCAGAGACTGGAAAGCCAGGGTGATGGCAGAAGCTAAGTGTGGAGATCAGTGAGGGTGGAGATGGGCATTTAGTTGCAGTGGAGATAGGCCTGCTTTGAGGAGAAGGCCTGGTAGAGACAAAGTCTGGAGTTGGGGACATGTGGCCAGGGTTGAGGTGGGGAGAGAGCAGAGACGTGAAATAGAACCAGTGTCCCGCAAACACAAGCTTGGGGGGGGGGTCCCTCTCAGTGGAGTACCAGTCTTGCAAAGACAGACAGCAGGTGCTCTGTGCTGCTGGCATCTGTGGGCACAGGCCACTGGCCCCCCTTCCAGCACGCTCGCACCCCTTACCTCACACTGTTCAAGCCTGTGGGCTGCCGGTCCCTTGCTGTTCTCACTTGAGTCACTGTTGGGAGTACCACTGCACAACCTCCCAGCCAGGGTGGCAGCTGGAAGGGAAGGAGAGTGGCTGGGAGGTGCCATGGGCAGCGCGCAACAGAGCGGGGTGGACCAGGGCAGGACACATACCCTCAATCTCCTGGGCCCGCACACGGCGGATGGCGGCCCGGATCAGCTTGCGTTCTTCATATTCACCGGCACTTCGCAGCTGTGGGAAGAGCCCGGTGTTGGGCTTTGGAGTCCAAATCGGCTGCTCTGCTCCCACCCGCCCCGACATCGCCGAGCCTCACCAGCACGGTCAGCTCCTCCACATCGCTCATGGACTCCAGCCGCCCCGCCAGCCGTGCCAGAGCGGCCCGCTGCTCAGCCTCCCGCTTCTGAGAGCTGCAGGGACATCATGACTGTAACCCCCACTGCCATGGCCTGGTCGTGAAGGATGTGGACTGAGGGTAGGGACCAGGACAGGGACCCCACAGCAGAGAGGCAAGTAGCTCTGCATATCCCCTGCTACATGTGGGCGTATAGTGTGCCCATGGATGTTACCACTGATAGCACATGCTGGGATAGGCTGTCCATGTGGGCGCGACACCACGGTGATGGGCATGTAACCCCTGACCACAGATCTGTGTGTGTACCCCAAATGGCAGCAGTGTGCCCTGGGGGTAGCACATTACTACCCACCGACACACCAGCTGAGCCCCAGTATACATCCCCACCTGCATGGCTGACCCCTGCCACTCACTGCAGCCAGTTCTCCTTGTTGTCCTGCCGCTCGGCCCGGAAGCGCTTGGATGCCAGGGCCTCCTCCTCGCGCTCCAGCTCCTGCCGCTGCAGCTCTCGGATGGCTGAGCGGATGCGCCGCCGCTCTGCCAGATCTGCTGTGACCTCCAGCTATGGGGCAGGCGGGGGCGAGGGGCTGGTCATTTTGGCTGCTGGGGCAGAGGGCGGGCATTGGCTGCCCACGGCTCTGCCTGGGGCACAATGAGTGATCTGTCTATGTTCCCCCTATCCCAAGCCTGTCCCCTCCCTGCCCGCCCACCCAGGATCTCCTGGGGAGACCCAGCTACTAAAGCCCATGCTCCTGGTCAGCCTGCTGTGCATGATGGCTCACAGTGGAGCTGGCAAATGCCCACCTGTGCCAGGCAGCATTCCTTCCTGCAGCTCTACCCCTGCCCCTCAGAGTTCCACATCTAACCCCTGAGAGCGAGGGACACATAGCAGGAGGAGGAGGACCCACCCTCCGGGTCCCCAACAGTGTCTCTGGAGAAGGAAGGTGATTCAAATAGCTGGTGCTCCCTGGTGAACAAGGGAGACTCGCATGGTCTAGTCAAAGCACCACAGCCCTGCTGAAGGGTGGCTGCCTCATCCACATTGGTCAGATGGGGAGACTGAGGCAGGGCCAGGTGCTCAGAAGCCCCAGCACCCTGGTTGGCTGGGACTGTATTGTTCCCTGCTGGTCCAGTCCTAGACACCATGCAAGGGGCCCAAGTGGTAGGAACCATCCCCCAGACAGATAAAGCGACGGATAGGGGCCACCCAGGACCCTAGAATGTTCATGAGGAACAGGCACTCTCACCAGCTTCTTAGCCCCTCAGTCACTGGGGACTTGGGGGATGGCTGGTTTAGGCAGGTCCAGGAAAGGTCTCCTTCTCCGAGCAGTCAGCCAATTCACACCTCACCCCCCACAGAGCCTCTGGCTCAAGGAAGAGAGGATTGGCCCAGGGCCCACCCAGGAAGGTTTTGGCAGAAATAATCCTGCAGTGTAAGACTGAGCTAGATGGGGGCAAATATAGGTAAAGGTGATTTCTTCTGCCCCCACCTTCCAAATCATTTGGGGGCAGGATCCAAGAATTCTCTACCCCCTTTTTAAACTCCCTCTTCCTGCTTCATGGGGGGAAGCCAGGTATGTGTGGGGATAGGTTTTTGTAAGGAATGTGGCTGGCCCAGCTCATCTGGGACTTTACTTGTTCCAGTCTGAAGAGAACAGGCAGAGTCCTGGAGGATTCCAGGGTCCCTTCAGGTTCCTCATTCCTGAGGAGCTATGGAGGGGGTGGGGTTCTGAGGCTCAAACCAGATCCCCCAGCTGGCTCCTGTCCCATTCCAGTACTGGCTAGGTGGCCAGGAGCATGTCCTTTAACCTACATGTGTCTTAATTTTCTCATTTGCAAGATGGAACAGTGGTTCCCACCTCAGGGCAATGGGTGGGGGTGGGGGCAGGGCTTGGGGTCCCTCCCTCCACATAGCTAGGGCTGCTATAAGCATCAAACCCCAGGCTCAGTTCCAGCCACTCAAGAGGAGAGAGAGGAAAAGGCAAATGAGGACGAGATACAAGAGGTATCCGGATCATTTATTGAGATGCTGTATGTTTGGGGACACCCCCCACCCCCACCCCACAACCAATGCTTGGCCTAACCCTAGCCTTAGGGAAATCCTAAACATTTAAGTAATTACTCCCATTTGACAGATGAAGAAACAGGTTCGGGAGGAAGCGCATGGTCGAGTGACCTGTACATTGGCTTGAACCAAGTCTTTCTGAATCTGGGGACCCCTGGGCTGAGGTTAGCTCTGTTACAGGGGTCTGTCACAATGGGTACCTCAAGGACCTTGGCACTGTATTGGGGACCCCTCTAATCTGGATTGGAGGTACCTTGGGAACTCAGCATAGCAGAAGGAGGGAGAGTGGCTCACCGGCCACCCCCAATCTACAGACCTGGCCTTCCCCTGTACTACACTTGGAGACTGGGGGCCTGGGGCATAGCTGATGCAGCCCTCGGTGCAGAGAGTAAAGAGGTTCCGAGATGCAGACTAGCCTTTGTCTCCTAGGTCCCCCTTCCCCCTGCCCTGGGCTCCAGAGGTGGGGTCTTTGTCCCAGGAAAGGCCCGATGTGGGAGCTTGGCCACCTCTGCAACCTCTTGGGAGCCTCAATGTCCCCAAATGGAAAGTGGGAGCCTCTGTCCATTCTCCCTAAATGGGCGGGGCGGGGCTGAGGAATGGACAGCCTCATTCCACGACCCCCCTCCCCCATGACCTTCCCTTCGGGCCTGGAGGCAAAGGTTCTCTCACAGTGTCCCTGCTGTGTGTCCTGCCTCCCCGCCCGCCCGTGTGGAGAGGGCTGTGGGAGGGAGGGAAGGAAGTACAAAGCGCCATTGTCCACAAGGGAAAGGGAAAAGGGATGGGGCGGTTTCTGAAGTTGCCCTGTGAAATCCTCGCGGGAGGAAGGAAGGCGCTTCCTCCTCCCGGGGGGCCAGGCCTCCCCATACTTTCTGCTGTGGGGGGTGTCCGACCCGCATCTCTCTGGGCTTCTTCCCCTCAGCACAGTGGAGGCCGCTTTCCAGCGCTCACCCCGTGCCAACTGGGGCACCCGCCCGCACTGGAGCGCAGTCACGCCAGGGGGCGCTGAGGGCCCGCAGGCTCAGGACCCGCCCCCAGCCGGGCTCCCCGACCCCTCTCCAGCAGCCCCGGCTGGAGGGGGGCCGCACAGGAAGGCCCCGGCCACCGCCGGCTTCATGCCCCGACCACCGCCGGCTTCATGTCCCGGCCAGAGAGGAAACCGCGGTTCACACCGTGTGAGCAGCTTCCCCGGGTCACTCAACCCGGGAGTGTGGGCGCCCGAACTCCAAGCCCGGAGCGAGGCGGAGGGGCGCGCGGCGCGCACGTCCCCAGGTGCCCCCGCCGCGGAGCCCCTCGCCCGGCCTCAGGAATGTGAGGGAGCCTAGACCGGAAGCGGCTGCCCAGTCCCCGAATCGGCCCGACGTCGGGGCGCGGGCCAGCGTTTCCTTAAAAGGCTCGGCCCTGCAGGGAGGAGCCCGTTTCGGGACGCCCCCGTTCCTGCCACGAGGCCAGCGGGGCCGGCCGGCGCGCAGAGACGGCGGTGTCGCGCACTGGAGAAACCGGCCCGGGAGGGAGACTGGGGCGGCTCAGCCCACAGACTCGAGGGGCGGGATCCGCCCTCCAACCTTCCCTCCCGCTAGCTCGAAACCCTTTTAGCGTGTGCAAACCCGCAAGGTGATAGGGGCTGGCGGATGGAGACCCGGGGTCTCAGCGGACCCCGGGTGGCGGGCGCTGGAAGGCCCCTCTGGAATGCTCTCGTAAACCCCTGTTAGGATTCTGATTTCCTGAAAGGAGGTCGCTGACAAAAACCTTAGGAAATCCATTCCCTCCAGGGGCACACAGGCTGCGGTGATGGCAAGACACCCACAGTCTAAGAGGCTGGCCTGAGGACATAGGCCTAGTGCCTCGGTGGGTCACGGTAGTGGCCAGGCTAGTCTGGCTGGGTCCAGCCTTAACCTCCAGAGGAATGGGGAGGAGGAGATAGGTCGCGGTAAATCTTTAATTTTCCCCCTGGACAAGGATCAGGGACTGGGAGGTGGGGCTGTAGCTCCTCCTCCAGTTCAGGTGCTCCTGTCCTTGCTGGTGGGCATACGTCTGCCCTGGTGTGCCCACAGCCTCCCTGTGAATGTGTGTGGAGTGGGGGTATTTAAGAAGAGGCTGAGGAAGGGGATAGCGGGCCCATTCTAATTCAGGGTCCAGGCCCATGTCTCATTTTCATCCCAGTATCAGCTCCAGGACTTAGACAATATATGTACACAACCCCTCCTCCCATTTTATAGGTAAAGAAGCTGAGGATCACAGTGGGAAAACGACAGGCCAGACGTTATAGGTGTGCCCCCAAGGCCACCTCTACAGGCTCTTCTGACCTTGATTTACCCAGGACACTGGGTTCCTCATAGGATTTGTTTGGATCCGGTCACATCCTCTTTCTATCTGGGACAGGGGGTTTCACCTCTAAGCCACAGTGTCCTCCTGGCTCTCAGAACTCTGTGACCATTCTGTGAGATTGCGTGCTCAGCCAGAAGCCCCTCTGCTGGGTCCTGGCTGTCACTGTTCCCACTGGACCAGCTTCCAGGACAGGTGTTTGCTTGGGAGAGGCAATTCCAGTCTCCCCACACCTGTGGCTGCACATGGGCGAGTCCTCAGCAGTTACTGTTTAAACAGGTGGTGGCTGTGGGGGGCTGGGAGGGACCAGGTCTTAGCACCTGGCATACACATGCCATGGGGGCCTCTTTATCAGTCATGCAGAACCAGCCTAGTCCTGTTCCCCTGAACCTTCCTCCAGCCCCCTCCCCCCATCATCACCTCTTGTCAGCTGAGAGGGAGCCTGGAAAGGCCCTGCCTCTCCCACGTGACTTGCCTGCCCCCGATAGTGGAAATGATAGGATCACTTACCAGCTTCCGCAGGGCTCCCTCATCCAGCCCAGCTAAAGCCTCGTCCGCCATCTTGCTGGCCCCTAGCTCCATCTGTCCCCTCGTGGTGAGATCTCCAGTACTAGGGGCACCTGACACCAGCCGGGGGTTCTGCAAAGAACAAACATTAATCAGGCCTGTGGGGCCTATAGAAACCCGCTCAGTCATGCCTCAGTTTCCCTTTTTAACCTATGATCATCTACTGCTGTCCCATCCTTGCTACCTCTGATGTAGCTCCTTGTTGGAAATTGCCTTCTGCCCTGGTGTGGTATGCTGGAAAACTCACCAAACCAAGAATAGGAGTCCCTGGTCCCAACCCAGCCAGCTCAACTGCCAGCCTGCTGTGTGGCCTAGGCTGGGCCCTCATCCTAAGCATCAAAGGGAAGGGAGGGAAGGGAACTGAAGCCAGGCCTCAGCCAGGCCCACCCAAGCTGCGCTCACCACCAGGGGGTGCCCACCAGACTCTATAGTTTCCTGCCCCACCCACCCATCCCCAGAGCTGGTTCAAGCCCCCACTTGTCTTTAAAGCTCAGCCTCTGGCTGTGGACTGAGCCCCCCCCCCCCCATGTCCAAGTCCTTGCTGCCACTGCCACTGCTGTTTTCCCAGGTAGCTTAAGCTATTGGAAGTAACACTTGTCTTCCAGTTCTTGGAGCAGCCCTCTCTACACACCCCTCTCCACTCCTCCCCTTCCTCCTGATGCTGTCTAGATCTGATGAAGACAACGCCTCCTGTCAATTCACTTAGAATTCAGTTCCCCAGCTGAAAGGTCCCTCAGAAGCTGACCCATACAACCTCTGGATTTAGGCAAATTTGAATATTAGATAGGGCAAGGGATTTGTCAGAGGGAGGAGATCCCAAAGACACAGCGGGTAGTGAGGAATTTAATAAAAATCTTGGCCATTTGAGCCTCTGAAGCCCTTAGTGTCCCCAGGAGTCCGGGACACTCCCTCTTACTCTGACACTCTGCATTAAAGACGACCCCTAAATCCTGGCCCAGCCTCCCAGTGTAGCTCTTTCTTTCCTCCTGCAACTCTGATGTCTTCTGGAATTTGAGGGCCACTGTCTGACACACCGTAGGTGCTTAATCCATCATGACTGAAAGGGTGCCAGGTCTGCCACCCCCAACTCATCCCTCAGCCATCCCTTCCCCTCCCCAGAATAGTCACTGATTGAGTCACCCAGTGCCATAAATGGATCTGGGGGGTATCCTAATCCACACAGTTGGGGTTCTTCCTACTCTACCTGTTCAAGTTGCTGCTTGCTTTTGCCGTGGAGTAAGTTCCTAACCTGTTGGAGTTCTTGTCTCTTACCTACCTACTTTGGAATAAGCTCCAGAGTCGCTCAGGGTTGCTGGTTTTAGGTTCTGAACCCTCTAAGCCCCCCCCCCATGTCTTCTGGGGGTGCCTAATGCTTAATCCAGGATGCCCAGGGGGCTGCCAGAAGTCTCTTTCTCCTCAGAGATCCTAGTGCTGCCGTCCTTCAGTCCCCAGTCTCTGCCACACATTCTGAGGTCCCTGGAGATTGTGAGAGGCCTCAGGGAGATGTGGAGCTTCCCCAAGTGTCTGCCTCCTGGGGGTCATGGAGCCCCCTGGAGATCCGTGAATGTCCATCCTGCAGTCTCAGAAATTTATCCCATGGCTTAGAGCCTGCGCGGGTAAGTGGGGAGTCCCAGAACCCCTATCCAAAAATTTGGGTTCTAGTGCAGACTGGCTGGGGGTCTTGGTGCTGCCGGGGACCCGCTCACCCACCTCTGTGTCCGGCCCGCCCGTCCGGCGCGGGCTCGGGTTAGCTCGCTCAGAATCCGACAGATGGACTGGGTTCAGTCAGGCGGAAGGCGCCCCGACCTGGAATCCAGGCCCGCTCAGCAACCGTTCTGGGATTCTGCAAGCACCGCCCGTCCAGCGACGCCTGCAACTCCTTCGGCTCCGCCCTGTACTGCAGCGCCAGCCAATCGCTGGGATGCACCCGCCCACCGTCTTGTCCCATTGGGGAAATTCAATTTGACGGTCACGCCTCTGGGGTAGGTCCCGCCCGGCGCGGGCCTGGGTTGTCGGGGATTGTAGGCTTGCAGCAACTGTCTGCGGCCTTGGCTGGTCGGGTGGGCGTCGGTACGGGCATGCAGCTTAGCGTCAAAGTCGGGAGCGTGCCTTGAGCCGGGGTAGGAGGCCGGCCTCGTCTGAGGGGCCTCAGAACAGTCCCTCTCTGCCGCCTCTTTGTTCGTGGGACTAGGTCCCCTCCCTCAACTCCGCCCCCTTCTGGAGTCAGGTCCTGGGTTTGGAGGAGGCCCCCAAGTTCCTTTTGAGACAACTGGGCCCAGCCACCTCAAAGCTGGGACTGAGTGGCTGTCAGCACCTTGACTCCATATTGAAGTATTTCAGGGACCAACTGGGAGGGAGCAAGATCAAACAACAGCCCTTTCCAAGTCAGACTTTTGCACAGACATTACCCTCATCTATCATGTATGTTTCTCCCTCCCTTCCAAGCCCTTGGGGATTAGCCTCTTGGGGTGGAGTCAAGATTCACAGTCTAGAAACGGGGAAAATGCGTCCCAGAGCGAGCCAACTTGTCCAAGACCTCACAAGGAATCTTGACCAAAGAGCTGTTTCCACTTTGTAAAGTCACTCCCCTGTAGAGCTGCGGTATGGCACCTGGGAGTTTGGGATATGGAGTCCTGGCCAAAGAATAACAATATGAATATTGTTTATTTTATACTTGCCATGTACCAGGCATATAACCCCAGTTTGGAGGATGTAGTTTGACATCCATTTGCCCTACCTGACCTAGCTGTGACCTTATTCTACAGAAGATTCAGGTCCTCCAAGGCCAAGTCAGGTCTACTTCAAAACTCGTTGCTCCTCTTGGCACAGCCTGGTGGGGTGGGCCACACCTAGGCTAGAAGGGAAGCTCAGAGCCTGCCGGAATGGGGTTTCTGGCCCCGATGAATGACCTGCTTCCTGCTAGCTTCCTTCTCTCCACTTCCAAGGCTGAGAGGAATGACACTGGTGAGTCTCTTGAGTTCCAGCTTAAAATGTGGCACATCTACCAGAAGAGTTCTGGTTATACAGAAACGATTCATGGGTCTTGCCCTGCCCTGACACAGTTTGGGGGCCTCCTCCAGCCTCTTTCCCTTCCTCCTATGAAGGCAGGGCAGGGCAGGATTGTGGTGGTAAAACAAAGATCAAAGGGCAGCTAATGCTGCTGATGAAACTTGCAAGCACTGCCCTAGAAGGATTAAATGTCCTGAGAAGAGGGTCCTGGCATTTACTGAGCTAGACACAGCGTGTCTACAAGGTCACCACGTGCAAGACAAGCATCATCAGAATCTATAGAAGAGGAAATTGAAGCTCAGGGAGGTAAAGGCACTTTGGACTAGTAATGGCATTTAAACTTGGGTGGAATTCTGTCTCGTGCAAAAGCCCCTGTGCTATAATGTGACTAGGTTGGGGGAAATCCTGGAAGGCTTCTCAGAGGAGGTAGTGTGCCAACTGATCCTTGAGAGGCAATGTGACAGGGTCACTTGTGAATAAAGACTAGGAGGTTTGTAAGTGGGAAGAGAGAGATGGGTTGTAGATGGAGCAGAAAATGGAGATGATGAAAGCGGTCCCATCAGTGAAAGGCCTTGAATGCCTGGTGAGCAGGGTAGACAGATCTTGTGGGTACTGAGGAGACTTAGGCCTCAGTCTGACTATCTGTGAAATGAGGGGATTAAACTGCTGCAGGTCCTCCCAGGGCAAGGGGCTATAATAGGAAAGGTTCAGATTTCTCCAGACCAACCATAGACTGGCAGAGTGGAGAGCAGCTTGAGCAGCTCAAGGGCCAAGGGTAATATTTTGCTACAGGGCCTAAGTCTGTGAATAAATAGTTTACCAAGCTGGCAGTGCCAGATCCCTGAATCACTCTGGCATCACTCCCTCCCGCCCCCCATGCTCCCCAGCCAAGCTCCTGCAGAGAAAGCAGGAGGCAAACTGGGCGATGGGTCTTAGTCCTTGCTTCACGCCATGTATTCTTGGTCCCCTCAGGGCCTTCATTTCCTCATTTGCAGTTTGGAAGAGTTGTGCCCCATGCATTCTAGACCAGACAACATAAAATTCCAAGAGAGAACTCCCTCTTGGGACATGCTTACAAGTAGCTGTGAGGCTAGGCAAGGCCAAGGCCTAGGACATCTGAAGGAGTCCAGAGATTGCTGGGCCCTGGGAAGGATGGAGGGTTAGAGATGTGCTGCTGCTGGACCTGCTATTGGGGTCTAGCCTAGGATGAAGAGGGGAGAAGTGGTGTCTGAACTCTAATGTTATAGAGAACAAAGCCCTCACTTGCTGTCAGGCATGCTGAGGGGATAGGGAAAGGCGACCTCGAGAGGGGGGGACTTCATGGGCAGAGGAAGGGAAGTGGAGCTTTTGGGAGGAAAATCAGGTAGATGAAGCTGGAACATGGGGCTCCTAGGGGAGAAGAACTGTTTTTTTCCAGGATTGGCTGGATCCAAGGACCTTCTTTCAGGGCAGAACTGGAGGTCCCCAAGGTCATGACCCGCAGTCCCAGAAGTGAGGCTAGGGACGTGTTTGACAAACCAGTTTGGCAAGGCCATATCCTCCATGAGGTCATTCGGCTGCTGTTCTCAGACAGTGCCAGGGAAACTTCCTGTCTTGGAGGAGAAGGGGGCTCAGCCTCAGGGGCGGGGCGGGGTGGGGGGATGGAAAAGGAATGACATTTCAAGCTTCCCAGGAAGCTCCCTGGGAAGGACAAGGGGGCTCGAGACATCTATTGGGCTGTGGTGAATCCCAGGAGACCACCTCATGGAAAAGGAGAGGGTTCTGGATGGACTGACTTTGTGTGTGTGTGTGGAGGGGGTGGAATCCCAGATGCCTGATGTCTATGCTCATGACAGGGCCCCTGTGTAACTGCTGCCCAGTTACTGGGAACCTGATGGCACCCCTGTATTAGTACCTAAGTGGCAATTTTGTCACCATGGCCCTCATAAGTGGGACCTTTATTATACAAATGAGGAGACAAGCTCATGAGTTCAAACCATGCCAGGATTTGAACCCAGACCCCTGTTGGTAACCACTGTACCCTGGCCTCTGTTATTTGGGAATCTCTGCTCACATGGGGCCTTGCCATATTTCTTAACTACTTGGGATCATAGAGTAACCTGAGTGTGGAGACCTGAAGGGGCAGACTTCAGGTGACAAAGCAGTTGTTTTTCCCTCAAGGCCTGGCATAGCCAAGTATGAAATCACAATACCTGGCACAAGTTGACCACCTTCTGTGTGCCACTCACTCATTTAATCTCACTGCAGCCCTGTGAGGTAGGTGCCAAGATTATGTCCATTTTACAGATAAAGAAACTGAGATTTGGTGAGGGGAAGTCTCCCGTCCCAGCTGACCCAGCATGTTGGTAGTATGGTTAGCATTTGAACCCAGGTGTGAGGGCTCTTCCCCTTCATGGTGAATATGCAGCCCCTTTGCAGGTTCTGGAGGAAACCAGGGTCCAGCCCATAGTTTCCATGCAGGCCTGGACTCCCTGAGGCAGGCAGAAAAGTGCTGAGGTTGCGGAAACCGCTCTGAATCTTCCCAGAGGAGGCGGCCACGGTGGGAGGGAGTGCACGGTGCAGACCTCAGAGCCAAGTGTAGACGTGGCGGCTGGACCCACTGCAGGCAAGGGAGGGCAGGCGGGTGGGGCCCAAACCTTAACCCGGCCTCCCAGCCCTGTTCCCAGCCATTCCCCAGCCAGGCCCAGCCCTGCCCTCCCTCCTCACACCCCATCTGGGTTTGAGATGAGGTCTCTGCCTAATAATAGCTGAATGGCAGCAGAGGCATTGCCAGGAGCAGCAGCTACTCGGGGGTGGGGGTCCCCCATTGTCTTATGCTGACGTAGAACAGGTTTCAGAACTTTAAAAATAATAGCAAGAGCTTGTGAAGTGCATCGTGTGCCAGGTGTTGTGTGTAAGACCCAGTCCACAGTAATTCATTTCTTTTGCATGACCACCCGGATGCAATATGATTGTTATTCACTCATTTGCTGCTAGAGAAACTGAGGGTCAGAGGCAAGCAGCTCAGCTCTGCTGACCATGGCAGCGGTCCACTGCCGAGTGTGTGCAGGACCTCTGCAGCTCGCTAAGCACTGTCCATTTTCCATGGACTCCCCACAGCATTAGGACGCAGCGCCCATTTATTTAGATGACGTAAAAAGAGATCCAGGCAGAAAAGGGACAGCAGCAAGGGGCACAGTCGAGACTCAACTCCAGGATTCTAACTCCAGAGAGGTTATGACCTTGACTTCTGGAGTCAGACGAAGCTGAGTATGCTGCTGTCATCACTGCTCCTTGGCTGTGTGGCCTTGGAAATTCACATCACCTGCCTGAGCCTGTTTTCTCTTCTGTGAAATGGGTTTGTTTTTGTTTTTGTTTTTGTTTTTTGAGATGATTCTAATACCACTTGCCAGCTATTAAGTCAGTTGTGGGGGAGTAGGAAATTTACATCATGCATTCCCCACTCAGTTCTCACAACAGACTCCTTTCCTATCATCTTACACCCATTTTACAGGACAGAAATGTGTATTTCAGAGACAGAAGGGACATACCCAAGACCAACAGCAGTGAGGCAGGATCTGAGCCCGGTGCTGAGTCCAGAGGTCCAGTGGTCATCTCTTTTATACTTTGCCCCAGATACTGAGCCCCAGAGGGGATGTGGGCTGTATCCAACATATCACACAAGAATTCCAGACCCATTCTTTCTTTCTTTTTGAAAGATTTATTTATTTATGCATACAGAACTGGGGTACAGGCCAGAGATGCAGGGGCGGTGAGAGGATTCACCTGAGACAGAGTGGGGAGCAGAACAGGCTGATTGATGAAGTACACTGCTGAGGGGAGCAGCGGGCGGGTCAGGAGAGGTCTGCCGTGCCATGTGGGTCACCTCCGGGTGGGGATCATACTCATGCTGAAGTGGCTTTAGCTTCTTAGTGCTGTGCTTTAACTCGCTGCACCACCAGGGAGGGCCTCTTTCTTTCCTTTTTAAAGATTTTATTTCTTTATGCATATAAGAGCTGAATGGGGCTCAGGCCTGAGGTGTGTGGTGGGGGTGAGAGGATTCATCAGACACAGAATGGGCAGCAGAACAGGTGTATCTACTGAAATCCACAGCTGAGGGAAGCAGTGGGCAAGACAGGGAGAGGTCTGCTGCGCCATGTGGGTCAGCTCCCTCGCCGGGGATCGAACTCTGCAGTTGCTGAAAGCTTCATAGTGCTGGGACTCTTGTGCCACCAGGAAGGCCCACTAGACCCATTCTTATGGAAAGGACATCAGGGGGAGAAGGCGTGTCTGCCAGCCCCAGGTCACGGTATCTCCATGCTTGGAATACAAGATATTCTAGCCTAGTTCCAGGGTTCTGAAAAAAATGTGCTAATGAAGAAAGATGTGAAAAAAATATATTATAAGAAAATTAAATACATTTAAAAAAATTCCCTATTCTTCCAAAAGCTAGAGCAAGAATCAGATTTTTGGGAGGCCTGGGCGCCAGACTCCAGATTCACCTGGCAGAGGGGGAGGTCCTTTCTGACTAAAGTGGACCAGGGAAGGCTGGAAGAGAGCTTCACGCTTTGCCTAAATCCTCATTTGTCCATTCATTAACCAAGTCACCTGCCTCACTTTCTTACCTTTCAAATGTGGGTGTTAAATGATTTTGGGTCCTCCCTGGTGGCCTAAGGCTTAAGTCTCACCACTAGGGCTTGAGTTCGATCCCTGGACAGGCTGCTGACCCACATGGCACAGCAGACCTCTCCTATCTCACCCACTGCTCCATTCAGCTGTGTATTTCAGTAGATTCACATGTTCTCCCACTGTGTCAATGGTGAATCTTTTCACAGCCACCCCCCCCCCAAAAAAAAAAAACACAGCACCTCTGGCCTACAACTCGGTTCTACACACACACAGACTTCGATTATTTGTTTTCTGTATGCAGAGCCCTTTGCAAGTCAAATTGGAAACTCCTCCCATCAGGACAATCTATTCCCTCACCTGTTGAATCTGGGCTCACTCATGTAACTTATTTGGCCACTAGAATGCAGCAGAGATGACTGCCAGTTTTGAGCAGTTTCGAGCCTGGAACTTCTAGGGACTTGAAGGTTCCACTTATCCTCTTGGAACCCTCAGAGCTGACATGTGACTAACCCTGGGCTGTCTTGCTCAAAGGTGAGAGACCACTGAAACAGAAACTAGCTGTCCTTGCTGACCTGGTGGTCAGTTACACCTGAGTGGACATTGGTGAATGAATAAGTCCAAGCGGATTGCTGAAGGATGTCTAGCTAAGCCCAGCCCAAACTGCCAGTCCATGAACTCACGAGGTAAATTCATGGCTGCTGGTTTAAGGCACTGAGTTTTGGGGTGGTTTGTTATGCAGCATTGCTCTGGTGATTGATACCTGATATATAGTTTTATTCAGTGTAATTAATGGCAACTATTACAATGAAATCAAATGTCTCAGTGGCTTAACTCAGAGTTTATTTCTTTTATCTGATGTAGGTCAGTGGTGCCACCAGGGAGGGTCAGAAAGATGGCTTTCTTTAGACTAAATCTTGGCTCTATGAAAACCATCCCCTTCCAAACTACCTGTAGGGTTTTTCCAACATGGGAAGGGAGCAGGGAAAGAGGGTCTGGGGCAAATGTGCTAGAAGTATGGAGTCTGGGCATTCTGAGAAACCTCCCATTCACTGAGGAGAAAAAGTACAAGCAGATGAGAGGTGACTTCCCCTCTTTCGCCCTCCTCAGCCCCATTTATTCTAGCTCTGTGCCTCCTCTTGCAGTGTGAGCATTGTTGACACTTCACGAAAGACTCAGCAAACAGAGATCCATATCAAGATACCACTCTAGGTTGTGGGGAGCTCTAGAAAGAAGAAGCCACTGCAGTGGGAGCACATACTAGGGAATGCTTTAAATTATTTGTAAAGTTGTGTTTTAGTGGTTATCCTGGGAGATCAGAGAAGATACCAGGAAATGATTATGCTCAGAAATTTGATAATCCAAGAGCTGGCCTTGGAGTGAGGGGTGGCATTCCAGGCAGGGGGAATAGGATGTACAAATGCCCAGGGGCAGGACCAACCTGCAGAAACTGATGGAGGATCAATATGACAGGAGTTTGAAGGGTAAAAGGAGAGACTGGTGCAAATGAGAAGGAGAAGGGAGTAGGGGTCAGACCAAGGGTCCCTGTGGGCAGAACTGGGCACATAATTTGTGGAACCTGCTACAAAATGAAAACACGAGGCCTTTTGTTTAAAAATGAAGAATTTCAAGATGACAACAATAGAACATCCTTGACGGTGGCCCTGCCTGTGAGGGCTGCAGTGAGGCACAGGG
>NW_004567130.1:9903753-9941188 GCF_000260355.1 Condylura cristata | reverse complement strand
TCATGCGGAAGCGGCTTTAGATTCTCAGTGCTATGCTTTAACCCGCTGTGCCACCAGGGAGGGCCTAAAAGAAAAAAGTTTTTTACATAATAACAGTTATTATCTGAAATTATTTGCTCCTGTTTGTCTCCCTCTACACTGCAGGTCCAGGGAGTCAGGGTCAAAGTCTGTGTCTCTCACCACAGTTTCCTGGTACCAAAGAAGAAGCTCAACACACACTTGTGGAACAAGTGGAGCCTGGGGGGATGCACAAGTCAGCCTGGTGTGGGTGGGAGCTGGTAATGGATGAGCCCATTTTGTAATTAGGGGGCAATTACTCACCAGCTAATTGTCACACAGGACAGTGAGGGGTGGGGAGGGGAATAGGGTGGCCCCCCGGGAAAAGGGGAGGTTCTCCTTTCCCTGCTCCTTTGGGTGGGGCAGTGGGGCAGGACCCTAGAATCTCCCCTTTTCCTGGGGACCAACCTGTTATAGGAGGACAACAAGGGATTGACACTGAGAAAAGAGCCTCAGGTTTCTTTTTGGGAAAATAAGGAGAAAGGTCCCCAAGAACCCTCCGTATCCACAGACCTCTTTAGTGCTGTGGAGGGAGAGTGAAGTGATCATGACAAGAGGGACCTGATCCCTTGAGACGCAGGTGTGTCTGAGCAGGTTAAGGTACTGAAGGGCTGGCCCCAAGGAGGGGTGGGACTGAGGAAGTCTCCCTTTCCTACTTGGAGAGCAAAACACTTTTCGGATCTAGAAATTTCTCTTGTTTGCAAATAGCAGAGACCTGGATTATTTTGAGCAAAAGGGATTTTTTTTTTTTTGGAAGGCCAACAGTAGTGATATCAAAACCATATAAACATTTCAGGGGCCCTCCTGAAAGGGAACCCTCACACTCATTGTTGTTTTAATTCATTCAAAACTGATTTCTGGTTTCTTGAGCTCCTAGTCAGTCTGTGGGTTACAGCCTTGTCGTTGATGTAGGGTCTGTGCACCAGCCACTGTAGCAGCTTCTAGGAGCTTGTTGGAAATGTCAAGTCTTGGATCTCACCCCAGTCCTACTGGATCAGGATCTGTATTTTAATTGGGCTTTTAGGGGATTCATGTGCACATTATAATCTGGGTTCTTGATCACAAAAATGAACTGGGTGACTGGGGAGGATGTCTCATAAACATGAAGTTTCTTAGCCCTTCTGAGACCGTTGCTGCCTGGTCTCCAGGAAATGTGCGTTTCTATAAGAACTGGGAGAGGGCACTAAAACAAACAGATAATGTGGAGGGCTGCATCCCTTCTTGCTCAGGTGCTGGCAGGGAAGGTGGGTGTGATTCCAGCCTGTGGCAGCATGCTCCTCAGGTTGGAGGTGGGCCTGAGAAACCCGAGCCATGTTTTGACTTGCCAAAGAGGAAACAGCTTGGGATCCAGGAGAAAACATCCCGTTTGGTGCTGAGTCTCTACCTAGCAGACTCTACTTGAGGTGCTCATGCCCTTGATGAAGGAAGGCGGAGGGTACCCTGTGCTGATGACAGAGCTGGGGTTGTCCACTTGCCCGCAGTGCTCCAGCCAAACAGTTCCTAAAAAGCTGACCTGGGGGCACAGGATGAGAACAGCAATATTTATCTGACCCTGTGGGTACCCCAAAGTGCCTTCACCCTTTATCATATTTGATTTGCATAACAATCTCGAACAAAGGACCAAAAGAGCAATCAAACCTGGATTACACTCCTGCTCTAAAAAGGGTTGGGTTTAACTCCAGGGTGACTAATAGGAAGTGTGGTGAGAGCTATTTGACTTGTACCTTCCTCTTGTGTTTATTCAAATCCTGTTCTAAAGTGCAATTGGGTTAGGATATTGGCTCAGAGGTGAGGTCATTCTTTCAGAGTATGAAGCTAACTCTAAGTGTGCCCATGGACCCATCGGGACTTGTTCTTTACTTTATGGGATTCAAGTGTGTCCTTTTTAAGGCCAGAGCATAATTGGTGGAAAGCAATTCGTGCTTCTCCCACTTATTTCTGTCATGGGAGAAAGGATCTGCCTGCCACCCACAGCTCCCAAACATCACTGGGCACCTTGGGGGCAACTCCCAAAAGAGCAGACAGAAGGTTCCCGAAGGAAACTGTGTCTTTCTAGAACTCGCTTTGTGTCTTCAGAACTTAGTAAGGTGTGGCAAGTAGGATTAAAGGTCTGGCCAGTGAGGAGAGACAGAAGCCTGTGGACTTGGATGGGGCAGGATGGAAATGGAAGCTGACAACAGGTGGAGATGAGGGCAGGGCAGCACCTGTCAGACGCATAACAATGCCAGTCAGCGTTGCAAAACACTTTGCCAAGTGGGGTCCTCTGTCCTCAATAGCCCTAAGTGGTAAGATGTCATTATACCCACTTTATAGGTCAGGGTTCTGAGGACTGGCAAAGTTGTGGGACAACACACATTTGAGTCCAGCACCGTACAGCACTGCTTGGCACACAATGGGTCAACTGTTGGTGTTTGTTGAATAAAATAGAAAGGATACATTTGATAGTGCTTTTAAAATGTTCCATAAGTAAAGACGAATTTGTATTTCTGCTTTGTTGTGATCATCTCTCCACAAGATACTAATTACAAAGGGGCTCTTTACAAAGCAGACCCGGAACCAAGTGGTCAGTGTTTAACATCACCAGTCATTGATCATTTTGACAGAAAGTAGTCCCTGTTGATGAGGCACATCACCACTTGCCAAAAGTTCGCAGATGCCATCTAAGCTATGCCATCTAATGAGAGAACATCACATATTCAAATTGAGGGACTGAGTGTAGAAAGTGACTCCTCAGTGTCTCTTCAGTGTCAGGGTTAGGAGAAAAAAGAGACTGAGAACTTGTCACAGATTAGAGGAAACTAAGAAGATAAAACAATTAAATGCAATAGAGGATCCTGGACTAAGTCACAGCGTAGTTGCAGTATAATATTAGTATCCTTTTCCTGGTTCTGATATTTGTACTAACGTTAGGTAAGACACTAACAGTAGAGGGAGCTTAGGTGGCGAGTATAAGTGGTAAAGAGTTTAGGAGAACTATGAATTATTTTTGTGACTGTAAATCTAAAATTATATGAAAACATTTTTTTAACTATGAAATGAATTTTATGTATGAATTATAACTCAAAAAAAAAAAAAGAAGAAAAGAAAAGACAAAAACAACCTATAAAAGTCTTGACAGTGGGCTTGACAGTCTAGGCCCTGGTGGCCTAGAAGTTAAGTCTCAGTGCTATCACCTCAGAGGCCTGAGCTCCATCCTGGGCCAGGGAGCTGACCAACATGATGCAGCAGACCTCTCCTGTCTCTCTCGCTGCTCCCCTCAGTAGTGTATTTCAGTAGGTTCACCTGCTCTGTTCCCCATTCTGCCTCTGGTGAATCCTCTCACCCCCCCTTACCTCTGGCCTGTACCCCAGTTCTTCTATGCAAAAATAGTCAGGCCTCTGGTGGCACAAGAGGTTAAGTCTCAGCATTGTGAAGCTACTGGCAGCCAGTGAAGCATGAATTCTACCTCAGCCCAGGGAGCTGACTCATCTGGCACAGCAGACCTCTCCTGTTTTGCCTACTGCTCCCCTCAGCAGTGTATTTCAGTCAATTTGGCTGTTCTGATCCCTACTCTGGCTCTGGTGAATCCTCTCATGCCCCATATTTTTGACTGTACCCAGTTCTTGTATGCATAAATAAATAAAATAAATATTTAAAAACAAAAAAAGAAAAGAAAATATCTAACAGAGAGAGGCAGAGAGAGAATGAGCATGATTCTCAGAGAGAGAAGGACCTGATTCCTGATTGTTCTTGGAGTTTTCTGTCCTTGTCAGGCACAGTTGATGCCACTATCTACTATTTAACCCCCAGCATCTAGGATTCCTATAAATCTTTCTTTAGAAAGGTAGTTTTTCTTTTTTTAAGATTTATTTATTTATGCATACAGAACTGGGGTACAGGCCAGAGGTGCAGGGGCGGTGAGAGGATTCACCAGAGACAGAGTGGGGAGCAGAACAGGCAGATTGATGAAGTACCCTGGTGAGGGGAGCAGTGGGTGGGTCAGGAGAGGTCTGCTGTGCCATGGGGGTCACCTCCGGGACAGGTGGGGATCGAACTCAAGCTGAAGCGGCTGCAGCCATCTTCATAGTGCTGTACTCCAATCTGTTGCACCACCAAGGGGGACCCATAAGGTAGTTTTTGGTGATTCTCCGCCCAGATTCTCAATAAATTTAGCTAGTCTAAGTTATCTGTATACATGTTTTATCTTCTTCGCTCATCTGGGGAATGCAGATGCCCATCTTGGATATAGTTCTCACTGGCCTGTGAGAAAACTAGAATCCTGTGGTAAATTACTTACAAAAATACTTTTTTAATCATTAAATTCTAAGATTGAGGTCAGTTCTTATTAAGTTATATGATACCATTAACAAGTAATGCTTTATTTTCCCGTGTCTTTTGTTGTCTTTGACAAAATGTTGATACCTGTGTACCTCATTTGGAAAGAATATTTTACTGGGACATGAAACCCCAGAGGCTTGGAAGCACAGCCAGGTGGTGGTTCCTCTGGGGCAGGGCCCCCACCTCACAAGAATATAGTAGGATAGTAGTAGCTCTGCAATGAGTGACATAAACTTACGAATTTAGAGAGCTGTTCTGGTCTTCTGCTTGTCACGCGGAGATGATCCGATTTAGAATTGACAGCGTGTTCAATCACTTCATCCCTCATGATTTTCAAAGGAGGCTGAATTCTTTATTTGCAAAATGCCTCACTAGTTCTGTCTGACCTTTGCTTTCAAGTGGACCTCAGATTAATTTTCTCTTTTATCCTCACATCTGTCTGGGGCGGCTCTGCTGGGAGGAGAGAAGAAGGCCCCACTCTCAGAACGTGGAGGGGAGGGTCTGCTCACAGTGGGGAGCACCTCTGTCCAACTCTGGCCTCTCCTCTGTCTGACTGCAAGGTCTGAGGCAACTTGCTTCATTTCTGAATCTCAGTTTCCCATCTCTGACGTGGGGGTGACAGCTGGGCTCTCTCCTGGGCAGGGTTATGATGAAGGGTGATAGAAGCCTTTGGCAGCAATTTGGAAGCTGGAAGGGGTACAGTTGCCAGATGTCTTACAGGAGTGTCAGGAGCATTTGAGAGGGAAACAAGTGGTAGAAGTGGGAATGTAGGAAATTGTAGGGAGGTTACTAAGTACCTCCTAGTTACTGCTGGCTCTGTGTCTTACTTGCATGTGGCTTCACATCTTACTTGCATCAGAGATAGTGTCTCGACTGTCTCATCTGAAAATCCAGGTCCCGCGTTCAGGAACTCCCGATACCTCACACTGGGCATGAAAGCATGCTTAGAGCTTACTAGCGAGAAAGAGGCATATGAGGCAGAGAAGGCCGTGTGAACAGAGGTTTGGAGTTAGGAATTATTTCAGCATGGTGGAGACACTGGTTTCATGAGTTTAGTTTCATGGGGGATATAATACAGCCTCTCCATTGTGATGGGAATTAAACAAGATAATGCAGGTAGAGTACTTAACACAGGCTGGCGCCCAGCAACGGTGTTTGTGGTTACTGCTAGCGTTTTATTTTACAGATAAAGATGATGGTGCCCCTGAGAAGTGATGTGGCTGGCCCATTTGCAAACACAGAGTAGTCAAGAGGGATTTGAACCCACATCTTATTGTCTCTAGGGCCCGTCTTTCTGAGCCACTGTGTTACAGCTACCCTGTGTGGGGCCTCAACTCCCGACCCCTGTCTGCCTGACTCAGCAACTGTGGGTGGCCTTGTTCCGTGCGTGCATGGGCAGCAGAGCCTGTAGACACCACCCACTTCTTGACAACCAAATATGGGCCAGACCAGGCCCTCTGAGGTCTGACCCCCAGGCTGGGCTTGCTCCTGCCTGCTCATCTGGGCTGTGGCCCTGTTCTCTCTTTATGCTTAGCTCTGCCCCAGAGATCTCTGGGAGAACCCCCTTTAGGTCCCTCTCATCATAGGATCTTGTTGAGCAAGTTACTAAAAGAGAACGTGTGGGATGGGTATGTCATCCATACCCCAATAATTCCATACTCCAAGCCTTTGCTCATACAGTTTCCCCCACATGAAGTGTCTCCCCTCTAATCTGTCCTTTGCAGACTTCAGTGCCCAATGTGAGGTATCAGGAAAAGTTACTTTCTGATCGTGGTAAGTCAGTTATTCATCCATCCATCCATGCATCCATCCATCATCCATCCTTCCTTCTATCCATCTATCCATGTATCCATTCTTCCATCATCCATCCATCCACCCATTCATCCTCTCCAGTGGGCACTTACCTGTGTCAGGGCATACTCCTCTCTTCCAGACTAGAAACATCTTGAGGATTACAGATCAGGAGCCACAGATAATGTTCAACCAGTGTCCATGGGCCAAGTCTTGTCTTTACTACAGTCCTCAGGAAATGCTTATCACTGTCACCTTCATTCCATAGATCAGAGCAGAGACACTCATAGAAGTCCAACAGACACACAGCAAAAATGGGTAGAGTTGCGACGACCTGAATTCTGATCTGTCAGACTCTGGAGGCCAACTTTTTCAATCCTAAGCAGTACTGCTCTACTCCTAAAGGAGGCAGAAACCACAGTGAGGCTCAGATCCCTGAGGAAGCCTGGGGCCCCTTCCTCAGCTTTTGATTTATGAGTGGCCTCCTTAAGCCAGAGCCTTTCCAGTTCTGAGGTACCTGCTCCTCACTCACCTTTTCTAGCACCTCTGTGAGTGGAGCTGATGTGACATTTTCCAGAGAGGCCAGGAAAGAACTACTTTTTCCTTCGCTTTCCTCTGTTTGAACCATGTGCGTGCGTTCTCCCATCTCAGACCTACTACATCCTTTTCAAGGTCACAGGCATCCTCCCCTGAGCCCTGTGGGCAGGTTTAGAGGGAGGATCTTCCCTTTTGTTCAGAGAGGGAACTGACGTTCCAGCATGGTCAAATGCCACATGGTCAAATGGCAGTACAGCTGGGCCAAAGAACTTTTCATTCAAGGAGCTGAGCATGGACTGGCTGATGGATCTTTCCTGAGGTCATGGTGTGAGGCGGAGAGTTGGGCAGGTCCCAGCTCTGCTCTCCCCACCTGTGCAGCCTCTAGCAAGTTATTTCACCTCTCTAAAACTCTGACTTCTAAAAACAAACACACAAACAAACAAAACAAAAACCCAGAGCCTACCAGGACAGTCCTAGCATCTATCTGAGAGCTGATTGGCTGGATGGAATAAAATTATGCTTTAGAAGCAAGCATATAGCATGGTACCAAAATATAGTGGGTGCTCAGCTCATGAGGTTATTGTTATACTAAGTTCCTAACAGAGTATACAAGCTGGAGAGGCTTATCCAGGCTGAGGAAAACAGTACCTCACATCTTTTTAAACTGCTATGTTCAAGGCACATTCATCTCGACAACAACCCTATAACTCAGTGCTGTTTTACAGATGAGGTAACTGAGGTTCAGAGAAAGTGATGGCCTAACTTCCAGAACAACAAGAGGAAGAATCTGGGCTTGGAGTCAAGTGTGTGTCCATAACCTCAGCTCTGCTCCACTGTGCTGGATTTTCCAATCCCATCATGCTAAGGCCCAGAGAGGGAAAGGAGTTACCAGGGGCCTCAGAGCAGCTGGAGGTAGAACAGACCACTCTGGGGAGGCCACTTCCAACATGGCAGCTTTGCCCAGGTCTGGATCCCTAGGATTAAAGCAGAACCTGGCTGACACATTCAGTCCTCAGAAGGGCCTGGGATCTAGTTCCGGTTTCAGGCCACCCACCAGATCCCATCTTCCCCAGCCATTCCTTCAGCCCCCATGCTAGGGGGTAACCATCCCTTCCCCTTTCTCAGCTTTCTGCATGAACTCCCTCTCCCCCTTTCATAATCAGCTGAACCTTCTGCCAAAGAAAACTCGTTGATGCCCGCAAACCAGCCAGCCAGGGAGAAGGCTGCCCTGGAATGTCAGAGGGGGGTCACCGAGCTGTTTGTAGGGCCAGCAGAGAAATGTCAGCAGCTACCTTTTTTGGGGAAAGTCAGAACTCCATCTGTGGGAAAGGATCCAGAGCAGGCCTGCTCCAGAGGCTCGGGTCTCAGTTTCCCCATAATCACTCCACAGTATCTATGGGGTCTGAATAACTTCAGTTATTGATTCAACAACATGGCTGCCTGCCCCTGAGCTGATAGCTTGGGATACAGTAAGGACAGAGCAAAGTCCTGTTTTGGGGGGACTGACTTTCTAGCAGAAGACAGATTCTCAGTCTTGCAATGAGCTAGAGGTAGTTGCCCCTGGCCCACACCCCCATCCACATTCTAGAGCTGGATGTGTTTCAGAATTCAGAATTCCAATTGTTTTTGGATTTGAAAATCTGATTCTGTGGGGTCTGGGCCCACCCATCTCCATCAAAAATAGGAGAACTGAGGTAGGAAGAGGTGGGGCTATTTACTTTAGGATGAATAAAAAGGTTCTGCTGGGCCTTGGCCTACTGAGGTCAGGTTTTGCCCCCAAATGAGGTTTGTTCGAGTATACAGAAAAGCCCTTGGTTTTCTGGGCTTTTTGGATTGTGGAGCTTAAGATTAGGAACTGAGTTCCTGAATGCTCTCCCCATTGCTCAGATGAAGAAACTGAGATCCAGGATGCGGGGCTCCCATACTAAAGCCCTCAGAACGAGCAAAGCCACAGGTGGGAATCCAGGACTCCAAACACAGAGCTGTCACTGCCAGGACCCTGAGAGGGAGAGCAGGAGGGGCTGAGGAAGGAAGCTTCCTCAGCCACATTTTGCCAGGAAGGAGTTAAACGTAGACTGGGCCCCTGCCAGTCCTCTGCACCCAGGGTCCTTGCAGGGCCTGCCTGTCTGGGGCCTGTTTACCAGGCCACGCTTGCATCACCAGCTTTAACGTGCAGTGCAAACACACTCACATTCTTGGGTCATGACAAATGCACAATAGAAGTGACATCATGCCCGGGGAGGAGTTTTACGCCGGCCTCCCTCTTGCCCACAGTCAAATCTGTTTCATTAGCACCCTTCACTGGAACTCTGGTCTACTCGTAAAACCAACTGCAGAAAATCCTATGGGTGGGGGCGTTGGGGCTGGAGTGTGTGTGTGTATGTTTCAAGGGATAAAAATAGCCCATGTAGGGCTCCTTTTGGGGTATTTGTGAGTACTAATGCACCATTGTTTATACAAATCGATGTCATACTGGACATTTTTTTTTTCTGGACTTGGCCTGGAGACGGGATGAGAGAACTCTAGCTTTTCCTATGGGAGGGAGACACGCAGACCAGGTAAAGGGACCATTTACATCTACTGCTCATTATATAGTTAAGGAAGGGGAAGTCCAGAGAGGGAAGGGTCCTACCAGAATTCACACAGCGAGGTTCCTAAGTTCCCACATCTCTCACATGAATTTTGCTGCATTTCCTCCATCCCACTTTGACTTTGCGAGTTGGATTTTTCAGGGCTCTGGAAAGAGAGATGCTTCTGTCTTGAGCTTCCTGGCTGTGTTTTGAGATCAGAGTAGAAATGATGGTGGTAATGGTGGTGGATGTGGAGTTGAGGTGGGGGCAGAGAGGTGGACTTGGGAACACAAGAGACCTCAACCTCAACTACCTCAAATTTGTTCCTCCCCCTGACAACCTGATATTCCCTTTTGTCCTCCTTTCCATAAAGCTTCACCTTTCACGGGTCTCCTTCCATGACTATTAAAGACTTACTGTCTCTCGCCTAGGGCTACTAGATTTTTAACAAACAAAACTAGGGGACACAGTTAAACCTGAGTTTCAGGCAAACAACAAATACTATTTTAGTGTAACTATATCCGCGCAAGCTCATAGAGTCACCTGGCAGCCCTGTTCTCCTCGATATCACTGTTATTATGCAGACGCTCTTCACTGCCTTCCCATCAACCTTCTTCTCCCTCCTCCTTCACTGAATCCTGATTTCCTCTGGACTGTGTCCCAGGAGACACCATGTCCAGGCCATGAATCATGATTAGACTCAGCTAGTCATGATAATCCTGTTCTCCTTTGCCTTTGCAGACTTGCTGTCAGGGATGATCTATCTGGTGGCTTTAGAATATGTCTGTAACTTTTTTTTTACATCCTCCTTTTGAAAAGGCAAGAACTCAGCTTCTCCTTGAATGTAGGCTGGACAGAGTGACTCATTTCAAAGAGTGGCTTCCAAGTCTGGGCCATTTTTGCATCTACCTTGCTTTCTTAGAGGATAGGAGCTGCCATGTTGTGAGGATACCCGATAGCCCTGTGCAGGGCTCACGGGGGAGGGACGGAGTCCTTCACGGGAGCCAGGCCCAATGTGCTGAGCAAGGCATTGAGTCACTTCAGAAGTGACACCAGCCAACTGAAGCCACCAGAGAACTGCAGTGTAGGCAACATTTTGGCAGTAGCACGAGCCAGAGAGATCTTTGTATTAATTATATCTTAAAATTTCCCTTATTTTATGATTTTTCCACATCTGTGGGGAGTCTTTCTGGCTGGGCATAGACAGCCCTCCCAGGTAATTCCCACAAACTAGTCTGTGAGGCCACTTCTCACATGCAAACCAATTAATTCTGAGCCCATACCCTCACCATCTCCTTATCTCTCACACACTGAGTCAGTATTTCCCTGCCTTAAGTTAACCCGTGATCAGCTCCCAAACAATGAAGGGCCACCCCTGCGCTCCAGATACCACTGGCCTCACTCCAACTATCTAGTCCTAAACTCTTTACCGTGCCCTGCCCAAAGAAACCCCAGTCAAAGCCATGACCTTGGCCTTCCCTTGCTCTTTTCTGCTTTCTAGTTGACATGGGTGCTCCTGCCTACGTAGCATGGCTCTTATTTCTGGGGGAACTGTGACATTAAATTTCATATCACAGCTCTCTTAGTAACAACCTGGACACCAGTCACCCCTGAAATAGCCTCATCCCTAGACACCTGACTCAGAGAAACTTTCAGTGATAGTAAATGTTTATTTCAGCCCAAAGTAACCAAGTTTTGGTAATTGTTTCACAGCAATGGATAACTAATACAGATGGTCACATGACCTGGTTAATGAGCCAGAGGGAAACTATTCTGAGTGCTTTCTAGGAAGTTTTCCTACAAGAGGATCAGAGGGAGAAGAGAGCTCTGTGCTATCATCTTCCCTGAACGAGGACAGTGCTTGCAGAAGTGAGAGTCACTTGGGACTAGGAGGCAGGGAAATTGAAGGATAGAGGAGTGAAAAAGTAGGAACCACCATTTAGCAGGTGGACCATCCGCATCACACTCTGTTCACACGCACACAATAAATGGCCTTTTTTTCTTGAAGCCTCTGTATCTTAAAACTTGCCGCTTAATGCATTCCTAACCAATATGAGTAGCAAACACCCAGCATCCCTTTTAACCGGGTCAATCTATGTGGTGACGCACTTACCTACAGTCTGAAATGAAGCTCAAAGGGCAATGGAGCATTCAAACGAAGACCACAATGCTACTCTAAAGCACAGAGTGAAGGTCAGTTTTTCTGGCCTTCACTCATAGTCTCTTCATTTTTACTTCAGCAACAATCTTAACCAGAGGCAATCCTAACAAGAGTTTTCCAGGCCACAGTAGCTTGGAAATCAAATTCAGTTCAATAATCAAACATATGCTACGTGAAAGCATGGTAGCTTTGCCCCTGCTGGGCACTGAGTACCCAGATGAGTTTTAAGCAGGAGGGCAACATGATCCTGCTGGTCTAGTAACTTGGATTTCGGGTAGAGTTGGAGCAAGCTGGAAAAAAAGGAAAAGAAAAGCGTTGCTAGTGAGTACTAATTTATTAATAAAATATGTATTTAAAGTGTTCTTTTTCAGGACAAATTACTCTTACAAATTGTTGCTAATTTTAGTTTCCAAACAGCTTTGACTTCCTGAGTCCTTTCAAGGTTTGCACAAGTGGAATTGTGTTCCTGGCCTGGATCTGAGTTCTGTGGAGATGCACAATGGAGCAATTCCAAGATACCCCAATGCACTGTCATGCCACCTCTGTCCTTCATAGGCAGAAATAGAAGGTCCAGGGGAGAAGGAAGCCCAGAGAGACACCGCTAGCGAGTCTCAGTAAAGACTAGAAGCCAGAACTCTCAACTCTCCCTTTCTGGAGGCAGTGAGGAAGGGACTGTGGCTTCTCTCCGATCACTCAAACATCTCCTTTTGTGAGGAAAGCCTTGAGTGAGTGTTGGGGTCTCCTCCAAGGTCAGGAAGCGCTGCCTGCCCAGGATTTCCTGTGTGTGGGAAAGAAACAGGATGAGCAGATAAATCCTTCAAGGCTTGTTTTCTCTCCCTGGTCAGTCCGCTGCAGCCTGGCCAACACAACCAGCTTGTTAACATGTGGTTTGTGTATTTCTAAAAGTCATCACAAAGGATGACTGTGCACCCATGGAGCATAAGGCTGGGGTGCTGTTTTGGTCCTCCCAGAATGAATCCTAAGACCAGTATTTAAGTGCAAAGAATTTATCTGGCAGGTGATCCCAGGAAATCCATACTGAGGAGTGGGGGAGGAAGGGCAGGGCAGGCAGCCGGCAAAGGAAATATTAAAAAGGCAGTGCCTGGGGTGGGCGACCAGGACACGGCCCCTGTGGGCAGCTCTCAGAGGCTGTGTAGAGCCTGCCTTGGTCACCCCAACCAAAGGGCTAGGAACTGGGGTATCTACTGCCCATTCCCCAACCTTTGTTCCTTGCGGGTTGCTTCTAGGGCTCTCCACTCTTGGCACTTCCAGCTTGTGTGCATGTGGATCGCGGTGTGCTTGAGGCCAGGACAGCAACCTCCAGGCCTGGACCTCCATTTTCAAGAAGCAGTCTTGGGTGGGTAAAGGTGGTTGTCTGGGGAGACATGGGTGGTGTCCATTCCAGGACCTGACCACTAATGGGTTTTACATTCACAGGAAAAGGAGGATGTAGGCCCTGAGACAAGTCTCCTCCTTCCTGGGGATGTGGAGGTTGGACACGGCACAATAGCAGGGCTTTTGCCTGTTTACTCCCATTACCCTCTTCTCACATCGGAGGATCACACTACTTTCCTGTGCAGTCAGCTAGTGTGCATGAACCCTCAAGCCTTCTCCTTCCACACTCACCTAGACCACATTTCCCAGCCTTCCCTGCAGTTAGGAGGGACCTCATTTCAGCCAATGAAGTGCAAGCAGAAGGGTTGAGGTCATAGAGGTCACAGAGACTTGAGCACTGTCCTTTTTCTCTCCATGGTGACCTTGGGGGCTACGTATTGCAAAAGACGAACATCTTCAGTGGTACTTTGGAGGAAGATGTCGCATAAATCAACACTCAAATCATTATTATTAGCTGGGGTTCTAAGAATCCACGGTGCTTTGTGGATTCACTGGTAGGGACAGCATGAGCAAAGGTCCTGAGGCAGCAAGGAGAAACCTAATGCAAGGAAGTCAGGACTAGAGATCAGGAGCATGGGAGACTGAGATGACAGGAAGAAGCATGGTTCTGATAAAAAAAATTTTGGGGTTTATGGGGAGAATTTGGTGGGTTTTGCTGTGGCTGGATATTGCCCTGTCTCCCTCCTTTTCCCTGGGGGCAGAGCACCATTTTAAGAAAACAGATTGTAACAGGAGAGGCTAAGCCTAGAATTTGAGAAAAAGTTGTTTGTATGGCTTGGATAGTTGTAGAGTTCACTGGCTCCCATGCCTGGAGTCCCCTGTCTCAGGATCAGAGCCCTGGTCTTCTCTGTCTTCCAGTCACAGCCCCTTTCACCCTAGAGCCTCATTTCCAGGTCAGTGGCCTGAATTTGGGGAGTCTTTTCTTTTTTCCCATAAAAGAACTGATGTGTAGGTCAGAAGTGTGGGGAGTGGGAGGATTCACCAGAGACTGATTGGGGAGCAGAACAGACAGATCTACTGAAATACACTGCTGAAGGGTGCAGTAGGTGAGGTAGGAGAGGTCTGCTGTGCCATGTGGGTCAGCTCCCTCACAGGGGATCAAAGTCAGGCCATAGCAGTGATAATACTGAGACTTAATCCTTAGAACACCAGTGGAAAATCTTAAAATCAGGTAACATAGACTCTCTAGGGCTGGGTTCCTCTCACCTTATTCAGATGACGATGGGCTCTTCTTTTCTTTTTTTATTAAAGATTTATTGATTTATTCATACAGAACTGGGGTATAGGCCAGAGGTGTAGAGGCAGTGAGAGGATTCACCAGAGACAGAGTGGGAAGCAGAACAGGCATACAGATGAAGTACACTGCTGAAAGGAAAAGCAGATGAGATAGGAGAGGTCTGCTGCACCATGTGGTCACCTCTGGGGCCGGGGATCGAACTTGCACTGAAGCAGCTGTGGCCAGCCTGCAGTGCTGCATCCTAGCCTGCTGTGCCATCAGGGAGGGCCATGACAATGGGCTCCTCTTATGGGCTAGCCTGGGAACCTCATCACATTATTTTGTTAAACCTCAAGTTTAGCTGAGTTAACTGAGTTAATAATGAAGTGTGGGGGCCAGGGTCCTGACCTCCGGGGCTGCTTTTCCCCTGCCCCACCTCACCCTACCCCCAGAGCACTGTCCTCTTGGGAAGCTAACCCAGCTGCATCCGTGGGAAGTATGGCCCTCACACCTAGCCCTCCCAGCCCTCTGAGGCCACAGGAAATGACCCTATTAGCAGCCACGAGCTGCTATCCAGAAGACAATGACAGAGGACCGGAAGCCCATTTGTCCCAGCTAGCTGCTCCCTTTGGGTGGATGCCAGTTGCTGGAAACACAAACTGAAGATTCAGTGGGAAAAAAAAATTTTAAAAAATGCAAACAAACAATCCTGTGGTCTTCAGCCAACTTTTGAGGTTCTGAGGGATTTTGTTTTCTTTATTTGCGTGCGTGTTTCAAACATAGATAAGGCTCAGAGAATCAAAGCATCTAAGGTTCGGAAGGTCAGCTGACCCACCCAAGCAGCAGGCTCCCCTGTGGCGTCTGTCCTCTTGTGACTGAACCCCACCTCTCCCACTGCTGTTAATCTCATCACTTGACTCTGATCACTGACCCACTCCACCTCCACTCACTACCTAGAAGCTAGGGAGCTCTTCTCAGCCCAAATTTGGTCACCCCCATATCGGGCACGGAAGGTCAGAAAGCAGCTGGGTCTTATTCTTTAGGTCTCAGCCCAAAAATGCAGCTTCCTTCAAGAGGCTCCCTGACCACCCTCTACAAAACAGCACTTCTCTATCATTCTCGCTCATAACACTCACAGCGCTTACTAGTCTGGAACGCTCTGGTTTGTTTACATGTGCGTGGTGCATAGGAGGTACTCAGTGAACGTTTGTTGACTGACCGGATGTTTTTCAGTGGTTGTGCTTTCAGATCTAAGTTGCTTCATATTTCATTGTATTTCTACAAACAGGATTAAATACAAACCATGCAAAGGGTCAGGAGGCAAATCATTCATTCATTCACTTGGGAGATGGAGCCTTAAGTAAGCAGTGATTCAGTCTTGGGGTGAAGACCCCTAACTAAAACTTCATGGAAGGGATTTGAAGTGAAGTTTCCATCAGAAGAGAAGCCAGGTGGGGTAGGGAGGCTCATTCAATTTGAGGGAACAGCCTGAATAAAGGTTTGAAATAAAGGTTGACCGGTGAACATGTTTGGAAAAGGGAAAGTATAATGGAGGGTGGAGTTTCCATTTTGGTCCCCCCAAAAGGCAGAGATCTGATCTGATCTGGGGCAGCACCCCAGGATGCTTCGCCTTATTTGCCAAAGTCCTGGAGGGGATGGGTGTGGGGGAGGGGCTGGAGGTGTGTGTGTGTGTGTGTGTGTGTGTGTGTGTTATGTTGCCCTGGAGGCCTTGAATGTCAAGCAGAGCAGTTTCCATTTCTATCTAAAAGCAGCAGAATTTCATAAAAATAACAATGCTGAGAAGTCTGAGATGCCATGGTTCCTGAACAATGTTCTCTAAGTCAGCCAGACCACCCTCATTTCCACCCCATGAGCTCTGGAAAATATAGTTGCCTGGGCTCTATCCTGCAACAGTGATTCTCTGTAAGTGGGAGTTGCAGCCTGGTCACCTACATTTTCACAATCTTTCACATGTTCTCATCAGTCCCCAGATCTGAAACCATGAGGCTGAGAGATGGAAGGTATTTCCCGAAATCACTCAGCCAGACAATGGCAGATGCACCTGAGCAGGCCTGTCTGTTCGCCTACATTTACCTGGATCATTGGCAGCACTCTCTGCCTAGTTCTTTTCTCCAGTTTTCTTTCCACTTGGTTGCAAGAATTTGGGCTTTGGCTCGGCCTGCCCCCCTCTTCCCCACCACACCCCCCACTCCTACTCTCAAAGGTCAGGTACCTCCCAGCCTCCCCAGGGCATGCCCATTTATGGTTCTGTTGTTCCAAAATGTGGCCAAATTTATAAACTCCTCTTCCTGGAGACGTGAAACAATTTGTGCAGAGTGCAACGCGGGGGCAGAGCTGGGAGCTTCTTCTGAGGCCTGGACTTCAGCCCTGGCCCAGGCCCAGTGAGCTCTGGATTGGACTGGTTCCAGCCTCTCCTTGGGCCTCAGTTTCTCCACCTACGAAGCAAAGAAACTGGTCTCTATCATGTCTTAGCTCCTCTTCAAGTCTAGACACCTCCAATTTACTGCTTACAAATGCCAGTTTCTAAAGGAAGGTGCTGGATTGGGGATAATCTCTAACCCTATTATGCTCTGTTTCTTTTCTTTCCTTCTTGTTTGCTCTTTCTTTTTCACTTAAACTAACAACAAAAAAAAAATTGCCCAAAGAATCCTCTTCCACTGTAAAGTAAAAGATACATCCCTCCAGCCACCAATGTCTCCTCTTTTCCCCCAAAGTATCTATTGCCGCAAATGTGCAGTGTCCAAGACAGGACTTTCTACATTTACTGAAGCGTGGGTTCGTGTTCATATGAGAAGGGTTTTATTTCATTTATTTTTAAAAACATGAATGGCAATTTATACAAGTTTGGACAAAATTCCCAGCTTGTATATTTTGCTTGGCATCTTTATTCACTTCATGTCTTATTCCTTTTCCCATACCAACCTCATCTTAAAAAACAAAACAAAACAATATTGCTGCTTTATTTATAATAGGAAAGACATGGAATCAATCCAAATGCCCAAAAGTAGATGACTGGATTAAAAAGATGTGGTACAGATATGCAATGGAATATTATCCAGCAATCAAAAAAAGATAAACACATGCCTTTTGCAGCAATATGGCTGGAGCTGGAAAAGATCATGCTTAGTGAAATAAGCCAAAAAGAAAAGGAAAAGTACCGGGTGGTTTCACTCATAGCAGGAGTATAAAGGAGCAGGTGAAAAAAAAAATAATAATAACGAACAGCTATATACCAGAGACATTTTATGGGAGTGGAGTGGGGAATGGGATCAAAAATGGAGGTGGAGGAAGTACACTGGAGATGGTGATGGCACATGGGTGAATTGGTGATGGGAAGCTCATGGGGATTACAACTGAGATGGAAAAAGTCACAAGATGATGTAAAAATAAATTATTTTATTATTTTCTTAAATGAGAAAAAACAACAACAAACTACAAAAAGCAGTTGGGTGGAGGTATAGTTAACATATTGTAAAATCCATCTATTGCATGCACAGCTCAAGGAATTTTAGTAAATTTGTAGAGCTGGGCAACAATCCCTGCAACTCAGTTTTACAACATTTCCCTTTCCCCCTACAAGTACCCATATTCCCGTTTGTGAGTCAGTCTTCACCTTCACCAGTCCCTCCTTCCCTGGCAAATACCCACTTCCACCTCTCCCTGTTCTCCCTACTCCCCGCTCCATTGATCTTTCTGTCTATACATATGGAGCTGCCTCTCCGGCCTTCCCTCAGCCGCCCCTATAAATGGAAATGTCCACTCCATGGCCTTTCACAGTGGACTTCTATTAGCATAAATATTTGGAGGTTCATCCACGTGGCAGGATATGTCTATATTTTGGCCTTCTATTGCTAATAAATCACTGGAGAGATACATTCCATTTTGCTTATCCATTTACTAGCTGATGGACTTTTTATGTGTTTCAGCTTAGGGCTAGTATAAATAACATTGTTATAAACAATCACATACAAGTCTTTTGTGGGTATCTGTTTGTATTTTCTTGAGTGGAGATTTTAATCTTAAACTTTTAAGCTGCTGTGGATTCCTCCGTTGGAAAAATCACTCTGATGTCATAACTAGCCCCGCATCAATGGGTACTTAGGTTGTTTACAAGAGGCCTTCATTCTCACAAGCCCTGACACCCAGAAACCCTCGTTCATACATCTTTGGGTACATCTTCAGGGAGAGAGATGGCTGAGCCACAGGTAAGTGCATTTATACATCTGTAGAATTGTTATCGAGTTATCCTCTGTGATAGTCTTGCCTCCTCTTCAAAGAAACAGGTAATGGAGAAAAAGGTAGAGAAAATCACTGCAAAGATACTACATCCAGACCCCATCACTCACTGGATGAGGATAAGGGGCTGGAGGAGGGGGTGAAATGCCACGATGGGGGAGCCATAACCTGGCTGAGGTCAGGCAGGAGAAAGAAGAGCCTGGGATAGGGACTAGAGCCTAGCCTGCCGGGTTTCTCCCTGGCCGGTCTGTTGTGTGATGAGCTGTCACTGAGACTGGTGAGCCATTTGACAGGAGTTGTAAATAAACTCTCAGAATCTGCACAACATGGCTTCTGAGCCAGCAATATGACTGAGGGATTAAGAATGTGGGTTTTGTTGGCCGGAGCCTCTAGTTCAAACCCCAACTCTGCCGTTGCCTAGTTCTGTGACTCTGGGCAAGTAAAAGATGTAAAAAAGGGATGTGACTTCACCCCCAATTAGGGGGTTTTCAGTTCAGGACAGGAGTGACAGCTCTCTGTCTCTGTTCTTCTAACCTTAATGTAGGAGCCTAATCCTTATACCCAGCTGGCCAGCCAGACATCTAACCATCACATTTAGATCAGGATAGAGGAAGAGGCAGCGAGAGGGCAGAGAGCATGAAGCAGTCCTTTCTCGAACAGCTACGCCAGATAGAACGGGGGTGGGAACAGATGGTGAGGAGACAGGGCACAGCTCTATTCCTTCCAGCTCCTGGGTTATCCCTATTCTGATTCATCAACAGAGAATTATCTTGCCTATTCTAGATCTTTATACAAATGTCATCACACAGTACATTCTTTTGGCTTTGGCCTATTTCACTCAACATTATGTCCATTCCATAATGAATTCCTGAATGTTTTTAAAAAAAGATTTATTTATGCATACAGAACTGGGGTACAGCCAAAGGTGTGGGGGGTGAGAGGATTCACCAGAGACAGCGGGGAGTAGAACAGGTAGATCTTCTGAACTACACTGCTGAGGGGAGCAGCGGGCAGGACAGGAGAAGTCTGCTGTGCCATGTGGGTCACCTCCTGGCTGAGGATCGAATTTGTGCTGCAGTGGCTGCGGAGAGCTTCATAGTGCTGTGCTTTAACCCGTTGCACCACCAGGGAGGGCCCCTCCTTTGTGTTTTTTAAAGTCTCCCTTCATCCAGGAGACAGTTGTCAACATTCAGTTTTTGATTAATTTTTTTCTATCATGATGTCACTCAACAGGTATCTTTTAAGCCCCTATGTGCTGAAGGTTGGCCAAACCCAGGGACTATGGCAGAGGCTGATATGGACTCTGAGTCTCTTAGGAAGTCTTCTGATATGACCCAAATCTTATTTGGTTGCAAGTTATGATCATGACAGCCCTACTCTAAGCTATCCTAGCATCAAGTAAAAATGCCTGGTGGACAGAGGCCGCACACCCAATGGGGCGGAACTCAGGCTCTGGTGTCCACAGGTGGGCACCTCTGTGGAAGTATGGAGGTGACTGGCTACAACTAATTCCTTGGCATGGGGCACTGTGAGAAGCAGCACCCTCCTCCACCCCCCCAACTTTTCTAAACCTTCACTGGTCCTATAAAGTAATGCCATTATATATACATTTTGCCAATGAGATGAAGAAATTTATCCCAGGTTGCACAGTTGGTGAGTGGCTGAACCAGGATTCAAGCCTAAGTCTATCGAGTATAATAAGCCCAAACTTTCCCTCTCTCTGCCCTGGGGAGTCGGCCCAGTGCACCCCTCCTTCATTTAATCTTTGACACAGTGAGGATGGGCCTAGAATTGCCAAGCACGATGACAGTAGCTTTTCTGTCTTTCTTCCGCTTTGGGGGTCAGCCCAGGATGTGTTCCTGGCTTTGGTTCTTGTCTGTTTTAGCTGTGAACCACATTGAGGGGGTGGGGAGAAACAGAGCTAACCCACAGCTGCCCAGCCCCAGCCCCAACCCCAACACTCTGAGCCTGAGTTCTAGTCGGTCTCACTGACCTCAGACCCCTCCATCCTGCCTGAGATTTCCTGAGGACTTCCTACCTTGGAGCCCTCCTGGGCTCTCCTTTCAAGCTTTTATAGCCCAAACAGCAGCATTTTCCTAAGGGACAGTCTTCTAATTTTACGGGCACGAGGCTGCTCATCTGAGCCAGTTCTTCCTGATGCCTGGACTCACCAGCCAGTTCCTAGTTCCTGCTCCTGAATGCGCCTTTCATTTTAACGGCTGGTTTGTGAAGGACACATGCGTTGGTTTTTCCAAAGATGTAAAACCTGTTAGGAGAAAGATGTGGTTCCAAGAAATAGTTAAGTTTTCTCCGTAGCAGCCAATTTTCCAGGGAAGAAAGTATGTCAATCTTATGGTATAATTGAGTGGCTTTCAAAAACTTTTTTAAGCACATGAACCTTTTGGCAGAGGCTACTTCAAGCTGAAGCTCAAAGTACAAATGGTAAAAAGGAAGCTTCTGTGAAAGGAGGAGGAGGGAGGGGTATCCAGGGGCCCTGCAGCCCTTTCTGGGTTCATTCTAGCCCCAGCCACTCACTTCTCCATGAAACTTGCTACGCTGGCTGTGGAACCCAGTTTGAGAACCTCTGACAGCATCCTGGCCAGGAGTCAGAATCTCGGGCCTGAGTCTCAAGTCATCCTTGAAGAGTGTATGACCTCATGAAAGGAAATAAGCTTTTTCTGGGCTCAGTTTTCCCATCTGGGAAATGGTGTGGTTGGAAGAAATATCTCCGAGAATCTTTTCCAGCTTGAAAATGCTGAGTTACAGGGGAACTTCCATTCTAAGGTGGTGAACTGTTGGAAATGTGAAGATTTTGAGAAAAGAAAGAGTTCTCTTGTTTGAGGCGATCCAGTGACAAACCACCTGCTATAAAAATATCACCCAGAATAGAGTTGCTGTGGGCATCCTTGAAGCAATTGTAGAACATGACCTACAGCTTCATTTATTTCATTTTCAGATATAGGTCATGCTAGATCATTATGCTGTATGCACTTTAAACTTATACATTCTGTGTGTCAATTGTATTTTAGTAAAGCTGAAAAAAAGAGGGGGGGGCCTTCCCTCATGTCCTAGGATTTAAGTCTCAGAGTTATCACTAGTATGGCCTGAGTTTGATCGTTGGCCGGGGGGTTGACCCACATGGCTATCCTGCCTGCTGCTCCCCTCAACAGTGTATTTCAGTAGATCCGCCTGTTCTGCTCCCCACTCTGTCTCTGGTGAACCCTCTCAGCCTCTGTACTCCTGGTCTATACCCCAGTTCTCATATGCATAAGTGAATAAAATAAATCTTTTAAAAACGAATATTATTCAAGAAATACCACTCCCATAGCAAAGCAAAAAGTCACTACTGAGGGTAAAGGAGAAGAGGGAAAAAGTCACTAATGTGTTGCTGTATCTGGCAAGGGAAACATTCTAGGACACAGAACATAGGCTGAAGATGTCCCATGTTCTCCCATCCATGTGATTAACTTCCTGATGCTCAATACATGAAACACCAAA
Organism: Condylura cristata; assembly: GCF_000260355.1. Classification (NCBI taxonomy): domain Eukaryota; kingdom Metazoa; phylum Chordata; class Mammalia; order Eulipotyphla; family Talpidae; genus Condylura; species Condylura cristata. Next base: position 9,919,389 of record NW_004567130.1, on the reverse strand, counting down.
TACAGAGTAAGGAAAAGTCACACCAGACATTAATAAAGACATTTACTGAACATTTACTGTTTGAAAAACAAAACAAAACAAAACAAAACACACCCATCTAGCTAAGATCCCCAAGTGCTCCACTTTGCCCAGGGGCTTCTCAGAACACAGGACCTGAAGTGTCCAAACCAGCAAATCCCAGGCAATCCTGAATGATCTGGTCTCTCCGCATGCAGCCGTTGCCATGGTGCCAGACACTGCTCCAAACATTTTTCACTTGCGAACACTTTTCATCTGCATTACAACCCTATAAGGTAGGTACTATTATTATCTCCATTTTATACATCCACAGGGGACACAGTTGCTCAAGGAGACTGAGTAGCTTTTCTAAGCTCACACACCTCGCTGGAGGCAGAGCCAGTGAAATATACCCAGTGTGGTCCCTGTTGTAACTGTTACCTCACATTGTCTTGATCCTCAGATGTCTTAGGGGCTAGGGTCAGCTGGGCACTGAAGAGACCCAGCCCTAGTTCACTGTGTGATATTGATGGGCTCCTAGACTTTCTGGGAAGTCCTGTCTTCTTTGGTGAAACGAGGGGCAGAACTGGACAGGGAATTCCCCAATTTTTAAAGGTAGTAGAAAAAAATTTTTTTTTAAGATTTATTTATTTATGCATAGAAGAAATGGCATATAGGCCAGAAGTGTAGGGGTGTGAGAGGATTCACTAGAGACAGAGTAGGGATCAGAACAGGCAGATGGGCTGAATTACACTGCAGAGGGGAGCAACCCGTGAGACAGAAGAGGTCTGTTGCTCCTTGTGGGTTAATTTCCTGGCCGGGGATCGCCTAGTGCTGCAGTGGCTGCTGAGAGCTTCATGGTGCTGCGCTTCTTAGCCTCTACGCCACCAGGGAGGCCCCTAAAAGTAGTAGAATTTATGAGACAATGGGGACCCAATATAAAAAAGGGTGCAGAGTCACAAAGTTTACATCTTCATTGTTTAGCTAAATATTCTATGTGATGTACAAAATTTCTGAAGCTCTCCCTTCCAGAAGCAGAGTATAAACCCTTGTGGTTTAATTGCTCTCGAAGGGCCTTTACAGTTTTAAAATTATGTCTAACATTTAATTCAAACATCGTGCTGCAAAAATATTTGAGCTGCATAAAATTTGCCAGGCAGCACTGAGGCATCCGAAACCCAGGCCAGGGTTTCTCTACTGTGACACCATTGTCATTTGGGACTGGAGAAATCTTTGCTCTGTCCTGTGCATTTGAGAACGTTTAGCAGCATTCCTGACCTGTACTCATCAGATGCCAGTAGAGCCGGCCCAGTTGTGACAGCCTAAAATGTCTCCAGATGTTGCCAATGTTCCGTGGGGGTAAAATTCAGCCATGGTTAAGAATTACTAAGCTAAGCTAGTAAAGATCTTTCATTTCATGAACATATATTTCCTAGAAAGGAGCAGAGAATATACTAGCAAAATTATCAGAGAGTAATAAATATCTAATAAAACTAAAATGGGGTGATGAGACAGGATTACTGTTTTTTGTTTTTTTTTTGTGAATGCACAAAGAAAGTGTCTCTGAGAAGGTGATACTTGATCTGGAACCAGATGTCTGGGGAAAGGAGCCAGTTAGATACAGATCTGGAGAAACAAGGCTTCAGTCTGAAGAAACGGTGAGAGCAAATATTGAGAGACTGGACTTACTTGGTTAAGAAACAATTTGATAGCAGCATTGATTTGGAGAGATGGAGTGGGGAGAGGTGAGCTGAGGGGGGTGCAGAAGGTAGGTGGAAATGAAAGGGAGCAGATCCTGAGGCCTCCTAAACCAGGAGAAGGAGCTTAGATTTCATTTGTTAAGATTATCATCTGCGGGGCCTCCCTGGTGGCACAACAGGTTAAAGTGCAGCACTGCAAGCTGGCCGCAGCCGCTTTACTGTGAGTTCAATCCCCGCCCCTGAGGTGACCCACATGGCGCAGCAGACTTCTCCTGACCTGCCTGCTGCTCCATTCAGCAGTGTACTTCAAGGATTTGCCTGTTCTGTTCCCAGCTGTGTCTTGGGTGAAACTTCTCACCTCCCCTGCACCTCTGGCCTGTATCCCAGTTCATATGCATAAATAAATAAATCTTTAAAAAAAAAACTTCCAAAAAAAAGAAAAAAGATTACCATCTGCTATGGGCTCCCAGGTTAGGTGGGAGGGACACAAATGTGAATTAGTTAACTTGGTAGCCCAAGAAGGTGAGGCAGTTCATTCTATCTGGGATGAGTCTAGGAAGGTTTCCTGATGGAGGTGACATCAGAACTCACTTTTAGAAAAACCAAGAATCTTTTTTCCCTATATAATAGTTTATTTTTACATCATTTTGTGCATTTTCCATCTCAATTGTAATCCCCTTGGGCTTCCCATCACCAAATCACTCATGTGCCAACACCATAATCCAGTGCATTTTCCTCCCCCCACTGTTTTTGATCCCATTTCCCACTCCACCCCATAAAATGTCTCTGGCAAATAGCTGTTCATTATTATTATTTTTTTTCTCCGTTATACTGCTATGAGTGAAACCATCCGGCATTAGAAAAAACAAGAATCTTTTATGTGGAGAAAAAGGGGGCAGCAGAAATTCTTTCTGCACCCTATACAAGTGATTCTTTATGCAAATTGTTAAGTTACTAACTCCTGTTCCTTTCCCCAGAGATGCTGAGACCCAGCAATCTGTATATATAATGAGCATTGTAAGATTCTGATGCAGATAGAGGGGAATCCCACTTTGAGAGTGCTCTGAGGTGTTCATACCATTGTCTACAGTTCAGTGAAGTTTTCACTGAAGTGTTGTGTACTAAACTTAAGCGCAAAGGAGAAAAGTAAGGGACCCTGTCTCTGCCTCTATGACTGCAGTTTACTTCCTTCCCTCCTATGAGGAAACAGAGACCGGGAGGGGACAATGACTCTCCCAGCCACACAGCTCAGCAGAGGTCCAGCTGAAGACTGAATTCAAGCCTGGGACTCAGGTCCAGTGCTCTCCCCGTTGATTAGCCACATTCAGGGTACTCTTCCCTGGAGGATCCCTGTATACATACTGTCCAAGAAATGGCCACCTATATGAAAATCAGCTCTGACTTATACTAGAGGGAATCACATAAAGCTGAGCAGGCCAGTTGCCAGACAAGACAGTGGGTGCTACCATAGGGCCAGGGATGTGCAAGTGCCCCAAATGCTGGCTGTTTTCCTTCCGCCTTGACACACATGGAGACGAAGAGAAAAAAAACCCATAAAAATGTTCAGACTGCAGGAAATATGTTGGCAACTATCAGAAGTGTGGACAGGGGCTCTAGCAAGCGCAGACTAGTAGGAGGCAGCTAGCGCCAGGAACGAGGGTGGGCCTGACTGCGTGGGTGACCAAGAGCCTTCTTTTCCTGAAATCCAACTCCCCTTCCTTGTTACACTCAGCACCTTTGCAGCTGGGACCCCACAAAATCTAGAGTTGGAGTTGTGTAAGTGGATTTTAAGCACGTCATCATGTAAGTTTGTGATCATAAAAGTGTGTAGTTGTGCCAGTGGCAAGCGGGTGATTGTGCCAATGACTAAGTAGACGAAAAGGTAAAAATGGAGGAGGGTTAGCAGAGGAGCAAGTAAGTGTGGAATTGTTAGTACGTGAGACTGTATAAGGCCTATGTGCAAGGAAGCAAACAGGTACAGAGGTAAACAAGTAGGCAGGTAAATGTGTAAGCATATAAATGAGTAACTAGGTCAGGAAGCAAGCATGTGTGTAGGGTTTCCCACACCAACAAGCAAATCTCATAAACGTGCTTCAACAATAATTGTAAATTCTCTTGAAATGGAAAAATAGAAAGTATTACAAGTTATAAAAAGGAACCAAATAGAATTTATAGAACTGAGAAGGGAAATAACCAAAATAAGAACTTTGCTTGATGGGCTCATTAGTAGAGCGGAGATGACAGAGGATTGAATGACTGAACTACACTTCACCTCATCATTTTAAATCATATTTTATGGTTGAAGCAAAAGTTATACTACCATCTGAGGTGGTGCACAATGTGTGCAGGGAAAATACTTAAGATAATTATACTTAAAATGTCAGAGTAAATAGATCATCATGTATGGTTTCTACACTTGATGATTTAGTAAAACACTGACTGTGATGAATTACATAATTATATGGTAAAACAGAATAATAACCAATAAAGCTACCAAAAGTAATAAACTTGAAGCTATAAATAAATCAAATTAGAACTCTAAAAAATGTTTTAAGAAATCCCTTCACATGAAGACAAGTAAAAGTAACAAAGGATGAGAAACAAGGAAAGAACAGAAAACTAATAATGAAATAGCAAGCTTAAACTCATACATCAATCATTGCTTTAAATGTAAATGGCCTAAATATACTGATTAAGAGTCTGACATTGAGAGATGCTATTATATGCTACATCATGACGTTCCTTCCTCTCCAGCCCAGGTTCCTGGCAGCAGCATCTGCAATATTGATGCCCAAGAAGAACCAAATTGCCATTTATGAACTGCTTTTAAGGAGAGAGTGATGGTGACAAAGAAGGAGGTCAATGTGCCTAAACACCTTGAACTGGGGACAAAAATATGCCCGATTTTCATGTCAGTAAGGCTGTGCAGTCTCTCAAATCGTGAGACTATGTGAAGGAATAATTTGCCTGGAGACTTTTCTACTGGACCTTACCAACAAGGGCATCTAGGATCTCTGTGACTAGCACTACCTGCCCCCCTGTGATGGTGCCCACCACCTGTGCTTGAGCCATCCTGAAACTGGAAGGCCAGGACCCAAAGATCTGGAGGGTGAGCAAACTGCAAGACTCATACAATAAGAAGGCAAAAGACACTTACAAAACTGCCTGTTTTGCCCCCTGGTGTAGATAAGAAATTTGATGCTGGAGCTGAGTCAGCAATTAAATTCCAGTTTAGGGATGGATTTGGTTGTGGTTAGGAAAAGCCACTTCAGTAAAGTAAGAGATAGTTTCTGTTAAATAAACCCATTGCCTGAGGAGGTGGAGGGGGAAAGACACATTGGCAGAATGGGTAAAAATTATGAATGAATTCAGGCAATTCATTTCAAATATAATGATATAAGTAAGTTGCAAACAGAGAAAGATATATCATACAAACATTATTTCTAAAAGGAAGAATAATCAGTTTTATGTAAAAGCAGCAAACATTGACCACTTATATCATACCATGTGTGCCAACCCTTCCTTCCTCTCTGCTACTTGGTGAGTTGCAGAGATGGTTGTTATCACTATTTATAAGGAATGACATACAGATATTTACAATAGTATAACCACTACAGTCTAGCTCTAAAATCCACATTTGTGGTCCCTCCCTGATGGCGCAACAGGCTAAAGCACAGCACTATGAAGCTAGCTGTAGCCACTGAAGCACAAATTCAATCCTCAGCCAGGGAGCTGACCCACATGGTGTGGCAGACCTCTCCTGTCTCACCAGCTGCTCCCCTCAGCAGTGTATTTCAGTCCATCTGCCTGTTCTGCTCCCCACTCTGTCTCTGGTGAAGCCTCTCATACCCTGTACCTCAGGCCTGTACTCCAGTTCTTGTATGCATAAATAAATACATCTTTAAAAAAAATAAACTCCACCCTTGTAGCCATTGAACTCTGTTCCACTATCAGTGCTGGCTACTAAACCTTTTGCCACTTAAAGTTTTAGGATCTTCATTAAGACCTTCATCTCACTACCATTATGGATGAGTCTTTGACAAACTGGTTTGACAAATAACATTTGCAAAGCACTTCCCAATCCAAAAGTATGTTCTGAATATTCTTTAATCTCTCCTTGGTCCCATTTTTTTCTTCTTCTGTTCCTCTGTTGACTTGAATTGAATTCTTTCTCTATTATATACCTGTTTCAGGTTTAATATCATTGAGACAGATGACTTGCTGTTTCTGATTATTAGGGAGAAAAAAAGGACAATACATAATGATAAAAGTGTAAATATACCAAGAAGATAAAGCAATCTTAAATACATGTGCAGCAACAAACAGGGCTACAAAAACATGTACAGAAAAAACGGAAAGACTAAGTAGGCAAATCCACTATTATAGTTGGGAATATTAACATATAACCTTCAGCCATTGATTGAACTACTAGCCAGAAAATCAGAAAATATATGGATGTACTGAAAACCCCCTTAAGGGCCCTCCCTGGTGTTGCAACAGGTTGCAGTCTTGCAGGCTAGCAGCAGCCACTTCAGTGAGAGTTCGATCCTTCTCCCCAGAGGTGACCCACATGACCCAGCAGACCTCTCCTGTCCGGTCTACTGCTCCCCTCAGCAGTGTACTTCATAGATCTGCCTGTTCAGCTCCCCACTCTGTCTGTCTCTGGTGAATCTTCTTACCCCCTGCACCTCTGGACTGCACCCCAGTTCTTGTATATAAATAATCAAATCTTTAAAAAAAAGTGAAACTGAAAACAATGATAGCAAACCAAATAAATCAAACAAAAAGCCATTTCTTTGGGGAAAATGCCAATAAAATTGACAAACTTCTAGCATGACTGACAGAAAAATCACCAATATTAAGGTGAAATGTAGGTTAGCCCAACTGATCATGTAGCTATAAAAGTATATTAAAGGGATACTACAAGTAATTTTACACTTAGAATAAATAGACCAATTGTTTGAAAGCCATGAATTACCAAAATTCAAAGTGAAATAGATCATTTTAATAATTTTACAATTAATAAAGACATTGAATTTAAAATTTCCCAAAAATATATGTGTGTGTGTAGATTTATTTATTTATGCATACAAGAATTGGTGACATATATATATATCCAGGCCCTGAGCATTTCATGGGAGAAAGAATGAATTCCTAACTCACTTTATGTAGCTTGTATCATCCTAATGCCAAACAAAAAAACAGCTCAAAAAGAAAAAACTATGGTGGTATAACATGTCTTACAAATTAGGATGCAAAAGTTCTCAAAACAAAATTTTAGCTTATTAAATGCAAAAATACATAAAAGTAATATGCATGACCAAGTGATATTTATTCAAGGTATGTAAATTTTGATTCATTGTTTGAAAATAAACCAATGTAACCCACATTGCATTTGAAATTATATACTTGGAGATTAGTATTACAAAACATGAATAAAATCTGTCTGATGAAAATTTATTTTCTAGTGAAACAAATTTGTTTCTAGCAGAAGATGAAGTCTGCCTACTGAAAATTATAAATTTATGAGTAAAGAATTAAAGAAGACCCAGATATTGGACAAATTTATCAACGGTATAGATTAGAAAACTCAAATAGTAAAAATGTTTCTCCTTCCTTTTGTTTGTAACAGGGTGGTCCCCAGGGAAAGGGGAGGTTCCAGGTTCCCTGCCCCACCCAAGGGAGGGTGGAGCTGAGTAGGGAGAAGAAGCTGGAGAGGAGACTGGGGAAGGCAGGAAGAAGGATGGAGAACAGGAGACCTGGAAGAGGCGCACAGAGCAGACATGTGAAGAAACTGCACTTGCCTTTTTGACTGGCTGAAACAGACCTGGGTGAGAGACCGTGGGGAGGTTGACAATGGCAGCTTTTATTGTGATTTTGATTTTGCGGTTTTCCTTCCAGACTTGTCTGGCCCCTTCTGCCCCTTTCCTATGAGTCCTCCCCAGGAGGTGCCTTAGACGGTGGCAGGTGTTTGGGCCTCACTTGCCCTGCTTTGGGCCAACCCTGTTTGGCTGGGCATCTACCCATGAGGGGAAGGGTGCTTGATTCGGACATTTTGTTCTTCCCCGCTTCTGTATTGCACACTAATTGTATTCCTTTCTGTTAAAGGTCAGATGCATTAGAGTATGTTTTGTCTTGACGTAGTGGATGTCAGCAGCTATTTAGAGCAGGCAAGTTTGGGGTTTCTGGGGTGCCCCTCACCGTGCCCTATAACATATCTATGTATATTTAACAAAATTATTATCAAAATCTAAGCAAATATTTTTAGAGATGGAGATGAGCTTATTCTGAAATTTTAATGGGAAAGAAAGAGCTCTATTATTTACTATGGCATTAACTGTAAAATCTAAATTTAATAATTTAGACAGTTTTTAAAAAGAATAAAGTACGAGAATCACTTTTCCCAATATTAAGTCCTACTACTTAGCTACAGGAACTGATGGAAGTATAGACATATAGATCAAAGGAAGAATAGAGACTCCAGAAGTAGAACCACACAATGATGCCAATTAATTTTTGACAAAGAAACAAAATGCAATCCACTGAGGGATAGTCTTTACAATACATGGTGCTGAAATGGCAAAAATTAAAATAAAAAAATTTATTTAAGTGTACAAGAACTGGGGCCTAGGCCAGAGGTGTGGGAGGGAGCAGTGAGAGGACTCACCAGAGACAGGATGGTGGATTGACTGAAACACACTGCTGAGGGGAGCAGCGGGCGGGTCAAGATCGAGTCTGATTTCACGAAACAAAATGATTTAGTTCACTTACATCAAGGGTTATTTTCTAGGGAATTTGAGAGAATTACGTGCAGCAAATGATTAAAAACAAATACTGGACATTTACCTAGCAGACAGTTTGAGAGCCTAAAACAATTTTAAAAACCAGTGGACATTAGTAAACATCTTGAGGGATATGAGGTTAAGAGGTAGCTGGGAAAGGAAAGGAAGGGAGTTCAGGGACGGTGGTAGGGGGAAATAAATAAAATAATAAAAACAAACAAACATAATTAAAAAAAAAAGAAAAAAGAATGTGCAAGTGTTTGAGGAAATTCTGAACAAGATGTTCCAAAGATATTTTAAGCAAATGCTGTTCTCAAGGGAAGAGCCTCCCAAAGTACCTTTTTTGAATTTCTTTGCATTCATTTTGATGTATGTGTTTTGTCATGTTGGGGTATCTTAAAATGAAATTGTATTGATTTATGGTAACATGTCATTTATTTAGCACTTTGAAGGAGGGATAGATAAACTTTTACAAGAAGGACTCCCTAAAAGTCATTAGAGTTAAAAAGTCAAAATGCTATAGCCTCTCTGGAAAAATTTCTTCTGAAACTTAAAATGAACTTTCCATATGACCCAACTATTATATTCTTAGGCATATACCCCAGAGAAATTAAAACTTATTTTCATGTAGAAACATATACACAAACATTCATAACAACTTTATTCATTATACCCCCCAAACTGGAAGCTACCCAAAAGTCTTTAGTGGGTGAATGGTTAAACAGGGTGAATGTTAAAACAGATGGCTACATCTGGAGCTAGGAAATATCACTCAGCAATAAAAGCAACAAACTATTGATACATGAAATAACTTGGGAAAACCTCTAGCAAAGTCCGGGGAGTGAAATAAAGCCAGCTGCTCTATTTACTTGACACTTGTGACATAGCCATTGGAGATGAGGGTAGATTAGTGGTCGCCAAGGGGGAGGAATGGGGCGTGGGGTGGGTGTGGCTATGGAGGGGGCAGGAGGGAGTCTCGGAATGGTTCAGCAGTGCAACTGCACAGGGCTACACACACGCACGCACACACACACGCACAACTGCAGAGTGACTTCTGGAGATTGTACCAAAATCGATTTCCTGGTTTTGGCATGTAACAGTGTGGTTCCCCAGGGAAAAGGGAGGTTCCTGTTTCCCTGCCCCATCCAAGGAAAGCTGGAGCTGAGCAGGGAGAAGCTGTGGAGAGGAGACTGAGGGGAGGAAGGAAGATGGAGAGCAGATAGGCCTGGAGGATGCACGTGAGCAGAGACATGTGAAGAAGCTGCATTTGCTTCTCAGCATTGGGGTGGTACCAGTGACTCCGGGAACATGGAAGGAGACACTTGAAACAGACGTGGGTGAGACACCCATGGGGAGATTAACACCACTGTTATCTTGATTTGATCTTGTTCTTTTCCTTCCAGATTTGCCTGGCCTGTTCTGTCCCTTTCCTGTGAGTTCCCACCAAAAGATATCCTAGATTTTTGGACAGGTTTTGGGCCTTGGTGGACCTGTTTTGGCTGGACATTTGCCCAAGAGGGGATGGGTAACTTTGTGTGCTTGATTTGCAAACTACTTTCTGTGTCTTTCTCTTCTCATCTCTTTATTGCACACTTCATTGTATCAAAGTTTCTTTCATTAAAGATCTTATGCATGAAAAGCCGGTGGATGGATGCACTGATGGCAGGTGGAGTCCTGGGGTGCCTCTTATCCCAGGGGATGGTAACAATACTACATTACAGTTTGCAAGATGTTGTCACTGGGGAGATTGGATTAAGTGTGCATGAGTCTGCCTTTCACACATCTTTGTAATTTCCACTCAATATTCAGAACAAAACTTTTTCAAAAAGATTTATTTATTCATACAGAACTGGGGCACAGGCCAGAGGTGCAGGGGCAGTGAGAGGATTCACCAGAGACAGACTGGGGAGCAAAACAGGCAGATGTACTAATATACTGCTGAGGGGAGCAGTGGGCAAGACAGAAAAAGTCTGCCTCGCCATGTGGGTCAGCTCCCTGGCTGGGGATTGAATTTGTGCTCAAGCGGCTGTGGCCAGCCTCATAATGATGTGCTTTAACCTGTTGCACCACCAGGGAGGGCCCCCCAATTTTTTTAAAAAGTGATTTGAGGGCCCTCCCTGGTGGTTCAACAGGTTGAAGTGCAGCACTGTGAAGCTATCTACAGCTACTATAGCCTGAGTTCAATCCCCGGCCAGGGAGCTGACCCACATGGCACAGCAGACCTCTCCTGTTTCACCTGCTGCTCCCTCAGCAGTGTATTTCACTTGATCTGCCTGTTCTGCTCCCCATTCTCTCTCTGGTGAATCCTCTCACCCTCTCCACCTCTGGTCTTTACCCTTATATGCATAAATAAATAAATCTTTTTTTAAAAGTGAGTTGATTTAAGTAAAAATATTAAGCAAGAAGGGCACAGATATGACAAAAAACCTTGAAGATGTTAACGTAAGGGGCTATTTGCAATACATCATAGAGATTGAAAGGGTGCAGGGCTTGGGGTCAAATCCCATCTGTGACTTACAAGACCTTTGGCCAATCTTTGTCTCAGATTCCTTATCTGCAAAGTGGGAAGAATCATGCCCACTTGAGGGACTGTATGAGGCTCACAGGTGAGTGGGTATCCTGAAAAGGCAGGTGAGTTCTGATACAGTGTGTAGGATGTGAGATCAGGAAGCATCTGTCTCAGGAGGAATTTCCTGCTTCACCCACCCTGGGACCAGCCCCTAGGTTTGTTTGACTCCAGTGGTTCTGAATCATCTGAAGTGGGTGGAAGGAGCTGTAGGAGGCAGGGTTGGTTGTGAGGGCAGCTTGAGAAGACGCAGCATGACTGTTCTGTTCTTGTGTCCAAAGTCTCCTCAGATCAGTCTGAGGTGATTGAGAATGATTGTGCCAGTGTAGACTTGGCACAGAGGAAGAGACAGCTGCCTTAACTCAGCACGTACTCAATGGCCCTTCATTCCCACCCATCAAGAAACAGGAAAAATTTGCCTTTTCTCTTAATTTCTTCAACAAGACATGGGGGAGAAAACAGCCTTGGTTATCTTGGGTTAGGCAGAATTCTTAGAGAGCTATCAAAATGATGATCTACAAAACATAATATCATATGTTTTGATATCATGTTATGATATCACTATGATATCATAATATCATTTGTTGAAGCTCATAAATTGAGCTTCAACAAAATATAAACTTTATCCTATGAAAGATATGTTTGCTAAAAGATAAAAAGACAAATTACAGATTGGGAAAATATTTTGAGCTCACTTATTTGACTTGCATCAACAATATATAACAATATTACACACATACATATGCATAACTGGAGAATGAGTTCTGTATATTGTACCAAACTCTAGTTCCCAGTTTTGATGCTGTAACAGGGTGGTTCCCATGGAAAGGAGAGATTCCAGGTTCCCTGCCCCATCCGAGGAGGCTGGAGCTGAGCAGGGAGGAGGAGAAGCTGGAGAGGAGCCTGGGGAAGGAAGGAAGGAAGGAAGATGGAGAGCAAGGAGGAGCCCTGGAGGAGGCGCGGGGAGCAGAGACGTGAAGAAGCTGCACTGCTTCTCAGCCTTGGACTGGTACCAGGGACTGAGGGGACATGAAAGGAGACACTTGAAACAGACATGAGTGGAGACTGGTGGGAGGCTGACAAAAGACCAATTTTTGCATCGTATAATAAGATAAAGAATGCAACTTAACTATCCAGTAACACATAGTATGGCTTATACACCATGACCAAGTGGGATTTATCCCAAGAGTACGAGGTTAGATTAGCATCCAAAAATCAATTAATGTAAGGCATAATATCAGAACAAAACTAGCTGACTATTTCAATGAATAAAGAAAAGCATTTGATAGAATCCAGCACTTTCTCATGACAAAACACTCATTGTAGTAAGTATGGAAAGGACTTCCCTAACCTGATAATGGGTATCTCTAAAAAAATCTATAGTTAATATCACACGAATGCTGAAAGAATAGATGCTTTCTCCCTAAGATCAGAAATAAGACAAATGTCACACTTGTCACTGTTATTCAACGTTGTAGTTGTTCTAAGCAGGAAAATTAGGCCAGTAAAAGAGCTGAATTGGAAAGGAAAAGGCAAGTCTGTGTCTGCAGATGACATGATTTGTGTTTAGAAAAGCCTAAGCAATACAATTAAAAAACTGCTATTAATAAATGCATTCAGCAAGACTGTAGATATGAGACCAATATGCAAAGTTATTGTTTATCTGTATGCTTGAAGTTAATAGCCTTAAAGTGAAATTAAGTAAACAATTCTATTTATAATAGCATCACAAAGAATAAAATACTTAGGATTTTTAAAACAAAAGATGTGCAAAGTGTACTCTGAAAACTATAAAACTTTATTTAATGAGGGAAGATATAAAAATATGGAAAATAATGTGATCAACACAATTTCTATTAGAATCTAGCTGTAATTAACAAGTTCATTCTAAATTTCACATGGGATTTCAAAGGACCCAGAATAATGAAAACAATTTTGACAAAGAATGCTAGAGGATTTACATTTCCTGATTTCAAAACCTACTAAAAGCAACAATAATCAATAGGAAGAACCTATAGATGAATGATACAGAACTGAGAGTCCAGAATAGACCCATGTGTCTGTGGTCAACTGATTTTTTTAGAAAGTGCCAGTGTTATTCATGGGAAAATAATAACCTTAAATAAATAGTGCTGGGATAATTGGATAGCCACAAGAAAAAGAATAAAATTGAAACCTTATCTTAAACCATATGTAAAGTTTATTTAAAAATATGTCAAATTCATCAGTGAAAAACATTTAAAAAAATATGTCAAAGACCTAAGTTTAGGAACTGAAAATATGAAGTTTTTAGAAGAAAATATAGGGTTAAATCTTCTTCCTTTTAGATTTGGCAGTGGATTCTTGAGGAATAAAAGAAGGATAGCTGAATTGGACTTAATAAAAATTAAAACCTTTTGCATTTCGGGGCCCTTCCTGACGGCGCAGCAGGTTAAAACGTAACACTGAGAAGCTAAGGCCACTTCAGCATGCATTCGGTCCCTGCCCCAAAGATGACCCACATGGCCTGGCAGACCTCTCCTGACCCGCCCACTGCTCCCCTCAGCAGTGTGCTTTGTCAGTTGGCTTGCTCTGCTGCCCACTCTGTCTCTGGTGAATCCTCTCACTGCCCCTGCACCTCTGGCCGGTACCCTAGCTCTGTATGCATAAATAAATAAATCTTTAAAAAAAATCTTTTGCATTTCGAAGGTCACTGTCAAGAAAGTGAAATGACAACCCATAGAATGGGAGGAAGTATTTTCAAATCATATATCTGACAAGGACTTATATCTACAATGTATAAAGGATTTTTAAACTTGATAACGGAAGACCAATAATTTAATTTAAAAAAAGGGTAAAATTGACTGCGTTTTTCTCTGAAAGAGAGATACAAATAGTCAATAAAAACTCAAGATACTCAAATTCTTTAGTCATTAGTAAAATGCAAATCAAAACCATGAAATACCACTTCACACCCACTAGAATGGCTATAATCAAAAGTCAAACAAGGGTTGATGAGGCTGTAAAGAAGTTAGAGCCTCAAAACACTACTGGGATGGGAGTGTCAAATAATGTGCCACTTTGGAAAACAATAGGTACTAAACAGAGTTATCACAAGACCCAGCGTATATGGTCTTGGTATATATAGAAATGAAAACATATGTCCACATAGGTGGGCATCAGTGTGCAAGCAGCATTATAAATGACAGCCCCAAATTTTCCACCAATGTCCAAATCTCTACCAATTGCTGAATGGATAAGCAAAATGTGGTAACATGGAATATAATTTAAGATGGAATATCATTCAACAATAAAAAGTAATGAAGTACTGATGCATGCTACGACATGGATAAATCTTGAAAATATTCAGAAAATGGTCACATAGTGTCTGATTCCAATTATAGGAAATGCCCAGAGTAGACATATTTGTACAAACAGAAAGCAGGTCAGTGTATACTCAGGGCTGAGGCGGGGAATGGAGATGACTGTGAACAGTCACAGGAAAGCTTGTTAGGGTGATGGCAATATTCTGAAATAATTGTGGTGCTGATTGCATAACTCTATAAAGTTACTAAAAATAATTTAATTGTAGGTTTATCATTGGCAAATCTCAGGTTACATAAAGGAAGGAAAAAAGCAGTAACTGGCAAAGGATAGTGGGTAGGAGGTACAGATGAAGCAATACAGAGATAATTATTGAAGCTGGGTGGTGGGTAATAAGCATAAATGGGGTAATTTGTATTGCGTTCAACTGTGTCCCTTCAAAAGGTATGCTGAACTTCTAACTTCCAGTAATCGTAACTGTAATCTTACTTAGAAACAGGATCTTGGCAGATGTAATCAAGTTAAAATGAGACCATCCTCGATAAGAGGGGACTCTGACAGACTGATGCCCTTGCAAGGAGAGGGGGCATTTGAAGACATGGAGACACAGGGAGGACCCATTATGTGAAGACAGAGGCAGAGACTCACGATATGCTGTCACAAGCCATGTCAAGGGCTGCTGGGAGCCCCTGAGGGGAGGTAAGCAAAGAGTCTTCCTTAGGGTTTTCAGAGGGATTGTGGCCTTGCTGACCTCTGCACTGTGGACTTCGAAACTGTGAGAAAATAAATAACTGTGGCTTAAAACCATCCACTCTGTGGTAATTTGTTATAACAGCTCTAGGAAATGAATACAGTGTTTTTCTGTGTTCCTGTGCTTGAAGTTTATCACAATAATATGTTACAAAAATTGCAGTGTCTTCCATGTTGGGGCTCAGTGTCTTCCATGTTGGGGCTCAGTGTCTTCCATGTTGGGGCTCAGTGTCTTCCATGTTGGGTGTATTAGGGCATGGTGGAGACTGTGGCACATGCCTGCAGATGGCACATATTCTATCAAGAGGGGATTTCTCAGTTCCAGTGATTGTGGCACTGGGATTCCAGGGCTTCTGATTTGTCAAAAGAAACTGGAAATCCATATTTTTCTGTGTGATCACCTGATTTTGAAATTTTTATTACTCCAAATTTTAAGAATCAGTGTGGTTTTCATAACAAAGCACATGTGTGCGTGCATGTGTTGTTTTAATACTTTCATTTCTCATAAAAATAGAACAGATCAAAAACGGGGGGGGGG
>NW_004567130.1:9799020-9902954 GCF_000260355.1 Condylura cristata | reverse complement strand
AAAAGAATGGGTCTTGGAATCAGATAGACCTGGATTCAAGTCTCAGCTCTCAAGTTAGATGCTGTATGAGTGTATTTAAACTTGCAGACATTTGTTTTCTTTGTGTGTAAAATAAAGATTAATCTGAGGGCTCTTGAAGGACTAAATGAGAATGTACATCAATAGTTCTTCTAAAGGCAACCAGGAACTGGCTGTTTTAAAATACTATTGCTAGGTGAAAGGATTTGTTTCTTTAACTATTAAACTTACCCTAGCACATCCAAAATTACTGATTATAAAAATCCAAACACTGAACTGTCTATAAAATCTCCCTGTGAAGAATTCTTTCGGTTTTTCTTTCAAAACAAATAGTTAAAACTGTTGTGTGCCATGTGCACAAATGGCACAAATACTCTTTAAAGTGTCGTGTTGCTGAACCTTGTTTGGGGTCATTTAGTTGCCAGCGATAGGATTCCCTCCCTTCCTCTGCATGTTGGGACAGGAACTCTGTCCAGAGATTCCTAGTCTCTTGGCTGCATCTTCCTGTCTGCCCAGTGCCTGCTAGCTGTTGGCACTTGAATTTTTCTCCCCTTCCAGTTTTTGTCATAGGACTGGCTTAGGAGGAACTAAACAAACCCCAGGACAGTTCACTGGCTCAAACTGGAATTTGTTTGTCCACTCCTGGTCTTCAGCTGTGTCTAGGAAGGGTCATCTTGACAGGAAAGCAGGTTCTGGGTGCTAAATCTAGGAATCAGAGCAAGGCTCAGCTGTGGGTGACAGGGCCATCCTGCTCATGAGGTCAGAAAGGGCTGTACCTTGCTTCTCAGGTGACAGCCACGACATCAATAGAAGATTCTGATTTGTTCTTTTTTGGATATACACCAAGTTTATCAATAGTTACCTCTCGGGGTTAGTACATCAGGACAGAAGATATGATATTCATTTTCTGTCTAGTGTTGTGCAAGAGTTGTTCCTTTCTAATAATTTATTTTCTGGAAGCTTCTAGGATTGTAGAAAAATTGAGATAATAGTAGAGTTCCTAAACACCATACATTGGATTTCCCTATTCATAACATCATATTAGTACAATTTATTTACAATCATGGGTCAATTTTGACACCTTATTATTGACTAAAGCCCATAGTTAGATTATCTTAGGTTTTACCTAATGTCTTTTTTCTGTTCCAAGATCGCATTATGGTTAGTTGGCATCACTCCTGTGAGCTGCCTTTGCTGTGACAGTTTCTCGACTTCCTTGTTGATGATCCTTGAACATCTTGAGGAGGTGTTGTGTAGATTGCTCTGTTACTAGATTTATGTGATGCTTTTCTTATCAGACTGGGTTACTGGGAGGGAGACCACAGAGGCCTCCATTTTCATTACAGTATATCAAGCATATATGCTGTAACCATGATTTATGACTGTTGGTGTTGGCCTTAATCACTTGGCTGACGTAGTGCTCATCAGGTTACTCTGCTGTCAAGTGATTCTTTGTTCTCCCTTTCCGTATTTAACACTTTGGGAGGAAGTCACTGTACACACAGCCTGTGTCTACTGGGTGGAAAGTTATGTTTGCCCTCCTTGAAAGTGGAGTATCTACCTAAATTATTTGGAATTCTTGCTGTATTAGTTTCCTACTACTGCCATAACATATTATCACAGGCTGGGCGGTTTAAGGCAACAGAAATTTATTTTCTCAGACTTCCAGAGGCTAGAAGCCTGATGTCAAGTTATTAGTAGGGTCATAGCCTCTCTGAGGATCTAGGGAAGAATTTTATCTTGCCTCTTCCAGCTTTTGGTGGCCCTGGAATGACTAGGTTTGGGCCACCCAACCCCAGTCCCTACCTCGCTTCTCATGGCCCTCTCTGTGTATCTGGATGTCCTCATACCTAATCTTTGGATGAATGGCTCTCTCAGAGTCCAATATGGTATCTGGAAATCCCTTAACTAATTACATTTTAAAAGGCCCTATTTCCAAATAAAGTTACCTTCTGAGGTTCCAATGGACATAGTTTTAAGGGGAAATGCCCACTGCTCAATCTACTCTTTCTGCACAAATTTGTCTCCTCTCCCCCTGTATTAATTTATTCAATCATGTATCATTATGGATTCATTCATTTTTTTCCCCTCCTACTTTAGGTCATAATTCAATACCACTTTATTTTTTGTTTTGCACAAATTATTTCAGTTTTTGCCCTTAGAAGCTCTTTCAGTCAGCTTCTGTGATGTATCCTTATTAGTTTTATTTTAAGCCCTTCCTTAATCTCTAGCACAAGCAGATGCCCCAGGCTCACCATGTTTTTCTCTCCTTTAGTCTTAGCAGTCATTTCTCAAAGGAGCCCAGGTTTTATTGGAGAATTGTATTAGAAACCAAGATCTGAGTACTAGGTGATCTCAAGGCTACTTTTAGGATATCATTTCTTTTAGGACCTCTCATAGATATGTAATATACATATCTATACATTTATATATATCAATATATAGAGAGAATGAAGGGAACTTCAGGACCTCCAAACTGTCTGCTCTAAATGGATTCTGCCAACTGCCATAAAGAGAAACATAATTTTAGTGCACAAAACTTCAACAGAAAAGAACTTTGATACAATTAGTATGCAATAAAGAGAAGAGAAAGAGTATTATATTAAAATTGTTTCTAATTAAACATCCAAATTTATCTGTTCCCTTGTGCGTAAATGCCCAGCCAAATAGGGTTGGTTCTAAGAGGGGTCATTGAGACCCAAAAACTTGCCTCAGGTCTAAGGCACCTTCTGGTGGGGACCCCTAGTAAGGGCCAGAAGGACCACATAATCTGGACAGAAAAGAGCAAAACCAAAATCCAAGTCAAGATCAGGACAGCCATCATCAGCCTCCCCACAGGTCTCTCACCCCCATCTCTTTCTCTTCAGGTGTCTTCTTCCATATCTCCCAAGTCACTGGCACAAGTTCAAGGCAAAAAGCAAGTGCAGCTTCTTCTTCACATGTCTCTGCTCCATGAGCCTCTTCCAGGTTTCACATCTCTCTCCCAGTTGCCCTCTAGTCTCCTTCATCTCCTCTCTCCACTTCTTCAGGTTTGTCTTCATCATTCTCTGCATCTTTGTTCTGGTCTTTTTCTTCACTTCTCTTCTCTCAGTCCTTCTCCCAATCTTCTCTTGCTTTACCTCCCTGCCCATTTCCACCCTTCTTTGGGTGGGGCAGGGGAACCCAGAACCTCCCTTCCTATGGTTATCACACCATTACATAACAGTAATCTCTATATTAAGCTGACTATGAGTTTGTACTGATATATCTGACACTCATCACCACACAGATCATTCTGGACTTCTCTCTTTGCTTACCTAAACTTCACTCTAAAAACTTAGAAACTTGGCTCCTACTATCCATTTACAGTATGTAAGGGCTGCATTCCTTTGTACATCTACAGCAGCATGAGACTTTTTAACTTGTACCCACACCGGTCACAATGTTATCAACTAGAATACAGTGTTATAAGCCTTTACGACTTGTCCCATTCACTATAGTTCATATATTTGTACATAGTTAGATTTAATTGTCAATCTGGATTCCAAGGATCCTCAACTTCCTAAATTATTTTAAAACATACATTAAGCTTCACTCTTTGTGTTACAGGGCAGTAAGGGGGGCACCCCTGGGCCCCCAAAACTGCCTGCTCTAAATAGTTTTGCCATCTGCCGATCAAGACAAAACATGTAAGACCTTTCATGAAAAGGATCTTTAATACAATGAGTGTGCAATATAGAAAAGACAAAGAATATAATTTCTAAATCAAACACCTGAAGTTACCCATCTCTTTGTGGGTAAAAGTTTACCCAAAAGGGATTGGCCCACAGCAAGGTCTGAAAACCCCAGCAAGGTCTGGGGACCCATAGAAAAGGGTCAGAAATGGCCAGACAAGTCTGGGAGGAAAAGTGCAAAATCAAAATCAAGATAAATGCTGCCATCATTAACCTCCCCAGGGGTCTCTCATTCACAATTGTTTCAACTAGTCCAGGGACAAGAAACAAGAGCTGCTTCTTCACATGTCTCTCTGCTCCATGTGCCTCCCTCAGGTCACCTTCTGGCTCTCCATCCTGCTTCCTTCTCTTCAGTTTCCTTTCTGGATTCTTCTCCATCCTGCTCAGCTTCACCCTCCTTTGGCTGGGGCCTGGAACCTCCCCTTTTCCTGGGGAACTTCCTGTTACAGTTGTGTTACATAGTTCCACGAAGTATGACAAATGCAATAATGAATTGTATTCACCATTAGATGCAAAATTTTATTGCCTTCAAATCTTCTGCACTTCATTATTCATCCCTCTTTCTAAATCCATGATCTGATGTGTGTGTATGTTTTCCAGCACCACCAAGCAATTACTCAAGGTTGACACTACCTATCTGGAGAGAGCATCAGACGCCACAGATTAAGGATTCAGGTCTGCCAGACTGCTCCACTCACACACACTTCAGATGCCAGTTCTACATCCGGGTTGTCATCTATGCTTTGACCAGCCAGCTATAGATGGGAGTTTCCCTTGACCCCTACTTGGGGACGGATTAATTTGAATGGTTCACAGAAATTAGAGAAACATTTTATTTACTAGATTACCTGTTTATTATTAAAGGATGTAATTAATGAACAGTCAAATGGAAGAGATGTTAGGGGAAAAGTCACTGTGCACCGTGCATGTCTAATGGGTGAGAATAGTTTCCGCCCTTGGGAGGCATCACTCTCCCCGAAACCCAGAAGTAATCTGAATCCTGTGTTTCTGAGTTTTTATGTATGTTTCATTACCCAGACATTACATCATTGGCCACTGGTGATTAAACTCAGTCTCCAGCTTCTCTCTATCCCCAGAGGTTGGAGTGGATAGTAGGGGGTGGGAATTGAAAAATCAACCCTCTTATCACATAATTGGTTCCCCTGGCAACTAGAACTCACACTTAGGTTTCCTAGGGTATTTTCCAAGTCCCCTCATTAACACAACAAAAGACAAGATAACCTTTATCTTTCTCAACTCTTGTGAAATGACTGGAGCTCTGTAGGGACTTGGGAGAATATATTCCTTACAATAAATCGCATCATACCTGGCATCCATAATAATTTTTTGTTTCTGTATTTTAATTTTTCCAGTTAGGATCATATCATATATGGCCTTTTCACACAGGCTTCTTTTAAAAACCCATTTAAATTTCTTCCATGTCTTTTTGTGGCTTTGTTATAGGGCAGAGAGTGGGGCACCCCTTCACCCCTAAACCTGCCTGCTCTAAATAGGTTCTGCTATCTGCTGCATCAAGACAAAACATATAAGACCTTTCATGGAAAGGAAATACAATCCGTGTGCAATACTGCAAACATAAAGAATATAGTTTCTAAATCAAACACCCAAAGTTACCCATCCCCACATGGGTAAAAGTCTACCCAAAAGGGGTTGGACCACAGCAAGGCCTGACAGCCTGATACGAGTCTAAAGCAGGGACCCATGAAAAAGGGTCAGAAATGGCCAGACAAGTCTGGGAGGAAAAGAACAAAACCAAAATCAAGATAAACACAGCTGTAGTGAACTCCACATGGGTCCCTCACCAGACCAAGACCAAGAATAAGACAAAACTTCTTCACTTGTCTCTCCCTCAGGACTCCTCCTGGCTCTCCATCCTTCGTCCTTCCTTTTCAGTCTCCTCTCCAGATTCTTCTCCTCCCTACTCAGCTCCACCCTCCTGGGTGAGGCAGGGAACCTGGAAACTTCCTTTTCCTGGGGACCACCCTGTTACAGCTTGGCAGCTCTTTTTTTAAAATCGTGGACTAGTATTCATTGTATAGATACATGCTATTTTGTTTAGCTATGTTCTGAGAGGTATCTTGGCTGCTTCCAGTTTTTGGCAATTATGAATAATGCTGCTATAAACATTTACATGCTGGTTTTTGAGATGTTGCTGACAACTTTTGGGGACCTTTTTGAACCCTAGTGATCCATGATCTCAGCAGCTCAGGAAACAGGTTTGCGACTTTATAGTGGTGGTTCTGAGGTTCCCAGTAAGACTACTTGTCAGTCTTGGCGTATCCGCCGTTCCCAGCCCATGCCCAACACACTGGCAACGAGCCTGTTTTTTCCATCCCGCCTTTCCCCAAAGCGAGGCAGTCTCGTGGCCTAAAGCCCTACTACCCCATATTTACCAATTTGGTCATCTTAACGTGAACCCATTGCCCCCTCCCTCAGATCTAGATATCTAGATTCTTTACTCACTTGTTTGGCAGGTGTCCCCCACCCCATCACCCACACCCCCCTTCTCGCCACATCCAGTTAGCAGCCACCAGCCTGTGGATTTGCTGTGAGGGCTTGCTTCCTCTGTCCTTTGGCACTCCTTAGGGGAGCACCTTCTTATCCTTCTCCCCTCCCCACACCCCACAACTTGAACTTGGTTCTTCAGATAAACCATACAGTTTCATGCTCCACACATTTGCATAAGTTATTCCCTCTGCTGGACCTAACTTTCTCCTCTTTAGCTCTGTGGGAAATCTACATTCATTTTTCAAAACTCTGCTTAGGCAACAGGAAAGTTTTGTATATCTTCTGTTTATACTCTTGCTACTCAAATGTGTAATATTACCCAAGAACTGGTAGAAATGCAGAATCTCCCCTTGTATCCCAGACCTGGATCTCAGTATGAACAGACAGCAGGAGATTTGTATGCATGCTGAAGTCTGAGAACACTACATGCCACTCAGACACTGCATTTTCCCTGAGCCTCAAGTTGCTTTGTTATTCCTGTCTGTCTTCTCTTTGAGATTGTGAGGTCCCTGAGGTCAAGGTTGGGATCCACATCCCACTGGAGAGTCCACCCAAGCTGTGGCAACTAAATTGTAACCCAGTTGTTTGTTTCTTTGAACAGTCCTCAGGTGTCTTCAGACCCAGGCCTGAGCCCAGTACAAAGAGAATTATAGAATTGAGATTCTTTTCAATTATTTTGCATTATCTTTACAAAAATATATTACCACACACTCACCTTTTCTTCCTTTAAGATGAATTCCTAAAAGAATCAAATGGAAAAATGAACTAAGATTTATGTACAAAGGTGTTTATTATTATAAAAATTAGAAAAACTTAAATGTTCAACTATATGCAGCCATTAAAAATAGTGTTAGATGAGGCGCCTCTCTGGTGGCACGGCACTATGAAGCTATATGCAGCCACTACAGCACGAGTTCAATCCCCGGCCAAGGAGGTGACCCACGTGGTGCAACAGACCTCTCCTGGCCTGCTCCCCTCAGCAGTGTACTTCATCAGTCTGCCTGGTTTGCTCCACTCTGTCTCTGGTGAGTTCTCTTTCTGGCCTGTACTCCAGTTCTGTATGCATAAATAAATAAATATTTTTAAAAAATAGTGTTATATAAACATACAGTACAGAAAAATAATGTGCATCATGTAAAGGCAACATTTATAATTTTTTTAGAAATTGAGAGTACCACAAATTAAAAAGCTTTTACACAGTAAAAGAAAATGGGAGAAAGTATTTACGCATTGCATAACTGACAAGGGCTTAATATCTAAGTTATAAAAGAACCCTTATATAGTCCACCAATAGAAAAATAAATAACACAATTAAAAATAAACAGTCAATTTGCCTGTTTTGCTCCCTACTCTGTCTCTGCTGAATTCTCTCACCCACCTCCATGCTCCCTGCACTTCTGGCCTACACCCCAGTTCTTGTAGGCATACGTAAATAAAATTAATCTTAAAAAAATAATGTATATGTATGGTTAATTTTAAAAGAAAATTACAGAAAAGTGTAACACATAGAGATAAAAATAATCATCTGGAGTCCCATCACCCTGAATACTGAGCCTTAGTTTTTAAAATAAAATATTAAATTGATTTTCCTAGACTTTAATAGAGGAAAAAGAACTGAAAACGAAGTCTTCCTTCCTCTCTGTCCTAAAAATTCTTCTGTATTTTAAGAGCTTGTGAAATAGTAAGAGAACATGCACACTATTTCTTGTTAAACTTTGCTTTTCTTAATAGGTATAACTTTGAATTTCTGTATTTTAAAACTTTTTTATCTGACAAATGAAAACCAGAAGATAACAGTGGCTTCCATGACATAATCCAATAAAAGTGGCAAATTGCTCGTAAGAGAAAAGAAGACATTCTAAAAAAACACATATGTTCCTGTTTATTATAAATACCTTCCCCAAATTAATCGTATACTCAGAATACTTCTCCCTCAAAAAAAAAAAAAAAACAAACTTTTTTTTGGTCCAGAAGACATTGTTTCAAACCTATTTTTCTTTCTTCTTTTTTAAAACAGCCTGATAAACTGCACAATAACATTAAACTCTTCTGCTGAATAGCCTAAAACCCAGTGGATTCTTATAACATGTCTTTGACTTGCTAAACACCAGGTTCCTTGTGTCAGTGACCTAAAACTTAAAGATGACCACTTGTAAAGATGACTTGACTACCTACTTTGTGAACTAAATAAAGAACATAATTAAAAAACTTGGCTTATTTGGTGCATTTTCTTTTTTGGCCCCTTTTTCATCTATTTAATTTTTGCTTAGATCTGTAGAGCTTGTGTTAAGGGGAAGGAACTATAGGAACTCTGCAGTCTTATGGACTCCACCCCCTACTCCAGCTTTCTGGACCCTACACATTACTCAAGTGATTGAAAACTACAACTCCCAGAACTGAGAGAACTGCAGGACCCCAGGGCGGAGCTAGCAGGAATGGATTCTGGGACATTTTGGGAGGATAAATAGGGCGCGCTGGCTCTGGGGCTCTGTATCTCTGGCTCTGGCTCTCTCTTGCTGGCTCGCTTGGGAAGCAACTCTCCGGACCGCGTGACTTGGTGTGTTCAGTCAGCCTAGCTGTAAGGTATTGCAATTACTTTGTTTTTGTATCCCGCTCTCTTTCCCTGGGTTGTTTCCTATTCCATTCCCCTTTTTGTAAATAAACCCATTATTGACCCTTTTGTGTGTCCCTGCAGTGTAACTGAGTTGTGAGCGTGTGGGTGAGGCCCTACAGACAGGCAGCCCAGTCCACTCTGGGCTACCCTATAACACTTGCATTTGAGTGATTTGGTTTCCCTTTGCTGGAAAGGAAATTCATCTTGATTTCGGTGAACTATTTGATAGTCTTTCTTTCTTGCTATTAAATCACGGCTAGTTGTCCCAAATCTTGTGCATTTTAGCTTGACTATACTTTCCCAACATAACTTATATTCTCCTAGAGTTTCTAACTGTTCTCTTTTTGGTAGTTGTGTAGGGTTCCTGGACCCAATTCCAATGTGAAGGCAAAAGAAGACAATAGCAGGTTGGTTGAGAATGCAACTCAATTTTGATAGCATCTACCCAGTGGTAGTGTCACAGTCTACAGGTTATGAACTCAGTCTTCCAGGACAGGCTACCACTGTAGATGCCCCTGGCCAATCCAGGCAGTCACCTGTGCTTCTGACATATAGTCTATAAACCATGACACTCTGTTTTGATTAATTTGCTACAACAGCAAATAAACTCAGGAAACCTGTTTACTCATTAGACCATCAATTTATTACAAAGGATACGACTCAGAAACAGCTAGAATTGAAGAGATGGATAGGGCACTTTATGGGGAAAAGGTGTGGAGTTTTCATTTCCCCCAAATCTTCATAACCTGGAAGCTTTCTGGAGTTTTTTTTTTTTAATGGCCGTTTTGTTACATAAACATAATTGATTAAATAATTGACACCTTTGACAACTAATTCAACTTTAACTCCTGCTTCCTCCCCAGAGGTCAGCAAGTTTCATCCCTCTAATCACAAGGCAAATAGCTGGTATTCTCAGGGGTGCCCCAAAGTTCCTTCATTAACGTAACAGGAGATAACCTTTATCACTCTCAACACTGGAAATTTGAAGTCTTTTGGAACTGTGAGTCAGAAAATGTGAAGAACAAATAAATATATGTGAGAAATGTATTCTTGGTCTTTTGAATCACCAAGTATATGTATTTTCCTATAAACTATATCACCACAGTAATCAGTCTTTTGTCTTCACTTGTCTTTAAGAGCTTCCAGTTTCTACTTCTTCAATTTGCACAATGATAACTACTTTATTTGTGAGGTTTTTGTTTCAGAGACCCTTACTTTTAGTTTGACAGACTATATTTTAGGACTGCTGTATAACTGTTAGGTCAGAAATTTTTCAGATCTTTTCCTGCCTCACTTTCATTGTTTCTTATTTCCCAAGTCTTTTTTTCTGGACTTCATCAGACTATTGAGATACATCCTCAGATAAATGTTTTAAAAATAATATAAGTTTATTTTTACATCATTTTGTGCCCTTTTTCCATCTCAGTTGTAATCCCCGTGGGTTTCCCATCACCAAGTAACCCATGTGCCATCCCCGCAGTCCAGTGCACTCCCCCCCCCCCGCCCCCGGTAAGATATCTCTAGTATATAGTTATTCCTCAGGTAAATTTTGAAAGCGTTGGTGTGTTACAGGGCAACCCTAATGTGAACTGGGTTGCCTGACTGTGGTCCTCATCTTTGCACTTAAAGGGGCTTATAGTAAGATTCAACTGCAGGCACACATAAAGGTTAATAATGGGTTTATTTATATGAGAAAGGGAAATTAATAACTCAGGGGAAAAAAGAAAGAGATAAGTTGGTTAATGTATCCTACCAGTTCCACTGACCTGGGACTCCAGTGGTACACTGACAACGTGCAAAAAGCCAAGAGCCAAGAGGCCAAGAGAACCCCTCAAAGCCCACATCTGTTTTTGTTTTTTTTTTTTAAGATTTATTTATTTATACATACAGAACTGGGGTATAGGCCAGAAGTGCAGGGGCAGTGAGAGGATTCACCCGAGACAGAGTGGGGAGCAGAACAGGCCGACTGATGAGTACACTGCTGAGGGGAACAGTGGGTGGGTCAGGAGAGGCCTGCCGTGCCATGTGGTCACCTCCGGGGCAGGCAGGGATCCAGCTCATGCTGAAATGGCTTTAGCTTCTTAATGCTGTGCTTTAAACCCTCTGATCCACCATGGAGGGCCCACATGTCTGGTTTTATACCCAACACGGCTGTTTAACTCCACCCTTAGATTCCAGCAAGCCTCCTTTTGTTGATGCTGGGATTTGTAATTCCAGTGTCTGGGGTTAGGGTGGAGTCCACAAAACCTGTTTCTGTAAAGCTCGTCCAAAACATCCTTTCTAACCTACAGACTCATGAGAAATATTTGTCGTTCCTACTTGTCTTCAAATGAAGATATGTGCCTTAAAACTTACTTGCTAGTAAAGCTGGATATGGAACAAAATAATTAATCTTCTATATGAGTTTCATATAACAAATATATTAACAACTGGCACCAGTTTTGTCTAAGGAATCGGAAAAATACACTGATAATCGGAAAATTACATTCTTGTGGGTAGAAAGGCAGGGGTGTTGGGAGAGACTGAGGAACTGTAAATCAACTACACTGCCCATTAGCAGAAGAGGGAGGAAAGAAACTTCTGGTTTGAGGGTAGAGTAGGGGTGTCTAGTGCCTTGTGTGAAGTGTGATGTGTTGCTACCAAAGTGCTTTTGAAAAAAATATGCCCCACAAATTCTTTGATACTCCTGTCTTCAAGGGCCTATTAAGTGTAGGCTATACTCAGTGACCTGCTTCTGATGAATAGAATAATGCAAAAGCAATGGTTATATGACTTTGGAGACAGGTCATAAAAAGGCTCCATGGCTTGTGTTTTGATTGCATTTAAGAGAACGGGCAGTTTAATACTTCCTCTTTTTTGTAATGCTTGGTCTAGGAGGAATCCAGATGCTGCTGTTCTGAGTGGGTGCCCAAGCTGGCCATGTGGGAAAAAGCATCTCAGGCAGATGCTCAGCCTGCCGTCAGATATCCAACTGTTCTCAGGAGCCAGACCGGAAATGAGGAGCCATCTTGGACATTCTTGTTCCAGAAAACACATCGTGGAGAACGAGGGCCCAGACATGTGGTTCCAATTGAGTCACATTGGCCATTCTAGGTATCCTAGCTGATGTCTGGTACCTAAACAGAATGAGCTATCCTTTCTATGCCTTGCCCATTTCTAACCTGCAGACTCATGAGTATATAAAATGGTGGTTGTTTGATGCTAAAAGTGTTGGGGGATAGTTTGTTATGCAGCAATAAACTGGAACAACCCCACAGTTAATTAATACAGGCATTTTAAAAAAAGATTTATTTATTTATACATATAAGAAGTGGGGTACAGGACAGAGGTACAGGGGTGAGAGGTGAGAGGATTCACCAGAGAAAGAGTGGGGAGCAAAACAGGCTGACTGGAATACACTGCTGAGGGGAGCAGTGTGTGAGACAGGTCTGCTGTGCGATGTGGGTTATTAGCTCTCTGGCTGGGGATTGAATTTATGCTGCAGTGGCTGTGGATAGTCCCACTATGCTGCACTTTAACCTGTTGTATGACCAGGGAGGGCCCTAATGCAGGCATTCTTAAAACAACAACAAAAAACCTACCAAGTATTATCTTCCATTGCAAAAGTAACATTTATTGGTTATATCACATTCAAATAACAGATGTATTATTTAGGGCTGGGACCTAGCTTACTTATCTCCCTAGCTGTAGGACCTAGCATAGAGTAGGGACTTCCAGAAGCTCAATGAAACTTTATGGATGAATGATTCCTGTCTTCCTTATTCTATCTTCTTCCTTTGTACTCACATTGAAAAGAAGGTCAAGCCCTAATACATTTTTAGGATAGTGCTCAAGGAGTTGAGTTTCAGCTCTTCTGGAGGCCAGTGGAGAATCAGACCTCATGGGTGGTGGGTTGGCTAGGTCTCAGTTGGCGTGCATGCTGTCTTCCTTCCATTCTAAGTTCCCCTGGGCATTTACCTTAATTAGGGGTGAGGCTATGACTTATACATGAACTCCAACAATTATTCCAAGGGTAACAGCTGTGTGGATAGAGCAGTTAAATTACAATGTTATGAAGAATTTGGAGAGGGAGATATCTCTGGATGAAGACAGGCATCTGTCCTTGGGCATGTCCTCCCCTCTCTGGCCTTAGTTTCCTCTTTATAAGTCTACTTTGCCAAAGGACAGCCTCAGGAAAAAACCTGAGGTCATTAGCAGTGGGGTCTGGCAAGGAACCAAAATGCCAGAACGAAATCACCCCTCTGATGCTTCAAATTCTTTATAAAATGTGGGCTGACACTGTGGAAAGAGCAAGTTACAAAACAGTCCGTACAGAGTGTTCTCTGTTAGTAACTTTATACAGCTTTTCTGATAGAACCAAGTTGGGGAAGGCTGTTTGCCAACAAGTTATCTATGCTATCTGAGGGGGTAGGAGGAAGAAATTATTCCTGGTAATTTAATTTTCTTTTTGGCATATCTTCAAATTTTTACAATGAACATCTATCACTTTTCATAATCAAGAAATAAAAAAAAAGTAAAAAAAAAAACAACAACAAGCAGTTTGGCACATGTCCTTGGTCATGCTTGGTGAGTATACAGTTTGCTTCCAGGTAGAAGTAAAAGAAAAAAAAAAAAAAGGACTTTTCATTGTTAGTGGAGACTGCAGGTTTTAAAAATGTATTAGCTTTCCATTGCACAGTAACAAATTACCACTAACTCAGTACTAAGAATAACACACATTAATCATCTCAGTTCTTGTGGGTTGGGTGTCCAGGCGTTAACTTTGCCATGTCCTTTTCTCAGGGACTCAAAAGGTGTTGCCAGGCTGCGTTCTCATCTGGAGACACAAATGGGGCAGAATCCATTTCTGAGGTCACTCAAGTTCCTGGAAGAATTCAGTTCCTTGTGGCTGTGGGACCAAGTGACCCAGTTCCTTGTTTTCTTTTGGTTGGAAGCCACAATCCGCTCCTAACGGCTGTCTGTATTCCCTATACAAGTGGCTTCTTCCAACATGGCTACTCAACAAGCTGGCAAGGGCAGCCTCTAGAGGAAGCTTGCTAGCAAGTTGGAGTCTTACTTCATGCAACTAATCACAGAATGATATTTGTGGTTACGTGTTATCATCTTTGCCAGATGCTCCTGGATAGAAACAAATCCCAAATTTCACTTTAGGGTGATGTCTGACTCAAAGGGAAAGGGTAATACAAAGATGTTGCTGTGGACTGAATGTTTGTGTTCCTCCAAATTCTTGTGGAAGCCTTACCCTCCAGTGTGGTATGTTTGGAGGTGGAGCCTCTAAGGAAGCAATTAAGGTGAAATATAATCATAAGGAGAGGGCCCTCAATGACAAGATTGGTATACGTAAAAGAAGAGGCACCAGAGAGCTAGTTTGCTCTTGGCCTTCACACAGGCTTTTAAGAAAGACTCTGTGAGAAAGAAGGTAGCAAACCAGGAAGAGCACCTGTTGACCCAATTGCAAACTTCTAATCCCAGAGCTGCACAGAGAATATATTTCTGTGGTTCTGTTATGGCAGCCTGAGCTGACTAAGGCAGGTGTGAATGGCAGGAAGCACTGATCACAGTGTGAAGTCGACTTCATATTGTGAGAATTTTTTTAAAAAAAGCTTATGCGTACAAGAACTGTGGTGCAGACCAGAGGTGTGGGGGTGACAGGATTCACTAGGGACAGAGTGGGGCACAAAACAGGTGGACCTACTGAAATACACTGCTGAGGGGAGCAGCAGTGAAACAGGAGAGGTCTGCTGCACCATGTGGGTCAGCTCAGGAATCAAACTTGTTGCAGTGGCTGGTGACAGCTTGGTAACACTGAGACTTTAACCCTTGCATCATCAGGGTAACTCCATATTATGAGAATTTTAAATGGAAATTCCACATAGAAACTCCAGAATTTTATATGCAAATATAGACTATACAAAATAGATTTCATGCAGAGATTTTCATTCTTAATACAGCATTGGACCTGGGAAATTTCAGTGTACTCACCCACAGTGATTCTGTAACTCCAATGCTGGAGCAAGTCAGCCCACGTTTGACGGTTGGAATCCTAACACCTTCAAATCCATTTTGCCAGTTTCCAGCTATAGGACCTTAGATCAGCACTCCTCCTTCCAACCAGTTTCTTCACTTGAGGTAACATGACAAGTTATTAGAATAACAAACAACCCCTAGTGTCAGCAAAAGCTTTCCCATTGCTGCTCCAAGCCCTATCCCCATTCTGATTTGAAATCTTTCCCTGGCCTTGAAACATCAATCACTAAGGTTACTGGGGAAGGAGCTACCAGGCAGCAATGGAACAGTTTCTCTGTAGTGACTGCCATCATCGGGCCTCACAATGAGTCTATACCAAGTGGAAGCTAGTAGGCAAGTTGACTCAGGGAGATGAAGATAGGACAAAATTCTTGCACTAAGACTATAGAATAAAATTCCTATCAGGAATGTGTCAAATGATGCAGATATGTTGCAGGGCGGATAAATCAAATCTTCTGTCAAAATCTTGTAGCTTGAGTGCCTAAAATGCTTCTGTTCTTATTTAGCCATCACCATGGTGCCATCGTTTTCAGGTTGAAAGAGATTCATGCTTTAGAGGGGCTCTGGCTAAGAACCTGGGCAGAAGCCCACTGACAAGCTGAGGGACTTTTTCCCCTGCCGCCCCGCCCCGCTGCAATGAGTGCTCTATTAACCGAGTTAATAAAGGCAGAGGACTAAGCTTTATTTCTAGTCCCAAGAAATGATCTTGGTTACCACTTATGTAGTGATGACAAATGCTGGCCAGAACTGAAAGACTGGGTGACACAGATGTGTCAACCTTTCAGTTGACATAGATAGTTCAGTGAAATATCCCACTCCTGGGCATGTGGTCAGGTAGGGCTCCATTCTTGAAAAGGACCCCTTGCTGAGGAAGGCTTCACATCTCGTTTTATGCCCTGCTGTTACCACCTTGAATTTTTTAATTAAGGGCCTCTGCATTTTCATTTGGATTCTACCAAATTAGGTAGCTGGTCCTGTAATATCACATCTTGGGTCAAGTTCTTAGCAGTGATGAGCATGTGGTATTTCTAAATTCGTACAGTCCTTTATCATTGTATGAGTCTTGATATGTCTTAAGCAGCCTTCTTCCCTGTGAAATTTCACAAGGCAGGGGTAAGGGGCAGATGGGCACCACAAGACTGGACAAAGAGGAAGGAACCTGTGTTGGGGAGAATGTGTTTCTCCTACATGTATATCTGGCACCCACACACGTGTAAAAGGTTTTCTCTAAGGCCTGCGTGAGCAGTATGTGGAAATTTGACTTGAGTTTTCCATGTCGAAGGAAGACTGGGGAATGAGAGAAGCAAGGAAGGAGGGAGGAAAGTAAGTTCTGTGTCTCCTTAGGCTATTAGGTCCAAGGACAAGCACAGAAAGTGAAGCCAAGAGTCTATAGTTGTCATAAGACAGGTCCACATAGGCGAGGCCAGGCCCTGCTGTTAGAGCAGGGATCTTTGCCTTAAAAGCGGGAACTGGGAGAGGTATCCAGGCAAAGAGCCATAAATACAGCCTGGACCCTCCTTCCCTTTTTGGGTGCCCCAGGCATGAGGAAATAACAATCCAGTTGGCCAAGTGCTAAGAACAACTTGGTATCAATTTGCTTTTCCGCTGAAGCCAAGGATGCCTGCTATTATAGACTTGTAGTTTCTTGAAACTTTTCCACATTCATTTTTGATCACAGCAAGTTTTCTCATCATTAGAGATAATAAAATGTCTCAAAAAAGCTGAGGGGACTAGCTTTGGGCTAGTAAATGATGGGAACTAACTAGTCTTTGGGTAGGCCCTTCAAAGAGCTCTGTTTCTCTCATCTCACAGGATACTTGCTCTGAGACCCCAATGAGGCCCTGCCTCTGGGGCTGGTTTCTGGGTTGTTTCAGCTTGGTAGTTTGCAGGTCTCTGTGTGTTTTTATTGTAGCCTTGGACTCTGGTATTATACTTGCTTTGTCATACATAGTCTAAAATTAGTGGTGTAACTTAAATGGTTATATTGGAAAAGAAATATTGCAAAATACGTACAGACTACACTGCAATATAATTGTGAGGGTCACAAGTTAACCAGAGGGTTCACTTTAAAATGTTAATTTAGGGGCCTCCCTGATGACACAGCGGTTAAACACTGAGCTATTAAACTATCACCAGCCACTGCAGCACAAGTTTGATCCCTGGACAGGGAGATGACCCATGTGGCACAGCAGACCTTCCTGTCCCGCCCGCTGCTCCCCTCAGCAGTGTATGTAAGTAGCTCTGCCTGCACCGTTCCCTACTCTGTCTCTGGTGAATCCTTTCACACCCTATACCTCTGGTCTGTCCCCCAGTTTTTGTATGTATAAATGAAGATATCTTATAAAAAGGCATTCCTCCCCATAAAAAAGAAAAATATCAGCGTGAAGGATTGAGACTCTGTGACTTACACAAACCTGTATTATTTTAAAACAAGGTGCAATCTGGGGTCCTGGGTAGTGCAAGGGTGAGCGACTTGTCCTTCTGGAGTGTGCCAAAACTCCCAGACTGGCTGCCTGCTCTGATACAGATGAGAAAAGTCATATTCCTATCAGTGAGAATTGGACTTCCTTTCTCTACCACATTTGCTAACAGCTCAGCTCTCATGGAGGGCATCCAAGGACTGAAGCCCACAAGAGAAACTGAACATGACATATTTTGCTGTCACCAGCACTCCTGAGGTGATGGGACAAATAAGAAAACCAATTTTCCTTATAAGAGGTTGGAATATGTGAATGTCATGGACACTGGCAAGTTGAGGTTCAAAGGATGCCAGGGATAGCTGGCAGGCTGAGCTGAGCGGCCTTCAGGTATTGTCACCTTCATGACATGATTACTAACCACTGCCCTTTACTGAGGGCTTCCAAGATGCCAGAATAGTCCCAGTACTGTGTTTTCATTATCGCTTCTAATCCCCACAATTTGAAAACAGGTACTAAAAAAAGAATAAAGAAACTGGCACAGAGGTTAAAAACTTGTCAGCATCCTTAGCTTTGCTGGTGCAGCAACTTCTGTGGCTGCCTGTTGGAGCTGAGATGCTGTGTTTTGCTTCTTATAAATTGATTTCATAGTATTTCTTAAGCACTTTCCATATCATGGGTGCTGTTAATAAGATGAAATGGATGGTGTAGTCAGGACTAGACATTGGAAAGAGTAAACCACTCAAACTAAATAGGCAACAGAATTTACTGGCAAAAAATGTCAAAGATTAGCTTAGCTTTAGGCATGGATGGCTCCAGGGAACAATGTTTTTAGAACTTTGTTTTCTGTCTACTCTCGGACAGGCAATCTCCTTGTGATGGGAAAGTAGCAGTGCTAGCAGAGTCAGGTTTGCAATCTTATCATTCTAAAATCAGTGGATTAAAAACAAAAAGTAGGGCCCTCCCCTGGTGGCACAATAGGTAGCTGCTTCGGTGCAAGTTTGGCCCCTGGACAGAGAGGTGACCCATGTGGTGATACAGACCTCCCGTGTCTCACCTGTTGCTCCCCTCAGCAGTGTTCTTCATCAATCTGCCTGTTCTGCACCCCACTCTGTCCCTGGTGAATCCTCTCACTGCTCCTGTGCCTCTGGCCTATACCCCAGTTCTGTATGCATAAATAAATCTAAAAAAAAAAAAGGGTAATCTTAGGCAGTTGTTTAAAACTGTCCACCACAAATTCCCTTAATTAGTTGTTTGTGTAAGTTTGGTTTGGCTTAGTTGTTAACACTTATTCCTTATTTAATTGCTCATACTGAGGGCCTGCCATGCTCTGGCACAGATGTCCAGGTTATGTGCTCACTCTGGAGCCAAAAGCAACTAGCATACAAACAGGAAGTGAAGAGGGTTGGAACCCAGAAGAAAACTGATATGCTATCACTGGAAGAAGTAGGGATAGATGTTGGGAAGAAAAAAAGCAACAGAGCAGGAGGGGAGTCATCTTGCTAAGAAAACACAGTGCCCATTTGTTAATTTATGATCGGTGGTCTATGACTGGTTCAAGACCCAATCAGTCATCCACCTCAGATCAGTCAGAGTCTGAGCGGGTCGTTTACTCTAGTGGTATAAAATTAGAACAAATGTAATTCGAGTTTCTAAGACATATTTCCATGAAATTAGTTGTGGGAAGATAGGGCACAGTTTTAAGGGAGAGGAAAAAAACTCAAATACCAATTATGTGAAGCGTATAGAAGCTTATTTTATAAACAAATTCCAGAGGTATAGAGTTCAGGCCTGATGAGGACTCCATTCTTCAGGAAGCTAGGCTCCTTCTTAATTGTTGTTCCATCATTATTTCACACAGCTTCTTTATAGTTTAGTGACATGCTCAAATATTAGCCATTCAGCCCACATTCTGGCCAGCAAAAGAGGCCAGAGATGGTCATACACTCTTTTTAAGGACAAATTTCTTAAGTTGAAAAGTTCATGTGCTCTAGCTACCAGCAAGAGCAGCTAGGAAATATGGTATTTGTTCTAGGAAGAAGAGATCTCAAAGACAACCAGTCTTTGCTAGGAATGTGGCACCCTAAAACACAGTATTTTCTCTGTTGCTAGGAATATGGCATCCTAAAACACAGTACTTGCTCTGTTGTAGACAACCCTAAAAATGTATGAAGTGTCTTATCTTTTAAAGTTAAAATAAAATTTATCCATACAAGAATTGGGATGTAGGTTTGAGGTGCAGGGGGTGAGAGGATTCACTAGAGACAGAGTAGGGGGCACAGGCAGATGGAATGAAATACACTGCTGAGGGGGAGCATCAGGTGAGACAAGAGAGGTCTGCTGCGCCCTGTGTGTCAGCCCCCTGGCCAGGGATAAAGCTCATGTTCTATGGCTGCAGATAGCTTCATAGTGCTGAGCCTCAACCCCTTGCACCACCAGGGAGGCTTCAGCACTTTATTTTTATTAGCATATTCTAATAAAAAAAAATGTCTAGTTGCAATAAGTTGCTTTTTAAAGTTTTTTAAAACTTTAATTTTTTAAAAATTACTTTTTTCTTAGAAATGAGGACCCTTTCTGAAAAAAAAAAAAGGGGGGGGAGCCTCTCATTAAGTAGTGAAACAGTGCCAGTATAAATACAATACTAAGTTTTACCTGTCCTATCATAATAGTCTGCATATGCCCTTCTATTTTCCTTTCAGGACCATTTGTAGGTTTCCATAAATGTAGGCTCTCATGTTATATGTTATTTTTTCTCTTTGCTTAGGAAATATATCATGCCACAGGTTAAGAGCTAGAGATGATTCTTGTGGAATGTGGCTTTTTTATAAATGATTCAACCATTCCCCCTCATGTCATTTTCTACTACCAGAGGTCATGCTGAGATAAACTTCTTGATGTCCTTATAGCTCAATGCTTTAGCTTCTTGAAATGAGTCTTTTGAGTTAAAATTTTTAAGCAATATGGCCAGATTATCTTCTAAAAAGATTGGGATATTCCATTCATATTCCCATAAAAAATGTACAAAAATTTTCATTTACCCTAATTCTTTTCAGCACTGTATATCATCCTTTTTAATTTTTACTACCTCACTGGTATGACCAAAGATAGCACCTACATTATTTGTTTTGATTTTTACCTCATTGACATTTCCACTTTGCCCTCTTTTAAATGTTTAGTTAACTACCAAAGGGCATAATGGTTAGAGAACACCTAATTTTGAGCCATAGCTCAAAATGTGCAAGCACCTATTGTCTGACCTGGCAAGTTACTTAATTCCTTTGAGCCTATTTGTGTAGCTAGACAACAGGGATATTACCTATCTCATAGGGTATACTGGCAGGAGTAAACAATCTTGTAAATCACCTGAAATACCTAGCATACAATAAGCACAAAGTAAATGGGTAGTGACTATTACTCTGGGTCTTTTTTCTGAATTCCCTATTGGGTGTTCTCTATGTGACTGTTTTATAGTTGTCAGTTTGTAGGAACTCTGTATTCTAAGGCATATTAACTACAAATCTGTCACTTATGTTGGAGATATTTCCCCAACATATATATATATATATACATACATATATATATATAGTTTTGTTTTCTTAAAACTTGCTTTATATAGCCAAGTGTAACTTCCTTTTAGTTTTCCTGTTTATGGTCACCCATTGTAAGATCATAAAATGTTTCCTAAGAATTCTCCCAATATTTCACCCTAACTTTTAAATTTGTAGTCCTTCTGGTACTAATTTTTGTATTGTTGTGAGGTAGGGATTTGGTTGCCTTCTAATTAGGCACCTGCTATGGCTCTATGAAGTTATACATACCAGATTTAATTTTAAAAGGTCATGGAAAGAGAATATTGGAAGAAAAATTAAGCTATAGCAGCAGTAGGTAACTCCAAAATACAAAACTGAGCTATTCCTGTTTGAAACAGTGAAACAGGCTTGGAAAGCAGCAGTTAAGACTCATAAATAAGGATAAAGCCTCTAAAATAATAGAACTAGTAAAAGGTTTTAGGCAGGGGAGGGACACAATTAGATCTGTGTATCAAAAACCATTCTAGCATCTGCAGAAAATGGACTGTTGTTGGCTAACACTAGAGGCAATGACAGAATTACAAGAGCACCCCAAAAGCCCTAGCAACATGTAACTGTTTCCCTGGAGGAGGGTGACAGAAGTGGACGTATTTTTCAGGTTTATTACCTGACTTACCACGAGGATCTCAAAATTAACAGGAATGTCTGGGTTGAGAGAGGAGTCAAGGAGAAACAGGGTGAGGGTAGTGCCATTTACCAAGAAGGTGAACGGAAGAACATCTTTTGAGGAAAAAAAGAGGGGATCAACGTTTTAGATGCTGGGTGTGAGGTATCCCTGTGTTAAATCGAGAGGACAGGTGGACACTCTGAGATCTGGAGTTCAGGAAAATTATCTGAGCTGAAGACTGGCATCTGAAGTTACCAGCATATTGGTTAGAAACCAATGTCAGGAGAATTAATTTGATTTTTCATTTTGTAGGGAAAGACCGCCTAAGGCACAGGAGGACACTGATTTTGAAAGGTTGGAGGTCTCACAGTAAGCAACAAAAATCACGGCTGGGCTATAGGGCCTCTACATATGGTTGTACAGGTGATAGCTTCTGCAGCTCAAGTAGAGAAGCTTAATAGGCAAGAAAATCAGAAACCTTGAGCAACTGAGTAAATCTCAGTATTAGGAAATTATGTTTCCCATCCATATATTCCTTCTGGTAGCACTGGAGATGCAGCTTCCCAAAGGAAAGGTGAAATTACTCTTAAAGGAGGGGTAAAGAGACATTGGGAAGCAAAGCAGTTGTCCATTATGTCCCATACCTCGGCAGTCCATCATGTGGATTCTTCAATATAACACTTTTTCAAAATACCTCCACCCAAAATACTGTAGAAAATATATTTACTTTTGTGTCAATGGGAGACAACTTAAGATAATTTCTAGTTATCACATCCAGTAGTCTAAAATCACTGGATGATGCTCACTCTCTAGTTCTTAACTTCATAGTCTGCACATTTATACATCCACTGGTTTATTTAACCACCACCAACATACTCACATACATGAATGAGGGGGACACCATCAGAATGGCTCACCTCCAAAGAAGGGGAAGTCTGGATTAAGTTGGAGCATGCTCAAACTTCAATCAGTAGGTATGAGGGGCAAGATACTGAGATGGAGAATGCAAGCAGGTACACGAGAGTAGGGGCTATACGTCTTTTTTTATTGTACCAAATCAACAGTCACTTGGGTTGATCTCTTCCTCTTTCACCCATACATACTCTACATGTTCTTCAGTCAAGGTTTTTAAAGAATTTCATTTGGATATTTGGAGATTGGAATCTTCCAAGACTTCTGAATTCTCCTAAACGTCATTACTTGTTAAGTCTCTTTTCATTAATACCTTAGCTTTCATTAAGAGATCTTAGTAATGCTGCCAATTCAATCAGGATTATAACTGTATAATCTAGGGGTTGAATTTTCAACTTCTTGTTTGTAACTAAGCACTAAGAAAGAGGCTTATTCAAGCTTCACACGGAAAAGACTTATTCTAAACCTGCAGTAGTTTCTTTTGGATTTGAGTTTGTTCTCAAATTATCCAAAGTGATCTAAGTGATCATTCTGCCTCAATGATCTTGATCTTATTCACTCCAAATTGTCCTGTTGGCAACAGCTATCCAATTATCCAAATTTTGCCCTCAATTTTGTGTTACCTCTCTTAGGACACAGTAAGGCCTGGGAGGGGGATTTTGATTGGAAAAGCTTGATCACAAGGTCAGACCTCGGCCAAAGGTTGGGAGGTCAGAATACTGAAATAGTTCCACTAAAACCAAAAGTTTAGCACTGCAAAGGAAGAGTGGGGATCTACCACTAAAGGAAAGGGAAAATGACTTGGGGGAGGAAAAACTCAATAGATCTCTACCAAGCCAATATTTAACGGATGGGGAAAACCTAACGCCCAGGATCATATGTAGTGGATTTAACAATAAAAAGGACCATCACTGACCTTGATTGCAGTGAGATCAGAAAATTCAAGGGTTTCAAAGAAAATGAGGCTTTCTTTTTAAGTAGGGTGAACTATGCAGTAGTAAATACTGAAAACTAGAATAGCAACACAAACTATGAAGTTCTGATAATTAAACACAATCATTCAAAGAGATGTGCTTAAAATACTAATGAGCAATTTCTGAGTTCAGAAAATCTCAAGCAAAGTGCAAAATCTGATAGACTGAATGGAGGATGAACATGTTAATCTATATTCACTAATATAAAGATAGGTATTTTACATTTAACAAAAATGATAAGCTGCTCGTCAGGGTCAAATATTAAGCAGTGCATTTTAATAGCTTTTAAAATAGCTTTAGTGTAAAATATTCAAATACAGAAATGTTGAAAGTCTCATGTAATCTACACGTTGAAACTCAATAGACTTTTCTATGTATTATATGCACAAATTTTAAAATGAGTTCATCTTCTACACCTTTCTGTAAACAGTTTAAGATATCATGGCCATTTTTTCATGTACATATACAATAACTGTACTTCAACAGATTTTCTTTTATGGAATAGCCATGTGTTAACTCTTTGCTGATGTTTAGTTTTTCTACTATGTAATTATTTTTATGCTTCTGTAGTACCTTAAACATTATCAATTCTTTTTTGCCTTCCAGTTTGGAAGATTATTTCAGGGTAGTCATGACCTCTAACTTAATAATTGGATCTTCTAAGTTTCAATACTGGTAGATACTGTATTACTGAGGACTCAATTTCAAGCAATAGAAACCCAACTCAAAGTAACTTAAGCAAAAAAGGGCATTTATTGGTTCACATAACTGAAAAGTCCAGGGGATATTTAGCTTCAGGCACGGTTGGATCCAGGGGCACAAACATTGCCATCAAGACTCAAGTCTCTCCATCATTTGGCTCTGCTTTCCTCTGCACTGGCTTCATTCTTTCACTGGCTTGTTTGCCATGGTGGCCCTGTTGTGTTTGTTTTTTTAATCCTACAAAACAACCTCAGTAAACAGAGCTCTGAACATCTCCTCCACAGTTCTGTAAAACTCCACAGCTGAGTGTCACTAGACCAATTTGAATCACATGACCATTCCTGAACCAGTCATGATGGTCAAGGAGATGGACTATGCAGACTGATCAGGTTTTATTACATGCTCATCCATGAATTCTAAGGTTGGGGTTCAGATGATCTGAAAAATGTAGCCTGAAAATAAGTAGGTGGCTCTGAGAAACATCAGGAAGTTGTTACAAAGAGATAGGTTAGACATCAAAAATTGATGCCAAAGAGACCAGATATTAAAAAATGGTTTAATCTTTGCTCATAAAGATGAATGGTAACAGCTGGTATTACTTCCTTGACAATAGTTTTTGGAAAAACATTATGAGGACTAAGTTTATCCTGTCCTCAGAAAGTTTGTAATCCATTTGAATGGAAAAATCATGTCCAGTAGTATACTTTGGATGTTACAATAGTTTTATATAAGTAAACTTAGTGGTCATGAGTCTGAGAGCTCAATTATCTTGCTGATGTGAAGCAGGACAAGAGCCTCCCAATGGCAAGTAGTTCTGTGAGGCTATTCATGTCAGCGGTAAATTTAAGTTCAATGGAAAATGCTTAGTGTTCCTTTAAATCTTTGTCAAATCAAAGTGGTACATTTCAGACTCATTATTATTGCAAGAGAAGAACAGTGCTTTTGATCTGCTATACTCCTTTAGTTCTGGTAGACAAGAGTTCCAGAGCTGAAAATTATATATATATATATATATATATATACACACACACATATATATATATATACATACATATATAGGCATAGAGGCTTATTCTGCACTTAAAAGAGGAGGAGGGGTATGCTGCTGGTCAAGGAATGTACAGCGTGATCCTTCCTGTTGTGAACCTTAAGTCCTGGTGAGGTGAAATGAAGGCTGTCGCTGTTCAAAAGTTCTTGGTGGAACTGAGTATATTGTAGTCTTCTCAAGGCAAAGTCAGTCTGATTGCAGCAGCAAGTCAAGAAAAAGGCAGGCAAGAGCAGAGTCAGGTAGAGAGGCAAGTAGGGTTCCTTCAGCAGGGCCAGCCATACCAGTAATCAGGATATGATCTGGAAGAACAGGCAGATTAATATCGAAGCTCTGTAAACAAGTTTGTACCCTGATTAATCCAGGGATAATCCATAGGGTTTATTCTGATTTTAACGGGTCAATCAAGTGCAGTAGCTTTCAACTTCCTGCTCTGCCCTAAAACTTTGAATTTAGAAGTCTGTTACTATATCTTCAGTACTGAACTGAGGTTGTGTTTAGAAGCCTATGCTATACCTGGGAGCCATTGGGTTGGGAAAGCCAGGTTCATCAAGGTTAGCCCTACTTTCTTTGGTTATCAAGTCTTCATCTTCTGTAACTCAGCTCATCTGAGAATCATCACTGTAGGGTCTCAGATTGGCTGAACAATGCTGAGATACTTAGATGAGTTCAGCGGCATGGAGATTGTAGGTCAGATGTCAGGTTTGAGTTGTAGGCATTTTTTAATCAAACCATCAATTCTCCATATAGAATATATTAGGCTAACAGATGATCATCCTCACCATAAGCCCCTCATTTTGACAGGATTAAAGAGAATGGTAGTGTAGATTAGTTTTTCTGTAAAGTTACAGGAGAGAAAACATTGAGCTGCTATTTGAAGGTAGCAGAGAAAGTCTGTAGATTATTTCTTGAAAAATAGTTGTATATATTAAAGAGACTAGTTATCCAGATTTTGTTTTCATTTGTTGAGGGTGGACAGTGTTTGATGATTTGTAGACTGAGTCATGTAATCACGATTCATTTAAAGAATGAGACAAAAAGAAACTGTTCCTAACATTTAACCAGTGCATTATACTTGTTGAGGACAATTGGCCCTGAAGTGAACTGTGAAGGAATGTGATTTTCTCATGACATGAATCAATGTTTACTTGTTTAATATGATCTGGTCTCGGAAATCAAATCCTTCCTTTACTAACAGATAAGTTGTCTTAATGCCTGAAAGTATCTTACGGCAAGGAATGAAGCCAGCTGCTCTGAATCAGTATGTTTTGAGACAGATGAAATGGCAAGAAAACATCTGCACGAACAAAGGGCTGTGATCATGTGACATTAGGAAGCAGCAGTATGAAGCTCTTAAGTCTGATAAAATCCGTAACTGCAGGCTTTGTAGATTTTTTTCAAGTCAGTGTTCATTTCCAGCAAAAGGTAAATATTAATGCAATTTGAGATGTTCAGCAAAGAAGACATATGATGGCCTGGTCAAAGGGTCTACTTCCAAATATTCTTAACCCCTATAGTTGGTGGTACCAGACACTAGAAGATCCACCTTAAAAAGACATCTTCTGATGGGCTAGACGAAAAATTTCTAATTGCCATATTTTAAGTCACATACACAAGAATGGATGTTCAAGATCGTCTTTTCTGGATCCAGTGTTATGTGTAGAGCTGAGTATGTATAATTTTGAAGCAGAATAGGCAGATTATGTCAGTGATGAAGATTTTTTTTTAATAAAAGGTCATTAGCTCATTTACTTGGAATCAGCAGCTAAACTGAATAAAAACCAAGGAGCAGTGCAACTGCCATTGGCTGAATCATAGTGACATATTTTGAGAAACAGATGATAACCAGGTACTCTTTTAAGTAATGTTGCAGGTATTTTGAATTCTTTCATAATGGTTATCCCTTGTACATAAGTACAGTACCATAGCTGAGGATGAGCAGTCCAATGTTCAAGTTGATCTAACATGGCCTCAATGAGGCATTAGCTTCACCACCTGGTGATTCAGGTACCAAGGAGGATCAAGACTTCAAAGTCCTGTATTTCAAGTACCATGACAGTTATCTGTAGTATATGAAGGAAATTGGCTTGGGGCAGCTGTCAGTGTATGAACTGCTCTCTGGGTGTATCCAACCCCAGGAGTCACTGGAAGTCCATCTGCATGTAGAAAGCTGTTAATCTGTGTCCACCTGACATCACCTTCAGTCCATGTAGTGACTTGGGAGGGCAAAATATGATGACTTTCTTGCAATTTTCTGAATTTATACACAGTAAGTATTCTTAAAAATGTTCACCTCGTTAGGGAAAGGTACAGATCAGAACGTCAAACATCTTGTTTGCAAGGGCAGTAGTTTTCAAACTGTTCTCTGAAGAATTGTAATGTTGTAAGGAAGTCTCCTGAGGTCTCACCACGGTGGTAAAGAAAGATAGATGCTTATGATGGTTTCAGGCCCCCCACTCCTGCGTCATCCAGAGCAGCTTCACTTTACTCTGGGCATCCACATGGTTTTCATTCAGTGGGCTTCATTTTCATGGCCACAGAGCCTTTGGAAAACCAGTGATTTAAGAGTAAGTTGTTCACAAATGCTGAAATACAAAAAATAGATCATAGAAACCAGTAACTGTGTGAATAAAGCCTGTGGTAAGCCAAAGAGTTCTAATAATCTTTCTCTAAAGTAGAACACATTACAAAATGGAGAGTTAAAAGTCCTTTCTGATCACTTGAAATTGCATCTGCAATGACTATCACAGAACAAGGCTATAGGTTTTAAGTGATAATAGCCTTGGGTGATGAAGAAATGCATTTCTTCATAAATATCATTCCAGTAAGTCCATAGTTGGCTGCCTTCAAACACTAACCTCAATGGGAAGCTCAGTGCTAATAAACATCTCCTTCTCTACCCTCTTTCTTTTTCCATCCTTCTCCCGCACCTAAGAATCAAGGCCCTTGAGCTGCAATAGGTTTACATTTTAATTCTAGGGACAGAAAGAAATATATTGATAAATGTCACAGAACTCATCCAACTTGTTGGCAGAATTAACTTTCCCCCATTTCCCCAAATTCCCTCCCATAACCCACATTTCCCCCAAGTCTTCTAGAGGTTCATTCAACAGAAAATATGGTCAAAATGTAGGTTTCTTGATGATGAAGACATACTAATTTAAGCAGTTAACGACAAGGTAAAAGGGGATTTCAAAGATGCCTGTTCTTGGATCTCTATGGTAATCTTTTGGCATTCATAAAGA
Source organism: Condylura cristata (assembly GCF_000260355.1). NCBI lineage: Eukaryota > Metazoa > Chordata > Mammalia > Eulipotyphla > Talpidae > Condylura > Condylura cristata. Next base: position 9,874,561 of record NW_004567130.1, on the reverse strand, counting down.
TCTGGCTATACTGCTCTAAAGGGAGCAGTCTAAGGAATGTTGCAAAAGTAATATTCTTTGCTTGATTAAAACTTAGGACAGTCTTAAGAAGCTCAATGAAGCTTTGTTGAAAACTACAGTGCTTTATGAACTAGGAGGGAACACATTTTACCAACTTACTGAAGAACTTCTGTAGAAGTTCCTACATGATACATTTATCCATACATAGGGACAGTGCTGCTCTAGAAATAATATATATCTCATTTTGAGTAAATAATAGTTTGGGTATAAAAGACCATATATAATCGCATCAATTGGGCCATCTCTGGAGCACCATAAAGGCAGATGAAAGCTCTAAAAGCAGGTTTGTTTCATGTTGGGTAGACTGTTAAACATGTCTTGTAGACTAGGCAACCTACCATCATGGAGATAAGTTTGTTTTTAAACCTTAGGGGTGCTGCCATGGAATTTTGGTCTAGCTGCAGCTATCACATTAATAATATCCTGTCTGACTGAGGACAACAGATCAGGAAGTTGGAAACTTTTCTGGGGTTCCCAATCTCCATCTGTTCTTAACACTGTTGGTAAAACAGAGGTTAATTCCAAAGAGAATACTGAACTAGGGGTCAGAAGGCCTGGTCTCTACCACGTTATAGCTGTGTTACCTTGGATAATGTTTAAGCCTTCCATTTTCTTATTTACAAGAAGGGATTAGTGTGATAATTGAGATTAATGCATGTAAAAGTGCTTTGAACTGTAAAGTGCTATATAAACATAAGGGATTACCATATAGGTTCCACCTGGATATATCAAAAGGTCTTTTCTGGAATCTGATTGGAGTTTTGTGAGATGCTGTTAGGTAAAGGGATTCCTTGGTAGAATTTCTCACGTGTGAAAAGTTCTGGTTCCTGAGTAATCCCAATGAAGATGCTACGAGTTCACTGTGCCATTGTCTCAATCCCAATAGTCAGATTATCTGCTTTCTCATTCAGTAGGCTACTATAGATGTGAAATGGAAAAACATGGTCCAGTAACCTCGGTGGGATCCAAGATACTTCATGAACTTCAACCATTTGAGTGTGGGGTATGGTCCAATAATTCTTTCAAAAAGATGTTGCCATTCTTCTGTTGACAACTGAAAGTCCCCTGGTCCAAATTTATGATGTGTCTCTGAAGACTTAACTTAAAAATGAAATGCACACTCATGGAACAAACTGGGCCGTTGTTGTGGTAAAACAGCTTCAACTATTTGGCTTGAGTTTGACTTCACTATAATGGGCTGTGCTGAATATGGGTAGAACAGGACAGGAGTCGAGGTGAAGGCCACATCATGATGGCTAGAAAGCCTCTTTAGTCACAGTGGTCCACTGGAATGGTGTCTTCTTCAGTAGTAAGGTGGCAGGAATCACCAAGGGCAAAAATCCAGGTACCCGATCTGTAGACTGATGGACAACACAAGGAAGGTGATCAGGAGATCCAGGTGAACACTCAGCAATCAGGAGGCACAGGACTAAAAGGGACAGGGACAAAACAGATAACAAATGCATGGAATTACAAACACAGGACTCTAACATAGGTGGGTCTGCTATCAGTCATTAGCTGCCTGCCAGGGATTAACTCTTGACAAGCCTGATTTAGAAGCAGACAGTGGTAAGCAGGGAGGAAAATGCCTATGACTTACAATCAGTAATGATGAGAGCAGACAGTTCTCTGGCAAACACTGTTTCCTGACTCTTGAGAACAAGCTGTCTCAGGGAAGTAACAAACAAAAACACATACTTTGATGAGTAATTTGACTGTATTCAGATTGCTAGGCATTGACTGGTATGGGAGAAAGAAGCGGCCCCAAAGGTGATGTAAGTGCTTCTCTCAAATTCTTATCCCTTTAAAAGCTGCCCTTAGTTTTCAGTTTAACAAGATTAAATACTGAGTGGTAGATCACAGGGTACCTGGCCTTGTTCCTCGCACTCATCTGCATGCAACTTGTTGGTTTCTCTTTTGTTTTAGGGATCCTTCATTATTTTTAAATCTACAATTAAAAAATATGAACATGTGAAATGAAGGACACATGGCTCACATCTCATGCCAAGTCATGACTTGACTTCTCATCAAGAGTAATTAGGTTAACATAGAACTTATGCCTTCTCTCTAAATTTCTATCAAGTTCTTCACCAAGTAGTAGCAGATGTGGACAAAGACAAAGCCTCTGCTTTCAAGGAATTGGCTCTTAGGAAAAAGAGCAAATGCATGCAAATAACTATTTTGCAAGGTATTGCATATATTAAATACCTTTGATGTTATACATTAGACTAAAAGATATAGGAAAAATTAGAAAACTGGAAAAAGGATTTCTGACTAAAGACATCTGAGCTGGGCAGTGAGGAAACCAGAGTTTCGACAGCTAGGAATTCAAGGTAAGACCATGAAGAGAGGTGCAGAAATGGTAGAGTAAGGCATTAGGGAAAATGACATGTACCGTAGTTCACTTTGGATGGAATGTTGTCCCGTTTATACCAAGGGTGTGGCAGAAACTCGGGGTTCCTAATTCCCAGTAACAGTCATTGTTGGTGGCAGTGCTTGCTCAGTCGTCGTCTCTTTTCTCAAAGCAAAGATGACAGTTCAAATTCAGAAATAAAAATATCCAGTGCCAGAGTTTCTGCCACATCCTGATAAATTCTTCCAGGCGCCAGGTCCAGTTCTTGAAAATCTGGAATCCACCCTCTGGCTACATTGAGAACTTTCTGCTTCAGGGAGTGTAGAACACTGTAGAGAAACCTCCTATCCCGGACATCTCATGTGTTTTTCACAGAATTTCAAGCTTTGAGTTCCAGTTGTTGTTTTTTTTCCCCCCTCCTTTCTCCTGAGGAAAGCATCTTATCACCAGTCTTTCGATTCTTTTGAGGTACGTCCAGATTTAATTACAAAAGAGCTAAATGACCAACGCATACTCCTTCCAAACAGTCATTTCTCTGGAAGTGAGGTCTTTTATCTCTGCCCTTTAGGTAAAAGGAACAGTCAATTGATTTTTCAGACTTTTGTATGAAATAGCAGAAATGGCTCACCTAACCAGATGAAATACACTTAAATGTGTTTGTGTTCACTTGTTTAGAGCTGTACCACTGGTAAGCACCACTCCACAAAAATGCAAATGTTTGAAATCCAAGTGTTCAAACATTGTTAGTGTTTGCTGGATGATGGCCTAGAATTTGATAAAAGCAGGTGACAACAAAGAAGCAAAAAGTGGCACTTTGGCCATCTTAGTAACACTTTTGCAAGCAATTAGAATACAAGGCAGGCCAGGAAAACAGTCAAGGTTTTTAACACTTTCAAATCTACTGATTTTGAGATTCAGCAGTTCTAACAAAACTTTTCAGAGAACTTTTACCTTCAATGAATACAGACAAACCCCCCAATTAGCTTCAGGAATTCCCCAACTGGTTAAGTCTGAGTGAGCTGGCTTGCTAAAAAGTCATCTGCACCATTAACTAACTGGACTTGGCAGCACCATTAAAATAAAATAAAATAAAATAAAATAAAATAAAATAAAATAAAATAAGCCTGTTTACTACCAACCATCCAGGCGAGGGTTATAAAGTAGGAGCAAGTAACGGATGGCAATGATGGTGGTGGGAAATAGTGAAAGTCAGAAGGTCTTCAGGCACCAGTATAAGCAGCAGCAAACAGTTGTCAGGCCAAAGATTAAACTGGTTTCTTGGTACTAGAGAAGACATCCACTCCTAGTTTTAGCTGCTTTTTTTCCCCTCAACAGGCGCCATTATACCATACGGTTGATCAACCTTCAGGCACCCCATGGTGAAAGCAAAGGACTCAGAATAGAAGCCAAGCAGTGGAGTGTTGTCACCCAAAATATTCATTATGCATAGAAACAGCTCACATATCTCAGGGATTCACATGGGGGGGGGGTGTCAAATTGGTTGTAAAGGGTCCCAAAGGACATCTAGGCCTCAGTTTCCTCCCTGTGGCTTAAAAGACTTCTGATTAACTTTTCTGGGTTTCAGCCCCCTTGAGAAAACTGGCTGGCGTAGGATCCTCACCCCCCTAAGATGCATTTTCCCACTAATCTCTGCATATGATTTCAGGGAGTTTGAGGATGTCCAACTCCAAGGTTCCCTGGTTCAAAACCAAGGAATGGGCAACTGCCAGGTTTTCTTGCAACTTCAAACAAACAAACAAACAATACCATCCCTCACGTACACCGGCGCTTTACAGTTTACAAAGCGCTTTCAATCCCACAAACATCGACAGGCAGAGGAGGAAACTGAGGCGCAGACAAATTACTGAGTGACTTGCTTAAGGTCACTCGGCCAGCTGGTGGCTAGGCCCGGAAGCAAACCCAGCTCTTCCGACTCCGGGGCTTGTCTCCCCACCCCGGAGCTGCCGCCAGAGCTCCCGCCCCTCACTAAGGCGGCATGAGGAGAAAAAGGCAAAGCAGAAAGCCCACCACCAACCATCCCCCGGCTCCCTCTTGACCCAACTGGGTCCTAGCAGGCCCCGAAGGGTGGCGCCAGGCCTCCAGGCCGGCCGCGGCCACCCCCGCCTCCCCGGCCGCGCCAAATCCCGCCGCCGCCTCCCCGGGAGCGGGGCGGAGCAGCTGCCCGCCGCCGCCGACCACCCGGACGACTCCTCGTCGAATCGCAAACGCATAGGCCGCCGCCCGAGTTCTGCGTACGAGAAGAAAGACGCGGCGCGAGCGCCAACGGCCACCGGGCGCGCGCCGCGGCGGCCGGGCCTGCGCCCCAAGAGCTGGATGCCAGAGCAGGAGAAAGAGCCGCCAACCGATCGCTCGATCGACCGCGCGCCCGCTCCTTCGCCCTACCAGACCCGGGAGGGGGGGAGGGCGCGCCAGGGCTTCTTCGAGTTAGGGGCCTGACTCCCCGGCGATGAGACAAGATGGCTCCTCCGGTCCGCGCCGCAGCTACCGTCCCGGCTGCGTCGCTCGGCCCGCCCCCGGTACTGTTTCTTTAAATGGCGGAGAGGGTCAGCAAAGCAGGAAGAGAGGTGCGTGCTCTCACGTGACGGGGGCGGGTCTGGCTAGCAAGATCCGGTCACGTGATCACACCAGCTTCACCAATCAGGAGACGTCGCATCAGGGCGGGGGCGGGAGGAGCTGCGGCTCCGCGATTGGCTGGAAGCGCCGCGGAGGCCTCGGGGGCTTGGGGCGTCGGGGAGTGCGCGAGGCGGCCCGGGTTGTGTGAAGGAGACAAAGCGGTGCTTGCGGTGACTGTGATACCAACAGCGGTGAAGCCTTAAACGCCAAGTTTCGTGGGGCTGAGTCCTATCATCATATTCTGCACGGCGCGCGGGCTGCTGGTTTCGCGGCGGCGGCGGCAGCGGCGGCAGCGGCGGCGGCAGCAGCACATGGTTCCAAGAGCGCGCTGCGGTTGTTGGGTTCCAGTTCTGTGGGGAGGGACAAAGGCGGCTGCGAGCGCTGGGCAACGCCCGGCCGGGTGGTGCGCTCGCCACTGCCCTCGATCCGGGCCTTGAAAGCTGGGACTAACTCGACTCCGTGAGGAGGACGCCACGGGCCAAGGCCGGGAACGGGCCTGCGAGGCTGTGGCTGCTGGCTGAGGGAGTGGGGGAGGGGCGCGGCGGGCCTGAGGTGATTTGGGCGGGTCAATTCAGAGGCGTTGTCGTGGTTCTGTGTGAGGTCATCTGTCTCTGTACTGGGGCGAGATTGAGGCCACACAAGCTAGCTGTGGTCTGTGCTTTAAAAACAAATCGGCCTTCAACACGCAGAGGAGCTCTTTCAGCTGGGAGTGGTGAAACCAGAACTGAGGCTGGATGTGCTCCACCGACTTAGTGGTCGCCAGTCGGGGGCCAATTTAAGGATCCTGGGATCATTGGTGGTTGAAGACATGGGTGATTTTACCGTTTTATGACAGAAGTTGGTCCAGTTCCGGTTGGTAAGTTTCCGGATTGGTAAATTACCTGAAGGAAACAGACAAAACGCTGGAAGATCGAGAAGATGGAGCCGCAATAAAACTGCCCACTCCAGTACGGTCGACGCTAGGACCATCCACCTTTAACTCATTGAACTTCCGAAAACTTAACACAAAAGCTCTTAAGATTAGCCCCGCGAGACTACAGGTTTATGACGTAGTACTACATCATAGCCATTCAGAAGATTTAAAAAATAAAGGGGAAGTCTGTAGTTTCTGCCACCTATTTTGGGTAGATACTAGGTGACATTATCGAACTGTAAAGAGTACAGACATACTAATTTTCGCTGGAAGAAATCCTGGAAAACCTATTCCATTGAAAGTTGTATTTCCCAACTAGTGGGTAAAGGACTGGAGAACTCACTGCACTCATGGCTTTCACAAATTACAGCAGTTTGAATCGAGCTCAGCTAACCTTTGAATATCTGCATACAAATTCGTAAGTATCTTGTAGGTGCCAATGAGGTCACTGATAGCTCATTCCTTGATAGAATATGGAACTACTTTCTCCATAAAATTTTGCTCTTTCCTTTATGGGATGGATCATTCTTGAGCTCTATAATGAACAGATCAGTGAAATATTTGTTACTAATCCAGAAGAATATGATCTTCATTTATTGCATCAAAAATTTGTGTGAGCAAATGCGACCTTTATTTCTTTGAAGTTGGTGTGTTGGGTTGTATAGTTGTTAGGAATTGAACAAGTACTGTTCGTTGGATCTCCAAAAGCTGGACTCTTCTATTATCAACTGTTTTCTCTAGTGATAACAGCCAAAATAGATGGGTTATAATAACCTAAGTGGCACGTTTAAGTCCGTTTGTTAACAAGAGGAAACAAAGAAGATGCATAAATGACAACTTGTAAGAAGAAATTGAAGTTTTTTTCAGCAGTTGGCAGTGTTTTCCTGGGAAATCCTTCCTTACATCCAATATAATTTTTATAAGCTAAGAAAGAAATGGCAACTTTAAAAAACCCATGATTTAAGTAGTTTTCCCCAGTATGTGTGCAAATCACGGAACACATACTGTGTTAATGAAGAAATCACCCCGCATTTGGTCTAGAATGCTATTAATCCTTATGTCTTTTGGAAGTAAGCCAGGAGGGTACCGTTTACTTTGTTTTTATACATTCGTTAACAATTTTGAGATGAAGATAGGTATGCCACCGTTTCAGAACCTGGAGAGGTGATTGAGTAAATGGCTTCAAGTTATAGGAAGAACAATCTTTTCTTTTGAGAACGTGCACTTCAGGTACCCGGTATGATAATTTTTAGTACAATAACTTTTAGTTGTTTATGGGAAAGGACCTGTGATACCTGTAATTTTTTGTTTGCTGTTTGTTCTCTCAAGGAAATTTTCTGATTAGTGATTTGCTAATCAATGAGAGCCTCATTTTGTTTAGGAAACTTAGTGAGCTCTAGAGCATTTCAGAGTACCCACCCTTAGTGTCATCTAGGTGGAATTCTTATGCTTCACATGGTGAATCTGAAATCCATCATTCCAGTGTTGATCAGTGTTCTCTCATCTAGTTGGAGCATAGCCTTGGGTAAAAACTTGGGTATCCTTTTATAAGTATTTGAATTTCCACATTAAGAACAAGCAATTGAAGTTCACTTAAATATTCACAGATCATTGTGCTTGACAAATGGTTGTCTGATCTATGGCTTTTGGAGCAAGGAGCCAAATTTGGATTGACTCTGATAACATTTGAAGACCGTGGGCAAGAGTTCTTATTCCATCTTTTCCAAAGGCTTTTGTTAAAAAATCATAGGATAATTGCATCACACCAGTCAGTTTTAAAATGACCTAAAATATTCTCCAAGCAACCTTGCTAGGATAAGGATTATGACTTTTGCATTTGAGGAAACAGGCCCAGAGATTAAGTTACATGCTAGAGATTACATAGACTGCTGCTAAATGGTGGATTTAAGGCAGATTTATCTGGCCATACTTCAGTTAGAACTTTTAGCTGTCGCTTTTAAGAATTTACTTATTAAGATTTGTTACCCATTTGCAAAGTCTAATTTTAGTTTATCTCAATAAGCCTTCATTATTGGGGGGAGTCAGATATTTTGCTATGCTTTTTAAAATTTCTTTTTCCGTTTTATAGTTTATTACCAATAAGTAGACAGAGCCATGGTAAAGAATCAGATCTCAGTTAAATAGCTTTTGTAAACTGCTGTTGAAAATTTTTCTGTGTATTTGACCCATATTGAAGTGGAATCACCTTCTTGTATATGTATTTAAGGCTGGATATATGACTTTGGAAGCTCTAGAATTTATTAGTGGATCACACCTTTGAAATTGTCTACTTTTGAATGTATACAGCCCTGCAAGAAGGAAATAATGAACCAGAACATCAAGATCAGTTTTTGATTTGTAGCTAATTTCAAGATTTTTTTTAATAGTGGTACCCTGACTGGAAGTTCATTTATAGATAAAAACACTTTTTAAAATTTCAAAAGCTGTGACTCATTACTTGAAATGACAGTAAGTGTATCATACATTAACTGGTGTAAAGTCATATTGCAAAGGATTTGTCATATAATACTTCCTCTTTTGTTGTAATTTTTAAACCAACTATTGTAAGGTATCTGATACCTACAATAGTGCCATATGAATTATAAAAGAAATAGCCCTTTCTTACCTACCATTTAGTGTAGGTAAGAAAGTGGAACTCAAAGGTAGAAATCTGTGGTTCAGTGGAAAGAGCATGGGATTGGGAGCCAGTCAGGCCTTGATTAGATTGCGTCCTGACTGAGTACTTTAGGCAGGTCAACTACTCAGAGCCTCTAAAATGGGGCTAACCTGACTGATTATGAGAATTAGATAAGGTAATGTTTATGAAGTGATCAATATTGTACATAACATTGAATAGATGATGGTGATTATCCTCTTCATAATAGCTTATGTAAACCAAAAGTTGGTCACTGTATTTGTGTTGGGTGCTTAATTATTACCCAAGTAAGTTTTTACTAAGTTTTGGAGCTTTTATTGGAGAAAGTAATTGAAAATTTTTGTATTAGGTTTCTTTCACTTTTTTAAAAAAAATTTTTTTAACTATATTCATTATATTATCCTTTTTTTGTACAATATGATTTCCCAATGAAATTCCCACCACCAGTTCACCCATGTGCCATCACTGTAGTCTCTTGTGCTCTTCCCACCCCTGACCTGGCCCTTCTCCCTCTTTCTCCCCTACACATTGACTGATAGCTGTCTGATGATTTTGATTCTTTATTGTAAGTTTTTTTTCCTGATCCCTTATTTTGTTTTCTCTATATTCCTCCTATAAGTGAGATCATTTGATTTTTTTTCCTTTTTCTTTCTGGCTTATTTCACTGAGCATAATCCTTTCCAGCTCCATCCATGTTGCTGCAAAGGACATGAGTTTTTGACTGCTGAGTAATATTCCATTGTGTAAATATACCACATCTTCTTGATCCATTCATCTATTTTTGGGCATCTAGTTTGCTTCCATAGCTTATCCATTGTAAGTAGTGTTGCAATAAATGTATTAGGTTTCTAATAGTGATTATTCTCTTAGTTACAGTAGTATTAAGTTTTAAAAGTGTCTTGGGAAATTCTTATTATCTTTGGCTTTTAATATTGGATGTTGCTTGTATGAGATGACAAAAATTAGGGCTTTTATTTTACATAAAAATAAAAGTTAAGGTTTTTAAATAAAAGAAATACAATGCTATTACTGTTCTGTGGTGTTTTGTAACTGCTAATTGAAATTGAGTAATCAGGGTAATTGATTCCTGATGCAGTGGTAGTTCTATTCCTTTGGTAGAAGATGCATTAAATTATTTACTAAGTGGTCTTGTAGAGCAGGATACTTCAATAAAGGATGCCTGTTTTATATAGCAAAGGACATTCCTATTAGTACATTTAATAACAACTGTCTTGGCCATATCTTTTTAGTTGTTTTATCAGTATGTTTGAGTGAATGTAAAGAAACCCATTTGAGACTATTTCTCATGACTTATAATCCTTTTGAAATGTAGGTTCACACTTTAAATATATTGAAGCCATTCATATGTAAGTTGTGAGAAGCTTGTGAATAATCCATTGATTGATATTCAGGCTGAAGTAAACAGGGAAGCTACTTTCTTTACAAAATAAGATTTACACCTCAGTTTACTGCAAATACTGAGCTGCAAAACTTTTGATCATGGCACAAAGGTCATAAAAGCCACAATCTGCTGAAAATAAAAGTTTTTAAAAAATCTCTCCACATGATTGAGCTTTCTTACATCCCATACAAAGATCTTCAGGTCAGAAGAAAAAGTTTCCTTTAGTATTTATCCAGATATCTGGATAAATAATATTAGCTAGCTAGTAATGAGCATACTTTTTGAATGTTATTTGGGAAAAAGGGGGAACTTACACCACTGGTATGTTTTGGGGGTCTTATGATTATAAGAGATAATTAGAACTCTGGCTTTAGCATTTAATTGGCTGTCTGGAGAAGATTCTGAGTATTGTCTCTTTCCAAGAGTGGTCATAAAAGGTGCTTTTTTATTACAGTTTATATCACAAAAGTATCCCTTAGCTACATCTTGAAGATACCTGTTATCTGATATATTTTTGGTATGGCATCAATACTGTGTGGAATGATAAAGACCATTGGGGTATTTTCTTTAATTTTTAAATGTACAGGTACATTTCTAAACATTGTGTAGAAAACAGTGAAAATAGAGGTATTTTGTTTTTGTTTTTTGGGACCTTACAAAATTCTGACTGTCTTTGGCTGTGTGAAGCAGTCAAATAAGTATCACTGAGTAGTTGTCTCTATTTCTGCTTTTGATTTCTTTGCCCTGATGGCAGTTGGTATCAAAATTGGTTTTCCAGATAATTCATACTCGTTTTCTTACAAAGGCCAGTTATTTACTTATTTAGTTTTATATTAAACATACTGCATTTTGTATTCACACTGCAGTCTCAGTTATGTTCTTGTTTTTTCCCTGGAACTGTATTTTCTGAACATACTTCCTGAGATTCCTTGGCAACTTAAAAGTACAGATGTTGAAATGAGTAGTGCAATAAAATTGGTTTATATTTGTATATGACAGTCTTAAAAATTAAGAAATAGTATGGAAAATAAATTCTCTTAAGTTTCCAAGTCACTTGTAAATCAAACAGAAAATGACTAGTTAAAAATCGAGAACAAATGTTAGATTTACTGTGTAACTTCAGCAAATCACCTTAATTTTTCACCTTATTTATCCTTACATTTCAGGGAATAGTCATAGAATACTTGTTTCTTTGGTTGATAATCTGAAGAATATAGATGATTAAAAATATGGGTGCTGGTTATTCTTTAATTGTTCTTTTTCTTATAAACTTGTAAAGTTTTGGATTATTTTCTAGGTTAAATGGATGTAAAATTTCTATTTTTTGTTAAAACTTTTAGGTGCTGCTTTTGGGTTAGCAACAGACACATTCACTGATTTATGGGGAAAAGTTCTTCCTAAAATTTCAAAAAAACTTGTCATTTTAATTCTAATTTTGTATTTTGAGGAGGAAAAACTGGTATTCCTGAACAGTTCAGCTTTGGGCATTCATTTTATAAAACATTTCAGTTTTTAAAGAATAGTAGTAAGTGCTCTTACATGCTAGTTATTTAATATTGTTTTTTTTTTAATTTTGAATTTGCAGACATTTTCACTTGGTGTTTTATATAACAAAATTTTTTTAATTGATGGTAATATATTACATGGATTAGTGATTTTATATTTATTTGGAAGTTAATGTTTCTTGGTAGTTCTTGGTAGACACAGTCTGCTTTTATATTTGATGAAGACTATTAGGGGAAATAGTACAAATTAAAGAGGAATTAAATAAAGGATGTATCTTATACATAAATATCATCTTTATTGAGTTCTAAATAACATGGTAATTTGAGTTTTCACCCAACCCAAACATTGAGTGGCCTCACAGAAGAGATGAGAATTGACTTTTCTTCTTGATAATTTAACAGGAGCGTTAGGAGACCACTCCCAAGTTTTTGTGCTCACAGGAAAAATTGTTCAAGAGAAATTTGGAATGCCTTTTTTTTTAATGTGGAAAATGTCCTGCTTTAAGCAGAATTGGAGAAAGTCAGAAAGTTAATAGCTCATTCTCTTCTTTTGCCTCATTTTCAAATGGGATGTTTTTGCTTCTAAGTTGCATGAAAGTGAATAGGTTTTTTCCTTCAGAAGTACATCACTCACAAAGTGTTAGTAAAACAAATGCTCACAAGTTGTTGGTTAAGCATGCTTAGAGATAGCAGAAACTGACAACTGGTTACAGGCAATGAAAAGTAAAAATACGTCATTTTTCCTAAACAGAATGAGAATATTGCTCTTAGTAGTACCACTGAAAGGAATCTTTTAATGCTTTACAGTGGGCTTACTCGCATAGTTAAGTATAAACACTTCTGAGTAGGTAGGACTTAATTATCACTTGAGGATTAGTAAACTCTGGAAGAACTTGAATTGTGAATTTTAAATTTCTGTAAATTGATAATTTAAAATTTTCTTTTTTCCTAAAAACTTCAGTATTTACAACCTGGAATTTTACTAGAATTTATAATTCAATTCCATAATTCTTTTGCTGATTCTTAGTATTATTTATCATTTCAGAACTACTCATGAATTCTTGTTTGGTGCTCTTGCTGAACTGGTTGATAATGCAAGGTAGGTAGTCTTTTAGGTACATAGTCTGACCTTGAAACTTTTGGGTAGTTTTGACCTTTGGTCTTTGAAGACTGGGAGGAAACCAGTTCTGTAGCAGCTGCAACTCCTTAGGTGCTGTTTATCAAAAAAATACTTTTTTAAGTAAAACATGTTGATGAACTGTAACTCATTCATTTCTTTATTCTAGCCTAACATTAGTGAACTTAGGTTCTACAAAGCTACCTTTCCTTCCAAAGCTTACCTGTTCTCCCAAGCTGTGTTTTTAGAACAAGATAATTATAGTGAAACAGAAGGAATTAATATAAAAACTTAGGAATCAAATTAATGGGACAAGTTGATTTAATTTGTGGTATCAGGATATTATGCCTGCCACCTGTTATTCTGCATCTTCCCCCAAAATGTATTTTTTGTTGTCAGATGACTCCAGTTCATCATACCATCTTCCATTACTAGCATCTGTGTTCAGAAGAAATCCTTCAGCATTGTCTCATACAGTTCTTAGTGATGGAAGCTTTTAAATGTTACTGTGTAAGACAGAATAGAACTTAACTTTGGGTTGCCTTAGAGGTAAACAGCAAAGTCCAAATCAGGATTCTGTTTGTAATTTTACCATGAAAATGTTGTCTGTCTTATTTCTAAATGCAGATCAGTCATAAAATTTAATGCAAATATAAAGTGGTTTATGAACCAGGTGTTGATGATTAATGAAGAGGCTCAGAGTTAACAATAGAAGTAGTTCTAAACTCCTCAGCTAATGAGCTTGCTGATAATTTTCTGTTGATAATACAAACCTGTGGTTGTGTTTTATTATTAGCTGGACTGCTTATGAAAGTGCTACTTAATAAGTTTAAGAAGACAGCTCCCATTTTGGTTCAATCTGGTTGACTTATTATTTATTTTTTTTTAAAAGATTTATTTGTGCATACAGAACTGGGGTACAGGCCAGAGGCTCAGGGACGGTGAGAGGCTTCACCAGAGACAGAGTGGGGAACAGAACAGGCAGATCGACGAAGTACACTTCTGAGGGGAGCAGCGGGTGGGTCAGGAGAGGTCTGCCACACCATGTGGTCACCTCCGGGGCAGGCGAGAATTGAACTCATGCAGAAGTGGCTTTAGATTCTCAGTGCTGTGCTTTAACCCGCTGCGCCACCAGGGAGGGCCTGACTTATTTTTTTTACATTCAACTTAAATATATAGCTTAATGGAACTCTGAATTTGTTACTTGTTAGCTTAGTGAGTTCTTAGTTTGCTGTGGCAGGCTGCTTTTTGTGGTAGACTAGAGATTCCTGGAGTACGTATATGTGTGCATGCTCAGATTTTGTCAGCTCTCATACTTAAAAAGGATTTTTTATAAGCATACATACTTTTAGAGGTGTATAAATTTAGTGGGTTTTTGTATTTAAAAACTAATGAAAATCTCCATGCCTCATTTTCTTTGACTGTAGTTGGCAGAGTTAGTTACTTCCAAGTCTTTATTGATGGCTGAACTTGTATTACAGCTGATGGCTGGAGTCTAATGGGGTGCCCCAACTTTCAGGGTTTGAGAAGATAAGATTATGTACAGGCTGAGTCAGACTCTTGAACTCTGATGTGTATTCTATAAGACTTGATTTTTTTATAGGCTTTGTTGCCTTTTTAAAGATTTATTTATGCATCCAAAGGTGAAGGGACGGTGAGAGGATTCACCAGAGACAGAGTGGGATGTAGAACAGGCAGATCGATGAAATGCACTGCTGAAATGCAGCGGATGGGTTAGGAGAGGTCTGCCATGCCATGTGGACACCCCCCCGGCCAGGGATCAAACTAGTGAAGTGGCTGTGACTAGCTTCATGGTGCTGTGCTTTAACACATTGTGCCATCAGGAAGGGCCCTGCGACTTTTTTGTTTTAATAATTTGGTGAGAAAGAGATTGAATAAGTTATTAGGAGATATTTGATAACAATCATAATTGAGCTACAATTGAGCAGATGTTTTCATTATTACATCTCTATTAAAAAAGTTTCAGATCCTAAATGGCATATACTTCAAATTGAAACCTTTTATAGATAATATAAGGACAATTATGGTGCCTAGGAAATAAAACTTCAATGTACACAGAATTTGTGTGACTTCCTGAAAATAGACTCAAAATAATACTCATTTTTGATATTTCATATTCTTACATGGATCCTGGTTTTTTTCCCTTTTTATTTTGCAGAGATGCTGATGCCACAAGAATAGATATTTATGCAGGTAAGTCAGGTGCACCTTCTTTTAAGATTTATTTATGCATACAAGAACTGGGGTACAGGCTAAAGGTGGGGGGTGGTGAGATAGTTCACCAGAGACAGTGGGGAGCAGATTGACTAAATACAATGCTGAGGGGAGCAGCAGGCGGGGACAGGAGAGGTCTGCTGTGCCATGTGGGTCAGCTCCCTGGCCAGGGATCGAACTTGAGCTGCAGTAGCTGCAGCAAGTTTTGTAGTGCTACGCTTTAACCCATTTTGCCACCAGGGAGGGCCCTCACTTATTTCTTTTAATGTCCAATTTCTTTCAGTGCCTTTATTGCTGTGTCTAAGAAGAAACTGGTTTCTGTAGCTTGGTTACTCAAGACATGATTACTTAAGGTCATAGTTAGAAATCGAACATTGCTGGTCAGACATGTAATAGAAATGAATATTGGTGTAAAGAAACTAGTGGGTGCTCAGATCTGTAGATCTATGAAAACATTATGTAGGGGATTTATGGACATGATGGAGTAGTAGGGAATAAATTATTAGTGGCCTTCAAAAACAGTTTGCTTTTTCCCTGTTCAGTATTCGTACTAGTATATATTTTATTTATTTATTGATTGATTGATTGATTGATTGATTGATTGATTGTCATTTGAATGCTAAAGCTTTGGAAGAAAAAGAGAGGAAGATGGCTTTTGAATACATTGTGACTAGCGTGCTCTGTTTTTCTGACAGACTTTTCCTAAAGTCTTCTGAAGGCTTGAGATGAGTAACATTGACTAGCTTCTGAGAAGACTGGTATTTTTAGTGGGGACTATGAAGCTATCTGTCTCCTCTTCTTCATAGACCATTTCATTTGAGACACTGGAACAAGGGTACAACTAAGAAGTAATTATCAGAATCTTCAATATCATAATTATTAAAAAGAAAAACTTCCTATATGAATTTCTCACGCCTGATAAACTTTGGAATAAATAACAGCTAGAAGTCAGCTAAATTGCTTAAACTTTGAAAGCCTTCTCTTCAAACGACTGCAAAAGTGGTGAAAATAAGGCTTTTTTTATTTTTAGAAGAAAGTACAGGAAAAAGGCACTACACTACAGAATGTTAGAAGAATGTTAGAAGAGGCTTAAACCTGGGCCAGATGGAGACACCATTCCTAAAGCACAGTGACTTACATCTCAGTGTGCTTTAGTGGTAACAGCCCCTCTGAAAGAATTGGTGGCTGTTGTAATCATTGTACAGATGGCAAAGCAAGAGAATGGATTTTCTACTCCCAATGACATGGAAGAGACAAATCATAGACACGTCTGTTTGGAAGAAGGTTTTTAAAAAAATCATCTCTGTTTTCTCTTACCACCTTTGTTCAGTGAATTTCAGGATGGATAGTTAGTCTTTGACATTTGGAATACAGCAGAACAGTTGGATTTCAATTTAAGTGGAAAGGGTTCAGTGTGCATTCATTCTGTGTTTAGCAGTTATTTTTGTGCTTTGGGAGGAATGAAAGGATAAGATGTGGTCTTTGCTCCAAGAATTTGGTCCCTAATTGGGAAAACAATTAGTATGAAGTACATGATTAGAGAACAATAATGTGATGGTGAGGGAACTGTCAAGGCAATTAAGGATTAGATGACGTGAGAGAAGCACTGAACGTTGGTGCACTTTGGTAAAAGACTTAATTTACTCCAATTAACTTAATTGGGAGTCATGACTGAGGTGTTCTTCACTTCACACTTTTATATCTCAATGTAACAAATAAAGGAAACCTCAAAGGATAAATAATAGAGTTGGTAATATCTTAATACTGTGATATTCTTGTTGGTAGATGGAAGAAAGTATTTTCCTGTTCCCATTCTGAACTTGGTCTCCCCAAATATCATATATATATTGATAATTTGAAATCATAACAAAGTCACATTTGAAA
This sequence comes from Condylura cristata, assembly GCF_000260355.1. Taxonomy (NCBI): domain Eukaryota; kingdom Metazoa; phylum Chordata; class Mammalia; order Eulipotyphla; family Talpidae; genus Condylura; species Condylura cristata. The sequence goes on along the minus strand of NW_004567130.1, from coordinate 9,857,802 downwards.
AGATTGAATTTAAACCTAAGAAGGGTGAGAAAGGAACCAGACATTCAAAATCTAGACCACTTAACCAAAACACTACTACTAAGTGGAGCCAGATTGTAATATGCCTGTCAGAAGTGAACTCTGATTCTTTTGACTTTCTTTACTTGTACAGGAAATGCTATCTCCTCAAAGTAAGATCCCTTTTTGATGTCAACCAATGCTAAATGGAAAATGAGCAATTGTAACTGAAGTAAATACTGCTCAAATTACAACGTATGATGAAGAACTTGGATATCATTTTGTTATAGCTTTGAAGATGACATTTTAATGTGTCTGACTTTTGACTTCTAGCGCTATTTTGCATCTTTGCTCTGCCCATTTCTTTTCATCTTCCCAGTGGAAGTTGAATGGAAGGAATATCTTGTTCATTTGGAGAAGCCAAACTTGCGGGAAGCTTAGATGCGCAGCCTTTCAAACTGGTTGTAATAATCTTACATCACTGTTACCAGCATCTGAAGAACAACTGCACAGAAGGCAGTTTGGTTTTGCCCTTTCTCTGGCTTCTATGATGTGTCATGGAAAGGACGCACACAATCTGCAGCTGGAACTAGGAGTTGGCAGTACTAGAACATCCCGCCTTTGTTAAAATCCTTTTCTTGGGGTCTTCGGATATCACTCCTTGGCTGATTAAAGTAATCATCAGGTATTAGGACTATATCTCTTCACTGGTAAAATGTCTGGGGAAATAGTTTTGACCGGGGAAGCCTTCTGGTTCTTGTTTGCTCTCTCAGTTCTTTATAGTAGCAATCCATCAGTGCATCACCTGGGAGTTTATTTGAAATGCAAATTTGCAGACCAATGTTAGACCTCCCAGGATAGAGTACAGAATTTGTATTTTAGCAAGTTCTTCAGGTGATTTCTTACACACTACATTTTGCTCTAGTTCATAACTATCTCAGACTCATTCTGCTTAAATCTTCCTGGTTACCTGACTTGTTACAGATAGTATTGTCTGGACTGTAAGCTTCATGAATGCAGTTTATTTATGCCTATTATCAGAGACCCAGACATGCAGGAAATGGTCAGTAAATATTCATCAAGTAAACAAGTGATTGGGATAAGCATTCTGCCAGTTGATGATGCCAGTTGATGATGCCAGTACCTGAAGTTTTTTCTGTGTCAATTTGTCTTGCTTTTGCCCTGAGTCAGTAACCGTGGACCTAGATTCCGCTTGTTGTTGACAGGCTTTAGGTCACTATGTGGCCAGGACTCTCCCCTGTTCTCCCTCTTTAAACCACATGAAAAAGCTTTGAAATGAAGTCCTTGAGCTGAAAGTGATTCTGGACCCAATGTTATGTGATGATTATATTTTTATTTTTAAAATAATATAATAGTTTATTTTTACATCATTTTGTGCCTTTTTCCATCTCAGTTGTAATCCCCGTGTGCTTCCCGTCACCAAATCACCTGTGTGCCATCACGATAGTCCAGTGCACTCGCCCCGCCCCATTTTTGATCCCATTCCCCACTCCACCCCTGTAAAATGTCTCATATAGGATGGTTTTACTCATAGCAGGAGTTTAAAGGACCAGGGGAGTTAATAATAATAATAATAATGAACCTATATACCAGAGACATTTTATGGGGTGGAGTGGGGAATGAGATCAAAAACGGTGGAGGGAGGGAAGTGCTCTGGACTATGGTGATGGCACACTGGTGATTTGGTGATGGGAAGCCCACGGGGATTACAACTGAGATGGAAAAAGATGCAAAATGATGTAAAAATAAACTATTATTTTGTAAAGATGTTTTGTTCATTATTATTTTTCCCCCTTGATCCTTTATACTTCTGCTATGAGTGAAACCATCTGTTATTTTTCTTCTTCTTTCTGGCTTATTTCACTAAGCATGATCCCTTCCAGCTCCGTCCTAGTTGCTGCAAAAGGCATGTGTTTATCTTTTTTGAACAGAGTAATATTTCATTGGATGATTGTGTTCTAAAACTTGTGAGTCCTGTTCTAACACTAGGCCCTAAAAGTAGTTCCTAGGTAGTACCTAGGAATTGATGGTAATTCTTGAGAACTTGTCAATGCTCAGATCAACTTCTAGTCTAAAGTGGAATCTTCATGTACATTTTATGGCTGTTGTGTACAGCAAATAGCTCTTAGCTAGAATTAGAACCTTTTACCATATTATTTACCTGACTCAGTTTGTCTTCATGTGACACATCCTCCAGATAGAAACTTTGAAACCCTTTTGCAATTTTCTTGTACTTAGTCCTGCTTGCTAGATCTCATTTGGATTCTCCAGATTCTGTTAAGATGCACTGGCACAAAGAGAAATTTTCTTATCTACTAATAATACTTCGGGGAAGATCCTTGCCCTTGTACTTTCAAGAAGCACTTGTTATTAAAGTTCCAGCAAAGTTCAGTTTCCTGAACACCGAGTGATACTTGAAAATCTCTGTGATTTATAGTACTTTTGAAATAGCATTTTAAATTACATTAACTAGTTCATTTAATAGAAGGTAACTAGTTCATTTAACAGATTCATGGATCACATGAATCTTTAGCCCGAGGGGAGGACAGAGCTTGCTTAGATTTGTATAAACTTAGTGAACTACAACTTTGAGGAAACTAGTAAGTCCTCAGGATCAAGACTCCAAAGCAGCCTTGGGCTTGTCCCTTAGTACCTTACACAGATCTCCTTTTAGTAGAAGTGCTCTTACATGACCTGTATTGTTCCTCCTTTGCTTACCTTTGACCCTTAACAAAAGGCACCCTGGAAAGCACTATTTCTCCTTCCCTGTTTGGGAGTCTCTTCTCTACTGCCCATGACGTGCTTGTATCGAGGCAATCTTGAGTAACCACTTGGTGCTGCAGAAGATACCCAGTATACCTGCTGTGTAGTCCTTTCTGTTTTTAAAAAAATACTTATTTTTGTTTATTTACATATATGAGAACTGGGGTTCTGGACCAAAGGTACAAGGGGTGAGAGGATTCACCAGAGATAGAGTGGGGGGCAGAACTGGTTGGATCTACTGAAATACACTGCTAAGGGGAACGTTGGGTGAGACAGGAGAGGTTTGCTGCACTATATGTGGGTCAGCTCCCTGGTTGGAGATTGACCTCAGACTGCAGTGGTGATAGTGCTGAGACTTAACCCCCAGGCTACTTTGTTCCCCTCTAGATAGCAGCTACCTCCTCTGTATCCACAGCATGCGTTGTTTGATCACTTTATGTGAAAACTACCTCAGACTTAATCCGCAGAGGAGGTTTCCATTTGAATTTGAGCACTTGTTGGAGTATTTTAATAGCTTGTGGTTCACAGTAGAGGGCAGAGATAAAAGGTGGAGAAGGGCAGAATAATGATTGTGATATATGTGTGTATATATATATATATATGTGAAATATATGTGTATTATGCATGGGTGTGATTAGATGTGGGTCGAGTCTTCCCTGATACTCTCAGAAATACTCTCATGCTTTGTCATGAACTGAAAAGCAGAACGTTTGGTGGAAATTCCCATCCATCAGGGTCCTGAGGTTTAACTCAATAGAAGGAAAAACTGGGTGTGACCTGACCTTTCTGAATCAAGCTTCACCTTGTTTACCTTCTGATCATATCCATGTTACCACTGCCTGGTGGGTAATAGTTCCTCCAGTAATGGTAGTTCCTTTTATTTTACAGAAAGACGAGATGACCTTCGAGGAGGGTTTATGCTTTGCTTTTTGGATGATGGAGCAGGAATGGATCCAAGTAAGTGTTGAAATGATTGTGTTGCTTTTGGGGAGTTGTAATTATTTTTATAAAATTGTTATTGTGTAACATTTTTCTGATCCCTCACTGTTGTCATTAAAAAATCCATCTGGGGAGAGAGGTATCTCTTGCAGCATCACAGGCTTAATTCCACTGGTGTATTTAGTGGGTCTTACCCTAGCATGGGAGATAGGCAATCAGAAATCAACCAATATATTTGTCTCTGAACATTATATTTATTAGCTTGTACAACACCCTGGGGGCAGTGGTCTCCTCCAGTCTTATTAATGGTATTCTAGTAACAGAACAAGATCATAGTTCTGCCAGTACCTAGAGGCTGGTCGTCATTTGCCCCATGCTTGTGAATTTCCTTGAGCAGAGGTAGCTAAACAGATCTGCTTTAACATGGATTTAAGAAGACATTTAGTTTTTGAGGAGGCTGGAAAAGAAATGCAAATTTTTCATTTTCTGTTATGCCCAACACTTTAGGTGATGCTGCCAGTGTGATCCAGTTTGGGAAGTCAGCCAAACGGACACCTGAGTCCACTCAGATTGGGCAGTATGGGAATGGGCTAAAATCGTAAGTATACTAGAAGCCTGTCATGGAGCCCAAAACAAATTAACTGATGCTGTCCTGCTTTTGTTTGTGAAAACATTTCTCCTCTTATGGTATGTCTGATACAGGAGGAAAGATAAAAGGAGGTGCTTTGGGAGCTTACCAGCTATTTTCTATCCTAAATTACTTTGCAGATTCAAAAGTATGAATGTCTAAAACCAATTAGGGTGGGAGTGCTATAGGTTTCTATTGGCGCTGTATTCTGAAATTGTACCTCTCCTATTGAAGATTTTTATTTTTTCACCCTGTGATTGAGGGACTGAGTGATTGTGTTGTGGTGTTGGAATTGAGGTGGTAAAGGGGTATTTTCACAGCATAACAGTGTTTCCTGAGCACCTGCCACATGTCACACTTTTTGGCAGCCGCCGGGACCAGTGTGAGTAAGAGACCTGTATGTGGTCTCCATACATATGTCCTGTTAAGCTCTGGAGCAGGGACCTACCTAAGGTCTTCAGCTCTCTTGGGATTTCTTTCTTTGCCCTTGGTTCCCAGTTGTTTGGTGTTTGGAATGTGTTGTTGTGGTTTTTAGTGAAGCCCCATGAGAAAGGTTTCTATTTCTGAAATGCTCACTTCCAGCTGTACATACCTTTGAATGGAATAAGATTTAGTGGAATTGGAGTTTGTAGAAATGGAATTCTGAGTCGTTTCCAATCTTGCTGTGGAAATGTAGTTTTCTTTTAGCAAAGGAAGTGGTTTGGTAGTTAACATCAGCAATTAATGGTGTCGCCTCATGTGCGGAATGCTTTGGGTGTGTGGGCAAGAAAGAGTTTTTCCAAAAACTTTAAGGACCTAATACCTGAGTATTATGATTGTCTACAGGACAAGAATGAATTGGTAGGAACAGTACTTATGTGTCAGGCACTGTGCTAAAAATTTACTTCAGTTTGATGATCTTATTTAATCCTCACTCTAGCCCTGTAAGGCATGAATATTGCTATTTTCATTTGAGGATGAAGAAATTGAGGTTTACTAACAAACTATTGTCATCTGACTACAAAACTGAAGGAACCAGAAAGGGGAGACGCAGGGTGGGAGCTGGGGAGGAAGGAGCCCAGTGGAACATGGTAGAGAATTGTTGGGGCTTGGGAGGTAGTCATGGTATCAAACATTTATTTGTAAAGGTTTGAACCTATAACCCCTAAAACAAGTAAAATGATGTAAACCAACTTTACGTCAGTTAACATACTTGGGAGAATAATTGAGGATTATTGGGGTGAAATGACTAAGGTGTAAAAATGCCCAAATCTGGAGCTGACGCATGAACCCCAAATTATTCTGATTGTAGAGTTGGAACTGTTGCCCCTCTCATTTGAGTCAGACAAATTAAAGTTCAAATCTCTACTTTGTTAGTTCCTGAAACCTTAGTTTAGCTTCTTCTTTTGTGAATTGGAAATGTAATACATGCCAAGTAGATTAAGGAATAAATGCTCTATGGCTGTCAGAACTCTGGTTTCTGACTTACTTCTTTGATCTTTCTGTGGTAGATTCTTGTTCTAATTCAGTGAGTTTGGAATAGGCCCTAGGAATTCTGTGTTTTTTATAGGTTTCCCCAGATAAATTCTGGTGCAGGTGATCTCAGTCTTCAATAATTGAGGTCTCCTTCAGTTAGTGTGAGGTAAGAAACTGATTTCCTATTTGGGTTGTAAGGCCTTCTACTTCTACTTGGTTTTATCAATTCTGTGGCTCAGGCAAGCCATTTCACCTCTTTGAATGTACATTTCCTAAGCTAGAAAAGGGGGTTCTAATCTCTCACAGAGGGTTTGAAGTAAAACTCTAAAAATGCTTAGAAGATGGGGAAGGATACAGGAGTGTTAACTAATATACTTCAACAAAATGCTTTTTGTAAAGCACTGGTTGAGATGGAGCCATCTAGTGTTCAGAGTATAATCATCTTGAAATGAATGCAGAAGTTGGAAGAGCTCCAAGAGAAAACTGTTGGTAGGGAGAATAGGGCTACAGAGCAGCTGAGAGAGGAAAACAGCTGAGAGAGGTGGTGTTTTTCATTTGTTGCTATTGAGTGTTGGAGGTCAGGATTAAAGACAAAAAGAAAGAGGCACAACATGAACGTGTGTTCCAGACGAGGGCAAGAGTAAGTTTTGACAGAAGGCAAGATAACAAGATTATCTTGTTTTGCTACCCATAACATTCAGGGAGGAAAGTGGAAGACTGTGAAATTGTCAGGAGAAGGAGCATTGCCAGCACCTTGGGAAGTAGACGAGGAGAAACAAGACTTGGCAGACCTCAGGGTGTCTCTGGAGAGTATGCTGGGAGTTTTCCTGAACATGGGGAAATAGGACATGGCATTTATTTGACATTCCTTTTTGGTTTGTATTTGTGCACAGACCAAATTTCTCAATGCCATCACCTCCATGGGCTATTACAAGGACTAATGAGATAATAGCCATAAAGCCCCAGAAGCTCAGAAGAAAAGAGCTAAGCAGCTCCATTCGTTGTTCAGTGGGCAGGCTTTCATTGGTGCTTCGTGCTCTCTGGAAAGGCCCATTCTTGCCTGATTCTCAGAAGGAAGGCTTAGCTGTGACCAGACAGGAAGGATGCATTTGATTCATTCAGACTTTTGATTTGTGGAAGTCAGCCTTGAGGTACATTTCCCAGAAATCCCTTTTATATTCAAAAACAAGGATGTGCTTGTATCATAATGAACCTGAAGTATAAATAGTTTGAGAGAAAAAATGGCTGAGTTAGAGGATGTGAGCTAATTAGATAGGCCTCTTTGAAATTGGAGGCTTTGGGTTGCCCCTCATACTGCCTACTAATAAAAGTTATGATTAAGAATTTTATTTTGTATGATTAGTCCCAAAGTTTGGCTGAGATTTGTGTTTGTACTTTTTTTTTTTTTTTTGGTGAGCATAGGTCCCTTTACAGTGCTGCCTTTTGATGAGAGGGCAGGTGAAGGAATTTTTATTGGTGAAAAAAGGACAGGATGGGAACTGGAAATATAGTTAGTGTGGAAAGTGATGTTTTGAAGGCATCACTGGAGTGAAATCTAATGGTGGTACTGTTAGGGTAATCCATACAGCTGGGGTGAGCCCAGAGCACAGGCTGCAGAGTTAACTTGTTACACTGTGGGCAACAGACAATGAGACTAACCTGGGCTGGAGATAGGTGGTACATGTGCCCTAGAAGGGTGGTGACAGCTCCATGTGGTGGATAGTGTGGTTAAGAAGGTTGTAAGGAAGGACTGAGGCCCACGGAGGAGCAGAGGGAAGAGAGTCAATTAAGAGGGCTATGGAACTCAGCTGAGGATCCTGAGACATAGGGAGGCCTTTAGGGTATTCCCCAAAGGAAATTTTTGTCACATTTAGAGGGTGCAATTGTTCCTTTTCCAGATGAACTTCTGAATCCCTATGAAAATAACCTATTCTGCTTTCCTCTCAGGGGCTCAATGCGCATTGGGAAGGATTTCATCCTCTTCACCAAGAAGGACGACACCATGACCTGTCTCTTTCTGTCGCGTACCTTTCATGAGGAGGAAGGCATTGATGAAGTAAATTCCATTTCTGTGATCTGAGTCACTGTTGCACATTTCCTGGGTCTGAATTGGTTGATGCAGATTTCTTAATGTGAGAGGAAATCTCAAACGCACTTCATAGTTTTCTTGTTTCTGAGAATGAGACCATAACTAACAGAAACTAAGAACTGGCTTTGTAGCTCCCCTGGAGCTATAGCTTGAATTTAGTCTGGGGTTTGGGGGTGTCACCATGGAAAGTTATTTTATCAGAAGTATTTTGGGCCTCCTTGACTATGGGTGGAGACCACAGCTGGCAATAATAATAGGAACAACATTGTGTTTCCCATATTATGGTGATTTTGTGGAATGTGCTATGACTGCATTTTCTCTTTGAGGAAATATGTTATTCTAACTGTCTGTACAAGAAGCTACAAGTCATATATCTACAAGACCCCAGGCAGGAGGAAAACAGGTGATCAGATGGAAAACATCGTTGTAAACTTGTAATTAAATGACAGCTGATACTCAGTTCAGGATTATTGCTATGCTAGAAGGAAGGCCTAATGAACTGAGAATATTACAATTTTAAAACAGTTGGTAATTAACCGTTTAAATGAACTGTATGGACAGATGGTTACCTTTGTGGACTGATAGCTTAGTTATTTCCAGAATTAGTATGATGAGGTTTATGGCCACTTTTGGGAGGGAAGGTCTTAGTCTGCCCATCCTCAGACTGAACTTTTCCATTTATGTGTGAGAAATGAAGGAACATGAGGGAGGGACTCTGAGGGTGTGTAGAGAGAGATCCACACTAGTCACAGAAGCAGATGATTGAATTCAGAGTTTTGATTCATCTGTTGCTTAATTGTGATCAATTTGTACCAGCTGATGTGAGCCTGTATCACTGCGAATTAGTTCATGCTGGGAATGGGGGACTGTCTTTTTCTGCTGTCTTTCCTTAACAAGTTTTGTTTGCCTTTCTGGTTCAGTGTATCAGTTTAGTCAGTGTTTTTGTAGGGAAAGAACTTCTGCAGCTGAGTAGGGTAGGCTCCTGGGAAGAAATAGGGCAGGAGAACTCAGCCCAAGTGGGCTATTCAGAAATGTTTCCTGATAGGCTAAAGGTGGCAGGAGGGGGTGTTCAAGTCAATAGAAATAGTCTCTTCAAGATCCTGAGGCAGTAGGAAGATCCTGGTAAGGCAGTAGGAAAGGACTTTGTGGAGTCTTGGCAGGGAGAGACAGGTTAGACTTGACCCTAAGGCCTTCGTGCAATTAACACTTTTATATTAAAAGTGAAACTTAAAGGAAATTTAAGCAAGGATGTGACATCAGATTCTTTGTAAACAGATCCACTTGGTTATTGTGTAGTGATTGGTTTGGGAAGACTGGGTCTTAGTAGACCAGTGGAGAGGCCCTGGCTGTTTGTAGTCTAGGGGGACTCAGAAGGAAGGTGAGAGAAATTGAGGGAGTCATCTCTGGATCTGGATCCACAAATTTGGTTCTTGATCAATGAATTATGCACAGTTCCTGGGTATATGACTCTCTGGAGCCAGAGAAGAATGAAAAGGAGTTTGGAGGGAAGAGTAAATTTTGTTCTGACCTGAAGTCTGGATCTGGAGCTTGGAAGAGGTCTGGGCTCTGGGATTATTGGCGTAGTAAATGAGCTCACCTAAAGGAGTGAGTACAGTGAGAAGAGGATATGGGACCCCAGGTATTCCAGCAATTAAAGGTTGGGAGAGGAAAAAGTGGTGAAGGAGATAAAGTACCAGACGTATAGGAGGAAAACCAGAAGAGGTGTGGCATTGACTCTAAAGGAGAAGTGCTTTAATGCAGGAGTGGCCCTGATGGGAGCAGACCATGGTTTAAAGTACTGCCACTGTCACCTTAGGATGGTGGTGAAGAATGAGAGGTTCAGCGTGAGGTATAAGTTCACAGAACACAAATGGAACTCAGTTCCCTTGGTGATAAAGCTAGGTTGAAGTTTTTTCCATACTTGGTTCGGAAGGTCACTGTTTTGGATTATACTCCAGTGTAAACTCAGCCAAGATTTCAAAATAAGATCATTTTCAGCTGGGGAGGAATGTGTCCAAACTAGCCCTAGGGTTGAATACTATAGACATGAATTTCCTTAGAAACCAGTAAAATGTCTCAACTCTTCATCATCTTCACAGTTGTTAAAATACAAAATACTTTTTCCTGAATATCTGAAGTGCCTCAGTTGGTTTTCTGTACAGAGGTTCTTCTTTACCATCTGCAGGGCTCTGAGAGCCTCTGGCTCAGGGCATGAGGAAAAGGACATTGAATTCTTTGGGGAAGTGGCATTTGAGATACAGTTTGTGAAGGATTTCCCCCCACCTGCCAGCTTCATTGAGGTACAAGTAGTACCTCAGTGGTAGAATTTTTGAAAATATTGTTAGTTATAAAAGACTAAGTATGTAATAGTGCTTTAAAATATATGTACACTTGAGAGAGTAATTATAAACACCCATGTAGCCACCATCATAGAAGTCCCCAGTACGCTCCTCATTGGTCAAATTCCTCATTGCACCCCTGGAGGAACCACCTTCAGGTAATTTTTTGTTATGATCATTTCCTTGTTTTGTTTATAGTTTGACACATTTGTGTAACTCTTGAATAGTTTAATTTTGTTCATTTGTGAATTTTATGTAAATGGATTTTACTATAGAATTGTTTTATTATTTTTCTTTGTATTTTGCTTTTCTTATTTAATGTATTTGTGAGATTCTTCCATTGTAAACTATGTTAGTAGCTATTAGTTTATTTTCGTCACTGCTTAGTGTTCCATTGTATAAATATAATTTAATGTGTTTACTCTGTAGTGGATATTTGTGTTACTCTTACATATATTTTCTGGTACATGTGTACAGATGTTTCTTCCAGTCTATATACCTTGGAGTGGAATTGCTGAGTTATAATTATATTTGTGTATATCTTAAGATTTATCAGATAATTGCAAATAAATTCTCCTTAGTGGAGAATTACTAGTGTTATTATTACCAAATTAGTAATATGGCCAGGGACATCCCAAGCAAGGAATTAATCCATGCAGAGAGATCCTCAGGGCATAAACATTAGCAATGTGAGGCTGTTTGGGGAAGGGGCAGAAGCCACAGAGCCTCTGGTTCCCAGCTGCAGAGCTTGGATCCAGTCTCTGGGGCTGTGCGGAGGGACAAGATGGAGGTACATTTTGGCAGAATATTCTTCTGGGACCTCCCTCAAAGTGCCTGCCTGTGCTTGCTCCTAAGGTGATAGTACCATTGCCCACCTGGCATGCTCGGACCCGGGATCCTGTCACAGACAATGTGGATAAGTTTGCTATTGAGACAGAACTCATTTATAAATATTCTCCCTTTCGCAATGAGGAAGAAGTGATGACCCAGTTCATGAAGATTCCTGGGGACAGTGGTGAGTAGGATTTGAGCCTGAAGTCCCTAGAATGCAGGAGCCATGAGTGGTATGGGGTGGGGACATAGTGGAGGGTTGGTCTATGGGTGTTGGCAAACAAAAGGAGGATTTCTGTTTCCAGGAACACTGGTGATCATTTTCAATCTCAAACTCATGGATAATGGAGAACCAGAGTTAGACATACTCTCAAATCCACGAGATATCCAAATGGCAGAGACTTCTCCAGAGGGCACGTGAGTTGGCTGGGAAGAAAAGAAAGCCCTAGAATTGGTGTTCATTTTGCCAGGGAGGCAGAACTCAGGAGGGAGATGGAAAAAATTCATTCCCTTGATTTCCCAGTATTCAGTTGAGAATGCCACATGTTTTTGCTCTAAACAGAGAAGGGATAAATCTGATCCTTAACTAAGCCAAAAGGGCTAATGAGCCCTTGCTCCAACTGCTTGATTTAGCAAAAAAAAAGTTGAGGCCTAATGAGGTGGGTGGAGTCCTTGGGTTCTGCATTGGGCAGTGACAGAGCCCAGTCACTGTGGGGTATCTACCTGTGCTGGGGAAGTGAGGGGCCAGGGTGTGGTGCCCCACACTGAGGAAGCATACCTTCAGAGTGGCAAGAGTAGCTGAGAGATGAAGTGGAAAGGAGCAGGGCCTGAGGGAGGTTGTCCTCCCATACCCATGGTTAGACTTGGGGATGGGTGACAGCATTCCTGCCTTCCTGCACCTTTAGGAAGCCAGAGCGACGTTCGTTCCGTGCCTATGCTGCTGTGCTCTATATCGATCCCCGAATGAGGATCTTCATCCATGGGCACAAAGTGCAAACCAAGAGGCTCTCCTGCTGCCTGTACAAGCCCAGGTAGGGCTCTGGCCACATTTCCCTGAGGCATGCTGGTTGAGAGGCTCTGATAAAGTTGACTTTGTTTGGACATTTAAGCTGGCTGTGATTTACCGAGGTTCCCAAGGGAGGGACGGTTTCTGACAGTCTGTGGAGGGAGGCTGGCAAAGCTTACTGGGTGTGAGTGCCACTGACACACTGAGCATAGCATCTTGGCTTCAGGAATCTTTAGACACTACTGGGAAGCAAAGGCCCTTGCTGATGACTGAGGTGTGTTACTGCTGTGTGATTAATGAGATACTTGGGGAGTAGTAAGGTTGCTTATCAAAGATGGAGCAGGAGGTCAGGGCCAGTGGAATGAGTGATTGGGTTTTATCGCTGAACTTGCCTTTGTCTTATCTTAGGGTGGGGCAGTGCAGTTTGGAAGGAGGCAGGAAGGCAACAAGGCAAGGTGTTTCTCAGCTGCACAGGTTGTTGTGCTCCCCCATTGCTACTTCAACCCACAGGTTGCTTTTCCCCTGTTTAGGATGTATAAGTACACATCAAGCCGCTTCAAGACCCGTGCAGAGCAGGAGGTGAAGAAAGCTGAGCACGTAGCCCGGATTGGTAATGCCCCTCCAGCCCCACCCCCCATCGCCCTGTGCAGGAGGGAAGGTTGGGATGAGGGTTATCTGAGAGATGTTTGTTGCTTGTTGCCTAAGCTACAGCTAAAACCTAGGAACAGCATTGTCCTCATGAACCTCTGGTCCAGTTCTTTGTACAGTTTTATGTTACCAGTTCTGCTCAGCACTTTTTCTCTCCAAATTCTATTTTCTCTTCAGCCATTTCTAGGGACTTATCTAAAACAGTCTCAGTTTTTAGACTTGCCTGGAGTGAACTTTGACCCATATATTTGTGAAATTGGATCCTGATCTAGGGCAGAAATTTTCATACTGACTGTGCCGCTTGATGGAAAGTGATTAACTGAGGACTGGATAGTTTCCAGCTCATGCTGAGGGTTTAACTGGTTGCCTTGGGTGATTTTTGACTGCTTCTGATTCATTTGTAAAAATTGAAAAGCATGTTTCAGGTATAATAGTGCCTGTTTTGGGGGGGATCTCTTGATAATGTTTTTTGAACTTATTGCTGTCCAAGGAGGGAGGTTGCTCTTCCCGCTCCCCTGTCCTTGACAGTGTACATGCTTGTCCATCAGAGATTGCTTTGTGGGATTCAAGAGAGGTGGTTAAGGAATTCTGAACCTTTGAGCTCCTTATCACGGTTTCTTCTGGGTTTTAGCTGAAGAAAAGGCACGAGAAGCGGAGAGCAAAGCTCGGACATTAGAACTACGCCTAGGTGGAGACCTCACACGGGACTCGAGGGTATGGCCCTAGGCCTCTCTGGCCATTCTCTAGCATTAATATCTCAAACTGACCTGGCTTAGCCATAGGCTAGTCGTATACCCTTTGTCCTAAAGCTGCAAATGGTACGTTATGATGTTCCCATAATCATTGGTAAATAGTTTTTTCCAAAATCTTGCTTAATCATTTCATCATCTCAGCAACCATATGAGAGGGACTGTATTTTAGTTTATAGAAAGATATCTTGAAGTGATGAGGATCAGTTGCCTCAGGTCACACACATAGTAGGGCTATCCGAGTAGTTCTCTGTCCCTCTTGTTATGGCAATTTACCAAAAGAATTAGGTGGCATTCAGATTGGTGGAAAGAGAGAAATGTATTTGTCATACTAGTGGGCTTAGTGGGATAGCTCCCAAAAGACTGAGCCCCAAATTGCACCAATGGTAAGGCTTTATACAGGTTGTGTATCGAAGCTTGTCACCTCCTCTATCATAGGCTTTCCTTGTTATTTGGGAAGGGGGTCATGGTAGCTGTGGCTACTGATGTGAGCAAGCAGCACCCCGTGGGGACTTTCCATTCCAGCACTCAGCAGACTAAGCAACTTCCTGCTTCAACAATCTAGTACATCCTTTTGTAATGATCTGTTGTTTCATTTGGGGGTGTTTCCTCCTTTATGTCATCAGACCTGGGCTAGTGAAACACAGCTTTTGAATTTGCGCCTAGTTATGCCCTTTCTTCTGTTAGAAAAGAAATCTTCAGGTGTGTTTCTGCACCTGTGCGATTTTAAGTGACAAGTTTCAGATGTGAAGTTGTGGTCCAGAGCACAGTCTTCTTCACTTGGTGCTGATGTACATTTCCAGGTGATGTTACGACAGGTTCAAAACACAGCCATTACCCTGCGCAGAGAAGCTGATGTTAAGAAGCGTATCAAAGAGGCCAAGCAGCGGTGAGTACCGAAGTTGACCTTCTGTCTCTAAAACTTATGCAGCTTTTGTATCTATTATTGACAGTAATGATGTTGAAGAATCCCTTCCCACTCTGAAAGGTTGACATCCTGTTAGAAAGGTTGCTTTGAGGGAACCATTCAAGTGATCCTAAATGCTTGTGAAATGCCCACTATTGTGAGAAGTCTTACCCAGAACACTCGGTTTTTCCTGAGGCCAGGAAGTGGCAGGGCAAGATCAGTGCCTTGAATTGAATACCATACTTCCTTTACTGGCAATAATCTCATTTTTTCTTTCCTTTCTCTGCTATTTTCTTGTTCTTTTCATTTGGAGGATGTATAAAATTCTTCATTCTATAAAACTTGAAAAATTTGGAAAATTTAAAATAAAAATTCAGATCTTTACTATGTGGTGATATCTACTGTGTGAATATTCATATATTAGAACAAATAATTACATTCACTGTGCAAATATGGAATAATGCTGTAGATTGAGTTCTGGAGTCTCTCATCTATATCTGGAAAGGGCATTTGTCTTGCCCAGGTCATTAAATATGTATCATGCCTTCATGTCAGGAGCTACCCTCGTTGCTGGGCCTTGAGTTCCGGGCTGGCTTCTTGTTGGATGCCTTACTTCAATGCCTGTAGGTTCCTGGTTTCTTCTGTATCAGTCAAACCTTTGTTCATTCATCTACTTTTCAGCTTCCACTATTTTATTGACATTTATTACATAATGGCCTCTTCTTTTACATGTTCATTGTTTTTGTAAACTTTGTCTTTAAAATTGATTACTGTCACATTATGGTACACAGAAAACCTTGTGTTTATTTCACCTTGCAATTATCTTTTCAAGACTTGGCAGCAGCTTCAGTGTATCCCAGTCAGATTTAAATCCATCCTTGTTTTATTATCAAAAGCCAGCCGAGTTATATACATTTAATTAGGGATGCTTAGAGTTGCTGCTTGGCACATACTTATCAAGTCCAACAGGTTATATATACTGAATGGAAATGCACAACTTTTGTTAATTTTGCCTCAGTTTAAGCTTAAATTTAACACATCTTAAACACCATGATGCTTGTGTGCTAATTGCTAGATCTGCTTGAATTTTTTTTTCCCCTCAGAGCACTTAAAGAACCTAAAGAACTGAATTTTGTTTTTGGGGTTAATATCGAACACCGGGACCTGGATGGCATGTTTATCTACAATTGTAGCCGGTTGATCAAAATGTATGAGAAAGTGGGCCCACAGCTGGAAGGGGGCATGTGAGTACTGCCCAAGTTGAGGTTTCTAGCCCAGGGTGGATGACAAGGAAGCTCTGAACAGTTGGGTGACAGAACTGTGTCTCCTCTCTCCCTTCAGGGCATGTGGCGGGGTTGTTGGGGTTGTTGATGTACCGTATCTGGTGTTGGAGCCTACCCACAACAAGCAGGACTTTGCTGATGCTAAGGAGTACAGGCATCTACTCCGGGCGATGGGAGAACACTTGGCACAGTACTGGAAAGACATTGCCATTGGTAATGGGGTGGCCCTTACCTCTCTTCACTTCCAGCCTTAGAATGCTCTCATTGCCTAAAAAGGGTGAATCTAGGAGGAGCAAGAGACTGGTGTTTAATGTGCTATGTGGGTATTTATTTGCCTTCCAGCTCAGCGGGGAATCATCAAGTTTTGGGATGAGTTTGGTTACCTTTCTGCCAATTGGAACCAGCCACCATCCAGTGAGCTTCGCTACAAACGCAGGAGAGCTATGGAAATCCCAACCACCATCCAATGTGGTGAGTCAGTGGTGGGAACCTCCACCTGACCCCTCTACAAGTGTAGTCCATCACTCTTCTCTCCATCTGCATGCCTGCCTCCTGGCCATACTGACTTTAGGAACTTAGGGTCTCAACAAGGGATATGAGTGTTTGGAGTTGGCTCTGAGCTCGTTCTTGGGATCCAAATCTACCTGTTCCTCCTGCATGAGGCAGAAAGTCATCTAACCTGCCAGATCTTACTTGGTTTGATACTATGATGTTTTTAGTGTGAGTGATGCCTGAGCCAGGGTCTGATATAAGAGGTAGTGAGACCGGGCCTAGAGGAGTGTTGAGAGCTCACCATTTAGTTTCTGTCTTTGCTTCAATCACTTTCTGAAAAGAATTACTTTCTGTAAGGAAAGCAGAGTTGGAACTAGTGTGAAGACACTTGTATGGAAAGGCTGACGCATCTTCACCTTGGGCTTGACTGGGTGGAGCCCGTTTATAGATATTGTTGGTGGGCATAGCTCATGCTTGGGTGGGATATTTTCTGTGTTGCAGATTTGTGTCTGAAGTGGCGTACCCTCCCCTTCCAGCTGAGTAGTGTGGAAAAAGATTATCCTGACACCTGGGTTTGCTCCATGAACCCTGATCCTGAGCAGGACCGGTGAGCACTTTCTCATGAGATTGTGGGTGCCACTCCCACACACCCATATTCTCTCCTCTTTTGGGGTAAATAACTCATAATTCTTGAGGTCAGTGTTCACATCTTTAACATCTCTGTCTTGATGCACATAATAAGTGCCCTGGAAATAAGGATGGGCTGTGCCTTGCAGTGAGTATTAGTTCAGTGCACTTGAAGAACTCTGAGGTGGTTGCTCTGGTGAGAGACAGCATGGTTGGCTAAGGAAGAAGTACCCTGCTTACCTGGTGCGCTGTTTTGCCACAACATCCCTGGCATCTTCTCTGTATAGGTGTGAGGCTTCTGAACAGAAGCAGAAGGTTCCCCTGGGGACATTCAAAAAGGACCTGAAGACACAGGAAGAGAAGCAGAAGCAGCTGACAGAGAAAATTCGCCAGCAGCAGGAAAAGCTGGAGGCCCTTCAGGTGTGTGAGTTACGAATGGCAGGCAGAGTCAGCCTGTGTCAGTAGAATGGGGTGTCCCACGGTGAAACAGCAACCCTTAGTGGCTCCCCTGTTCACCCATGCTCTCCACTTCCTATGTATGTGGTCAAGAGCTTTTTCAGTCCCAACTTCAGGTACAGTGATTGTGTAGTATGCCTTGAACAAAAAAATTTTTGTTTATATATGTTATGAAGTCCAATTCATGTAGAATGTCTTAAAATTATAGAAAATAAATGTCTTACACATTTCTGTATCAGCCAGTTGTTTTTATTACAGAAGCTTTTCCTTGTCTGGGAATATCTTAGATATGACTCGTTGTCCTGAATCCAACCTGTTCTTTCTGTCCTAACACATCAGTACTTTTTTTTTTTTAAAAAAAAAGATTTATTTATACATACAGAACTGGGGTACAGGCCAGAGGTTCAGGGGTGGTCAGAGTCTTCACCAGAGACAGAGTGGGGAGCAGAACAGGCAGATTGAGGAAGTACACTGCTGAGGGGAGCAGTGGGTGGGTCAGGAGAGATCTGCTACGCCATGTGTCACCTCCGGGGCAGGCGGGAATCGAACTCATGCCGACCTGTCTTTAGCTTCTCAGTGCTGTGCTTTAACCTGCTGCGTCACCACGGAGGGCCAGTACTTACTATTTTTTTTATTGGTTCTTTGTATATGGGAATTTAGTTCACTGACACTTTTTCCCAGTGTCCCAGTTGCTGGGTTAGCTGCATAGTTCCATAATTTGCTGCTGGTCTGTGTATTTTTTCTCTTATAGTCTTAACGTGCAGGTCTACTTTATGTGCAGTGACTATTTCTGTCAACTCATTCTGAGTTGTCCTGTTTAATCTACCTAAAATAGATCCTGGTAGAATTAAATATCTTTATTCTTATAGACTGAAAACTTTTGAGACATTACTCATTTCAGTTTTGAGACCCCGCAACTCAAAATATGGTGAACTGGGCTAAGACAATAGAAGCTGGCTGAACGAAACCATAGGATTCAGAAAGACAAGACTTTGTATTTTGCTTGCATCAGAACCATGATTTGAGTAGCAAATGTGGACATCTCGTAGTGTGATGGACTTTTTTTTTTTTTTTTTTAATAGCATGAAGAGCCTCTGAACATCTGTACTTGCACAGCAGATAAATAGCATGTGAACTGTTAGGGCCTTCCTCATAGGCTCATTTCTTCTCCACCTCTCCTTTCTTGGGTCTTGTTGCTGTTTGCATTCAGCCACAGTGGCTTTGATTGCCTCTTTAGCCAGCTTGGACCAGTGCACTTTCACAGGAAAAAGACACAGTCCCTTGGCAAGATCTGTTCTTTTGATGGTCAAGGCTTCCTCTACCATCTTCTCTTTCCATTGCAGAGCCAGAAACCAGGTGTTTTAAACCTTGCATCCATAATCTTCTCTTTTCATTTACTAGACTGTAATTTCATCATGTCGCATGCTGGAGCCACACCAAGCCAGTATTTTATTTTTTTAAGATTGATTGATTTATGTATACAAGAACCGGGGTACATGCCAGAGGTTCAGCGGGCGAGAGAATTTACCAGAGACAGAGTGGGGAGCAAAACAGGCAGACATACTGAGGGGAGCAGTGGGCGGGTCAGGAGAAGTCTGCTATGGCATGCAGGTCACCTCCCTGGCCTGGGGTCGAATTTGTGCTGCAGTGGCTGCAAATAGCTTCATAGTGCTGTGCTTTAAACCCTTGTGCCATCATGGAGGGCCCCAAGTCAGCATTTTTAGATGTCAAGGGAACCCATGTTTCTAGGATTTTCATAATTATAAACCACTGATAGAACCGGGTTAGAGCTGATAGTTCCCAGTAGTCTCCAGAGCAGCAGAGCTTAAACAGCTTCCTTCAGATGGCTTGTCTCAGGTAAGCCTGCGTCATTCTCCATCATGTGTTAGGCTTGTACTTATGCAGGCAGCATTCAAGACTGACTATACTTTTTGTCTCCCCAGTGAAAATAGGAAATACACAACAGCTGGACTTTGGACCAATTCCCTACTTTTTATGCACTCACTCTTCCAGACACATAGTGGTAATGTGAAAAAGTTTGCTTAAGTGTAACAAGATGAGCAAACAAACCTCACAATTGTGTTTGCCTTGCAGAAAACCACACCCATCCGCTCCCAAGCTGACCTGAAGAAATTACCTTTGGAAGTGACCACCAGACCTTCCACAGAGGTAAAGCCCAGGGACAGGGAGGGGCTTTTCTTTCGTTGTCTCAAGCTAGGATCAGTTTTTTACTATCTCTGGGCCTCTTTTAGGAACCAGCACGTAGACCTCAGCGACCTCGGTCACCTCCATTACCTGCTGTGATCAAGAATGCCCCAAGCAGACCCCCTTCTCTGCACACTCCTAGGCCAACCAACCAACCCCGAAAAGCTCCTGCTATCAGCAGTACCCCTAAGCCCCCTGTCCTGGCATCCCGGGAAGAGGCCAGTACTTCCAGGCTGCTCCAGCCACCTGAGATACCCCGTAAGCCTGCTAATACAGCAGTTAAGACACCACCTCGGCCTGCCTCTGTGGTGCAACCTCTGTCACCATCTCCACTACCCAATTCCAAAAGTCCTCGGGAGGTCCCTGCCCCCAGAGCCATCAAGACTCCAGTGGTCAAGAAGACAGAGCCACCCAGTAAACCACCTCTGGTAAAATGTTTTTTTCCTCCAGCCTCTAGCCCATTCTCAATGGTGTAAAATGGAATTGAACAGTGTCAAAGCTATACTGTGGGATCTTCAGTGGAGATTATGGAATCTAAAGATTCCCTGCAATCAGTGAGAAGATTGAGTCTATATAATGGAAAGAACTTGGCTAGGGTTGTAAAGGGAATTGGTTTCCTGTCCAGAGAGCTCTTCATTGCTCCTATGTTTTAAGTTGCCTCTGTTGGCTTCTCATGCTGTAGTGTTAAGTCGTTGGCCTTGTGACAGTCTTGGATGGCTGTGACACTGGTTAACATGTCTCATGGTGGCCATAGCTGGCTAGATGGTAGGCTGACAGGGAAAGCTTCTCCTGTGTCGGTTTTCAGTAAACGTCCTCATGGACATAGGGGCCAGGAGGTTGCTGTATACTGAGTAATATCAGATAGGACTTGTTCCTGAAGGGGACTTGGGAATATTTAAGTTCTTTCCGAAACTTCTGTGGACCATGTAGATGCTTCCTGCATGTCAAGCGCTACTAGTAACCCCTTATATTTTCTTTCCTGGTTCTAGGTTACTCCTGGTCGTAAGCGAACTCTTGGGGTCTCTGATGAGGAAGAAGCTGAGGAAGAGGGTGAGAGGAGGAAGGAAAGATCCAAGCGGGGCAAGTTTACTGTGAAGGAGGAAAAGAAGGACTCAAATGAGGTAGGTAGTGGTGATGAGGTTCTCAGCTTCCCTCTCTAGGTTCTCCATCTGCCATCAGCTCTGTTTGTGTTCTGTGACTTGAGGCCCAGTTCATCCTGGAAGCACTCTTAATCACACAGTATGGCTCCAGGTACTCTTTTCAGACTCTTCTGTGAGACTGACTGGCTTCTCACTCTAATCACAGTCACAGGGTCACACTGACAGATCAGGGAGGCCCTGAAACCCCTTATTGTCCACTTAACAACATTCTGCCCTTACTTGCTGTTTTGTTTATGATAGTGACAAAAGGGTAGATACACTACCTGAGGATGGTGATAAGAGAGTGGTGGTCAGGGAGGCATGGTGACTTAAACTGACACCTAAGACAACATGAGGTGACAGCAGATGGCCCTTCGTGGTCACTCACACAACCATATACTTTTGGGCCACACTGGAGATATCTCTAACAGAATCTATTTCCTTGCAGCTCTCGGACAGTGCTGGGGAAGAAGACCCAGCTGACCTCAAGAGGGCTCAGAAAGGTGAGATTGGGGGAGGTACCAGACAGCCTGTGCACAGTGGAAAGTGAGGTCCCCTGGCCAGCAGCATTTCATCCTGAAATCTTCTTGGGCTCTGGGTTTCAGATCTAATATTGCAATAGTGGTTTCAGATCCAATCCAGTGAAAATTCTGAAGATAAGACACTTACGCTTATTTTTAGCATTGATTCCTTGGCATTTTTCTCTGGTTACTCATCCTTTTACTCTTTAGCACCCTTGTTACAGATGGGAAAGGAGACCAGGGTGCCCGGGGTCCATGTCCCTGGCATAGTAGGGGCAAGCACTTAGGGGTTTTTGTCCCTGTGAACCCTAGGTCGGGTCTGGTTCTTGCTGAGTCAGTAGTCAGGGAACTGTAGTTTCCTGACTAGGACCCTATCCCCATTTTCAGATAAAGGACTGCATGTGGAGGTGCGTGTGAACAGGGAGTGGTACACCGGTCGTGTCACAGCTGTGGAGGTGGGCAAGCATGTGGTGAGGTGGAAGGTGAAGTTTGACTACGTGCCCACAGACACAACACCAAGAGACCGCTGGTAATGCCCCTTCCAAGAGGTTGATAGAGCTGGCTAGGGCAGGGGGAGGCAGTGTCCCTGACCTTCCTCTGCAGGCAGCCCATCCTGGGAGCCCAGGACACAAGACACATGCCCTGTGTCGTCCTTAGGGTGGAGAAAGGCAGCGAGGATGTACGGCTGATGAAACCCCCTTCTCCGGAGCACCAGACCCCTGACACACAGCAGGAGGGTGGTGGGGAGGAGGCAGTGGTGGCCCAGCAGGCTGTGGCCATGGCAGAGCCCTCCACTTCTGACTGCATTCGCATCGAGCCTGACACCACTGCCCCGAGCACCAACCATGAGACCATTGACCTGCTCGTCCAGATCCTCCGGTGCGTGTCTTCCCACTGTGAGATTGGCAGTATCTGGCCACTCCTTTCAC
Organism: Condylura cristata; assembly: GCF_000260355.1. Classification (NCBI taxonomy): domain Eukaryota; kingdom Metazoa; phylum Chordata; class Mammalia; order Eulipotyphla; family Talpidae; genus Condylura; species Condylura cristata. The sequence goes on along the minus strand of NW_004567130.1, from coordinate 9,835,778 downwards.
ATCATTCGGCACTCCTGAGCCCACCTTCTTTCTTGTTTAGGAATTGTTTACGTTATTTCCTGCCTCCAAGTTTCCCCATCTCCAAAAAGGAGCTGAGCGCTATGAATTCAGATGAGCTAATATCATTTCCTCTGGTGAGTCTGGTCTGAACTTTGATTTTGTACTCTGCAAGCCCCCTCTGGTGATGTGATAGTCAGTTTTCAGCCATGTCCAACTCTACTCCCAAGCCAGCTTCTCTTCTGCTTAGAGAAGGAAAGAACAAACTTGATGTGGAAAAAGAAGTGGCTTGGTTGGACATGACTTTGGTATATAGAAAGCCATAAGATGCTGGGGCTGAGCTGTCACTTAGGGACAGCATTTTAAACTGACATTTTTTTTTTTAAGATAGATTTATTTATTCATACAGAACTGGTGTACAGGCCAGAGATGCAGAGGGTGAGAGGATTCACCAGAGACAGAGTGGGGAGCAGAACAGGCAGATCGACAAAGTACACTGCTGAGGGGAGCAGCGGGCGGGTCAGGAGAGGTCTGCTGTGCCATGTAGATCTTCTCCCGGGCAGGCGGGGATCGAACTTATGCGGAAGTGGCTTAAGTTTCTTAGTGCAGTGCTTTAACCCACTGCGCCACCAGGGAGGGCCCTTAAACTGACATTTTATAATGAATACATCCTTTTTCCTGTGTCTCAGCAGAGAGAATAAAATCTGTCCCAGCAACAGTGAAAAGCTTAGACTCAGATTGCCTACTATTAGAAAGTTGTAGAGAAGCTCATATGCATAGAAGCAAGCACTAGGTTTTATTTAACCCAAAAAATTCTGATATGTGATGCTTCCCCTGAACTTGAGCCTCTTTCGGACCTCAGTGGTAAGCATCCAAGAGAGCCCTGCTTTCAAGTAGCAAGTGAGAATTCTCAATTTTGGGCCCTGTGAGAATTGGGGTTGTTCACAAAGCTGTTGACTGAGAGAGAAAATGGGGTGAGAGTAAGGAAGATGATTTGTGATTTGCTATGTAGGACTGGAAGTATTGGCACTACATTTCTGGTGATGTCCAGTTGGCAGGTAGAGACTGGCATGTGGAGAGGGTGTGAAAGCTAGGGCAGGAGATGAATCTAGGAGCCATCCACGTCAAGTGGGGGTTTATAGTTAGAATAGCTAGGGGTCAATTTCTAGAGAAGAGAGTTAGAAGTGAAAACTGTGCACTAGCGTGTATGTTCAAGATACAGGACAAAGTATCTTGTGACAACTATACTGATAAAAGCTTGTCCTCATTTAGGCTGTAAATATGCTCTGCAGATCCCAGAAGTAAATGGCTCATGGCTAGGTCAGCCTGGTATTGTTTTTCACTTACTGTTGTTGCCAGACTCAGAGTGAAGCCTGAGTGCATGGACTGAACTGCTCAGACCAAAATATAATGAGAAGTAGCGTCTTAGCTTATTTTCCTAATGGAATTATACCACTAATGTGTCAATTTTATAATAATTGTAACATCTAAAGTAACTCGTTTTAATTATTTAATGTCAGAGACATTAATGTTAATTCTGTAAATGGTGGCCCTTTTTTGTATTCTGCTGGACAAGGAATTCTATAGCCTTTAGGGATTTTGAAAATACTGGGTTAAATGAAAAATATATATTAATACAACTACTGCATGTGAATAAAGATGTATGTAGAATTTCAGTACTTCGGAGCCTGCCAAATATTTATTCAATATTGCCATGGAAATTTTTTTTTGTGCAGTGTGTGAAGTTTCTCTTGATATCTTGGTTTAATAGGGGAATAATTTAGGTTCTAAAGTGAATGACATAGTTAAACCCTTGCCAGAAGCACTTCTTAGAGACCGCAGTCAAGAGTCACTTGGTACTAAGTATCTCATACATCTTTATAGAAAATAAATGCCAAAGTTGGTAAGTCTGTAATGGTCAGCCAGTACCTGCCTGTTGTGGATTCCTGTTCTATGAAATGGCCTTACCATTTTCATTGATGATTTATGAGTAAATCATGTTATAAATTTAAATTTAGAAAATAGATTAAACCTATAGAGATACTACCCAACATATTTTTTAAATTTTAAATAAATAATGTTTATTTTTACATCATTTTGTGCATTTTTCCATCTCAGTTGTAATCCCCATGGGTTTCCCATCACCAAATCACCCATGTGCCATCACCATAGTCCAGTGCATTTTTCTCTCCCCACTTGTTTTTGATCCCATTCCCCACTCCACCCCCCTAAAATGTCGCTGTTCATTGTTATTGTTATTTTCTTGCCTAGTCCGTTATACTCCTGCTATTATCCTGAAATTATCTGGTTATTTTTCCTTTTCTTTCTGGCTTATCTCACTAAGCATGATCTTTTCCAGCTCCATCCATGTTGCTACAAAAGGCACGTGTTTATTTTTTTTGATCGCTGAGTAATATTCCATTGTATATATGCACCACATCTTTTTAATCCAATCATGTACTTGCGGGCATTTGGGTTGTTTCCATGTCTTTCCAATTGTAAATAAAACAGCAATAAACATGGGGGTGCAGGTATCTTTTTGAATCACTGTTTTTGTGTAGTTTGGGTAGATACCTAGGAGTGGGATTGCTGGGTCATATGGAAACTCCATGTTTAGCAGTTTGAGGAACCTCCAAACAGCTTTCCATAGTGGTTGCACTAGTTTGCATTCCTACCAGCAGTGCAGGAGAGTTCCTTTTTCTCCACATCCTCGCCCACATTTGTTGTTGCTAGTTGTTTGAAGATGTTACATTCTCACTGGGGTGAGGTGGTATCTCATTGTGGTTTTAATTTGCATCTCCCTTATTACTAGTGATACCCAACATATTTTTACACTGAGATTCTGTTTGCCAAAGCTGTTTGCTGGGTGCTTCATTTGTGTGTGCTCCCATTTTTGTTTTCATGGCAGTCCCACGAAATTGGCATCAAGATCTCTCTATTCTGGAGCCAGAGATACTACTTGCTCCTTGGGTCTGGCAGACCTTCAGATCAATTGTCTTTTTGCCCAGCTAGTTTGGGGCACTAATGCCATGTAGAAGGGCTGTAGCATTAACCTTCAATAGTTCATATACTCACTTTCTGGCTCTCTCCCTACAGAAAGAGTACTTTAAGCAGTATGAAGTGGGGCTCCAGAATCTGTGCCATTCCTACCAGAGCCGTGCCGACTCACGAGCCAAGGCCTCTGAGGAAAGCCTGCGCACCTCTGAGAGAAAGCTCCGTGAGACAGAGGAGAAGCTGCAGAAGCTGAGGACCAACATCGTGGCGCTCCTGCAAAAGGTGCAGGAGGTGAGCCAGGCAGCCCTCTCATTGCAGCTGGACCACCTGGTGTCTCAGGGAGGGGGCCTGGGCACCTCCTGTTCCCTTCTCCCCACTCACAGGAATCTGTGGTTCCAACTCTGGCTGCACAGCATCCTGACCAGGAGGGCTGGAGGTGGTGCGGCTGCCTGGGCCTCATCCCAGCCAGACCCACGGTATCAGACTTTTGCCCTTGTTTAGATATTTTCATGTACAATCTGGTTTGAGAGCCCTCCAAGCCATAAAACAGAAGTTCTCACTTTTCCAGATGACGCCCAGATGGAATTGGGTAACCCAGAAGCTGGTAGTTCCCCATAGGGTCTCAGTTTTTCATCAGGTAGTAAACATTGAGGGCTTGCTCTGTGCTTGTCCTGTGGATACCAGGTGAACTAGACAAGTGAGATAAGTTCCCTGGTTCTCACAGCCCGACAGTTCTGTGAAGAGACAGTTATTGAAGGTGGGAAGTGCCATGAAGTAATAGGAGATAAGGAAAACAGGAAGGCCACTGTTCTAGGGTATTCAGGGCAAGTCTGTCTGAGGAGCTATTTGAAGTGAGAGCAGAACCAAACATGCAAGATAATTATAAGAATTTTGGTCAGAGGGAAGAGGAAGGTCCATGTCTCATGTGGGTAATTGTGGGTGATAATGGGAGAAAAGGTCCTATTCCAGGTGAGAAGTTACTGGAAGGGTCTGCGTGATCCACCTTGCGATCTAAGATATTTACTGTGGGTGATGTTGGAGGACCTGGCGAAGATAAGAGGTTAGAACTTGGGACACTAGTGAGGAAGCTCCACAGTTGCCTGGAGTGAGATATTCTGGTAACCTGAACCTTGAGTGCTGACAGGGAGAGAAGTGGAAAGACTTGCAGTAATTGAGGGAAAGAAGAAAATGTGATTTTTCTGGTTTGTCTTGAATCCCTGGGGAAGGAGAAGGGGTGGCCTGTATTGAGATGGGAACAATCTGGGGAGGGGTGCGATGGGGTGGGGTGGGTAAGCTGTTCTGAATGCATATTGAATCTGAGAAGCCTGAGTACATGTAAGGCAACTGGAACTTGGGTCAAGGTAGGGCAAGAGAAAGAAATCTGGGCGTCATCTGTGCACAGAGGATGGGGAAGGGGCGCATGATCAAGATGGGACATCCCTTACATGAGGGGAGGTGGATGGGAGGGAAGTAGAGTGACTCTGGGTTCAGTCCCCATGGGCTGCAAAAAGGGTGGTGAGGTGGGCCTCCCACTGCCTTTTGATCCCCTAGCTGATTCTGCTGCTTTCTATTCCAGGACATTGACATCAACACAGATGACGAGCTGGATGCCTACATTGAGGACCTGATCACCAAGGGGGACTAATGGGGACTGCAGCCAGAGATCAGCTCCCTTACCCCTAAAGGCAGAGCCCCTGGGGAGGTGGTGGTATTTCATTCATGGGATGATAGCCTTGTCTTGGTTTGACTCATTTGGAACATTTGTGCATTTGGAGGGAAAGATAATCTGATTCTTTGAATCTTCTTCCCTAAGTTTATAAATATTTATTTTTTAAAAGAAACAAGATGCTGTGCCTGCTGTGAGACCATAATTTTTTTTTTTTTTTTTTTTTTTTTTGTGATTTTTGGGCAAAGGCAAAGGACAGAGAACCAGTATGCCTACCAAACCTGAGCTGCTTTTCTTGGCTCCTGGCCTCGTAGGATGTGGCAAATCCAGCACCATCCAGAGGTTGGAGAGGTTTTGGGGTAGGGCTAGTATCTCTCCTAGAGAACGAACAAGTTGGAATCTGAGAGATGTGAGTGGGAGAAAAGCCCCCAAAGTGGTGTTCCCCCAAGGGGTGCTTTGATCCAGGGTCCCCCTGTGATATGTGATCTGGAAGAGGCTCAGCATTTAGTGGCTTAGCTCACATCTCAGGTTAGGGGTTTGAGTGGTGGCCCAAGCAGCTGTCAGTCATCTTGTTTGTAGTGTCCGAACACTTGGGGAAAGTAAGTTCCTACAGCTCGTCTGTCCATTATCCAAGTTCTCCCTGTAGGAGTGATTTTCCATTAACTGTGGACAATAAGGTCTTCAGCCTCAAATTATTTGAATCCAGGTTGAGAAGTAGAGACTCTGCTATGATTGCTGACCTGGGTAGCACACCAAATGTCTGAACACAGTAGGACCATGTTTTTCAGGGTCCCTGGTGCTGATCTGGTGAGGTCTCTGAATGTGGTAGGGTCCTGAGGAGGCACAGCTGCCACATACAGTGCCAGCTGGTGTGCAATTTGCTGCTGCTTTTTTACTATTTCCCCTCCTCTTGGTCCCACTGTGTCCGGTCAGTGTTCCTGCTCTGGGGTAGACAGGGAGGAGGTCACTGCGCCACAGATATGAGAGGTTGGGCTGTAGGGATTCTAGAGGCAGCCCCGCAGGAAGCACACTATGCCCTCCCTCCCTGTCCATGCAAACTCATGGTTGTGTTCCTCCAGCAAGTTCTCAGGGTTAACGACAAAGGCAAGAGTTGCTGAGTTTTCTTTTTAATGGCAATTGGAAAATTTCTGGTTTGATTTCTCTTCTCTCCACTCTTTATTTGGGGACATTGGATTTCTGAAGGCACAAGAACTAAGGTACTCTATTATTGGTCTGTGATTCTGGCACCCACCTACCCCACATCGGCATGGCTCACATGCCACTCCATTTTGCCTCAGAGACTGGCATGCTGATGGAGGACATCAGGCCACACTGGAATTGAAAGTTCTTACCCACTGTGCACATGCACAGCACCTGTTGACTTTTGGGTTTCCCTGAACCACAATCCTCTTCCTTAGAGGTCTTGGGGTTTCTTGAATTGGTGATTGATTTCCCTCTTATCTAGCTCTCCACACCAGGCCACATATGGTCCATTTTTTGGTCCCCTAAAGTACTGTTTTAATCTAAAAGGAAGTTGGTTTTGCATTTTTACCAGAGGGTAATACTCAAGTTTTTTATTTACAAATATGTAATCAAGATGCAATACTATAAACTTACTGGCAACTCCTGAACTCAGTCTCTTTTCTTCTCTTGTAAAATCCAGTACTTTCTCTTCATTTTCTACCACTGTGACTTAGAGTTCTTCACATTCTTCCTCATCTCCACCATCTTCATTTTTTTGTCTTCACCCTCAACACCTACAGAAGCTGACACTGCACATCCTAAATGTTCACTTCTGAATGTGCCCACCAACTAAATCCACAGCTATGCTGGATGCTGCCTGTTCCACAGACAAAGCACCTGCTATTCTAGTTAGAAGAGTAAATGTAGGCAATCTCTTCCCTTTCCTAGCCCTAAGCACTGATCTGCTTGGAACTGTCTGATGACTTGTGAGAAGGAAGATGGTCTAGTTGGTCTGTGGCAGGAATGTTCTTGGTGCAAGGCTGCAAGAAGGTGAATGCAGCAATCCTTGTTTTAAGGAGTGGGATGGATGTTAATTTTTTTTTAAAGCAATACCTATACATGGCAAGATTCAAACAGTACAAAAGGCTCGCTGGTAAAAGGCAAGACTCACTCCTTCCACCCAACCCCCATATTCTCAGCATATCCAAACATACATCTACTCTTATTTCTACATCCCACCTGTTTCAGAATAGCTTATATGGGTTTACTTGTTTCTGAAAAACCACATAGCATTTCATTGTTGTGGATGTACAGTTATTGAGCAATCTTAACAAAAATTTGGGTTTCTAGTATCTGAAAATGCTGTGGTGTGTCTGTTGATTAACTCAGACCTACATATATAGTGTAAATTCTGAAGGAGATGGCTGTTAAGCGGTCAATTCGTTAATTCTGAGATAAATTCCAGAAACTAGTTCCAACTTAGCTACTAATGTATTTCCTCTGTATACTTAGCAGTATGCAGTCTCTTCCATCTTAACTGTTTACTATTGGAAAGAAACATAGATGGAGTTAAACTAATGTGAAATGGGCATCTTCATTCACCAGTTGTTTCTCTTATGGCTACAGTTCTGAGTCTTGGGTTGTTAGGGACTCATGAATCAAATGAGAAATAGGGGTGAACTCAGAGGATTGTTCACCATATACCAGTCCCTTAACTTCAGAACTATCCTATAGATTTAGAATTAAAAATACCCCTTCAGGATCAATACCAGGTCAGGACATGAGTTTGACATTTTTTGTTTACCAAAGCAGGCATGGATTAATAACAGGCTGAGAAAAACTTCTCTGGGCCCTCCTATATATCCATGAGTAGTGACACTGCCTTTTGGTTCTTCCTGTTGGGTCCATTAGCCCTACAAGAAGTGACTGTCTTTCAGACCTGTGGTTCAAGCAGTGTTGGCCAAGAGTTCACAGTTAGAAAGACTGATAACTGAAAAAGCTCAAACTTACTTGCCATTTACATAGAGCACAGGCCTTGGTCTGTCTTGGTGCCTCCACAGCTACTTTTCTCTATTGGAAGTTCTGTCTGTTGCTAGGCTATAATGGACTGGTTGATGGGTGTGAAGATGTCTGAAATATCCTCAGAATTCCACAGGAGGGTCTGCCCTTTGTTAAAGGTGGAACCTCTGAAGGTTCCTTTGGAACAGCCACGTTGCTCTTAGTTCTCTGAGCAGCTAAACAGCTAGCTTGGTCAAGACTTTGCAAAGCTCCAAACTACAATCCTGTCCAAAAGAAAGACATTACTGGGGATACCCTCCAGAGGGACTGGACAGAGGAAGGGACTGGCAAGCACAGTTCTCAGCAATAAGCCAAAATGATGCCAGGCTTGATTTTCAGTCTGGCAATTTTCATCCAGTATTTTGGAATGTACCTGACCTAAGAAGGGCTCTTGGGTCCTACAAGGCTTCAGACAAATCACTGCCTGCCTATAACTCTCCATTCCTGTAAAAAGAGTTTGGATGACAGTAGAGGTTTTCTGGCTCAGACTGCCACATCGGGAGCTGGTACCAAGTCATGTTGGAACTCATTCCAAAGCTGACCCCTCTAATCTGTTTCCAAGATTCACTGCCTGTCACCAGCTTCCATGTAGGTTTTTGGTTGCTCAGTAGTCCACATTGGATATTACCTATTGACCTAACCTTTTGGCCAGTTTCAGTGTCCCCTAAACATGAGGTAGGTAGGGCTTCCATTAGTCTTCCTGGGGCTGTAGGATCCTCAGCTGCCAGCAAAGGGTGGTGGGGCAATTGGGGCCAAAGTTGGACCTGAGAGAGAAGAAGCTGACAGATCCCTTCTCATTCTTTCTGGACTCTACTGAGATGCCTCCTTGGGATTCTTTAGGGCCCCTTCCTGCTGGAACAACAGTAGGTTACTTGGAAAGCTGTGACTAGTGTTAATCTGCCTCTTAAGTTTTACCTTCCTCCAGTTCTGTTACAGACCAACCCAATTTACATGGGTCTGTGGGTCCTCACCCCAAGTCTCAACTGCTAACACACAAAAAGATCAATAATGGGTTAATTTACAAGAGAAATGAAAGGAATAACCCAGGGAAAGAGTAAGAAAGAGAAAAGTTAACTAGTGTGTGCTACTAGTTCACTGACCTGAACCCCATTGGCACGCCAAAGGCTGTTGAAGAGCCACAAGGCTGAGAGAGATCCTCAGCCTAACATGTTGGTCTTATATCCCGAACCCCAAGATGGCTGCTTAACTCTGCCCTTGGGTCCTAGCAGTCTTCCCTTTGGTGTTGCTGGGATTTGTAGTTTTAGTGTCTGGAGTGGGGGTGGAGTCCACAAAACCCATATCTGTGGAGTTCATTCAGGGCAGCCTTTCCCCTAACAGTTCTTTTTGCCCCACTACGGAGGCTCTGGGTTCCTACTCCTCCCCAGTGTGCCATCATTTTTAAGCAATTTGCTGGGTTTGAGCAGCTGCCCGGGAGGATACTGTTTATCAGAAGTTCCTCACACAAGCTGCTACTATGATATAATTCAAGCCCAAGGGCTGCCTTCAAAATCTCACCTGGTGCAGAGATGCAGCCAGACCTGGCAGCTGGCCATCTCCAGAGGCTTCTGGTGGCCAATGCACAGTCCTGAGTGAGGGTCTGCAAACCCCTAGCCAGTCAGGCTGCGTTCCTCTGAGTGTGGCCCCTAGGGCCATTTCAGACCCTCCAGGCTGGCTCCTACCCAGCACTGTGCCTCTGCACTCTGCGCATGTGCCTCCCGAGCGTCCTTCCATCCCCCCATTCCCCCTCCCCCATGCTCACCCCCATTCCCTGCACCCCTTGTGTAGGAGCAGTGTCTATGTGGGTCCATGAGGCCAAACTTGGGTGTTGGACATGGACCTTGGAGCTTACATGCTGGCTTGCGGCGACCTGGTTGCATGTGACTAGATGGGCGGGTGAGGAACATGGCTTAGAAGCCTTAGGGAGTCAGTGGGGCCGCATTCCACTTTTGGGAAATTGTTTTTTTTCTGGCAGCTTCAATATTAAGTCTGGAGATACCTGTTTTTCAGTGGTTTTCAACTTATTTTGGTCACTATAGAAAACATTTTGTTGGTACTTTTATATCTACCAGACAGAAGACTTGGAGAGGAAGCTGCATGTTTTAAATTAGCCACGTTCAGGTAATTTTCTGGCACATCTTGCCAGCTTGCAGGCTCTCTGGCCTGAAGCTTCTTGAGTTTCACAACTTTAGTCCCTTTGCTACTCATTTATCCTTGGTGTGGAGTATGGTGTTCCTTGAAAGGCAAACAGTTTTAGTTTGGGAAGGGGTTTCTGTCAACCTGGAATAATCCTAACCCTTCCCCCCCCCCCCAAATCTTACCTTTGTATTGCTTTTAAAAATTATTTATGCATACAAGAGCTGGGATGTAGGCCAGAGGTGCAGAGGGAAGGCCGGAGGAGGGTGCGACGATTCACCAGAGACAGGGTGGGTTGCTGGAGAGATCTGCTGTGCCATAAGGGTCACCTCCCTGGTGGGACATCGAACTCATGCTGCAGTGGCTGCGACAGCTTCATAGTGCTGAGACGTGACTCTTTACACCACCAGAGAGGCCCACACCTTACATACTGCAACAATTTTTTAAAAAAGATTTACTTCTGCATACAGGCCAGAGGCACAGGGGCAATCAGAGGATTCACCAGAAACAGTGAGGAGCAGAACAGGACGATTGACGAAGTACACTGCTGAGATCGGAAGAGCGTGGGTCTGGAGAGGTCTGCCGCGCCATGTGGTCACCTCTGGGGCTGGGGAGCAAATTCATGCTGAAGTGGCTTTAGCTTCTTAGTGCTGTGGTTTGACCTGCTGGGTACCAGGGAGGGCCCTATTGGAACAATTTTTGATTTTTTGTTTTAACCTCTACTCCCTGTGAAGTATATTTCAGTATAAGCGGTACTGTATGGTCAGTCTTTGCTGTTTTCCCAAAAGGGAAATTCACTTAGGTCAGACTTGCTCATGAAATGAGCTGCCTTAACTCTTTATTTGTATTTCACAGTTTGTTTTGAGGTCCGCTGGGCTTAAGATGCCCCTTAAGCATGCCAGTGAAGGCATCTCAAACTATTCCCATGTGAATGTGAGTCGCTAGCCGAAAATGGAATTTTGGATGTTATCAGATTTTAGATGGCTCTGTCTCTTAGTTGTTTTTTAAAAAACATCTTTCCAGGCTTTTCTCAGAATTTATCCTTACTTAAAATTTAAAATCACGGCCCTCCCTGGTGGCGCAGCAGGTTAAAGCACAGCACTGAGAAACTAAAGCCACTTCTGCATGAGTTCGATTCCCACCTGCCCCGGAGGTGACATGGTGCGGCAGACCTCTCCTGACCTGCCTGCTGCTCCCCACTCTGTCTCTGGTGAAGCCTCTCGCCGCCCCTGAGCCTCTGGCCTGTACCCCAGTTCTGTATGAACAAATAAATCTTTAAAAAAAAAAATTTTAAATCACTGTAAACTTATTCCTAAATGTTTGGTGTTTGTCACTATGGATGGGCTAGTCCTGATGGAATATCCATCTCTGTTACCTGATGATTAAGATATAAAAGGTTAAGATTTAATAGTTTTATGAATTCTGACAATTAAATAAACTTATCTTTTTTAGATATAGTGTCCAGATTTGCTGGTAGGCTAATGTAGCAGTACTTCCTGTTTTGTTTTAGCTAGGTCCTCTGAAATGAAATATATATACACACTTTTAATGACTACCATGGTCTTGTTTCTGACGTGGATAGAAATCCACATTAGCATTGGCTGAGGATTTAGCTGTTGGTAAATCAGCTTTAAAATGGATGAATGAAGTTTCCTTCTAGTTTTGGTTTTGGTGTGTTTTTAACTTGGGGCCTCGGATGGAGCCAAGGCTGCCAGTTCTGTACCAGTTTTACAGAATGAAATGGGACTGTGGCCCACCCCTCCCCACCTTCTGGCCCTGCCTAGACTGTCAAATACCTTTTAAGTACACAGAACTGGGGTACAGGCCAGAGGTGCAGGGGTGGTGAGAGGATTTACCAGAGACAGTGGGTAGCAGAATAGGCAGACTGACGAAGTACACTGTGCGGGGAGCAGCCGGAGAGACAGGAGAGGTCTGCCGTGCCATGCAGGTCAGCTCCAGGGCGGCCGGGCCTGGGGACTGAACTACTGAAATGGTGGTGGCTGGCTTGCAGTGCTGCACTTTAACTCGCTGCACCTCCAAGGAGGGCCTTTAAGCTGCTGTTTTTTGTTTTTTGGTTTTTTTTTAAGATTTATTTATTCTTATGGAACTGGGGTATAAGCCAGAAATGTGGAGGGTGAGAGGATTCACCAGAGACAGAGTGGGGAGCAGAACAGGCAGATGGATGAAGTACACTGCTGAGGGGAGCAGTGGGCGGGCGGGTCAGGGGAGGTCTGCCTTGCCACGTGGATCTCCTGTGGGGCAGGCAGGAATTGAATTGATGCAGAAGTGGCTTTAGCTTCTTAGTGCTGTGCTTTAACCTGCTGCGCCACCAGGGAGGGCCCTAAGCTGCTGTTTTAATAGTTAATTTTTGTAATTAGTTATAGAGTGGCTACCAAAGAATACTGCAAAAATATAAAATATCTATAAGGAAAGAATATACAACTTATATCCATTGCCTGGTTTAAGAAAATGCCTTATTTTACTTTACAAATTCCTGTGTCACCTTCTTGGATCCTCACCCCTTTCTCCCTGCTCACCATACTGAACTCTGTGTTTATCTTTTTTTCTTTTTTGGTCCTTTTTATATTGTTTGTATTCCTAAATAACTTAGTCTGTTTTTGGACTTAAGTGTACATTATGTATTATTTACTATGAATTTGGTTTTTCTTATGAGTGTGTTTCTGAAGTTCATCCATGCTATTGGACATAGCCACACTGTATCCATCTCCCCCACTGGATAGTCCTGTCATGCTAAATAATATCCAGTGAGGAAAATGAATGAATTCCACCTACAGTCAAACATACTACAACTTTTTATCCGTTCCTCTGTGACTCACAGAGCTGTTTCTAGTTTTTGTGGACATCTCGTGGACATTCTTGTCTCCTGTTGCCTGCATGCAGGGCTTTCTCCCTGGAATCCTTGGATAGAATTGCCAAATCATAGATCATGCCTGTTTCAATTTTACTAGGCCATAGTGAATTGTTTCCCCAAAGCAGTTGCATTAATTTACATGAACAGGGCAGAGTGCTTCTTTATCTCCTTCAATCACCCTTCTATTGCTATACTTGATTTTTTTGCTAGTCTGATGGGTGTGTAGTGGTTTAATTTGTATTTCCCTGATTTCTAATGATTGCACATCTGTCTTGATACAGAATTTTGCTTAAAACTTTTTTTCTTTGTTCTTTGTAAGTTGTCTGTGTTATAATTCCTTTTTCACTCCTTGTGATACTTTTTTAAACTCTTGAGTCTTTTGATGAACAGACATTCTTAATTTTAATGTAGAGTAATTTAAGTCTTTTTTCCATTTCCTGTAAGTTGTTTAAGAAATCCTTCCCTACATGAGTTCACGAAGATAGTGCTTTATGTTATTACCTAAAATCTGTAGTTTGTCTTTCACATATGGATCATTAATCTATGTTAAATGTAGAATTGACTTTAATATGGAATTGACTTTTTTGGCATGATGTGAGGTAGAGCTTCAATTCCCTTCTTCCTTTATGATTGGCCCCACATTCCTTACAGAAGTCTTTCTTTTCTTCATTAACTACAGTGTTACTTCTCATCAAGTGTTCTTATGGGTATCAGTCTGTTTTTGGATTTTTATTTAATTATACTGGCTATTGTCTCTTTTTGTCAACACGAAAGTGATTTGCTTTGAATTTTAAATACAAATTTTGATATTTAAAAAAGACAATCCTACTTTTCTGCTTCAAGATTATCTTGACTATTCTTGGTCCTTTGAATTTATCATGTGTATTTTAGAATTACTTTATCAAGCTCCCTGAAAATTAAAGCTGGTTCTACTTGTCATCAGTGTCAGAATTGATGTTATCTCTTCTAAACCATGAAGATTATATAGCTTCATTTAGATCTTTTGTTAGAAAGATCTGAAGAAAGTATTATGTTTCCCTTTAGAGGTCTTGTTATATCCTGTTGGATGTATGTTAGGTATCTAATATTTCTGATGCTATTGTAAATATTTTTAAAACTTCGTTTTCTGACACTTTATGACCAGTACATAAAATATAAATAATTTTTACATTATAATTTATCTTTACAGTCCTCTGCTCTACCAACTGAGCTACTTTAGATTCTTCTGGATTTTCTGTGATCTGTGAACAACAATAATTTTGCCAATTTTCATACTTCATATATCTTTCTTGCCTTTATTGCAGTGGCCAGGACTGCCAGTACAGTACTGAATGTCAGGGGTGAAAACAGGTATCCTTTTTTTGTTGTTGTTCCCTATCTCACAGAAAAAGACTGTTTTGGGTGGGTAAACTAGCCTTGCATTTCAAGAATAATTTTATCGTGCTAGATTTGTTAACGTTTTGTTTTGAATTGTACGATCATTGTGTAAGTGATGTCTGTTCATAATTTTTCCTTGTGTTCTTGTTAGGACTTGGTGACCAGCTTATACTAGCCTCAGGAAATGAGTTGGGGAGTCGCCCTTTTCCCCCTCTCAGTTTCTAAAAGACTGACTATTCTAGGTGTATATATTAGGGAAGATATTTAACTGAGGTTTTAAGGTTGCTTCTACTTTGTTTTGCTTAGATACATGTGGGACCTTCTCACTTTATCCTCTGTTCTTCTCTCTGTAATTTTTGCCTATTTGTGTGTGCGTGTTGCATTCTATATACTTTTCAGATCTCACTTCCATGTCACTAATACTTTCTTCAGTTGTATGGTCTTAGGAAATTATTTTTAGGGATTTTTTTCAATTTCTGGTTGTTCCTTAGAATTTTTAAAGCCACTTTTCTGTTTCTGGAAATACATTAAACATGCTTTTATATCCTGTGCTGACAATTTCACTATATAGCCAAGTTTCTGCTGTTATTTCTCTTGACTCTTGAACATGGGACAACTTGTATTTGCTTGTGTGATCAAAGAAGTTATACTGTGAGTTGCCCATTTTCTTTGAAGTCTCATAGGTGGGACTCCAAAAGGCCTCACCTGAGGGTAGATTCTCCAGGGAGTTTTTCTTTCATGTGACTAGAGCATTGCCAGTTTGGGACCACAAGATTTGTAGAATGGGGCAAAGGGTAGTCTCCTGATTACAGTTCTTACGGGATTTCGTTCTGCTCTTCTTAGGTCTAGCATTTAAGGTCACCAACATTTCTTGTTTTTATTTTGAATTCACTACATTATTGCAAGTACAGACTTTTAGGGGCTCAGCTTTATGGGGACATCTCCTTTTAGCTGCTCTACTTTGGGGCAGTGGGACACTGAGCTCAGTAAATATAAGGGCAACATTTGCCCCCCTCCAGGTTTCCACACCCACCTAGTTTTTGGCTTGAGTGTTCCTTGTATTCTCTCCAGGTCATGGAAACAACAAGGCCATTTTAAAATCTTACCCAGCATGGCTAGTTTCGAGGATTATCAAGAAACCAGGTCTGCCAGGTTGCCAGAAAAAGAAGTTCTTCTTGATCTATATGACAGAGTGACTGATTGTACTGCAGAGCTTCCCAACATTGATTTACACTTGAGTTTCAGTGATAGACTGCTTGAGCATGGGCTTATCAGGTCGGGGCATTCATGCTTTGTATGTGGCTGGATTCTGTTTGCTATTATTATATTTGTATTTATGCAAATTCTTAAGTATATATTTTTAATATTGATATATTTCTTACATTTTAATGTGTTAGCTTTTATTGTTGCAGTTTTGCTGGTTAGCTTCCTAAGTTAAAAAGCTTTGAGATTGTCCCTGTTGCTGCCTGTGTTGCACTTTGAAAAGTTTTCTCGGTCGTGTCCCTCTGCCTCCCAGACGTGGAGCCCCAGCCCAGAAGGTAAGGCAGCCTTAGGCCTCCTCCCTAGAGGTGGCAGGCATGAGCGTGAAGCACTGGGGAGAAGCAGCATTTCCTGGGCCACTTGGCTTGGGCCTCCCGGTTTGGTCTCACGACTTGATGCTGCAGCTCATCACCTGCTGCCCCAGGCAGTGTCTCCTTGGCCCTTTACTCTGGGAGGGCTTCCTAACTGGAAGTCACATCTATTTACTGAGAACCTACTGTGTGCTAGGCACAGGGGATGCTATAGCATATCAGACACACAAATCCCACTCTGATGAAGACACAGTCCATTGGAGGGGGCGGGGGCAGACAGTCAGCAAATAAGTGAAATACGTGGTTTGCCAACTGGTGCAGTGCAGAAGGAGGAGGCTGTTTGTCGGTAGCTTCTTACACTTTTGGATGCAGCAGGTCAAGCCCACATTGTTCCTTGCCACTCCCCACTTTTTAAAGCACCGCCTTAGCTCTTTGGTTACACAGTTGCTCCTCCATATAAATTTCACAAGCATGTCAAGTTTTTGAAAAATACTGGTAGGATTTTCATTAGGATCAAAATTAGTAGATTTGGGAAGAGCCAACATAATAGAATTTGCTCATCACCAAGATGGCATTTTATATATATATATATTTATATATATATTTATATATATATTTACATCCTATCATTCAGTAAAGTTTATTAAAAAAAAAAAACCTGATTTTGTTAGCTGTATTGTGAAGGCCCTATGACATATGTCATGGTACCTTTCTGTTACACATCCTTCTAGCTCACGGCTGGTAGAGGAGAACCCACTTAGGAATCTTGTGTTTAACTGTCAGAGGGTCTTTCTTGAATGTCATTCTGAGGTCACTACCTGCTGAGAGCTCTGCCCGCTCTATTGCAGGCTCTCCAGCCCCTTCCTTGCCTCCGTGGACTGGCCTTTGACATACACAGGCTTTGCCCATGCAGCTCACCCTCTTTCCTGGCACGCCCCTTTTCACTGCCCTCTGGGTCTGTCCTGGACATGCCTCCCTCCCCTTCTCTGAAGTGAGAAGCATGCCTGCAGCTGGACTCTCCATTGCCTGCCTCCCTACAGATGGGAATGCAAGGCCTCAGAAGGAAGGAGTGGGGTGGGGCTAATTCTGCAAGTGCTGGCAGTGGAAGGATGATCCAGGGGATCAGACCAGTCACTCTGTCAAAGGCCCTAGGAGCTAGGGAGCTGAGTTGCCTGGCAACCCTGGGAAACAGAAGCAGCCCAGATGATGACTGTCCAGCAACGATGGAACTCACCAGGACCTTCTCTGAAGGTGGTGGGCACATTGGCATAGCCCCTAACCACCCTAGGCCAAGCTGTAACCCTTACCCTAGGGTCTGATCCAGCCCTTTGCATCCTTCCTGGTCTAGACTCCCATCTCACAGGTCCTCTACTTCACCCCTTGTCTAAACAAACCCATCACTTCCTTGGCTCTGAGCAGAAACAGTTTCACATTCCTCTCCCATGTGGGCTGTCACCAGCCCTACATTAGCCTGGCCTTACCCAGTCAGAGTCAGGACAGGGCCAGGGCCACTGAAAACTCCAAATCCAAGGCTTTTTTGTTACTTGTCAGCAAGTGCTGGCTCATGAACAGTATTAAGAAGGTACATTCCACTGTTCTGGTGCAGCCTGGGGCACAGTCCTGCCTCCCCCTCTCACCTTTTTTTTTTTTTAAAGATTTATTTATTTATGCATACAGAACTGGGTACAGGCCAGAGGTGCAGGGGCTGTGAGAGGCTTCACCAGAGACAGAGTGGGGAGCAAAACAGGCCGACTGACGGAGTACACTGCTGCGGGGAGCACCAGGTGGGTCAGGAGAGGTCTGCCGTGCCATGCGGGTCAGGAGAGGTCTGCCGTGCCATGTGGGTCACCGCTGGGACGGGATCGAACTAGTGCTGAAGTGACTTTAGCTTTTTAGTGCTGTGCTTTAATCTGTGCCACCAGGGAGGGCCCCTACCCACCCTTTCTTGAGTGGCACCCTAAGGCGTTTTACTTGTATTTTTACCAGTTTTTTTTATATAAAAATAAAACAGCTCAGTGTGAAAAGAAAACCCTGTGATGTAGTTTGGAGGGGGGCGGGGGTTGGAGTAGGGGTTCTGGGGAGCTGGAACAGTGGCCACAGTGGCCCAGAAACAGGACAAACCCAGATGACGGGAGTTGACCCAGTTGGTGGGTCTTCTTCACCCTTGGACTGCAGGACATAACCCGAAAGCAGACACATGGTGAGAAAGAACAGTAACAGGATTTATTTACACAGAGAGAGGAGGGAGAGGGAAAGAGGAGGAGGAGGGAGGAGCGTGGTGAGGTGGGGGAAGAGACAGAATTTGTAGGCTGGCATGCGGCCAGATGCCATCTGTCCTACCCCAGATAGTGTCCACTGAACAGGGACTGGGTCCAAACCAATGCTGTCTGTGGTAGGCCTGTGGCTTCTCCACAGACACCCTCCTCACAAGCATTTTAACAGCTAAAGCCCCGGCAGTTTTAACTACCCAAAGCTCAGCAGTTTAACCACCATCCAGGTAATGGGTGTGTTGGGGCTTGGGAAGGGGGGAGCCTGGAAAGCTCCACCTTCTGCCATTAAGTTGGCTAGGAGTGCAACCCACTGGCTCAGAGGTCGCTCCTCGCTGTATTTCTTAGAGCCCAGTCCCCCACTGTTGGCTGAAGCCATTGGGACAGGGTCTGAGGAGAGGGCAGGGCACAGCTGACAGGAGGGCCAAACTCAGACAGGGACACCCTGTCTTCATCATTTTTTAACTTCCACAGACCATAGAAATTTAAGCAAAATAGTTATTTTATATATATTTATATGTCATATATATAAATCAGGCAAATAAAGAGTTCAAGGGGTGCTGAGATACCGTCCTCCAGACCCGGCTGCAATGGGAACTGGGTCTCTGTACCAGCCCAGGATGGGCCAAGAGTTTATTCATTATTGCTGATTTGGAGCCTGGTTCTGGGGTGGAGAGCACCTGCAGGCCCTGCCCCCTGCCCTTTCCTGTCTCTCTGGGGCTGCCCAGCAAGGCAGAGGGCTCTTGCCCTCAGATTCACATGGTTGTCTTCAGCTTCCCTCCCTAGTGGTGGGTGGGGTTATAGCTCCGGAGACAACTGAATTGTGCTCTCATGGGCCAGGGTGAGGCTCCTGTTTCCTTTTCTGTGGGCTTTCTGGGCTCTTAGGGCACAGGCAGCTTAGATACAAACGGGGTGGGAGTGGGCTTGCTAAATTGACCTAGAAAATACTCCCAACTCAAGGGGTCTGGCTGGTTTCCTGATGTCTTAAAAAGAAGGGGCTTTTTGCCAGGACACTTTTGTGTCAAGAAAGCACACTTAGAAAGTCTTCTGCTAAGTGTTGTGCTAAAAAATATTTACTAAAACATCTTGGCTGGGCACAAATGGAGATAGTTTTTCTAAAAAAGTCAAAAGCAGCTCCCTAGGAGGGGCCAGTTCCTCCCTGGATGGGGGCTGGTGACATGGGCGGTCCATGGCCCACTAGCCTGCCTGAGTTGTAACTGGGAGCTGGGGTCTGGTTGGAGCCCAAGTCCGTAAGTGAAGGTAACATGGGCACCTGGGGGCTGGAGAGAACCTGGCTCAGCACTTCCTCCTTCCAAGGGGAGCCCACAAAAAAATGTTTAAAAGGCGGGGAGAAGAAAAGGTAAGTGTGTGTGTCTTGGGGGGAAGGGCCACTGAGTACTAAGTCGAATGCATTCAAGAAAAGGTGGACCAGGCTGTGCAGGCGCCTGTATTTGCAGGAGCGGGTATCACTCAGAAGATGTTGGGGCACATGTGCCAGTCCTGCCTCTCCTTGGCCTCCCAGTAGCCGCCCTTGTACATGCAGGCCATCTCCCCGGTCAGCGGGTCCAGCCTCTTCTCGAACCACAGCGGCATGTACACATCGACCTCCTTTTCTGCTGGTGGGCAGAGCAAGCGGCTGTGGGCCATTGGCTGCCCCTTGGACGCCTCACTCCCGTCCCCTGGAGCCCGGGGACACCACCCCTTCAGCCTCTAGCCCCATCCCTCCCCGCCCCACTCCGACCCCCCCCTTCAGTGAGGGCACCCTGAAGTCTCCTCAGGCTCACCATCCTCAGAGCCGCTGCAGCCCCGAGAGCAGGCCTCCAGCCGGCGGCGCCTCGACAGGCGCTGCTTGTCCTCCAGCCGCTGCTTCTCCACGTTGGCCTGGTCCCAGTGCCCCTTCTCCATCAGCCGCTGGTCGGGCCGCAGGCGGCTGTCGGTGGGCGCCACGCCGTCCTCGTGCTCGTTGAGGGTCAGGGCCAGCTCCGAGAAGTAGTACATGTTCTCCGCGTTCTCCCTGCCAGAGGGCACCGTGAGCCAGCGCGCGCCCATCCCTCCCCGGTCCACACTGACCCCGAAAAAAGCTGCTGGCACCCCTCTGCAGTTTCCCGCGCCGCGCACCCACCAACTTGCATGTTTTGCCGTGTTAAACTTGTCTGGGGGTTTGCATATTTTCCCCGGGCTTTCACGTGCATCTGCAGTTATTTCTAACATCGCACCAGCGCCCCTTCTGCGGGCCCCTTCTCTGGGTTCCCAATGTGCGGGCACGGGAGCGGCCGTGTCTCTCCATTGGTTGAAGAGGAAAAGGTTGATTCTGTATTTCAGGTGGTTCTGTTTATCCATACTGCTTTTATATCCTTTTCCTCTGTTGAGGCTGTTTTACTGTTCTTTCTACAATTTCCTGAGATGGAAGCTTAGTGCAGTCTTTTCAGC
This sequence comes from Condylura cristata, assembly GCF_000260355.1. Taxonomy (NCBI): domain Eukaryota; kingdom Metazoa; phylum Chordata; class Mammalia; order Eulipotyphla; family Talpidae; genus Condylura; species Condylura cristata. The sequence continues at coordinate 9,815,450 of NW_004567130.1, read as the reverse complement.
TTTTTCCTTTTTCTAATTTGTACATTTAAAGCTACACATAACCCCCAACTCCTGCAGTAGCCAAATCTCCCACCATTTTGATGTGTTATTTCCATTATTAGTTATATTTTCTTAATATCCATATCTGCTGACCTATGGATTAGCTGGACGTTTTAAGTTTGTAAACATTTTGTCAGCTTTATTTCAAGTGTAACTGCCTTATAGTAAACCGTGGACTTGATAGAAGTTCAGTTCTTTGAAATTTCCTTTATGGCCCAGTATTGGGTCAATTTTTGCCAATGTTCCATGTGTAACTGAAGAGAAGGTGTTTTTCACATTTGTTGAATGCACTGTCTTCCCTCCCTCTCCCAGGGTGTAGGCCCTATTATTCAAACTTTGCGTATTTATTTTTTGCCTCTTTTCACTACTTAGAAAAGTTGTTGAAATTTTCCCCTTTTGTTGTTAATTAGTCCATCGTCCTTATATTCCTGCCAACTCGGACTGTGTATGTATTTTGGGACTATGTCTTCATAGAGTTAAAATTTAAAACTTTCTCCTGGTGAACATCATGTCCTTTCTAGGGACAGTCTTTTTGTTTTAAAGTATGTCTTGTGGTATTAATATTACTATTACTACGATGACTAATTAATTGCAAATATTAAGAGCTGCAGCAGCTTTTGACTTGTATGTCTATTGACACATCTTTTTGCATCTTTTAATTTCAATCTTTATTTTCTTACTTCAGTGGCTCACCTGTAAACCATATATATTTGTGTTTAAAAAAAATTTACCTGAAACTTTGTACCTATTACAATAGGAGCGCTTAATGTAATTACTATTATGTTAGAGTAGAATCTTCCCTTTTCTTATTTTGCTCCTTTGTTTGGAGCTCAGGTGCAGTTTTAGGTTAGCCATAATCCTTTGTCCATGACATCCTCTCTTGGTTCTTACATTGCCTTTGATTAATACAAACTTTCCATTCTAAGGAGAAGGTAGAATCCTGACCCAAAAAATGCAGCTCTATGTTCAACCATATTCACTAACCCATCCCCTTCCCAGGAGCCATCAGCAAGACTCCTGGGTTCATTAGTCCTCTGCTTTCCTTTTCAATATAATTTTATTGCATCTTTACAGTTAGTCTTAAGTGTGGATATTTGTTTTTAGCTGTATAAATGGAATCTCATGATGTATGTAACCTTTGGGGCTTTTTTTTTTTTAACTTAGTATTACATTAAGATCTAGAGCATGTTGCTGTGGTTCCTTTATATCAATTATTATACACTAGCCCCTTATGTGAATATACCACACTGATCTCCAAAAAAATTGGGTTGTTTTCATGCCTCTGCTTTGGGATAATCTGATGCACGTTTCTATTGTACGTTTGCAGAGTGTCTCTTGAGTATACACTTGGAAGTGGAATTCTGGGCTGCACCCTGGGATGCTCTTATTTAGAGGTGAGACCACACTGCTTTCCAGCTAGGTGCACCACCTCGACACTTCCACTGGCAGTGTCTTTCCAAGTCAAATGAATGTAAAATCATATCCTATGTGTTTTGATTTGCACTATCCTGTCCACTGACAATATTGGTCAGTTCTACATGACTGGCCAAGTTTCTTCTATGAAATTGTTGTTCATAACTCTTGCCATTTTTCTAGTGGAATATTTTTGCTTTATTGATTGATTTTCAAGGTCTTTACATATTTTAAAATGATTTTTAATTGTGGCTAAAATACTCTTAATGTATTCTTGATTCTATTACCCTTGTCAGGTGGATCATTAAACTGCCTTGTATTGAGCTAAACTTTCTTTGAATGAACACAAGTATTTTAATATTGTCAAATATATCAATGCTTTTGTGTCTTCTTTGAGAATTTTCTTAAGAGCTAAAAGATAGTTATACTTTCTGCTTAGAGTTTAACTCATTGTTTATCAGCAAGTCAAACTTCCTAATTATAAGACCTTTTTTTGGAGCTGATTTTTGCATAACGTGAGGAAGGGGTTTAGGTAATCTTTTCCACATGGTAACCATCTCCCCAGATCCTTTTACAGAATGACAAACAGTCCCGTCTGCCACCTGATCTGACATGCCACCTTTGGCATAGCCCAGTCTTTAGGGATAATGAGCTGTTTCCAGGCTCATTATTATGTCCCACAACAGCTTCAAAATAAGTTCTGATATCTATAAAGACAAGTCCTCTTATTAATTATTCTATCTAAATGTCCTGGCCCTTTAGTACTATAAATTTTAAAAACCAGAAGAAAATCACAATGGGATTTTATTTGGTCTACTAACTCTCTTACTAATTATTTCCTACACAGGAACATTAATCTTTCTCCATAGAATTGGCTCTTTTTAAATATCTTAGTAAAGCTTTATAATTTTCTGCAGAGTTCTTGAATATAGCATTTATTACAATATCACTGATGTCCTAAATTGTATTTTTTAGTTGTTTGCCATTAGTGTAAAAATGCAACTCACTTTTACATAATAATCTTAAAATGCTTTTTCTGAATCTATTCAACTATATTAATATGAAAAAATTATGGATTTTTAATATAAAATCAATCCTGCATATTCAGGATAAAATATGATTGAAGAAGGTTTGTTATACACTATTGGATTGGATTTGGGTGTCTTGTTTTGGAATTTTGCTTAGAGAGATTCATGAGTGAAATAGGAGAAAAATTTTATTTTCCCATTAATGTCTCAGCCTGGCCTATGTTAGGGTTATACTGATCTCACAGTATAGGAGAGTAGAATTCTTTTTCTATGGCCTGGAAGATTTTTTTTATATAAAATTGAGATGATATATTTCTTGAAAATTTGGTAGAATTCACCTATAAAATTATCTGGGCTTTATGTTTTATTTGTGGGAATTTTTTAACTACTACTTCAGTTTCCTCAATTATTATGGCACTTTGCAGGCTTTTTATTTATTTTTTAAGATTCATTTATTTATGCATACAAGAATTGGGGTACAGCCCAGGGTGCAGAGGTGAGATATTTCACCAGAAATCCAGTGAGGAGCAAAACAGGCAAACTGATGAAGTGTACTGCTGAGGGAAGCAGTAAGTAGATTAGGAGAGGTCTGCTGCTCCATGTGGGTCAGCTCCCTGGCTGCAGTAGCTGCAGACAGCGTCATAGTGCCTGTCCTTTAGCCTGTTGTGTCACCAGGGAGGGGCCCAGGATTTTTGTTCTTGACTTAGTTCTTATAAGTTATATTTTTCTAAGAATTGTTCCTTCCCATCTAAATTTTTAATTATTTCTGTAGACCTTATATGTCATATATAACTCTTCATTAATACCATTTATTGCTATATTCTCTTTTGATCAATCTTACCAGTAGTTTTATATCAGGTATGTTTTCTCAAAGAATCAATTTTTGGCATTTCAGACTTTTTGTTTTATTAATCTCTGCCGTTATTTTTAAAGTATATTTTCTTCTTTGTTTAGGTTTATACATTTTCTAACTTATTAGAAAGGAAACTCAGAAAAAAACAAAATGAATGAGCTTATATACTATTTAAGGCAATATATTTCTGTTGAAACATTGCCTTTAATATCTTTTCATTATTATTCCATCCAGTTTTTATGTATTTTCATTATCATTCAGTTCTAGTAATTTTTATTCTAATTTGTTATTATACTTATGAGTTATTTAGCAACTCAAAACTTTTCCCATTGTCCCTAACTTCTGTTTAAGAACCTTATGAAAAACAGGTTATAGTCTGGATGCTTCTCTGTAACTTGGTTGAGGCTTTCTTTTAGTCTAGTACATCACTGACTTTTGCAAACATTCCAGGTCTAACTGGGTAAAATTTCTCTGATTGTTGAATCCATAAGTATGTGTATAACCTGTGTTATTTCAGTCTCCTTTATATCCTTGTTGTTTTATTCTCCTCTCCCACCTGACTTATCAATAAGTGAAAGCGGTATATTGAAATCTTCCACAGTGATAAAGATTTAACTATCAATTTAAGGGTTTTATTATCAGTTAAGTGTTGTATATTTTACAAGCATAAAATATTTGAAGCTATTACACTTTGTTGAAGAATTCAACCTTCTGTCATTACGTAGTAGTTCTTTTGACCCTAAGTAATGCATTTGTTTACAAATCTGTTTTCCTGGTATGGTAAACATAGCTTTACTTTTTTTGGTTAGTATTTTTATGACATGTCTTTTACTTTCAACCATTACAAATCTTTATGTTTTGACTATCTTAGAAAGTGTGTATATCTGGAGTTTTAAAAATCCAGTCAGTATTTTTACTTTTTAATTGTTGGATTGCAGCCATTTATATATGTATTATGCTTGAACCTATTTCTATGTTAATTTACTGGGGATTTTTCTTTTTTGCAATTTTAGAACACTTGATAAAAAATATTACCTCAAATTGTATAGCCACTGAAAGTACAGTTATCAAAAAAAGCACACATTTCACTTGGCTCTCTGGGCCTGGTGTGCTTTGGCATTCCTGCTTCCTGCAGGATTATTCCATTCTTATCAGCATCAGCTTTACCCCTTTTAGTCCACTGGGCCCCTTCTCCGTCTTTGCAGAGGCCTTTTTAGGGTCTGGCTGGGGGAGAGGGGTAGGAGGAGCAGATAACCTTGTGACTCTACTCCGTGGCTTGTCAGTCACCTAGGTTTTGTCTCCTTTGGCATCCCTGTAGGCCTTTCTCCGGGGTGTGATGGCCACTAGGAAGTAGGCCCTGGACACTGTCTGCAGCAGGTGAGCTGTGGTCGGGGCAGGTCATCGCCTCTTCTTTTAGGGTTTTTATTTGTTCCAGTTTTTCTTTTTAATTTTAATTATTTTTAAAATCTTACATATTATGTCTGTTCCTTAGCATTCTTAGCATTCTTTCAAATACCATCATGTTACCATTATCTACATTTTAAATTCTGTGTTATCACGAGAATATTTTCCTATGGGCTCAGTAGTCAAGGCCACCATTTACTTTGTGTCTTTTACAGCATTTTCTGGATTTTCCCCCTCTATGTTAGTAAGTACAATTTTCTTGGATTTTTCTGTACACGCCTTCTGAAGTTGACTTTTTTTTTTTTAAATCATACTCTCCTATTTGATAGCTTGATTGGACAGAAATTTCTTGTTTCTGGTTTCATTTTTTTCTTGGGTTTGAAAATATTCACTGTTGGCTACTGAAAAAGCTGATGTCAATCTTATTTTTTATCCTTGACTGAAATCTTTTATTCCTCCCTGTAAGCTATTACCATAGCATTTTTAATTTTCTGTCTAGCAAGGTCTTTATCTCTCGTCTTTGGTATGCTACAGGTCCTTTCAAGCTGAGGTTTTTTCATCTCATCATTTTTATTTGGGGAAATTTACCTATTTCTTTACCCATTTCTCATCTCCACTTTTATCCCTTTCCTTTCCTTCTGGGATTCTAATCAAATGTATTATTTGAGTGGTTTCTTTAGGAATGCACCCACATGTTTCACACAGCCAAGTCCCGACCCTCCTTTTGGGTGGTGTGAGGACACTGAGGCAGCTTCCCCCCACTCACCCCCCTCCCCCGGACACATGTAATTGTGAGATCCTATTTTAACTTGATGCTTTAGGTTTTAGCCCCCTAGACACATTATTATTCTTGTTATTCAGTGTTTGCTGAGCTTCCATAATTTTTGTTCTTTAGTCCTACAACTGCAAACTTTCACCTAGGATCAGTTCCTTCTAGCAGAGGTACATCTGTTAGTGCAGGTATGTGAAAGGTACCTGTTTCAGCTTCCCTCTTGAAAGATATTCTTGCTGGGTGTGTGATTCTAGGCTGGCAGTGAATCTTTCTGCACATGGAAGGTCTCATTGATTGTTTTCAAGCTCCCATTATTGTGGATAAGAGTTGCCGGTCTGCTGTTCCTTGGAAAGTCATGCCTTTTTAAAAATCTGTTTAATATTTTCTTTTTGAGTTAGTTTTAACAGCTTCACTGTAGGTGTGGAAAATTCTTGTTTTCTTGTCAGATGTGGTCTCTTTGTTTCCACACCTGGATCTGTGCTGCGCCTGCTCTAGAGCTTGCAAGCAGGGGTTGTGTTCCCGAGACTCTGCCGTCTGGCCAGTGCACAGGGCTGCTGGGAGGCTGCTCTGGTCTCCCTCTGGGTGGGGGGTGGCAGCCTTTTCATTCTGTCTTATCTTTTCCATATTTTGTCTCTAGCTTCAGTTCTTGATCATTTCTTCTAGCCTCTCTTCCATTGATGAATCTAATTAAACCTTCCCATGAAGTTCCCAGTCTCAGCTATTTTATCTTTCCCATGTGTAATTCCTGTTTTGCTCTGTGAAATCTGCTTTGCCTGGTTTTATAACTTTGTTTCTTGCAGTTATGTTCACATTTAGTGTCAGTCTGTCTATAAAGTTTCTGCACAGGACTTTCTGCCATCTCCTAGGGCCACAGCTCTTTACTGTGGGGTCTCTGGTTACCATGCCACGGTGTCAGCCACCTAACAGTGTCCGCTGCATGTGGATAGCGCCCCCAACCTCCTACGGCTGTTGCTCACTTCCTGTCTGGCCCGGCAGCGACCCCCGCCCATCCACTTGCCCCCTTCTCCATTTCCCTCTCCTGCCTGCTCTTCTCCCCGACTTGCAGCCCATGGGTGCCCTTCACAGCCCCACTCACGGCAGTGGGTACTTCTTCCACAGCAGCTTGGCTGGCAGCGTCTGGTACACTGTCTTCTGCTTCCCTTCCAAGCTGGGGCTGCTCGGGCTGCTTTGCACAATCTTGGCGCACTCCATCTGTTCATCCCACGAGCCTGACAGCACGTAGTGAGCCTCGCCCTGGCTGTCACTCACCACTCCTGTCACCTGTGGACATGAGCAGGGCCAGCATGGGCACAAGCCTCTCCAGGCCCTGAGTCTCTGGGAGGTGGCCTTCCTTACCTTCCGAGCTACATCTTTGGAGAAGTAGCTGTAGGGCAAGAACTTTAGCTGGCATCGGTCCTTCGTCTTATGATTCACGATCTCGATGTCCCCTGTCTGGAGAAGGACAGTGGTCAGTGGCTAATCACTAAGCTGTCAGCCCCCTCCCTGAGGATACCGCTCTAACCTGGTCAATCCAGAGTTTGCCCACAATGATGTTATGCACCGTTGAGGTGCTCTTCCTCCACACGTAGTGATTCCCACTGGTCTGGAATTCTAAGTGGATGGCACCTGGAGGCCAGAGATGGGGTCAGTCATGGTCTGCCAGGGTGGGCCCCAGCCAGCCTGCCCACAGTCCCAGGGCCCTGAGAACCAGGAGCAGTGCTCGTGCAGACCAGAGGCCAGGCCACAGGCCAGCGAGGCCCACGCAGTGGGGGCACAGACCTGCACAAAGACTAATGTCGCCCTTGGAGGCCCCAAACTGGCTCTGGATTGGTCACCCGGAGGACCCTAATCCAGGATGTCTTTCTATTTTAGGGGAACACAGGGCCCCAGCTTACCTAGCGGCATGATGGAGAGGTATTTCCCCCGGAACTTGCTGGAGATGGTGATCTCCTGCCACAGACTCCAGCCGTGCTTGGAGAACACATAGTGCGCGGCCGATGGTGGGTGGTGGCTCACCTGAGACCGGACCCACAGGACATGAGCATCTGCAGGCCACGGGCCCAGACCTGCCTGTCCTGTGCCCGGTACACACAGCTCTGTGGCCCTGAAATGACCACACTGTTCCTCTGGGTGCCCAAGGCAGGCCCCCAGACAGTGTGTCCTCAGCAGGAAAGCATGAGGGAGGCAGCCTGGGCCTGCCCTAACCTGATGTGGGCACGAGCCGAGGACTGGTGTCTCTGTACCGGCTCTTGTGGCTGTGAAATGGGGGTGACAATAAAGCCTGGACCTCAAGGATGGACTATGACAGACTACACAGGGACTGGTAAAGTGAGGCGTTTTGCTCCACTGAGGGCTTTTGTGCTGCAGTTAACCTTCCCACATGCCTGCAAAGGTGTGCTTTGTGCCATGTTATACGAAGGAAGCCCAGACTAGGGAAGCCACTTTAACTCAGGTAACTGTTACTCCCTCAGATATGTCTAGAATCAGCCCCTTCACACACCCTCCCCGCCCCAGACCATGTGGATAGGAACAGAAGCCATTGCCAGCCCCCTGCTCCACTTGTATGCCTGTGCTCCATTCTCCCCACCAGCTGGGTGTCACGCCTCCTTCACCCCACTGTGACCACTGCCCACATAAATCCAGGGTCTGCAGGCTGCCTCCAGTTTGCCCCAACTGCTGCTCTGTCCATGGCATCCCCTTTCTCTCTGATCACCCCTTTTCTGAAAGAGCCAGAAACATCCGCACATGCCTGCATCTGCTGCTGCCCCACGACACGCACACCAGATGACACCCCATTGGTTGCATCGCAACTTCCCGCACCATCAGCATCCAGCCCCATCTGACTGACATGGCACCTGCCAGTGCAGCTGAACGAAGAAATGCGTTCACCCAACAGTCGGACCACACTTGCCTCTTCCCTGCATTTCTCACCCCAAAGTCCAGGACATCAGCAAACCCAGCAGCTCCACCTCCCACACAGACCCACGCTCTGACCACCCACCTCCCCGGCCTGGCATTGCCTTTGAAACTGGGCACTGGACTCTGACCTGCCTGTTTGGTGAGCTCAACGCCGGGGCCCTGTGCAGTGCCTGGCACACAGCAGATGCCAGGCCCTGTGCAGTGCCTGGCACACAGCAGATGCCAGCCTGGAATTCACTCCTGGGCGACTTCATGCAGCGCAACCCACCCGAGCCCTCCCCTTCATTCAGGCACCAACAGAGTTGCTTCTTTCCAGATAGGCCTCTAGGGTTCAGAGGTCACTGCTGAGGTTCCCAGCCCACGTGCCTGACTTCGGTTCTCCATGAGGGGAATAAGCGTCTCAGCAGGGAAGCCGTAGAGAAGGGGTGGAGAAAATGGAGGTGAGCTCGCCCCAGCTGTCATTAACCAGGGCCCTGCCGGGCACAGTCTCCTCCCCACCTGGTGCCTTCTGGCTCAGTGATGAACCCAAGTTCTGGCCCTCACTGCCTCCTGGGCAGCGTGCTCTTGGACGGGGCCCTGGATTGATGGCCCTTTGGGAGAATGTGTCCCACTCATCTTGCTCCGACCCTGGGCCAACGGGAGCGGCTTGGCTGGAGTCGGCCTCACCTGCTCACAGATGGAACGCAGGCCCATGTCATCAAGGCGGTCCAGCTCGAAGGTCTCCCCCAGCATGGGGTTGAACGGCTTGGCGATGCGGTGCACAGTGGTGGAGTAGGAGGACACGGAGAAGGCCGCCACCAGGCACATCTGCTCCACTGGGTTGGTGCAGTGCACCGCCTTGTCCAGCAGGTGGTGGTACTCCAGGTCCTCTGTCAGCCGCTGGAGCATGGACAGGGGCTCGTTAAAGTTGACCTGGTGGGGTGGGTAGATGGTGAGGACCCCAGGGCCCGCAGGCTGCCCAGCTGCAAGGCTGAGCCGAAGCTGCTGCTTCTGGCACCCTTGGGTCGGCAGAGCACCCTTGCTTTGCCCAGAGGTTCCGGGACACACCAATTGGAAGGCCACGTCTCTTCTGGGCCAAGCTCTTCTGGGGCCTAACCTAAAGCCACAGCCCCGCCCCTGCGCCGCCCCGCCCCTCCTGCCTCGGTTTCCCCACAGCCTGCAGGACTTCTGACGTGCTGTAGCGCATCCACCTGCACTGCGTTCACCGGCAGGCTCCTCTCCTGGGATGGAACTCCGCGAAGGCCGGGGCTCTGAATCTTAAAATGAGGGACTGAATGAATGAGTGGATGGCTGAAGCAGGTCGGCTTCACATTCTGAGCTATTGTGCTAGTTTCCTGGCAGGGCTCCGCGCGGGGTCCCCATCTTTGTTAGGGAAGGGCAGGATCACTTTCACTGGGGCCAGCCATCAGGCAGGGTCTTTCTGTGCGCTGTGAAGTGGGTCACGGGTCATGCGAGACACCAAATTTGTTCTGGAGCCTCAGAACTTCCTCTGGAGAAGCCACTGTGGCTTGGCAGCACAAAGGTCAGCTCTGCCCTCAGCCTCTGGGGATGGCTCTGGACGGCTCCGGGCATGGAGGCGGGCCGCCCGTCCACACGTACTGCCCGATCCTGTAACCCTCTGGGAGGTCGGGACACTGGGACACCGCGAGGCCAACGGAGATCCACGGGTGGACTGTGTGGATCTCAGCTGGCTGTAGATTCCCCTCCTGGCTCCTTCCCTCATTGCCTGAGGTTGGCGTTTGCAGTGCCGGTGGGCATGATTCAGGCATCGGTTACATACTGCTTTGGTGCCATTAAAAATGACACTGGGGGCCTCCCTGGTGGTGCAGCGGGTTAAAGCACTGCACTAAGAAGCTTAAGCCACTTCTGCATGAGTTCGATCCCCGCCTGCCCCGGAGGAAATCCACATGGCGTGGCAGACCTCTCCTGACCTGCCTGCTGCTCCCCTCAGCAGTGTACTTCGTCCATCTGCCTGTTCTGCTCCCCACTCTGTCTCTGGTGAATCCTCTCACCCACCGCATCTCTGGCCTGTACCCCAGTTCTGTATGAGTGAATAAATCTTTAAAAAAAAAATGACACTGGGGCTGCTTGAACTTCTCACAGGCCACCACTCCTCATGCATGCACAGGACCCCGTGCATGCACGGGAAGACCCCCTCACTGCCCCACCCACCACGGCTGCCCTGCTCTAGCTGCCTACCGGCATGGGGATTTTGGAAAGCTCCCGGCCGATGCAGTTCTTCATGATGCTCCACAGATTGAGACTGTAGTTGGGCTTGTCGGGGATGCGGGCACGCCTCTTGACTTTGGGGGCTTCCTTGGGCACAAGTGAAGCGCCATCTAGCATCTACCAGACAAGCAGGGTACACACATCAGCAAAGACCAGAGCATTCTCGGGGTACACCAGGCCTCACCTTGACCTCGCCCAGCAGCCCCTTGGGTCCAGCCAGCCACTGGCACGCTGCCTAGAGGCTGGCTCTGCTGAACTCTCCATGGAGGCAGGTCAGGAACCCAGAGGCAGCCACGGGGGCCCTGAGCTTGAGGTGCTACCTCTCCCCCACCCCTCAGCCACCCTCAGGTACTTCGACCTCACTTACATTGTCAGGCGAGGTCCAGTCCACAGGACCTGTCCCTGTCCCACCCTCAGCTTTTCTGCAGGAAACAAAAGGAGGGGATGAGTTATTTACAAGTCCTGGGGCCTCTTCAGGGCTTGGCCACCTTCTGTCCATCCCCTCAGTGAGGTCTGGGACGCAGCTCATCCCAAGGCTGCTGCTCCAGAGGGGGTGTCTAATTAAGGACACTCGGGGGGGGGCGTTGAGGGGTCCTGGGTAGCAATTAGAAGGAACGCCCACCCTCAGGGTCCCTGCACACACCCCCCTCCAGGGAACTGGCTGACCCAGATGTGCCCAGGGGTGGGCTCCTCCTCTGGAAGAGCCCACCGTGTCCTCGCTGACTCCCTCACCAAGCTGGAGCTCTAGAAGGGCAGGATGCAGGCTGGGTGCATCTCTGTGTAGTGAACACGTGTGGCGGGGTTGGCCAGAATAGCTACCTGGAAGTGCTATGGCTGAGGAGCCCAGGCTCTGTGGAAGCCCCAAGGAGGGTGACCTGGGCCAGCTGGGGTTGAGGGCATCTGGCAGACAGGCCTCAAGGGATGGGAAAGAATCACCGTGCCGTTACAGGGGACAGGCACGGCGCTGCAGATAGTGGGCAGGGGGCCTGTCACGCCCTTGCAGCTGCAGCCCAGGAAGGGGGCCGGCTGGGCCTCCAGAGCCATGAGAAGTGCTGGGCATGAGCAGAGGCTGGGGCTTCTTCCACCAACAGAGGAAGAGGCGAGGGAGCCAGCCTGCAGGGCCCTCCTGGCTGCGGGACATTCACAGCGGCTAACAGCAGCTAAGCCATGCTAGTTTTAAGAGCCACAGAAGTCATTTAAGAGTCAATGGAGAAGAAGAGTGATTCTGAGTGGGAAATATACTGCAGTGAGACTGGAAAGGCCCCGAGGGGGCAAGAGGGATCTGAACAGCTCTTGCCCTGAAGGAAACTGGGACAGTGGGCGTAAAGCACTGTGCTCCACACGGGCACGAAAAAGAGTGGCCAGGGCTTTTTGCCTGCTGCTCCCCACTGGGATTCGGGGGGTCTGGGCGGCAGTAGAACAATATGGTGCAAGGCTGCTGACAGGCTAAGTGCTCTACCTGCTGTGCACATTTGTGGGGAGCATGGGGCATCCCGAGACTGGCACAGTCCCTGGGTGCATGTGACATGGGGCAGCACAGGCTGTGGTCAGTTATGTCACTGTCCCGGGCCCCAGCTTCCCAGGCCAGACAGGGGCTCCAGACATCTGTGGGGCTCCAGACATCTGTGGGGCTCCCTAGCCCACGGCTGCCATCCTCACCCACCCTGTCATAGATGAAGACCGTCAGTGATTTGATGGAAATAAAAGGTTCTAATGAGGCTTGAACCACTAGTCACAGTGAATCCACACTCAAGCCCTTGGTGTTTCCCTCTGACCCGTGTGCAGCTGCCTCTCCCCTCAGCACCAGCGTGGCCCCTCCACGGGCTCATTCTGAGGTACCCAGAGCACCTGACAGATCATGTTCGGGGCTAATAGATGTCCCGGCTATGCTTCCGTGCTCAGATCTGTATTTAAGCATCCTGACAGCGCAGGCTTTTATGAAAAGCAAAACAAAGGCTTCTTAGGAATAGAAAATAAAAGAGCCCCTGCAGGGCCACGTTCTGGAATGCTGGCGTGAAGGGGGTGGTCAGGGCTCTGAGCACCTCTGAGATGAGAGTGAGCAAGCGGCAGCCTTCAGGGGCTCCCTGCTCCCTAGCCCCTGGAAATGGATTCAGCCAATGCCCAGTTTTCAAAACAACAAAATCTGGAGCAAGATTTCAAAGAAACAAAAACCCAAGTGCAAAGAACAACTGGAGTGGGATAACGGGGTGAGGAAGGCCGGTTGGAGGGGCTCCGCCGTCACCTGTCCTCCTTGGCCTGCGTGATCACGGTGATGAAGGACGTGGCGTCTTCCATGGCGTCAAAGTACTCGGTATCTTCATCTTCCTCACTGTCTTCTCCTTTGGGAGTCAAGAGGCTTCCTGCAGACACATGCAGAGATTCTGCCCAGAGCCTGTGGCGCCCCCCCCCAGCCCAGCCCCCCCCTTCCACACTCCAGCCCCTCCATTCCCATCTCCGGGTCCTGGCTAATCTGGCTTGCTGCCCTTGCTCCCTGTTCTAGCATGTTCTTTTCTCTCACCTCTGGCACAGACCTCCCTCTTCCCCTGCCCTCTCAATTCGTGGACCCCTTCCCTCGCTGACAGTCCCCCTTCCTGGGGTACGCAGGACCCCTTGCTCCAGGTGAGGCGGGCAGCGCCCTGGCCTCTGGGCTAGCCCCAGCCAAAGGGCTGGCTGAACTCACAGAACTTTTGAGAACTGGAACTAGACACGGAGACTGCCGCCAGGGGGAGGTGGGTGTGGAGAACACACAGCCGTAGAGGCAGGCCAGAGCTGGCCAAGACCAGCATGTGAAGGGCTGTGCTGTCGGGGCGGTGCCAGGGGACAGGCCAGCAGCCTGAGCCAGACGCAGGGGCCCGTGCTCTCACCCTCACTGAAGCTCTTGGCAGGGTTGGAGGCCCGGCCGGGAGCACTGCGGAACGCCCGCTCAAGGCTGTTGTGCTGCTTGGCTAGCTGCTCAATGGTCTCCTCCAGATGGACACGCTGCTCTTGCTCATACTGCAACGCCCGCTGCCATTTCCGGCTGTGTGTCTCCGCTAGTTCCAGGAAGTCCCTGCAGGCCTGGGGGGCGAACAGTGGCCCCTGAGACCAGAGCCGGCCGAGGCCTGTGTTCCCTCCGCCCCCGCTCCCACTCCACACCCCCCTCGCTGGGGCAGGGCCGGGAGGAAGGTCCTGGGTGCTGTCTCCCTCCCTCTGTCATCACGGGGTAGTTGTGAGCATCTTTGCTGTCTCCTCTGGCCTCTCTGGGGTCCTGGCTTTCTTGGAGCCCGCTCCGGGACTGGCCTCCGCCCTGGCCAGCCTCCTGGCCGGGATGCTAGTGCAGGGTGTCAAATCCAGCATGTTGCCAGTCGGCCAGGCCAGCAGCAGCTGGGGCCCGAACCTTCCGCTGCCGCTGCCGCAGCTGCTGGAACTCAGGTTTGTCATGACCGCTGTCGCTCCTGACACCCGAGGCTAGCTTGGTTAGATGCCGGCTCTGGCACAGGAGGGTGAAAGCCACCTTCTGCCACACTAGTCGGCTCCGAGAGGTAATGAGTCTTGTCTGGCAGAGCAACTGGAGTTTTCCACCAGGTTGCCTCGTAATCGGCATCCCATGACTACTTTTAAGGTCCCCCCTTGAAACTCGTGGCCTACAACACCCGGATGCTTTTCAGCTTCCTGGGCTGGTAGGTGGCTCCCCCTCTCTTATGCAGCAGGAGTGGTCATTTCACCTGTCATCACAGTGGAGGGCAGTGAGGTCCAAGGCAGGGGCCTCTGGATTTGCGGGCTGGCGCCTCCCCTCAGGCCAAGCCTGCAGACCCTGCCGCACCCCTGCACCCTTCCCGCCTCTGCACGCCCCACATACATCTAACCCTGAGGGCCAGAGATGTGTTTCCCCAGGGGAAGAGGGGGGCCCGGCCCTCATCAGGGGTGTGGACAACAATATCTTGACGAGCTGTGGGAGGAACCAGGAAGTGATGGGGTGCGCCAGGTAAAGGGGTGCCTGATACACTCTGTTGGGTGCTGCCGCCGCTTCTGTAGGGCACTGGGTGTGGGGGCTCCAGGGTATTGGCTGGATGAGCATGCACCCCACTAGGACAGGCCTCCAAAGGAAACAGGCTGGGCCAGCACCCCGCTGCAGTGCTGCAGGCCTGGGGGCGTCGTCCTGAGAGCAGACTCAAAGCCTCGTCCTTACTGGGTCTGCACCAGCAGGTTAGAAGATGGCAGTGGGTGCGGGATCGGGGCAGGGTACCCCTCTGGATACCTCAAGAACTTTCTAGCGCTTGCCAGAGCACTGTGAGTCGAGTGTGGAGGTGCCCACCTCATCCCACAGTTGGTGGACTCAGGCTCTCAGGTCAAAGAGCAGGAGGCAGCAGAGCGGTGGTCCCAGCCCCCCAGCCCAGGGCGCTCTGGGCCCGGCTACTGCTCCTGGCCCTTGCTGCACGTCATCCCTGAACTCAGCCCAGTGCCCAGACCAGCCTCTGCTCCTGTCACCTGTTGGCTGACGGAGGCAGGAGCCTCCACCCTGGGCGCCACTGAGGGCTGCCGCCTGGGGAGCCCTGGCGCTGGGGAAGCACCCGGGCCCTGCGCACACTGCTCCAGGGAGCTCCTTCGGGCTCCTCCTGTCCTGGAGACCCAGGTCAACAAGGGCAAGCGGCCAGGTTCCAGTGTCGCGCCTGAGGGCCATGCTCGCCTCAAGGCCACTTCCGCACAGAGCACAGCCCCTTTTGAGGGAGGTGCAGGGGCCCTGGCTGTGGCAAGCACTGAGCCTTAATGCGGGCAGAGACATGTCCCAGGCTTCACGGTTTTCTGAATTCTTACTGGTCCGAGGGTGCCCTGTCTGATGGACAGTGTCGCCTATGCCGCTCGACTGCCCAGCCGCAGGGCTTCTTCCCTCCCTCAGCTCCGCTGTAGCTGCGGCCACCCCTCCCTGCCAACCTGTGACCATCTGCCACTGAGCCTTGACATAGATAGTTGCTTTCCTTCCACGTAACTCAGGGTGTTTCAAACAAAGTAAGAACCATAAAACAGAATAAGACAGTGGCCAAAGGTCCTGGCAAATAACCCCCATGAAGTCATGCCACAGGGCTCTAGGTGGTCTCTGGGCCTCCAAGCAGCAAAAGCAAAAAGGGGAGATAGTCATAGCTTAAAGATGAATTAGGCTCCTTCCCTGTCCTTGAAATTCACAGACATCAACACTTCGGAAATGAGCCTCTCACAGACCTGGCGCCCCACCCCCTCCAACCTCATTTACTGGGGTGCCACCCCTCCCCACACCCACAGGCACTGTGTCTTCCCTTTGCTGGTTCAGCTCCACACAAAGCTGCTGTGCTGATGCCACCCCCTCTCATGTCACTGGGCAGGGCTGTCTGGGGCATCCTCACCAGCACCGAGGTAACAGATCCCCCTGGAGGGGGAAGACAGGCCAGGGGACTTGTCAAGGACTCCCCAAGGCAGAGGGTGTGTGGGCCCAGAGGCCAGGCCCCACGGTCCCAGCTGCACCTCTGCCAGGGCACGCAGCACCCTGTCACCTCCCGTGCCTCGGCGTAGAGAGACTCCATCTCCAGCTGCAGCCAGCTGAGCCAGGTGTGGGCCAGTCACGTGGCTCTCAGATTTTGGGGCTCCCAGCTGGGCAGGTATCTGGACCCCTTTGCTCTTTGGGTTGCTGGAGCTGAGGCCACTTCCCCACACTCACCCCAGCATATGGAGCCCCACACGGTAGATTACTGACTCCTGCCTCTCTCTGGCCTGGGGTCCAAAGGCGGCGAAAAGGAGGAAACCTGCAAGGCCGCACTGACAC
>NW_004567130.1:9794076-9798920 GCF_000260355.1 Condylura cristata | reverse complement strand
GGAGCCCCACACGGTAGATTACTGACTCCTGCCTCTCTCTGGCCTGGGGTCCAAAGGCGGCGAAAAGGAGGAAACCTGCAAGGCCGCACTGACACAGGGTGGCCGAGGCTCCTCCCCCTTCACACTGGGCAGCAGCAGCTGGCCTCCGCATACTCCTCCCAGGGCAGGAAGGGGCAAGGCTGAATGGTTAGGACCGCCTGGCTCTTAGGCTGCCATCTTAGAAGGTGACCCTCTCAGGCCTCCAAGATCGAGGGGGACCCCTAGGTCAGGCCAGCCGAGCCACCAAGATGCAGCTGCACGGCCCTCCCGCAGCCTGGCTGGGTCAGCTTACGCCAGGCACAGCCAGGGGCCAGCCCCCCCGGACACTGAGGGGACTGCCCCTTGATGTGGTTCGCAGCATCAGGAAGCAGCTTTTCACTGTGATTCAAGCTTTAAAATAGCCCTCTGAACGCTCAAAATAGTTTACCTCTTGCACACAGGAACTGGCACCATCTGGATACCAGTCTGCCAACTGATTTTAGACACTTTTGGAGTCTATTTTTACTTAATTTCCCAGGCTCCAAGTGAGCAAGCTGTCAGGAGTGGCACAGTGGTCAGTGGTCAGGAGCCCAGGCAAGGGGGACAGTTCGGGGCGCCTGTGGGCACGGTGAGCCCACAGGATCCCGCACGGCTCTGAGCTGCCACACAGCTTCCAGCGGTGAGAGGCCTGTTTCTACGAGGCCACAAATCCGAAGCCTTGGCCAGCGCCCTGCGTTGCTGCCCTTCTCCCCACAGCCTGTGTTTCCTGCGTCCTGCTGCGCTTGGCTCTCCAGCTCCTTGCAGCTCCCTCCCCTCCCTCCCCCCCTTTCCCCCCCCCTTCCCCTGCCTCCGCTGGGAACGGGCCCAGACCTACACAGCCACTTCTGCCTTGCACACCAGAGCGTGTTCCCTCCTCCAGGACCCACCAGAGAGCAGCGTCTGGCCACTGCTGTGAGGCGCTGCGTGCTCTGCTGGCCGGTGCCCTGCCCCTGCCCCACTGGCACCTGCTTTGCTTCGCTCTTGCGTGGGGCTCGCCCACCACTGGCTCCTCTCACTTACTGTCTACACAAAACTGAGCTGACCATGTCCAGCCTGAGGGCCGGGAGGGCGGCTCAGGCCCACCTATGGCCCTAGCCTCCTCGGCAAAGCAATTCTGCTGGCCCCGGCTCACACAGCAGGAGCTGCTGTTTCTCCCAGGTTCGTGCCACCCCGGCCCTCTCCCAGGTTCCAGCCCCCCGCTCTCTTAGGCCGCAGAGGGGCCCCCTAAAGGACTCCCAGCACCTGCCTCTGCCTCACCCACAGCCCATTCTCCATGCAGCAGTGCGCTTGTACAAAAATGCAGGCTGGATCATTTTCCGTGAGGGCGGCAGAGTGTCCTCAGCTGCGAGGCGGGAGGCCCCTGTGAGGGCATCTGTCTCCCCAAACCCCTCCACGGCAGGTGGCATCAGGACTCTGCCACCGCCTCGGCTCCTGGCCTGTTGGAGCATCCAGGCTTTTCTCCCCACTGGGCCTAGAGGTGCTGGGGGGTGGAGGGGGGAGCCCCACCACAGGGCGCAGCTCTGCAGAGGGTAACAACACTAGCTAGCACCCCCAGCCCTCAGAGCCATCCGACAGGGCAGTGGAACCTTCTCCCCCAGCCAGGCCCGCGAGGCCCCAGGGTTGGGTGGGGGTGAGCCTATGTATGTAGGTCGCACAGGAGCTCTTCCAGGCGCACCCACATCATGCGGGGCACGCTGGGCCCCCAGAATGACTGGTGACACTGTGGGCTTCTGCCCAGTGCAGGGTCACAAAGCCAGAACTCAGGCCTCAAGGGCCGCCTGTGGGTACCCGCCTCGCTGGGGGACACGGGGCTGCACCCCCATGCTTCCACACAGACCACAAACCGAAGTGGTGAGGGCCAGGGATGAAAGGCTGAACCCCACGTGCTCACGAGCAGCCAGGCCTGAGACTGCTCTGGGTCTGGGGGAGCAGCTGAATGATGAGGACGAATCTGGGGTGGCTACCATGGGAACCAATAGAGTGATGGGAAGAGACCTCCCTCCCGGGGAGCTTTTCAACCCCTCACTCTAGGGCTGTGCTTTGCCAGACAATGCAAAGGAACGTCCTTGCCCCCGACCGCCACACGGGTGAGGTGGCAGAGGAGCACACGAGGGAGCCGGCTTGGGGGGTGACTTGAGGCCCCTGGAAACCACCTGGTCTGTGCCACCCCTCGGGGACCGCAGCCTTGGGATGGGGCACTTCCCTTCGGAGGAGCCCACGCGGGACAGTGGTGCGGGGCACTCACGTTGATCATAGCATTCGACGTGATGCGGAAGAGGGTGGCCCGCTCGTTCACCGCCTTGAGCTTCTCGCTGCTCTCGGCTGGGATCTTGAGGCCGTCCAGCTCGGTCAGGGAGCGCTGGAGCGCCGCCCCGTGCTTGGCGATGAGGTCATTGCACGTGCTGAGGTCGTCTAGCTTCAAGGAGAGGTTCTTGATGGTGTGGTGCAGCTCGCTCTTGTCAGTGGGGGAGGCAGTCTCCTCGTCGTCCCCAGAGTCATCTGTGGAGAGAAGCAGAGCTGACGTGGTCAACACACACACGAGAGGCCCAGGAAGAGGTCGAGCCACTGAAAAATAAAAAGTGTTCAAGATGGTGCCAGTTTCTGCTCCTGGCTGGGGTGAGGGGCCTGCCAGTCTTTCCAGGGCCGGCCAGCATGGCAGCTGGGGCGACCAGCTTGAGACAGGGCCTGGACTGCGCGTGGAGGGCGTGGCAGGTGCCCACCTGTGTGCACGGCGCCAGCCCCAGGCTACCACACGCGGGCCAGGGCAGCAGGGCTCGGTGGGAGTAGCAGTCCCAGACACAGCCACCGGAGGGCGCCAGCTCCTTGCCCTGCATGACAGGCCCAGCCCAGCTCAACTACTAGTGATGCAGATCGACAATGTGACATCCCTCAAGCTGCAAGAAAGGACGAATGGCATTAAATTGGCTTATGCTTCCGAGGAGTAAACTGACCCATCAAACCCTTGAAAATGGCACCTTGGCTTCCACTCCCGCTTCTTGCTTCTCACAGGTGGGCCCTGGGCTGTGGGCCGGGCATCAGGCCAGAGGAAGGACATGCCCCTGTGTGCAGAGTTCACAGCCTTAGATCCTAGAGGGGTCTTGAGCCTTTATGACCGGGCATGTCCTCTCTGTCCCCGCCTGCCTCTGTTACTCCCTCTGGGATTAACACCCAGTGGCAAGGAGAAGAACCAAGTACCAATCCACATCACAGCACGCACAGTCTCAACAGCAAACTGTCCAGTCCCACATCCCTAACGTTTCACGGAAAACTTGCGGCATATTAACACAAGATGAACAGGGCCTGAAATCGAGGGCCAAGTCCAAGCACACTCCCCTCAGAGCCGGGAGGCCGTGCCAGCTCCCACATGCTGGGTGGCTCCGGGGAGGAGCTGCCGGGGTGCCCTCCCCTTTCACACAGCCTTGGGTGCTATAAAAGGAGGAAACAGGCCAGAAGGCCCGAGCGCCTGCTCCTCGTGGGCTGCTTGTGTGTGGCTGTCCCCTTTCTTGACCCCGGGGTCCTCACACACCACTTCAGGGTCTTGGCAGGGCTTTGTGCCAGGCAGGCACCTCAGTGGGATAACCAGCCGCTGCTGCCACCTTTGTATCTCACCTCGGAGACAAACTACTAGTGTGGCAAGAGGCACACCTGGTTTTCCTGTGCTGGCTGCACTCAGTGCCTCCGTTACCTTCTAGAAAATGCTGGAAGCTGCACGTGTACCTGAGCACAGGGAGGCCCCAGATCCAGTGCAGGGGCCAGCAGGGGAGGGCCAGCAGGGGAGGGCCAGCAGGGGAGGGCCAGCAGGCCCAGGAAGGTGGTTTCCTGCATGAGGCCAGGCGTTAGGCCGGCTGTGGGCTGGGCAAGCAGCAGTCCTGAAGTGTGGGGGCTTGCGGGGTGCTGGGTCAGAGCGCGGTGAGGCTGCCGTGGAGAGAGCACCAGAAAACATTCTCCTTGCTGGGCTCTTCCTTTCTCACGTGGTGTTAGGGGAGGCAGGCCCTCACATGAGGGACAAGTGTCCAATGGTGAGGGGACGCAGTAGGATTAGTAAGCCACTGTCACGGCGCAGGTGACAAACCAGCAGATTCCCATACAGCAAGTCTCCACCGCTTTCTGTCCTACTTGCTTCTCCCACTTTCTGTAGTCAAGGCAGGTGATACAGGAGGACAGCAAGATGTCCCCCGAAATGTCAGGGGTCCAAACCACGCAGCAACCACTTAGACCAAACCCAAGCATGGATGGCTTTAGGTTATTCCCACTCCATAAGGTCTTTGCTTTCAGATGGGGAAACTGAGGCCCAGAAGAAGAGCTTGACCAAGGTCAGAGGCTGGGATGGTGGCCGCTGACACCAACCCCCGTGAGTCCCTAGGATATGCCGGGACTTTGAACAGAGCTTTCTGCGAGTGGCTAAGATGCATTTTCTGAGGGTTGGGAGCCCCAGAAATCATCTGGGGGCAGATGATTTTGATGCTTGGCCCACTTTCCCAGGAGAAGAGTGAATGGGGTTCAGAACCCCTTCCCAGGCAGTGGGCTGCTACTCTGATCACAGTCAGTGATCACATCAGCTGCTGACACCTGGAGCTTGCTGTAGCACTGTGGGGTCCCCGGTCTGCAGGGGGCACTTGCCCCCCAGCGTGGAGGTAGGTAAGAGCAGCCTTTACTAGACAGCAGGTGCGGGCAATGGGGGCTAGAGAATGAGACACCCAGGGCCCTGCCCCCTGCCCGGAGGGCCTGCCCCCACCCCTCAACCAAGGCCCAGCCCTCCCCTGTCCCAGGACACACGTGTTCCTGCT
>NW_004567130.1:9773067-9793976 GCF_000260355.1 Condylura cristata | reverse complement strand
CCCGCCTCTGCTGAACTCCCTGCAGTCAGGGGCGGTTTCAGCCATTTCCTGGCTGGCTCTGCATCCAGCTGGCCCCTCAGGAAATCCTTGGCAGCCCCAAAAGCAAGTTCTGCAGAAGGCAGCTTCCTACTGGCCTACAAGGAAGCAGTCAGCCAGGTGGGGTGGCAGCACCCGCCCCACTGACCAGCTTGACCAGCGCGCTGACAGCAGCAGCCCCGGGCACTCAGGCGCTGGCACGTTAAGCACCTTGGACAAACAGCTCAGGAAACCCTTGCACACTTAGCAGCCTCGTTGCACAGGTGAGGAAATCGGCCTGAGCAGGATGGGCCCTATGGGCTCTAATGGCGCTGGGGTCATTCCCCCAGTCGTGCTGGCCACTTCCTGTCTCTCAGCACAGGCCACACTGTGCCTCTGGCCTGGGCAAAAAGCTGACACTGGGAGAGGCCGACTCCCAGTCGGCGTGAGCCCGACCCTCACCCCGCCCAGTGATTCTCTTTCGTGGAACTGAGAGGAGACACTTGCTGCCCCTCTCGTCCCACACCCCTGCCTCATCTTGCTCCCCTTCCAAGCTGTCAGCGCTTCCAGGGGGAGGGGAGAGCCTGAACGCTTGCAGGGAGAGGGGCTGCAGACCCCACCACCTGGTGCCCTCATCGCAGCAGGAAGCTGCAACGCTGGGCAGGAGGCTGGTGGGTCAAGACCTCCCTGAGGGCAGTGGGGCAAGAACCCAAATGGGAGTGGGAGCTGGAGAGGGAGGTGGCAGCAGGGGCCTGCTAGTCCCAGCCGGGCACCGGGGGCTGCCTTTCTGAACGCCCAGCGAGCTCGCCCTGCTGTCTGTCTGTGCCAAACCTGGCGAGCTCCGAAGGTTCACATCGAACCTTCACAGAAAAGCTACTGAGCAAGAGCCCGCATTGGCTCTGCTGTCTCCAAAGGCGGCGGCTTCCGCAATGGGCTCGGGCATGAAGGCGGAGAGGCGCGTCCTGCCCTTCACCTTCCCCAGGCACCTCGGGCCAAGGGGGCCCGCAGCTTCTAGTGAAAATGACTGCTGGGTAACGGCTGAGGACTCAGGCCTGGCATTCTGCGGCCAGCGGCACCCTCGGGCCTTCCCGGCTACCGCGGCAACAGCAAACAGCACCCCAGCCTGTGGAGCTGAGAATTGTCCACCGGCCCCTGACCGGGCGAGCTCAAAGGGCCGGCCCAAGCAGGGGCCACGCAGAGCGAGTGACCGTGGAGTGAGCACCCCCTATTCTCAGCACCGCCGTTTCTAGAAGACGCCCTTCAGCTCTTACCAGCTACCTATGAGAATGAATCGCTTTTTTGGTTAGAAAAGAGTAATTCCAGCAAAGATGGGCGAAACACTACATGACACACACCTCAGTAACATCTCTGAAGACACAGCACCCAACGCAACGATAGAGAAGGGAAGGTACACAGCTGGGACTACATCAAGGTAGAGAGCGAAAAGAGCCGTTACAAACACCAGACAGACATCCACTGACTGGGAGAAAATCTTCTCACACAATACTAGCGATAAAGGATTGGTCGCAAAGATATACAAAGACCCGATGAAACTCAACAAAAATAAAGAATAATTCCATAAAACTCAAGCCTACCGACATGTTCCAAAGCTGCAGTCACGACTTCCCTGTCCCTCCTGGCCAGGCCTTTGGGTATGGCCGCCCTCGGCAGGCACGGCAGACTTCCCAGGTGGGTTTCCGGGCCCGCACCCTCTGACTGGGGTGGCGGGTGCCCCCGCCCCCCAGCGCCATTTCCTTCCTGGAACGGCAGAGTGTGATCCAATTGGAAGGATTAGTGCAGGTGGAGTTAGTTAAGACAGGCACGTTGAGTAGGGTGGGCCTTCACCCAGTAGGGCTGTAAGACAGAGCAGGTGCAGACAGTGAGTCCTGCCTGCAATGCCCGGGCACACTGGGGGCACCGGAAGCTAAAAGAGAGGCACCGAAGATTGTCCCCTAGGCTGTCAGAGAGCACAGCCTTGCTGCGACGTCAACCTCCCGGCTTCCAGAAGCGTGCAAGGGTAAGGTTCTGTGGCTTTCCGCCACGGGTCTGAGGAATGTGTAAGGGCAGCCTATGAAGTTACCGTGTAGCGTAAAACGGCACATAAAACTGTTACCTTACGGCTGTGACGGGTCACGTGTCCTAAAACCAAGGTGTTGTCAGGCCTGGTCTTTCTCGAGGCTCTAGGAGAGAGCTGTCTGCCTTCTGTCAACATTCCTTGGCTTGTGACCAGCAGGCCGCCCACCCCTCGGAGCCACAGGAAAGCCTCTCGCCACGTCTCCGCCCCTCCTGCCTCCTGCTTGTAGCGGGTCCTGTGGTTGGATTGGGCGCACCTGGATCACCCAGACTCCTCCTCCAGCTCAAGGTCCTTCACTTGTTGCAGCTGCCAAATCCCTTTGCCATATAAAGCCGCGTATTCACAGCTTCTGGGAATCAGGGCGGCTTCGGCCATTACTCGGCGACACTGAGGTGCCGTGGCTGAGCGAAACACCAGCTGGGCCTCAGGAGCCGACAGTCGTGCTGTGCCCGCCGGGGTGGCCCCTGGATGCTCTAATTACGCACTGAGACTCAGCTGGAGCTTCCGGCCCCGTCCCACTGGTATCCCCAACACCGCTCCCCGCACAGCACCAATCTTGAGTTTCCTTCAAGTCGCAGAAACCGGACCCGGAGGAAGCACAGCGAGCTGTGTGGTGGCGATGCCGGCGGGCTGGGCACAGGACGCTCCAGTCGGTCTCCGTGCCCGGGACTCCGGGGCACACAGGAGCACGCGGGCTGGCCCCCGCAACAGCCAGGGCCCTCCTGGCCCTCGCAACAGCCAGGGCCCTCCTGGCCCTCTTGCACGGAGGCTGGGAAGGAGTGGGTTGCTGTGGAAACAGCCAGTGCAGTGGAACCAGGTGGGCTATTTTTAGAAGTGGAAGTTTTCTTTTTTCATTTTTTGGAGAAATGATTGAATCAAGTTTCTGGGTGGGGAAGCTCTGGCAGGGAGCAGCTTTCTGAAACTAAGAAACCAAAAGATTCTCCAGGTTGGTTTTGAGCGGGGATTAGGTCGGGGGTGGGAAGCAACCTGGGGCCAGAGGCCTGGCAGCCACCCCATTTTGCACTCTGGATTGTTTCTCTGAGTCAAGACAGAGGATCGTTTGGGGTCCCCGTCCCCCGCACACTGGCTGGAGATGAATGAGAGCAGCTCCGCTGAGGAGGGACCTCGGACAGGACCACTGCTTCCTCTCCTGCACCCACTGCTAGGGTCACCTGGCTGGGCTCTGGGCCCTCGAGCCCCTCCCCCTGGGTGCCCCAGCTCTGGGCCCCTCAGCCAGCTTCTAGCCATCTGGATAATATCCAGATGTGGACCACGAGCATGCTGGCATCCTGGAGGACAGCTCAGCTCACCTCTGCGTGCCCAGCAGCAAGCCTGGCACTAGGCCACAGACCCGGCAGGTACCGGCAGGGGAGACAAGCAGAGGCCTCTGGGAATCGGGGGAGGGGCAGCCACAAGCAGGGTCTGCTCAGAGTGGACAACACCGCCAGCTCCGAGTGCCCATGAGGCTGGTCCCGCTGGCCCCCTCCCAGCCCTCCTGCTGCTCCCCAGGGCCCAGGCGGGGTGGTGAAGGCTGCCCCCACCCCCACCCCCAAGGGTGTCTGCAGACCCGCCAGTGCCATGGACTCCACTGCACCAGGGCCTGAGCCCCGACCGCCTGCCAGCGGCTGATGGGCACCTGCGTCACCGGCAGGATCAGGCATGACCTGAGGTGCCCCCTCGGGCCAGTAGCATGGTCACTGGGCACCAGGCACTGCTGTCCATTCCTCTGCTGAGTCTGAGTACACGGGACAGGAAGGGGACAGGCCTAATCCCTGGGCTTTCCAGTCTCTGCTCTTGACCCCTGAATGGCCTCACCTCACTGGGCGCCCCCCAGACCACTCTGCAGGGGGCATTCACCCCACATGAGCACTACAGACTCTGAGCAGGGAGTACATCCGAGTTTTTCTTTTTAGCAGTCTGGCTGGGAGAGAGACACCCCACCCAGGGACTCTGAGGAGCCGCAAGCCGGCGCAGTCGGCTTCAAGTGAGCGCCCAGGGGCACAGCACCCGAGGCACAACAGCTGATTCCAAGCGATGTTAGCACCTCAAATGTGCAATTACAGCAGGCTGGGTGAGTTTTACTTGGATTGCGGGAGGCTGGGTAAGCTGCTTAAGCTCCATCACAGAATTCAATCAGCTGGCTGCTTAGGAGAGAAACGGGATGTGCGGGACTTCGGCAGGTCGGAGGACGGCCAGCCCGACTCAGGGACACTTCCGAGTGTTGTGTCCTGCCCACCTGTGACAGCCGAAGGGGAAGGGGTGGCGTGGAGGGTCAGGGTCGTGCCCAGGGCAGCCGGGCTCCGCCGTGCAGAGCTGGGCTGGGACGCCGTCTTTACAGAAGCCCGGGCCCTGCCGCCCGTGGGCCTGGAGGCTGCAGGCGTAGCCTGGACAAGTGCAGCGCCACACTCAGCC
Organism: Condylura cristata; assembly: GCF_000260355.1. NCBI lineage: Eukaryota > Metazoa > Chordata > Mammalia > Eulipotyphla > Talpidae > Condylura > Condylura cristata. The sequence continues at coordinate 9,789,475 of NW_004567130.1, read as the reverse complement.
CTGAGATGGACGGAGCCTGCGGTGCCCTCAGGGGGAGGGCGGGGAGGCCAGCCGCGCCTGGGGCCCCCGCTCACAGGGCCGGCCAACCTCCACCGCCCCAGAGCTTTCGGAGCTTCTGAGAGAACAAGGAGTCTGAGACCCCTGAGAGAGAAGGGCTCAGACAGGAGTCCCCCAGAAGCACTGCCACTCCTTCCTAATTGGGGAACCCACGAGGCAAGTAGGTCTGTGGGATGCTAGTCCTGTCGGGGGTCTGCAGAGAACAGAATCAGCTACAAACAAGCTTTGGAAAACACGAGAAATGAGGTCCCTCCCCGAGGTTGGTGACTGAAGGCTCTAAAGGGTTTGGCCCTGAGGATGCTGGACGGCCTGTCGGGATCTAATCTGATGGAAAATCAGATAATGAATAATAAATTGTGAGGCCCTGGCAGGCAGGTGGCAAAAACAAGCCAGGGTCCCAGTGTCCTCTTGATGCCCGGGGTCCTTCTCTGTCTCACTGGCATCAGCACAGATGGGTCAAAGACATGGGGGGCCCCTGTGGGTACACATCTGGGCTCTCCAGCAGCTCCCCCAGGACAGGGTGGCACCTCTACTGTCAACATGGCCAAGGTGTGCCCCAGGATGGGCGCTCGGCCTGACAGGAAAGCCAGGCCTGCTCCCTTTCTTTTATTTATTTATTTTTAAGACTTATTTATTTATGTATGCATACAGAACTGGGATGCAGGCCAGAGGTGCAGGGGCAGTGACAGAGTGGGGAGCAGAACAGGCAGACTGATGAAGTACACTGCTGCGGGGAGCAGCGGGCGGGTCAGGGGAGGTCAGCCTCGCCATGTGGGTCAGCTCCAGGGCTGGGATCAAACTCGCACTGAAGCGGCTGCGGCCGGCTTGCAGTGCTGCGTCCTAACCCATTGTGCAGCAGGGAGGTCCCCTGCTCCCTTTCTAACAGGTCACAGGGGCAGAGCTTCATCCCATGAGCAGGAATCTGTGGACCAGCATCTGTGATGGCTGTGTCTCTTGTCTCCCCAGGACCCCTGGCCAGCTGGAGAGGTCAGCAAGCAGGAGGAGAAAAATCTTAGCAGGCAGGAAATGCACCTGCTTCCTTTCCCTGGGGGGTGCTGGGGGCAGGCCAAAGCCAAAAACAGGGGTGAAAATAAGTGTGCTTGAGTGAAGGTGAGGACATCGGGGTATGCATACAACCAGCGCCTCCCTCCTCGCAGGCGGTGTGACCAGGAGCCACAAGGTCCTCTGGAGCTGGACAGTCTGGGAGCAGGGTTGACCTCCAAGAAAATAAACATGAACTGGCGCCAGCCCTGTGGTTGCTCACCCTCCCGGGGCCTCCGCAGTTGCTCAATGGGCCCCGTCCCGGCAGGAGTCTGTCCCTGGGTCAGAGCTGGGCTGCTTTCCTGAAAGGCAGGTGCAGGGGCCAGACCTGTCCTGCTGGACTTGGGTTGGCCACGCTGCTGCTGCCCACGGCCCTAGCTGGGCCTCAGTGGGGTGAGGTGCTGCTGCTCCCCCCAGAGCCTGTCTCAGGGCGGGGAGGCCCCGGAGCTGCAGCACTGGCTCGCCCTTTGCCTGCTGTGGAGACTGGAGACCGTGCACCCTGCTGCTTCTCAGCCTGGGGGCGCCCCCACAACACCAGCTCTCGAGGCTGACAGTGTCCGCAAGTCCATCCCAGCTCCACAAACGTGAGCAGTGTCCCAGGGCCGCCTGGCAACCCCGCTTCTGCAGGTTCCACTGCAGCTTCTACACCCCGACTCCAGTCTGGTTTGATCAGAAAGTCCCCACAGGCCCAGCTCGCTGGTGAGAGCAGCCTGGTGGGAGGGCATCAATATTTAAAACGTCTCCAGGACACTTCATTCTGCAGCCAAGGCAGGAACTGCTGGCGTAGATCCCTCCCGCCTTCCCCATCTTAACACCCCAGAACAGAGGCTCCAGCCACATTCATTGCTCCATACTTTTCTCCTGCTCCCCCCCCCGAACCCCAGCTCTGCAGACGAGGGAACCAAGGCCACGCGGTAGGAGCTGGGGAGGTGGGCATGGTGCCCTGGCATTTGGGTGTGGGGTTCCCCTCTCCAAAGCCCACACTGCCTTCTGGGTAGCCAGAGAAAATGGGATACGCTAGTCATCCTAACATCGCAGGAAACTAAGTTGCTTGGCTCCATGTTGAAGTCTGGCCTTTGTCCACATCACACACATTCTTGTCTTGCTTTCAACCTCCAAGCCTTTCCCCGTCTCCAGGACATGCTACCTGTGAGCGGCTGTCCCGTATCCCACCGGGTTAAGATCTCTGACAGTCCCTGGCAACAGGAACACCACAGGGGCTTCTGCCCTGTGGGAGGGTGGGGGCCGCTCTCCTAGGGCACTCAGCCAGCAGCTGTGCGAGGACTCCTGGCATTGGAGAGAAACCTGGTACCAAAGAAGGAGCCGCTGGTGTGACTTTTGTGTCACTCACCGCCAGCAACTGCCCCAGGCCAAGGCCAGCGGCACCAAGCTCTGAAGCAGGCCTGGCAGCCCCCACGCGAGAACCCGCTCATCTGCCTCAGCTGGCACCAGCTGGGGGGGTGGGGCCGCTGGAGACTCAGGTCACGTTTCCTGGCCTGAGACAGCTGCGGATCTTTGAAATCATCTGATGCCCACGTGAGCGCACAGAATCCGTCCAACCTGCGACTCCTGCCTCTAGGCTGAGGCAGGGAGAGGGTTCCCCCACCTAGGAGCCCTGCGGTCCCAGGGCAGGGGCTGCATCTGCCAGGATCCCCACACCTCTGAGCCAGGCTGCAGGGAGAGGTGCCCGAACAACAGGAACCGTGCCTAGTCGCAGGAGGGCAGAGGAGCTTGGGGTCAGGAGAGTCCAGGTCCAGGCTGCTCCTCTCTGTGTCTCCGCCTCTTGGGCTGATACAGGAATCTGGTCAGAAGTGAATCACCGCCTGGTGACCCTGGGCCTGCCCCCCCAGTTAGGTCCTGGGGGCAGTGCCTGCAAAGACCCTCTTTCCCGCCTCTTCTGGCCTCAGAATAGTGAGTGGGCGGGGTGACTTGGCTCTTAGCTGCGTTTTGTGGGAAGGGCCCGGGAGACACCCACAGTCCCTGCCACGCTGGGAGCACATTTTCTCCCTGGTAAGGCTGATAGGCAGTCAAGTCTTGAATGAGGGGGCTCAGCAGACCCCTCTCACTGCCCCCAAAAGATACCCTCTCCCTTTTTATGAGTCAGGCAGACCTGAAGACCCTCTTTGTTACCCCACCACCTGCACAGTTACTGGCATCTTAACCATCAGCTTTTCACCTGTAAAGCGGGTTTAATGCCTGCAAAGTTCTCAACAAGTGCTTGGCTCACAGTCAGGCCACACATGTTGGCCACTGTCACCTGGCTATAAAATGATCCCTGTTCAAGGTAAACGACATTTTAAAACCTATGTAGGGAAAAGGAAAGCATGAAGTAGCAACAACCACTGTAAGTTTAAAAAGATTTTTTTTTTCTAAAAGAAATCAGAAATTCGAGGCCCTCCCTGGTGGCGCAGCGGGTTAAAGCACAGCACTAAGCTTCAGCCGCATGAGTTCGATCCCCGCCTGCCCCGGAGGTGACCACATGGCGAGGCAGCCCTCTCCCGACCCGCCTGCTGCTCCCCTCAGCAGTGTACTTCGTTGATCTGTCTGTTCTGCTCCCCACTCTGTGTCTGGTGAAGCCTCTCACCCTCTGCATCTCTGGCTTGTACCCCAGTTCTGTACGAATAAATAAATCTTAAAAAAAATCAGAAATTTGAGTCCATGATGACACTTATCAAGAAAATGAAGGTGACAAATGGCCCCTAAAAACTGAAAGGTTTTCTAACTGCCAAGTCCTGGTGAGTAGGAGTCACAGCTGGCAAGAGACAGTGCCCAGAGGACCTGGGGGAGGGGGGCGGGGCAGAAGGGAGAGCCACTGGGAGGCCAGGGGAGGGAAAAGCCCACGGAGGTGGAGGAAGTGGTGGGGAGGGAAGAATGAGAAAGAAAAAACCTTGTCTCAGAGCAAAGCCTGAGAACGGTGCCCCCGTCTGTGAAGCCGCCAGAACGCCATCTGGTGAACCCAAAACCCCTCGGCCAGGCGGGTGTGAATTACCGTCAGTCTGCAGGGATCCCGTAACTTTGGGCCCAGAGTCCGCGGAGTCCGCCAAGACTCATTCTGCACTAGCCGCAGGGTGGTCTGCTGGGGCAGTCCTCTCACAGGCGCCTGTGATGGGGACTTGTTGGTGTTCCTGCTCAGGCCACCCCCACTGAAAAGGGGGGTCTAGTGGGGGGCCATGCGGCCTTTGGGGAACTGTGCTGAGGAACATCCCCCGTCATGTAGGACCAGACAGCTGTGGCGCCTCGACAGCCGGGCCTAGCAAAGACCCCCGTTCTCAGCCACGCGGGCTGCCACAGGGCCCAGCAGGAGCCACAGCAGCTTAGCCTCCAGCACACCAGGTCACGTGACTATCCACCGAGCACTCCGATGGCGCTTGGGGGCACTGCAGCCCCATACTGTGGACGTGCTTCTGGGCCCCCTTAAATGTCAGGGTGCTGAAGCTCCACCTATGGGCCTCAAGTAGGCAGCTATGATTCTGGGATTTGGCTACCGGGGTTCCGAGAAGGGAGGTGCCTGGGAGGTGGCACTGAGCCTACAGACAAAGGGCAGCTTCTTTGCTGCATAGAAATGAGAGGTGACATAGAGATACTTTTCAGACAAATTCAGCAGACCTGTAACTACAAGAAAAGTACAAAGTTCTTCAGGCTGAATGAAAATGATGCGAAATGGAATGAAGAGTGCTAGAAAAGATAAATATGTGCATAAATACAAAGAAAGTTGCTTTTCTCACTTCATATTTCACTTAAGAATAACTAATCGTATAGTGAGCCGTAGGGTTTATATCATAACCAAAAGTGAAACAGGGTGGCGGAAGGGTGGAAGTGAGCAGTGAAGTACTTTACTGGAGGGTCTTAGGTGGTAGCTGGAGCCATATATTATTTAATGGAAAAGTTGTATTACATAAGATACAAAAGACCAAAAATTATATAAAAGAGTGAGCATCACTATAGGTTCTACTGACTTCAAAAGAACAATGTATAAACATTATGCCATTAAGCCTGACACCTTCAGGGAAATGGGGAGTTCCTTGGAAGAACAAATTACCAGGTGACACAAGAAAAAAAGAAAGCCAGGCACACCCTTTGTAAAGAAATTACATTTAAAAAACCCTTGCCCTGGAGAGTGTGGCAAAAAGGGAGACCTTTTACACTGGTGGGGGGAGTGGCAAACTGGTCCAGCCACTACGGAAAGCTGTGTGGAGGGTCCTCAAACTACTAAAAATGGAGCTGTCCTATGACCCAGCAATTCCACTCCTTGGAGTCTACCCAAAGGACACAAAAACATTAATTCAAAAGGACTTGTACTACTATGTTCAAGCAGCACCATTTACAATAGCTAAATGTGGAAACAATCTAACTGCCCAAAAACAGATGACAGGTTCAAGAAGATGTGGTGTGTACACACACACACACACACACACACACACACATTATGGAATACTACTCAGCAATCAAAAAGGATTAACACCTGAGATTTGCAGCAACATGGATGGAGCTGGGATGGATTATGCTCAGCGAAATAAGTCAAAAGGAAAAAGAAAACTATCAGATGGTTTCACTTATAGGCAGGGTATAGGGAAACCATACAAGGGATCAGGGAAAAAAAGGCAAAACTATCAGGCAAACTATAAATTGGAGACATTCAGCAGGGGTGGGGGGAAGAGCACAAGAGTTATGGTAATAATTCATGGGTGTCTTGGTGGTGGTAGCTTTATGGGGCAACACCTAAGAGGAGAAATCAAACATTGTACAAAAATGTACAATGATATAAAAACATAACAAATAAAAACTCTTGCCCTCAAAAAGCAAAAAATCAGGTAGAAATGGCTGCACTGGTGAATTTTGCCAAATACTTAGGGAAGAAATAATACAATTTCTTACATAAATTCTGTCAGAAAATAGAAGCAGTAATAACTCCCAATCATCTTACAAGGCAGTATTACCTCATATTAATAATATAAAGAAAAAAATATAATCAACTCAAATACTGAAAAAGCATTGACAGTCTACCCAAAAAGCATTGATTCAGGGTAAATATTCAGAAAGTAAAGGGGGGAAGGGAACTTGTTCTTCATTTTAAAAGTCACCTATAAAATTCTATGGTCACCATCATATTTAATGATAAAAAATTGAAATTCTCCCTTATGACCAGGAACAAGGTGTGCCTATTCTCACCATTTCCATTCAGCACTTGCCAGGAAGTGCTAGTGCAATCAGACAAGAAAAAGAAGCCCATAGTACCTAAGTTAAAGAGGAAGAAGTAGAGGCTTTAGTTGAAGACACCATGATCATATACACAGAAAATCCTAAGAATCTAAAAAAAAAAAGAGAAAGAGAGAGAAATCATTAGAATATGTGAATTTAGTAGGATAGTAAGAGAAAAAGGTCACTGTACACTACTCAAGTGTGTTTCTAGCCTAGAAATAAACAACTAGAAAAGTAAAAGTTAATGCCATTTTAAAAAGCATCATAACCAGAAATTACTTAGAAATTTAACAACATATGTACAAAAAAAAACAAAAACAAAAACAAAAAAGAAACCACACACATAATTGGGAGAAATTATAGGAGATCTAATAAATTTAGTCATGTATTGGGAATTTTAATATTATTAATATTAATTATCTACAAAACCACCTATAGATTCAATGCAAGCCCAATCAATATTCTAGCAGACATTTTTTTGTAAAAACAAGCCAAATCTAATATTTATATAGAGACCCTACACCTCTGGTCTGTACCCTATTTCTATATACATAAATAAATAAAATCTTTAAAAAAAAAAAAAAAAGAACAAGTTTGGAAGACTGACTCTACCTGAAATCATGATTGGCTACATAGTTGTAATGATCAAGACAGGACAGTGTTGGTATAAGAATACAACATAATAGGGTGTTTAGAAACAAACCTTTACATGTAAATAGGCAAAAGATTTGCAAAGGCATTACACACACACACACACACACACATACGACTTATGAACCTTATTAGTAATTAGAAATATGTAACTTAAACCTACAATGAAATACCACTGTATGCCCACTAGGATAAGTGAATTTAAAAACACTAACAATATAATAGTTAATGTTATATTAACATATAATGAATTTTATGGTCTGAAAAAAAGTAACTTTGAATAAAAGAAAAATAAAAACACTGACAATAGCAAGCGTTGGCCACTTATGGGGCAACTAAACCCATACACTGGGGATGCGATATGGTGCAACCACTTTGGAAAACAGCATGGCAGTTTCTTATAAGAACAAACATAGTATGACCCACAACCCCACTCCTAGGTGAGCCTAACAGGAATACAAAAGTGCAGCCATTTTAAATGTTCACAGCAACTTTGTGGATCATAGCAACCTTAAAGGGGAAATGACCTGAATGTCCAATAACAGATAAATGAATAATTCTGATATGTTCATGCCAGGGAAAATTAGTCAGCCATGAAAAGGAACAAATTATGTATCTACACAACAAGGACGGACCTCAAAAGCATTATGCTGAATGAAAGAAATCACATGTAATACTGCTCAGTTCCATTATATGAAAATTTAGAACAGTGTAAAGAGATCAGTGGTTGTTTGGGGTTAGGTTGAGGGCCTCAACTAGAAAGGCATGGGGAAACTTTGGAATGACAGAAGTGTCCTAAATCTTGTCTGGAGTGGTGACTATCCAGGAGTACACATTTTATTCACTTATGAGTTCATTATATAGGATTTAAATTATATATCAATAAAGTGGACTTTAAAAGGAATAAGGGATATTCACCTACTGACCTACAGTTCTAGCAATTTATCCTACATCCAAGCAAATACACCTAACAGTCTGGGCACAAAGAAGCACACTTCCACAGCGGAACAGACCTTTGGGGCTGGGACTTTGTTCCGGACGCTGCGTACTGCTCAAGATGCTGATGACAGTCTGACTTCACAACAGTTCATTTTAGCATTTTTGACCTACTGTTTCCTTAGTCACATGCACTCAACAGGAGTTGACTCAGAAGCATCTGTGTGCCAGTTGTGACATGAAGCCCTGGGGACACAGCAGGTGCCCGGGGTCACTAAGCCCTCAACCCTCAGCCTCTGGCCAACGTCACCTTGGAAGTCCCGTCATCACACCTCGTGGGGCTCCTGGAGTCTGTCCTGTCCTGTCTGCCTGCCCTGACCACCTGCCCCGCGTGTCCCACCTGCTCCCTGGCAGCTCGTCCCCTGACACATTCACGTCTCTACCTGGATGGGTGACCCAAAGACGTCAACCTGGTAGTAACTCTCCTGGAAATATTTTAAGTTTGGCAAGAGAGGGTAAACCCTTGAACGAGCCAACCTTGTTTGGGGGTTGCATTTGAAATGTACTTGCCTGCCATTTGCCAGGCAAAGAAAGAGAATGGGGGCAAAGTTTTAAAACTACCAGCGGGTGGAGCAAATGCAAATCAACAGAGAAGAGCCTTGGATGCCAGTGCTGCTGCGGGATGCAGCCTCCGCTGCCAGCGAGCTGTGATTCTGCCGACCCAAGTCCAACAGGCCCGGGTCTGGGGTCGTGAGTGGGCTGCTGTGCAATCTGACTTCTGCTTAGTGTCTTCATGTGTAAAATGGGAACAAAGCTAACAACACCCTGCTACGCTGCAGGGCTTCGCTACAGAGACCAGCCTGTGTCATTAGGCACTGAAGGCAGCATGGTGCCAGCACCAAGAAAATAGCTGACGTATGAACAAAAAGAAAAAAAGGGTCAAAGATCATTTTAACAACCGCACGGCACCGTGGGGCTGTGAGCTCTCATCAACTCTGCGTGCACAGCCAGCTCGTGGGTTCCTACTGCACAACTATGTGTTCCCGGGCTGCTTGTCTGCACCGGAGGAGTCGTACGGGTCCACCCAACTGCAACAGTCGAGGATTCTCTGACCATGTTCAATGTGAGAACTCACACATTGACACCTTCCTGATTCAAGCTTTGGAAAACGCTAGGAAAACCATGAGCGTAAGAGCTCATTGCCCAGGAGAGTAGAAATTAATCAAGCCAAGAGCCACTTAAGTTTCAAACTCGGCAATTTCCAGAGAGGACTCCTGGAATGCAGTTCTGCTACTGCAGGCGGCCTGGCCAGTCAGCCGGGCCCCTCCAGAAAGCCACAGCCCAGCACTGGCGCCGGGGGTCACTTCGCCTCCTCTGCAGCCCACAAGTCCCTTTCGGAAAACTGCCATGTTTCAGAGCCCCCTGGGAAATTAACATCCCCACCCAAGGAGCCTCTGCTGTCCACAGGAGGCCTCGGCACCGTGACCGGAAGACAGGAAGACAGGCCTGATGTGTCCAGTTAACCGAAATCTACGGCAGTTACTTGCTACTTGCCAACTTCTCACAATACAAGCTACAGGAGGCAAGACCGGAAGAGGGGAGGTGACAGAGAAGCGGCCAGAGGCGGAAGCTCACACTGGTAAAACAGCAGGGCAGCGAGAGGCTTCCTGTCCTGCCTGGACAAAGCAGCAAAGACCAGCCAAAGGGCCCGCTCTCTGCCTGCCAGAGTCTCCGGGGCATGTGGCGAGGTGCAAGGGGGGGGGGCACACAAATGGCCACAGAGAAAAGGGCACATAAGTCCAGGGTGAGGAGAGAGTGCATGGCCAGCAGTCAAGAGCAGCAGGAGCAGGGACTCCAGGCAGCTGGTCACAAGCCACCCCATGTTGGAAGCCGCCCACCCTGGACATGAGCCTCTACATTCGGAGTGGCCCTTAAGGAGGCAAACAGTGGCAAGCCACTTCCCCACACCGCTGATGTGTGGCGAGATGACTCTATGCCACGAGGGGAAGGCGGCCATCAGGGTCCGGAGCTGGGTAGTCACACGGGACCCAAGCCAGAGGCTGCCAGCTTGGCTTAATGCTCAGCGGTCGGTCCTGAACTCTTGTAATAATTTTTGAATGAGGGGCCATGAGTTATGCAGGGGTGTACAGTTCCAGGGGCCGTCTCCGCAGACCCCCACCAAGGAAAAGCAGAGCAGTGCCAGGGTCCTGGCCAGTCTGGGTCTGGCTATTCTGACAGAACTGGACACCATCTGTAGAGCTCCCCCTCGGGTGTCTATACAAGCTCAGAAGATGCAGCTGACAGCTCACAATAGGGCGCCCGCACATCATACCCAAACCTGCAGAGGAAATGATTTCTCTCTGGTGAGTCAACTGCCAATTCAAAGGCTACGAGGCACAATCTCATGCCTGGTCGCAAAAACCGCTTGGAACGAGGTGAGTGGGGAGAGGGGGAGAAGCAGATGTCCGGTCCAGGCCACTCTTGTGATGTCTGACCAGTCAAAATGGTCATTTTTGGTTTTTTGTATCTCAGTGATGTAAAAAGGATGTTCACATAAAGGAAAAATACTGACCCCAAAATAGAGACCTAAAAACAGTGACTCGAGGGGCAGTGCAGTCATGGAAACACCATGATCTGGAACATCTGGATCTGTTGTCATGACAGCAAGCAGCCCTTTGAAATAACCAAGGCTTGGGACAGAGTATTGGTCCAGATGACCCAGAGCTGGCCAAGAACAAACCCCGGGGGCGTGGGAGGCGCGGGCTTGGAGGGTTTCATCAGGCCAGGGCAGCCGCTGGAAGGCTAAGGGTGGGGTGGGCGGGCCAGGGCCGCAGCCTCTGGGGAGCTCTGTGCTCCAGCCAGCTTCCTGCCACGCCACCAGGCGAGAGGCTGGGGTGGGCCGCTGGGGGTGGGCTGCAGAGGGGGGCGTCCAGGAGCGGGGATTGGGGGGTCTGCTTCCCGAGTCCCTTTTGCTTGGCCAAGCCACTAAGCCTGAGCGGCTGCTCCGGAAGATGTGTGTCAGGTGTCATCCGTCAACACACCGTCAGCGGGAAACAGGACGTAAAAGGAAATCTCTTTTTGGCAGCCTGGCCCATCACTTCATCTTTATTCGGACTGTCCATCTGGTCAGATGCTGCAGCAGGTCTGAGATGACGCCCTTTTCGGGAAGCCAGGAGCCAGGGGAGTGACTGGCATCTGCAGAGGGCGGCCTGACGCAGGCCGCTCCCTGATGAGGGCAGCACAGAGCAAGCCCTCGGCCAGGGCAGGGGGAGCTCTGGGCCCTTCTGCCGCCAGACTCAGGTTGCCCTTTCTCCCCATTTTACCAGCCACCCTGAGGTGTCCGGGGCTACTGTGAGTCCTGTTCCCACTCTAGTCTGTGTCATGACCTGTGCGGGTTAACCAGCTCGGCTGAGCGCCTGGGCGAAGAAGAGGTCACCGTGTTATCCTTAGGACAGCCGAGTCTGCCGAGCATTCACGTTAGCAGGGCTGCTGCGTCTGGTTGAGCGGACTGTGCACTGCACAACCTGAGCGGCACCTTCTCCAGCAGTCACTGGAGGTTTATTTTCATTACAACACACATCCAGCAAATGGAAATAAAGTTTATCACCCTGACAAAAGCAGCATCGTACAACAGCTTCAGGCTAAGTGGGAGAGTTCTAAGCAAGGGGTACACTTTCCAAAGATGGGCACCACCACAGCGCTGTACACCAGCCTGTGAATGACAAGGGAACCAGCTCTCTGGAGAGCACTGGTTTCCAGGATCCTTGGGGTCACCCATGGCAACTGAACCCCCTCGAGGGCAGCCGAGGGCCCGTCACAGCCTTGCCACCCGCATGCTGCTCCTCCCCTGGCTCCTGTTCTCTGCTGTCCCCACGCAGACATCACTCGTCGCGACCCTCTCTTCTCTCCCAGCCTCCCAGTCTAGCACGGCAGTCTCCTCACCGGGTTCGTCTGCATGAAGCCTGCCCGCCATCTTCCTGACTCCCGCAGGCTGCCTTCCCCTTCTGTTCTCCTGACCTGCCCCCTGCCCCCAACACATGAGAGCCACACTTGGGCATGTGGGAAGTCTTCCTTGACGCCGCTAAAGTCCCTTAATCCGGGACAGCCCCGCCCACCCAGCCCAGCCCTTAGCTTCCCGCCCTCTTCTCACCTCTCTGCCCCTGGGCAGCACCTGTCCTCAGCCCTCCCAGGCGCCTGTGTGCCTCAAGCTTTGAGAATATTCTCAAAGGCACGTTGGCAGCACCTGGGGGCTGGGCCAGGCCCACAGGGTCTTCCTGGTGGGGGTCAGAAGGATGCTGTGTGAGAATGCAGTGAGCCAGACCTCAGTGCCCTCAGCCCCTCTGGCCTGGCTGTGGGCATGGACCCCCACAGTTGCTGAACACTTCTCAGCTGAGGGAATACTGTGCCAATTTTCTGCTAAAGGGAAAGACAAATTCTTGTCACCATTTAGGGCTCTTTGCCCTGACTCAAAAGCATGAAAATAAATGAAACGTCCTTCCTCTTTCAGTAAGGAATGCTCCCAGTTACCAGACCAGGTTCTACTGCATAAATCGAGCCTGGTCCATGCACTAGGCCAGCTTGAGAATCCAGCAGCTCCTTGGTCACTGCCTTCCCTGCTGGCCCTCCTCTGGCTCTTAACCCTCTCTGCCCACTCATGCCTGCAGGCTCTGCTCCCATTCCTGCCAGGCCGATCCTGGGAAAGCCACCTCTCTTCCCTTAGCCTCAGTTCCCCCCCCCCCCATACAGTGATATGGCTTTAGTCCTCTCCCTTGCTGCCACCAACATGGCCACACCAAGTAGCTGTGCCCATTCATGCAGCAAATGGCCTCCCTTCCCGGGTGGGGGCCATACGCAAGATCAGTGCTTCCCTGAAGCCTCCTTTCCATAGGCCACCCCCAGGCCTGCAGGGTTCACTCCCCTTCCTGCCCACCTGTCCTGTCTGATCCGGCCCCCAAGGGGCCCTCTCCCTCCTCTTGCCCTTGCCATGAGGCCTTGACGCCCTGCTCAAACCTAAGACACCTGCCGGCCCTACCTTCAGCCTGTCCATTCTCACCCTTCAGCACCAGCTGGGCTCAAGGAAGCGCTTCCTAATCTCCCGTGTTCCCTGATCAGCCTCCTACACACATACACCTGAGCTCCCCAGTGTTCCAGAAGAACCACCTGCCATAGGGAGACCAGAAGCGGGAAGCCTGGGGGGAGGCCAGACTCACAGGTTGCTTCAGTCCTGAACCAGGAGACCTGCAGGTGGGCCAGGACAGATCCCCAGGGGAGAAACGGCGGCAGCCTGAGCAAACACCAGCCCCGGCTGCCCCTGACGGCTGCCCCTGACGGCTCTGCCTCAGATGGCACTGCCCTCCGGCACTTCTGCACCAGAGGGCTGCTTGTGGGATAGCAGTGTGCCGAGGTGCTGGGTGCTGGGCGGGGACACGTCACAGATGCAGGTGAAACCCAGAATCCTTTGTTGGCAGAACTTCAGAATGCACTTGGGTGGGTACAGGAAGTGAAAGGATGAATCTGACGGAAATGTGAAGGATGGGCAAGGACTGTTAAGCAAGTGGCAGAGTGAGGCTAGCCGAGGCCGTGTGACGCCAGGCCCAGCCCAGTGAGGTGGCAGATGCTAGTGCCTGGGCACTGGGGGGCCGGTCCACACACACTTAGCGTGTCAGGAGCAGGGAGCCAGTCTCTTCCTCCAGACTTGCTCCTCCTTCCAAGAACCCAGCAGATGCCAAGAGCAGGGGACACAAGACTAGACAGTGGGCAAGCCTGGGCAAGCCACCCCCCAAAAGGCCCCACCTTGAGTTTAAAGGACTCTACAGCCTTTTGCAATTTTCAGTGGATGTTCTGTGAGGATCCTCAGAGAGTGGTACCTGTCACAGGTCTCAGTGATGCAAAGCCAGCCAACCACCGCCTCACCAGAGCAGCAGGCTCTCAGAACATTCAAGTTCCTGGCCAGAGGCCAGTGCCTGACCCTGTATGCCCACCGAGTATGGCTCACTCCTACCCTCATTTAAAGGGGAGTGGGGTGGGCAGTGTGGACAGGCAGGGAGGGGCGACGAACTAAGGCCACAGAGGAACAGAAACTTGACCATTGTCATGAGCCAGGCAGCAGAGTCAAGTCAAGGACCCAACTCCCCTGACACTCTGGCTATTCTGTGGGATCCCCAGAGTGACCGCTCATAAGCTTAATGCTATCAAGCCATGGAAGTGATCACTGACAGGACCTCGCCCTAGTCACACACACCCCCAACACCCCAAGCAAGCTGCAACCTAGCTCCCCTTTCAGTTTGCACAAAGTTAGGTCCAGGGTTGGGGCTAATTTCACAGCCATCCCTTCCTGGGGGAAGTGTGCATCGGGTGGCCTCTCTTTCAACACCCTTCATTGTGTTGAAGAGGCGGCCAGTTTCACCCTGCTTGCGTGCTGGGGACAGAGGCCATGGTCAGCGCCTGCCATGCCAACAATGTGGAGGCCCAGGAGGCACCCACCTTTCGAAACTGAAGGCTCAGCAGGCCTCTGGCTCCCCTCTTTAGCTGGCCGAGTTCAGAGGCTAAATTATCCTGGCAGCGGCTGCATTCTGTTTGGTCCTGTAGGATGCTTAAAATGTCTTTCGGCCAAATTTTAAAAACTGGGAGATCACCAGTTTCTCCTAAAAACTCCGCTCTGATGCTGCCAGGCTGCCTTCACACAGGCAGCTGAGGGGACACTCTGTGGTCTGTCCCTGAGTTCTCCCACCCTGAGGCCCAGAGGTCTCACCCAGAGGCCGCCTGCTGGGCCTACCCCTGACAGCACAGTCGGCCCTGCCCAGACCCTGCCCCCGGTACGAGCCCTTGAGCCCCGGTGCTCACTCCCCTGAGTAGTGAGACAGTGGCAGGAGCAGGAAGAAGGGAGGACTGGAGGGTAGGGCCCTGGCAACCAGAGCAGGCTGCTGCTCCCTTCCTGAGGAGCAGCTTCTCTGGCCATGCCTCAGCTTGCAGGCAAAGCTTCTGGTCTGCCAATGACCAAGAAAAAAGCAAAGAAATACCAGGCCCAGTGTTCCCTGTGAGAAGCAAACTGAGAGCATGGCAACCAAGAGAATCCTCAGGCAGACCGGTAAAAGAAAAGCAATTTTACATGCCTTACAGAAACTTTTTTTAAAAGTCAACCCCCAAATCCATCCAAATCGATACTGGAAACATCGTTAAAAGTCAACCCCCAAATCCATCCAAATCGATACTGGAAACATCGTTAAGAGTCTGCATAAAGATGGTAACTTCATTAGAAATGACACCATATCCAAAAAAACCTGGAGATCAAGACCAATGTTTTAAAACCAGATGACTTACTTTGAGTAAAATTTACTTGCAAGTTTCCTTAAAAGATCCTGAAGACAGAACTCTACGATCAGTGCCCCATGAAATAAACCTTCTATGTCGTCGTTACAAGACCCTGGATGGTGTCAAGGTTCAGCATGGGTGGAGCTGGGGCTTGGATTCTGCAGCTTCCAAGACACATGTCTGCACTGGCAGCGATCTACTGAGCCATTAGCGTGACCAGTCAGCAGGCACAGTGAACGACAAGGTTTAGTGCTGATCAGCGGGCTTTCATTTGTAAAAGGAGATGCTTCTACTAAATTCCTCCTAAGTGGAATGAGCTGCCTCTGTCCCTCAGGTCTACAGGGCCAAAGAATCCTAGTATACACCCGGTACCTGGCTTCAAATTAGAAATACTCATTAAGGTAAACACAGTTTCACTCATACAGAATCTTCAGTAAACAGGGTTTCAAGCATGGAGAATTGCAGGCAAGAGCTTAAGGGGCAGGCAAACCCCCAAACCGCGAAAGTTCTCCCCCACCCCCCAGTGCTGACAAAGGGCTCTTGGGAAATGCCTGCAAACCCCAGGGTGTCACTCAGGACCCCCTCCCTGGGCAGTGCCCACAGGGCTGCTTGGCTCTTGGCCCTTGTACAAACCCAGGCGGTCACTTACATCGACTCTTGCTCTGTCGCAGAGGGTTGGGCCATGCATGGACAGTCCACTCCACAGTGGCCCCAGGAAAGGTGGGCAAAACAATTCTGCCCTTGCTCCAGGGTATGGCCGCGGCGGCACGGGGGAAGAAGGGGAAAGTGAGTGGATTAAACACGTACCGCCGCTTTCCAGTCCCCCCTTCTTTCCAGAAAACTCTGGATCCGATTTCCATTCGTTTTGGCAGAGATTATTCAGCGAGACGCAGCCCACTCTCCCGAACGCCCGCCCGCGAAGCTGTGCCGCGAGCACCGCCGGCGGCGGGGGGGACCTGGATAGGGGTTTCCCGAGGCTCCCCGCGCTCCCCACGCCGCGGGGAGTGACATCAGAGGCTCGCGTGGACTGGTCATGCAGCAAGCCCGGGGGGCGAGCGCGGGGAGTCGGGCCTCGGGTGGAAGCCGGGCAGCACTAACCCTTCTTAAATTTATTCAGGCAGCCGGAGCTGCAGAAGGCGCGCACGGAGGCCGTCTCCCAGCAGCCGCGTCCCTTCATCCCCGCGGCGGGGCGGCCTCCGGGCCGCTGGGCGCT
>NW_004567130.1:9740670-9772610 GCF_000260355.1 Condylura cristata | reverse complement strand
TGGTCCAGAGCCGGCTGGTGATTCCGGGAAACCAGGGTCACCTCTGAGAACCAGTCCCTCTGGCCCTTCTGAGTCAGCAGGTGCACCTGTGTCTGGTCACCTGCGGCCACCTGTCCACTGTCCCTCGGGAAGGCAACAGGCAGGGCCTCGGGGAGCCTGGCTCCCTCGGCAATGCTGCCAGGGCTGCTGATAAGCGGCAACAGCCTTCTGTCTCCCAACATCCCTCTCTGAACACAATGTGCCTGTCCAGCTGACTCAGGACTTCGCCATGGCTGTCCGGTGGGCATCCAAACCCCAGCGCCTGATGCCCCTGCCCCCCACCAGGGCCCCACCTTCCTTTAGCCCTCCCGACCTCAGTTGGTTGCCCTGACGTCCTCCCCACTAGCTCCGGGCAGAAACCTTGCTGTTATCCTCGCCTCCTCTGTCTCTAGACTCACCTCCAGCTCATCAGCACGACAGCTCTACGGTTAGAACACAGCCAGGATCTCCATCCCTTTCCATCATGGCCACTGCTCCGCCGGGCCTCACACCCTCACCTTGGCAGGGGTCTCTTACAGAGCCTCCCAGCAGTTCTTCGGAATTCAGACCCCGCCCCATCACCCCCGTGGACCCCCTCATCCCTACACTCATTGTAACAGCTCCAGTGATCCTGCTCGAGTTACGTCACACAGTCGGCTTCTGCCTCACGGACATCTGGGCTTGGACACAGAGTCTCTGCAAGGTCATGCAAGCCTGCAGGGACCCCACTCACTGGCCCCAGACCCCACCCCACTCTGCCTTGTCTTGTTTTTCCCACTGGCTGAGCCCTGGGACTGGCTTTTCAACACCCTGCAATCTCCAACAAAACCGTCCCCAGCACCACCCTCTCACCGTGCTCAGTCAACAGAATTTATCAAATGTGATTTATTGTAATTTATTGAGACAGAATCAATCAATTTTCCCCAACTTAAAGGTTTTCAAACATGTAACAAAGCTCCTGTTGTAACATGTAATAGGCTCAGGTTAGGTGATGCTGGGTCAATAATTCCCTTCTGGGCTTTTGAAACAACTGAATACTTCTTCCACTTAGAGAATTAGTCCTTAGTGATTATGTTAGCGATTGTGTTAGATTCACTGGACCAGGAGGTAAAAAACATTGAACTACCAGGTCATGGGTGTTTTGGCTGCAACAATGATGCAAATGCGGCCAGTGATGAAATGGTGACAAACGCCAAGCCCTGGGGTGGGAGCTGCTCCTGCATTTCCTCACTTGCCCCCCAGAACAGCCTTCTTTGGAGCCCCACCAACACACTCGTTTACACATGAGCAAATGAAGGCAAACTTACTGAAGTAAAACGACTTACTCAGGGTCACCCGGCTTGTGGCTGACCTGGGAGGCCACACTCTGAATCCTGCCCTGCCGGCCCCACACCCTAATACTGATCTCCAAAGGCCTCATGAAGAAAGAGAGAAGACAGAAAACAAAATGTACCCAGGGAGAAAACTACATCAGTAAAGAGAAATACAAAAATAAAAATAAAATATCGTGCAGTCCTGCTAAGGCAACATTATTTCTCCCCTCCACATAATAATTTTAAACTACAAGGCACGAGAAACAATAATTCTGCTCATACCCAAATTCTACAACCTGGAAACCTGAAGGTGCTGATTCGTCCTTGAAGGTGATGATACACCAGCTGAGAAGCCTTAGCGGACCCAACAGTGAGAAAGCCACGAGGCCTGGCAGGTGGGTAATTCCAGTGGTTCTGCCGGCTGCCCTGAGCCCGGCTGCAAGTTCCCCTCTGATGGGAAACTGAACCCCAACCTTGCTCCTGCCCCCCATATGCACTCATGTCTGACATTATCTCCTGAACAGCCCCAGCTGGACAGCCCCCAATGTCCTAAACATGACCTCCTAAAACCAAGGGCACTAGTTCTGTGACTTTCCTGAGATCCATCGCCCCAGATACCCTGCACTGGCCAGCCTGGAGGCGGCCTGCAGCCTCTGACCCCACATCAAGACTAGTGAGGTCACTTCCCCAGTCACGTCCGTCCCACCTGGGCTGCTGCTGCTACAGTAGCCTCCCCATTTCCTCTTGCTTCTAGAACACTGTTAATCAGTGTGTTTCCGGTGTGTTCCCTCTTTTGCTTCAAAATATGACATGCACACGCTCAACTAAAGTCAGTGTGTGTGTGTGAATGATCATGTGGGTGTATCTGCCGAGAATCCCAGTACAGGAGGCAGTAGAGAAACAAATCCCTGGAAACTAGAGGAGCCTGGGGGTGGGGAGAGCCAGGCAGTGTCTCCATACCCATGCTCCAGCGCACCCATACCTTCTAGTTCATAGGATGTACAAGGAATCCTCTGGGATTTAGCACAAGTAAACAATGGAAAGGGAGCACACACCCCTACCTGCAATGCCACGTGTCACAAAAACCTAAGTGCAATCTGAGAGTCTAACAGCAGATGAATGTTTCTTTCACCAGCTGATGGACTATCAGGAAGCCACTTCAACTACCTGCCACTGATGGGCATGTGGACTACATGTCCACATGCTTAAGGAACTGCTTAAAAACAGAATGCCAAGGGGAAAGGGGGCAAATAAATTTATAACTGTATGACAGTGATGCATATGCAGAAATGTTAATGATGCTCACAGGGTGCCCGGGGCTGCTTTCCTGCCCAAGAGCTAGGGTGGCCGCTGTGGGTCCTTATTAACTTGGCTGTCTTCCACAGCGGGCTGTGCAGTCCTTGAGGGCAGAGACTGGGAGCCTTTCTCATTATTCTCAGTCTGTAGTGTGACCGAGCCATCGCAGGTGTGTGCTAAATGAGCATGGGAATCAACAGATCGGGTAATCGACCCATGAACTGCTTGATGAAAGCAACTTTATCACTCATCAGGAGCCCTGCTTGGTCCAGCCTACACACTCACACCTTCTTACCTTCCCAAGCCTTCCACTGCTCCCTCGCTGTAGCCCCCCACCCGCTACCCAGCCCCTTCACGTGGTACTTCTGCCCTTGAAAAAATCTGATAGAACCTTGAAGAGGTGAGCACAAGGTTGGGAGCACCACAGGGGCAAGATCCAGCAGGGGCTTCTTGGCCTGAGTCGTCATAGTCTTCAACCACTGTGGGACTTAGGGCACGTGGGGACGTGGGGACTAGGCTCAGGCCACAGAGACCACAGAGACGAGGCACTGACCTTTCCTGTGTTCTCTGGAGAAGCCAGTTCTCCAAGGGTCTGTTGCATGCAAGCCCCTCGTGTGGATATCTCAAGAATGAAACCTTTTAAAACAGCAGTGTTCTAAAAATAGCTCTGCGTAGACGCTGACTGCCGTCATCATTAATAAATGATTCTGCACGGAAGCCAAAGAATTAATTTGAGAGCAATTTATGATAATGTGTTGCTAGGCAATTAAAATAAACTTCTGAGGGGAAAAAATTTCAACTTAATGTTATTTTAGAATAGAAAAATGGATTAGGGAAAAGCACATCATTCAAATTAATTTTAAAAGGCAAAAGTGAGACAGATTTTTGTAGGGATGTTGCTAGGCCTGACTCTGCCTACATGTGCCCGATGCTTCTAGAAGCAGCAGAAGAGGGTTTAAAGCTCACCTCTCTGAGAGTTGAACCCTGCAGTGAGTCAGGCATCATGCCCTGCATGATGTCCTTGCAGACACATTTGGAAGAGGATCAGGTTACTTGGAGGACCCTGTGGGGAACAGGGTCAGACCCCACCACTCAGGCAGCTCTGAGGACACTGGCCTCTTCTCAGTCCCTCTGCTCCAAGAGCTGGCTGGCCCATCGGGCCCCATGTAATCTTATATGTTAGTTACTGGCCGAGGCCTTTCGCTTGTTTAAGTCTTATATCACTTTCACTAACAAACCCTCAAAGACAAAGAGCCGGGTTTCATAGCCAACGAATTACTATTCTCTTGTTTAGTTTTCACTTGGTCTCTTAGGAAAAAAAAGTGACAATAAAAGGAATTGAAAATACAAACTTAATTGCAGACTGTTCCTCCTCCTTTGTAAGCTATTCAAGAAGTACAAATTAAAGCAGCCTTAAGATAGGTACTCTTTCAAGTGTATTAAAATGTTCAAAATGTATTTAATTATTAATACCTAATGCAAATAAATTCCAGTGAAGCCACTATCCCCACTCATTTATTGCCAGTGGCATGGAACATCCATATATATTCATTCCATAAAGTGATCGTAGAGCTTATCCAGGCATCGTAATGCCTTTGCTGCTCTTAATTCACTAATCCAAATCCTGGGACTTTTTCCTCAGGAAGTAATTCAAGAGCCTCAAAAAGCTTTTTAGTACAAAGATACTCACTGTATCACTATCATAGCACAAATGGGAAACCCAAATGCTCAATAGTTGGCAAGTGATCCAAAACATTAGATTACATTGGCTCTGGAATATTATGCAGCCATTAAAAGCATCATTGTAAGGATAGGGAAACAGCTATCATGTGGGGTAGAAAGGTAGAACATGAAATTCCAGTTTAATATGATGCCAAAGATGTGAAATCCAAGTGTATGGGCAGGTTGGGGGGGGGGAGGAATGGGAGGTAATGTGCAAAAATCAGTTTTGTGAGGGTGTGAGATGACTAGGGAGTTTTCTGTATCCCAAATATTCTTTTTTAAAAAAAAGATTTATTTATTTATGCAAACAGAACTGGGGTACAGGCCAGAGGTATGGGGGGTGAGAGGCTTCACCAGAGACAGAGTGGGGAGCAGAACAGGCTGACTGACGAAGTACACTGCTGAGGGGAGCAGCAGGTGGGTCAGGAGAGGTCTGCTGCTCCATGTGGGTCACCTCTGGGGCTGGGGATCGAACTCGCACTGAAGCAGCTGCAGCCAGCTTGCAGTGCTGTGCTTCAACCCGCTGTGCCACCAGGGAGGGCTCTCCAAATATTTTTAACCTTATGTGCAATTTTGCCACAATAACAACAAAAACTGAAAGCTATGTTCAGGCAACTGAATTATTTGAAGCCCTTTCCCAAGCAGACAAAAGAAGGTACAGAAGAGTGAGCTGGGAGTAAATGCCCCGCTCTGGGAGAGTGAACTAAGAGCCACACAGGAAGAAGGCAGCAACACAGGCCAGTGACCAGAGAGCAGCAAGTAGGGCGCATGGGGAGGCCTGGGCTTGGGGGCAAGTGCATGGCTCAGAGGTGCAAGCCACTCACTGAGTGACTAGGAGACAGCGCAGGATCTCTCTGAGCCTCACTTCCCTGACTCCTGTCTGCACAAAGTGCTACCTCCCAGTGACAAGCTGAACTGTGCCCCTCCCCCCAATTCCCATGTTGAAGATCAAATTTGCAAGGGCCTTTAGAGAGGTGAGTAGGGTGACATGAGGTCATACAGGTGGGCTCACCCCAATATGACTGCTCTCCTTAAAAGGAGTTGGACACAGACAACACACAGATGGAGGAACATTCATGAGAGGAGGCAAGAATGTGGCCAACTACAAGAAAAGGAAAAAGGCCTCAGAGGAAACCAAACCTGCTGATATCTTGATCTTGGCCTTCAGGTCTCCAGAAGTGTGAGAAAAATACATTCTGACTGTGTAAGTCACCTCGTCTGTAGCATCTTGCCTGGCAGCCCAGGAAACTAATACAAACCCACTGGCAGAGCTATGATGACGTTGCCAGCACAGGTAGGTGCTCAGTAACACCTGGGACAGGTGAACTACACCAGAGTGGGTCATCTAAGGACCACTGGCCCAGGCCTGTGTTGGAAGAGGGGATCTCAATGTCCATGCAAGAATGAGCTGAAGGGCAAAGTTCAGAACTGCTAGGAGACCCTGCCATGCGGCTTCTCTGGTGTTCTCAGGGCAGTGGGGGTGATGTTGGGCAGGAGGGCTGAAAGAGCAAGCACAGCTGGAGAAGGGTTAAGAATGCAACACTGGAGTTCCAGCAAGATGGCAGCAGAAGGAAGACGCTGCAATCATCACATCCAAGCTCACACGGACCATAGACTTACATACTACAGGTTTCAACCCAAATGAGGGCACCGTGGACTCACTAGATGGGAGATAACTGAGGGAGACTCAGCTATTGGGGAGCTTTGATAGGGGGACTCCAATCCCCGAGCTCCCAGGTGCTAGGACATGCTGCAGACAGGAGGTTTGATGCTCTTCTGCCGGCTAAAGCCCTGGAGGTAAAGAGAGACAACTCAGCTCTGTGAGTGGAACCCAAGCTGCGGGGACAGACTGCTCCGAGTGGGCACATAGAGCCCTGGAGGTGGGGAGGGAGTACTGGCAGCCTTCCTGGCGCTCCCTGCAGGCCCCACCCTCACAGCAGAGGCCTGGAGACAGGTGAGCCCTTAAGGCGCTGTCCTGCTGGGTACACCGAGCACAGGAAGGTAAACAAAACCAATGATTGGCTCAAGGACAGGCCCAGCTGCAGGAGACCTGCAAAACTTCTAACGTGCCCCATCCCCCTCCCCACCCCCATCCCAGGGGCACATGCAAGCATAGATCAGAAGGCTACAAGGATCGACAGGTGGGCAAGTGGGAGCTGCAGTGCTGCACAACCGTCCGGTGTGGTAGAGAAAGACTAGCTAGGGAGTTTTCCTTCTGGCACTCCTCCTCTCCCAGAGACCTATTGAAACATGCGCAGTTCTGAGAACTAACTGGGAGAAGTCTCTGGCACCACCAAGTTGACAAAATAAATAAATAAATAAAATCACAAGCCACACACCTAAAATCAGGTGACTACCAGAATTACCAGGAGGAAACTGTCAGGGCCAGCCATTGTGCTGGAGACCACTGGATTTCAGGAGACCCTGGGTGGAAAGAAACCTCAAGAACTTCCTTACTAGCCCAATTACATCAGGGGACAAAAAAAGAAAGCCAAACAAAACTGCAGACTCTGGGAAGGCTACTTCACCCAATGTAAGGAACTCCCCCGGGGGCCAGCCTAAAACCTCGAGGACTAGCTAACTGGAAGCCACCAGACTTTGAGAGAGAATTCTGTCCGACCCACGGTGGTGTCTGTCACTTGTTTACTTGTTTATATGTTTGTTCAGTTCCTGTACTGCTCAGCTGGTAGATTTCTGTGCTCTTCATTCTTACACTGGTTTTTTGTCTCGGCTTTCTCCTTCCCTTCTTCCCCTTCTGCCTCTTCTACGTCTGACAGCTCCCCTTCATCTCCTCCACTTCCCCCTCTTCCCCATTTAACCTTCACCTGCTCCTAGCAACTTTCTCCATATCACATTTCCATATCATCCACCCCTAACCTCCCACCTCACTTCCTACTCCCTCTTAACTCCTTTATTTTGCTGAGACACGCCTAGAAGAAGCCAGAAAATCAGCCCATCCAGGTACTTCTTGCAGGCACCCTCAGAGACTGGGACTCAATGTATTACCGGAAGAAGCTGAGACGACAGACCCAATTCCACACAGTGGGAGCTGGAAAAACAGCAGATTCTGAAACAAAACACAGCTCAGAACATCCTCCACAACTGAAGTGTCTGGAAGTCCCTCAGCCATCCCAAAAAGAACACCCAGAAAGAATGCCAGCCAATAATAGCAACACTGTGTCTCAATGAATAGAAAGTATTAGAAAATACAAGACAGGGAAAAGAAGACAAATACCCAAGCAAGTCCACAGGGGAAAAATTCACCACAAAAAGATCAGTCACCAGAAATCACCAAAGAAATAGAAGACTTGCTCAGGCTACCAGATAGAGAATTTAAAATCATCATGATAAACAAAAAGATGATGAGAAGGAAAAAAGGGATCTGAGGCGAGCTATCAAGGAACTGAAGAATGCAAACAAGGAAATGAAATAAATGAATGAAAGAAATGAAAAAGAAAAAAAGGACATGAGACAAGCAATCAGCAAATTGAAGAAAAAAAAAAGAGACCTTAAAAAAGAAAATAAAAGAATGCAACACTTTAGAAAAACCGCTAAAAATATAAAGGAGCACAGTCTTTTACTACACGACCAAATTATGCAGAAGATTCCTCGAATCAGTCTTTAACATTATTAAAGCTGTTACATAAAGGATGGTTTGTAAACTTTGTTATTTTTGGTTTGGGAGAAGTTTCCTTTGGATTCAATAGTGTATAGGGTATTTTCTAATCCTGAAAATTGTCCTAAAGATCACTGTTGGCAGAGCTCCTGTGTTTTATGTTCTAATAACTTTTGCCCACATCGTGAATGCCTTTCACTTATCATTTGCTTACCCTGTTGACTTTGTTTTTGGAATTAGCCACTGAAGGGCATATGTGTTGCATGTGCTTCTGTCTTTCTGTAATATTAATATGCCCCAGGTTGTGTTACCTCATTTTAAAAAATCTCAAATTTAATTTCTATTTGAGCCAGCTGTGGATACATTCTCAATAACTTAAAGGAAATTAGTGTATCTGTGTGTGTGTGTGTGTGTGTGTGTGTGTGTGTCTCACAGCAGCACAGGTTATTCAACTTAGTGTTAGTTTTCCCTTAAAACAATTGTTCACTCTTAATTTATAAATAAATCAATGGCATTCCAGCGTACCTCACACTCCTGATGAGTACAGACTAAGCTTTTGCTGTGGAGCGCGAGTAAAACACCGAGAATAGGGTATGACAGCGTAGCTGCTTAAGTCTGACATGTACTGGGGAAAGTGTATTTGCTGTTAATGTTTGATGTAATTTGGAAGAAGAGTATAGTCATACTCTTCTTCCAAATTACATTAATAGGCCAATTCCTATTGCTTTAGAGTTCTAAAGATTCCAACTTGTTATTCTGCTGTGTGTTTGCATATATAAGGATGGAAAATTTAATTACCTGCCTTTGTCCTGTAAAATGATGGTTGCATATGCATCCTTTGGTCAGAATTACTTTTGGTAAATAACTTTCCTGCACTAACTGTTTTTGAGCATTAACACAAAATGTGATGTCGCTTTGCATACTGTTTTGTAACATCCTTCATTAGAAAAGGAATTCGGTATTTACCAACTAATTCATTTGCCTTTCTATATCTATGTAGGTTTACTGCACTAAACTGAATATGAGAAAGGGAATTATCTTTGTGTATAGTTTGAATTTTTTTTTTCATAGAAGAACTGCAGTGTAGGCTAGTGGGGGGGGGGGGGGTAATGAGAGAATTCACCAGAGACAGAGTGGGGAGCAGAATAGGTGGATTTACTGAAATGTACTGCTGAGGGGAGTATTGGGCAAGACAGGTAAGGTCTGCTGTACCAGGTGGGTCAGCTCCTTGGTCAGCATCCAAGTCAGGCTTTAGGAGTGATAACACTGAGACTAACCCCTAGGTCACTCGGGAGGCCACCAAGTTTGAATTTTATGATATTCTTATGTAGCAGCTTGACAGTGGAAGCAACGTTCAGTGTAGAAAACTGTGAAACTTCAAATGAGAACAAATAAAATATTAAGTAACTAAGAAAACTGTATGTTTGCAATCAAAGTAAAGGTGATTTTAAAAGTGAAAAAAGGGGGTTCCCTGGTCATGCAAGGGGTTAAGTTACACACTGTGAAGTTATTTGCAGCCACTGCAGCATGGAGTTCTAGCCCCAGCCAGGGAGCCGACCAGCTACGTTGTGCAGCAGACCTCTCCTGCCTCGCCCGCTGCTCCCCTCAGCAGTGTATTTCAGTCAATCTGTCTGTTCTGCTCCATACTGTATCTGGTGAAGTATGTCTCTGTCCCCTGCACCTCTGGCCTGTACCCCAGTTTTTGTATGCATGAATAAATAAATCTTTTTGTTTAAATGAAAAAAAAAAGAATGTGACATTTTTAAAACTCCAAGCTCTAGTTTTTTCCTCACTACTGAAAAATAAGCCCTGATTGATAGATTTTACAACATAAATGTTTGGAAGTACTAAAGTACCACAGCCACCATAAGAGGTAATAACAAAGAGAATACCTGCAAAATACTTAACCAGCAACAAAGAAATAACCATAACTTAGAGTGAGCTCCTATCAATCAACATTTAAAAAACCCCACAATTTCTACACAGTAAAATGGCAGTGGCTATGAACAGAAAAGTCACAAAATGCATGTGATTGGTCAGTGAACAGATACAAGGACACTCACCCTCACTGGTAATAAGTTAATACCAGACAGACTCTCAAGGAGATATTTACCTATCAAGGTAACAGAGTAAAAACGATGGGTCACCTCTGTGGGCCATCTAGATTTATACATTCTTTGGGGCTGACAATTTGATAGTGACCGTTGATATTTATCATGTACATGGTCTTATAACCTAGCAGCTCCACTCCCAGGAAAAGCTTACATGCATGCACAAAGAATCACAGAAAAGAAGGTTCACCACTGCACTCTTTGGAAGAGTAATAAAATGAAAAGAACCAACTGCCCATCGGGAGAGAAGTGATTCAACAAATTTTGAAAACATACAGTTTTCTTAGTTACTTAATATTCTATTTGTTCTCATTTGAAATGTCATAGTTTTCTACACTGAACATTGCTTCCACTGTCAAGCTGCTGCTACATAAGAATATTGTAAAATGCAAACTCAGTGGCCTCCCCGGTGACCTAGGGGACTCCTATAGCCTGACTTGGATGCTGACCAAGGAGCTGACCCACCTGGTACAGCAGACCTCACCTGCCTTGCCCAATGCTCCCCTCACCATGAAATTATATGCAGTTACTTTAAAAATTATATGCAGTAACTTTAAAAATTATATGCAGTTACATGTCTCCCTATAGCAACATGTAAAGATCTCCAAAGCATGTTGGAAAGGAAGAAGCAAGCTACTAATCAATATGCATGACATGATCTCATTTATATACATAAGAGTATGTGTGCATGGGTGTGTAATTCTAGGCAAAAAGATAAGAGAAAGATGCACTGTTCGTAAATTAGGTTTGTAGCTCTCTTGGGTGATGAGTAGTGAGACTGAGGGAGATGATGAAAAGTTCCCAAATTTTATGTTAGATATGGCAGATTCACTTCACTATTTTATAGCCTTCCACTTCCTAAATTAACAACAAATTGCAATTGGGAAGGATGTGCCAGAATCAACTCCTGCTCGTGTTGCGACCTATGAAGACCCTACGAAAGACTCTCACGGTGAAAGCAAGGTCAGGTCAGAAGGGAGGTGCTAACGGGTGAGTTAGGGAGCAGGAGGGCCCAGGAGTCACGTCAGAGCGCCCCCACCTCAGTGCACACAGACCAACCTGGCAGGCAGCAATCAGACAGGGGCTGGATCATTTGGCGCACCCGTGGCACAATCCCCACGAGGCGGAGGAGCAGAGCCGCCCATGGTGATGGGCCCTGCAAAGAATGGACACAGACACAGCCAGATGTAGGGGGCAGGAGGCTCGACACCTATCACCCTGCCGGGCTGCAGGCCTCATCCACACCCAGCTGCAGGCAGATGCTCACAGCCACGCACACCAGTGACAAGAGAATCAGGGCTGGGCCCGGGAGAAGCCATCCACGCGGGTGCTCAGGCACTCACCCCTGCCAGGTCTACTCTGAGTTGCATGGTTCAGAGGGGCCCACAGGGAGGAATCAGAAGAGAGGGTTTCCCAGGCAAGTGTAGACACAAGATGCAGGGAATACACCCCTGCTCAGAAGGGTCACCCCAAGTGCAGTGGCACCGTCGGATGCCTCTGTAAGGCCCTCACCATTATAAGAGGCCCGAGTCACACCAGTGGCCCCTCTTTGAAACCCCTGCATCCCGTTCCTGTCGCCACACCCCAACCTACTCCAACCTCCTCTGCCCTTCCTTCCAGGGAGGAGTCAGTCGTCACCCCCACTTTCCATGTTGGATCCCAAGTAATGTCCCCAAGCCCATGGCTCCCGGTCCTATCTCCCTGTTCACACTCCCGGTCTGCACCATCAGGTTAGTCCTCCTCTCCCCAGTTCCAGGCCTCCCCCAGCACCTGGATGGCCCTCGCCCCCCTGCCGCCAACCGAGCCAAGCATCTCTCCTCTACTTCCTCACAACAACTGTCCCCTCTAGAAAATTTCTTCTGTGCCCAGGCACCAGCCTGGAGACCTGAGGGTCAGCTCCTATGGTTTCTTTCTCTCCTACAACATACACTGCGTTTCTGAGTTCCAGTGATGTTAACTTCAAAATAGTTTACAAATCCATATTCTCTTCTCCACCTGGCAGCGAGGCACCCCACCCCTAGCTCATCCCCTAGCTCTCGGCTTCCACGTTTACCTCTTCTAATCCATCTTTCATGCCGCTAGGAGGATAACTTACTAAAAATAACCGCCAGTTCCCTGTCACTTCCCCTGCATGGTTCCCTTATATCAATAGCAACAAGTTCAAGTTCGAACTCCTTGGCAAACCACAGCCCGCCACTGGCTGAGCCTCATGGACCTCAGCACTCCCTGTTGTTCCCTCCCTGCCCTGCCCTGCCCTTGCTCACCTGGCCTGAGACACCTGCCTTTCTTTCCATGGACTTGGGAGTGGGTATCCCCTCCTTAAAGGAACCTTACTTGATAGGTGTCACCCCAAGAAGGGAATAAGAGGTTACTCAAGAGGGCCCTCCTTGGGGTTCGACCACACCCTCACAAATCTCTGCATTCACCACACTGACTCATGATCTCTGTCTTCCTGAACACGTCGGCACCTCAAAGGCTGGGAAGGCCTGCCACAAATTGCTTCAAGGCACAAAAATGTATTTGCACAGTTCTGAAGGCTGGAAGCCCACAGTGAGGTGGACATGTGATTGGGGCCATGTCCCTCTGAAGGCTGTGGGGGGACCTTTCCTTGCCTCTTCTAGCTCCCAGCCCAGGAGTACTTCAGCTCCTGCAGCCTAAGTCCATCCTGCTCTGTGCGCCCCTTTCTTAGCAGTCATCGTGGGTTAAGGACCCCCTCACCACCTCATCCTAATTTGGCAACATCTACAGACTCTGTTTCCCAAAAGTCTCACTCACAGGCAATGGAGGCTAGGACATCATCAGATCTCTAGGGGGGATACAATACAACCTGAACGCTCCCTCTGGCCTTGCTGGTGTCTGGCCCTGGCTGGCAGTGAGCACCAGCCGATCACTGTGAAGGGGTGACTGAGCTTGGGTTCCTGGGTGCAGACAGGGAAGGAAAAGTCAGAGGAGGAAAGTAGTTGGAGGAGGCAGCTCTGGAGCTGGTCCTGGAAGGAGGTGAGGGAGGGAGGAGCCATGAAGAGGCGGAAGGGAGGCTTCAGGGCGAGCAGGGCGAGCAGGCTGTGTGAGGCTCTGGCTCTGCTCTGCGGTGTGGAGAACTGGACTGGCCTGCAGAAAGGCTTTCCAGGGTGGGCTAAGGCGTCTGCCCTCGTGCGGGTGGCAGAGGGGAGCCCGGGAAGGTTCATTAGGACAGAAATGACAAGACAGAGGTGAGTCTGCTTGACTCGCCTATAACGCTTGCCCAATGCAGCTGGGTCAAAGGACATTGCAAAGGGTCAGTCAATAATGGGAAACTGAATCAGGGCAGCGGCAGCATGCCTGGGGGAGGGACAAAATCCAGAGAAAATGTGGCATGAAATGGACAGGGCAGGGCCTCAGGCAGCAAGGAGAGGAAGGAGCTGAGACTCGCGGGGGCTGCAGCTCAAGGAGGGAGGCAGGCGAAGATGGGTCAGGCTGCAAAGGGCAGCCCGGGGGGCAGGGTGCCCACAGGAGCAGTGAGTGGTTTAGCATCATGAAATGCTGCTCAACCGAAAGAGCAAGCTCGTGGGTACACTCATTAAGTAACCACTGAGGTGGGCTGTGTGTGCAAAGCAGCTGGAAGAGATCCACAGGCTTCGTGGATAATTTAAGTTTATGAGCAACGAGCCTGTCTTTTTATATCAATGCCTGGTATGCAGACTGCTACCAGCAGGCATTTTTGAGGAAAGGTCTCAAGCCAAGGGACAAGAAACTCAACCTAATAACCTTTAAATTGCGTCACCAGGGGAAACAGCAATCAATGCAATCTGTAAGTGACAACTGTGTGCCAGCAGAGGCCAGATGGAGCTGCTTCCCGGGGCAGGGGAGCGAGGGACAGAGTGGGGCGGTCTGCCTTTGGGGAATCTCTAGATCCCCTCAAGTCCTTGGGCAAATCCTTTTTTGGCCTCTGGGCAGAGAAACCCCTCGTGGCCTTTGACAATGAGACCTCATTCCTGCTGGAGGGACCAGTCCCCTTGTCCTTTTGGCCAGAAAGGAAACCCTCTCTGACACCCCAACCCCCCCGAGAGGTACTGCTAGGGCCGTGCACCAAGGGGTTCTTGCCCTGGGAGGAGCAAAGGAGAGGAATAAAGACCTTTCTTTCCCCCTTCATGGGCGAGTCACTCTCCCTCTCTGAGCCTCAGGCTCTTCCTAGAATGAGACCTTGGCCTTGTTGACTCCGCTTAGCACTGGGGCCGCTGTGCCTGTGACAGGAGCGCAAGACCCAGGAGAAGATGGCACCATCTGGCAGGCCGGGAAAAGCAAGCCCCGAGCACCTACTCCTCTCCTTGTGTGTCTGCCCGGCTGGATTTGAGTTCCCACGTTAAGTCACATTCAGCCTCTCTGAGTGTCCGTTAAGCTTTTTTGAAAAGGAGAGTATAACGCCTGCCTGGTGTGTGAACGCTCAGCACAGGACAGCAGTGCTCAGTGTTAGCCTAATGTCTCTGGGCATCATCTACCTGCTGCCTAACTCCTGCTGCTGCTTCCTCCTGCCGCTCTGCAAGGGCGCTGTCCTCTCAGTTCAGGAGGGGTCACCGACTGCTGAGCCTGGAGGTCAGGGTGACTGCGTGTGTGCTGCTCCCCCTTTCTGTTCCATCAGCTCACCCTCGTGCCGGAGCAGCAGGGGCTGCAGTCAGACCCTGGGCACCTGTGAATAACCTCGCGAGCCTCAGTTTCATTTGTACAGTGGGGATGGTAATGGTGGTCATCACACAGGCTGGTGACGGCTGAATTGCTACTGGCAAGCCTAGCCTGAAGTAAGCCCCTCACCCCAGTGTTAGCTATCGTCCCCACGGGGAAGGCGGGATATAAGCGGGAGGAGAAGACAGACATCGTCAGAGGGAAACCCAATACAAGGGGACAAAACTTCAGGAATGACAGCGGCGGCCTCCCCCCCAGGTAAAACCTCCCCTGCCACAAATCCTTTCCTGGCTGCTGGTCAGAGAAACCCCTCATGGCCTCTGACCACTAGACTTCATTCCTGCTGGAGGGACCAGTCCCCTTGTCCTTTCACCCAAGCCATGCCACTGGCGAGGCAGGGACCCCGACTTGGGGAAAACACATCTAGCATGGCCAGGCTATACTAAGGCAAACTACTGGGTCCCTGTTAGCCCGCATGATGATAAATGCCAACGTGTGGGAATTTGGCCTCATCATGCTTATTACATTCCTCCAACAGCCAGTGGAGGTGGGGGAACCCCGAACATCTGCAGTGCTGGTTGAGAGCTTACACTCGGACAGGTGTTACATTCTTCACTTGACTAATGATGTCACGGGGCTCCGAGAGGCTAAGGGAGACCTAGCATGGGAAGCAAGCCGAGGTCTCCCTTTTCACTCCTTTACCTGACGCAGCTGTTGCCACCATCCTTAACACTGTTCTACCAGGAACCCAATATCCATTGCTTTCACCAAAATTAAATTTGCTCTATTGCTAAATATTCATCACAACAGCTTTATTTTCTGCTTTGACCTTGAGAAATCCAGCCAGAAAGGCTTTGTTCACATTTTCCACATACATTTTATAATTGTGCATAGATGCAAATTTGTGTGTGACGCAAGCAGTACAGGACTTCTGAACAGAGACAATGAGCTAGATATAGGACTGTGTTATCGCTAGGTCAATGCCCAGATCTTCCTTGGTTACAGAGGAGAGCTTGAGTCCACCTTAATTATTGAGTAGGTTTTCAGTTACTCAGACTATGAATAAAAATAGGTAGCCTGATTACATTACAGGACTGGACCATGCTAAATATATATATATATATATGATACATATATATATATCCCAACTTGATCTAGTTACGGAAAACTTTGGGGCTATAAATATATTTTCAAGACAAACAGCAAAGCTCAAGTACACTGTTTTCCCAAAACAAAAGCAATGGCCTCCTGCTTATCTGTCCTGCTTAGCTGTCATTCCACCTTCTGGACCTCATATTTTAATTAAACAAACCAACAAGGATGTGAAAGTAGTTAGGAGTCAGCCATCCTTTCAGACAGTTACTTTCTAAAGAGGTTCATCCACCTGGCACAAAGTGTTTATATAGTAGGTAAAAAGCTTACCTACTTTATACAAAAATACTGTTAGGTAGAATAATGTAAATCAAGTATACAGATGTGCAGTTATCATACCTCCCCTTTTTGGCCTTTCCTTTCTATGGAATAGTAGGTGTCAGGCAAATGGTACCTGGGTTCTAAGTGGTCTGCTTTATACAGTAATGCTGGCACATCCTTGGCATGCATTTCCATCAGCACTGCAGCACCATTGCAGCTCACACTGACCCTAAAACAAGCACATCATCTCATATCTTTTCCTCCTCTCATTCATTTCACCGGTACCATCAGGCACCCAGTGACCAAGGAAGCTGCCCACCAGACTCATTTCTGATGCACACAGCTTAGGCTAGACAGATGGAACAAAATACAGATCCCAGCCCTCCACGATGAGTCTGTCAAGATTCAGAATCTTCATTTATATCTATCAAGTTAGAACAGGAGCCTCACATGGCTTGGAATCTATTCTAGCACAAGGGCCCTAAAGGGTGGTCCCTTTACCTCCACTTTTCAAATCCCCACTTACCTCCCCCAACACACCAAAAGTCTAGGTAGTAAAGCCCCCATCCCCAACAGCCCACCCATCAGGTTTTAGGAGTCAAGAGGTCTAGCTGTCTGACCTTGCCAGGTGATGGAGATGGGAACGGAATGCTGGTAGGCTCGAAGGCAGAGATGACCCATCAAGTTTAAACACATCTCCCCATTCAGCAGATGGCTCAACGCAGGAGGGGGACAGTTTTAGGGACCAAGGAAGCCCAGGGCTCCTCTCGCTGAATTGTTTCTCAGCGTGACCCCAAACTGCTTACTCAGAGGTACAGGCCAGCTGGAGAAAGGCTTTTCCTGTGACAAG
This sequence comes from Condylura cristata, assembly GCF_000260355.1. Taxonomy (NCBI): domain Eukaryota; kingdom Metazoa; phylum Chordata; class Mammalia; order Eulipotyphla; family Talpidae; genus Condylura; species Condylura cristata. Next base: position 9,755,615 of record NW_004567130.1, on the reverse strand, counting down.
CACCACCAGAGTTTTAACTCCCCTTTGCGTGCTGGGAAAACACACACACACACACACACACACACACACACACACAGGCAGAGAGTGCCTGCTCAGAGCTCTTCAGCATGAATCCAGCTCACTCACAACAGCTGGGTGCACTGACGTGACCGTCATCCCTGAAGTCCTGGCCTTGGAAGCTCAGGTGCCTAAGAATACCAGTTTCGGAAAGGGCTTCGCCTCTCACTTGCAGCCCCAGCAAGGCTCAAGCTTTCCATACCTGCTAAAAGATGGCTGGCCTCTGTCTGGGCTGAATTCCAGTAGTCAGGCTGCCCAGGGCCATCTCTCTACACAGAGAGAAGGTATCACCAGAGACACCAGCCTGGGCAACAGCCTCCCCAGTGCCATGCTAAGGGCTGCATCTTAGGTGGGAGCACATGCCTCCTGACTGCCCTCAGACAGGTTCAACCCTTTGTTCCCTGGCTTATGAGGCAGAGGGGCCTGCCCTCTATCCAGGACTAGGAAGTATCAGGGCCGAGATCTGAGCCCTGAGCCCTGAGCCCTGCGCTCACTGCTCAATCTGAGCTGCTTAAGAAATTTACAAAGGAAGAAAAATTTAAAAGCCCAGAGACCCAATGCCCCATGCCTGCTCCCCCTGTTCCAACTCACACCAGCGAGGGGCTCCCCGGTGTGGATGTGGGTCTGGTCCCAAGGATGTGGGAGCTCTTGCCCCTGCCGCCGCCGCCGCCGCCTTCCCGCCGCCACGCTCTCAGTCCATCTCGGTGCAGTGCCGGCTGCCACCGCCGCGCCGAGCCCGGGAGAAGGAGGGCGGTCCCCGGATTGGGTGTGTGCAGCCGGGCGGCCCCGGGCCCGCCTTCCCGCCTCGGCCGCCTTTTCAGCACCGCGGACAGCGGCAGCGCGTGGATAGAAGCTTGCGCCCTGCTCTGCCAGGGTATCGGTCAGCTAGAGCATGGCCCGGGCGCGGCGCGGCGCGCCCTCATTCCTCCAGCCTCCACCCTATCCGCGCGAAGAGGCTGCCTCCGCCCCCCAAGGATCTGCTCCAGAGTGAAGAGCGCCGTGCGACCACCAGCCTGTGCCTGGAGGATCCGATGCTCTCCTCCAGCCCGGTCCGTAGCAGGTACAGGGCTTTCCTCCTGCCCAGCCGACTAGACAAAGGCGAGTTTCACTGTGGCAGGGCACTGGTGAACGTCGGAAAAAGCAGCTTAGCTTCTTAAAATGCGCGAGCATGGCCAGTAACCCGAGCTGCCACTTAGGGCACTATCGAGGCCCCAATCAAGGCCAAAGAGGACTGGCCCTTCACCTGCCCCAAGAAAGGGGGGGTGGGGGGGGGCTTTGACTCAAGTATTCATTTGTCCACTGTCACAGCTCTAAGGTAGCAAAGAGTTAACCAGCTAAGAGGCCAGTATGTCTCAGAAAACTAGTGGAGAGGGCGGGCTGTGGTTTCCGCTCCCATCCCAACCTGGAATCCAATCCCATCCACATCTTTGGTGCCAGCACATCAATCCACCAACAGATTGGAACCAGGTGACAATGCAGAGTACCTTATTCCACATTTTTTCATTTCTGTTCAAATCCCTCCCAAAGCTCTTTGCTCTCAACCACATCTACCCAGCCCTCCAGTCCAGTTGCATTTCACTCCCTGTAAACTCCTTGTAAACAAAAGCATGTGTGTGTCTTGTCCCTCCTCCTCCCTCACAACAAGCAAGCCTGGTTCCAGAAGCACCATTCTTACCTTCCCTCTGGGGACCTATGCCAGGATCTCTGCCACTCTCTCTGGCCCAGCAGAGCAGCTCCTTTCTCTTCTGTTAAACTCCTCTCTAGCTACGACCCCTAAAATACCTGGTACAGCCTGTTACTGTACCTACTATGAATTGAAGTTGCTACCGCCCAGCTACTGATCAAGTAAGGCTCAGCTCCCACGCCTAGGACATCCTAGGTAGGCTCCCCCCAACACCGCACCCCATTTCCCAGCCCTTCTAACAGCAGCTCTACCTTCTGGCCATGAGGTCTCAAGTTATTTGCCCTAAGACCCTCACTGTCCCTTATGGACTCTCAGCCTCTGCTCTGCTCTCCTCTACCTGGTGTTCAGTTTCCTGCCAATCCACTGGATCTGCAGAATCCTTAATCCAGAAATGCCCCCGACACTGCTGTGGCCATTGCTGGGCAGGTGATATGGGACAGCTGTGAAGGAGAAATTTACTACCTGGGGGCATAGCTCTTCACCTTGCCCACTGCTTCCACCTCTGCCTCACCTCCTTGAGTCCCCAGAGCACTTATTGCCAGTACCATACACCCCTTAATCATTCCAATCACTGCTACCCATGCGGCTCCATGCTCAGGCATCCTACTGCTCCTTTCTATCTCTTCTGTTTTTGTGGGTGTAGCAAAGTGCTCGTAGTACAATTGACAGGTGCTCGTTAATTCTCAAATAAACAAATCCAGCACAGGTGATACCAATAATGGCATTTTAAAAACTGCTTTGGATTTTATTCAATTCATTCTCTCCCCCCTCCCCGGCCCCTGCCACACACAACCCTGCTGCACCCCCAGGCCACTCCCTGCTTAGCCAGCAGGTCCACAGAACACTTTCTTTGTGATTCTTGCTAGTAAGCAAGAAAGACAAGACTGAGAAGGCATCCTGCAGTGTGCCATTACACAGCTGTGCTCAGGACCCTGCCAATAACTCTGCAAATCAAACAGAACCAATCAGAACCCACCGAACAGGTTGAGTTGCCTTTTCTCACTACAGTAAATGCCATAAACATGGCTGTTGCCAGCGACTGCTCCCTGAAAGTAGTGAGGAAATGGGTTAAAAAATTCATTTCCTGTGGAATGGAAATTAGTAACTGTCATGACACTAGGAATAAAACAAACTAGCAGTCAGCTTTTTTAAAGCATCAGATGTGAAATTTGCTCTGTCACATATTGACTAAGAAATCCAGGGCAAGTCATTTTCACTTTGGGCCTCCCCATTCTTTATCTGTAATAGGAAGGTACTGGATTAGTGAATTCCCAAAGACAACCTTTTCAACAAGTGTTGCTGGGAAACTGGATATCCATATGCCAAAAAAATGAAGTCAGACCTTACCTAACACAACTTAAAAAATTAGCTCAAAGTGAATCAAAGGTCTAAATATAAGATCTAAAGCAATAAAATTATTAGAAGAAAATATAGGACAAAAGCCCCATGACATTGAATTTGGCAATGATTTCTTGGTTCTAACACCAAAGGCAGGGACAAAAATAGAAAACTGACTTCAGATAAATTAAAAACTTTTGTGTGTCAAAGGATACTATCAACAGGGCAAATTTTTTTTTGACAAAATGGGAGAAGGTATTTGCAAATTATGTACGTGGTAAGGGACTAATAACCAGAATACATAAAGAACCACTAAAACTCAACAACAACAAACAATCTGACCCAAAATGAACAAAGAACTTGTAGAACATTTCTTTAAATAAGACATACAAATGACCAATGATCATATGAAAAGGTGCTTATTATCATTAAACATTAGAGAAATGCATATAAAAACTAGAATAAGATATTGCTTCATATCTATTAGGATGGGTACTACGAAAACACACATGCACACACACAAAAGACAGGAAAGCTGTCTTTTATAAAGCTGATTGCTAGTTTGTTTTATTCCTAGTATAATGACAGTTACTAACCAGTGTGGGCAAGAAGGTGGAGAAACTGAAACCCTTCTTCACTGTTGGTAGGAATGTAAAATGGTGCAGCTGCTAGAGAAGGCAGTGTGGCAGTTCCTTAATATGTTAAAAATGGAACTGTCATGTGATCAAGTAAATCTACTTTTTGGTAGATACGCAAAAGAAAGAAAAGGTAATTGTAGTCCCATGTTCATAACAGCATTATTCACAATAGCCAAAGGTGAAAGAAAGTGCCCACTGATGGATGAATGGAGAAGTAAAATGTAGCATATACAGGTGATAGAGTACTATTCTGCCTTTAAAAAGGAAGGGCATTCTATATATGTTCAAACAAAAATGAACCGTGAAGAAACATGCTAAGTGAAATTAGTCACAAAAATACAAAAAAGTTACTATGCTTAGTCACAAGGTAGTAAAATTCAAGGAGAAAAACAATAGAATGGTGAATGTCAGGGCTGAGGAGTAGGAAATAGAGAGTTATTGCTTAATTGGTAGAGAAGTTCAGTTTTGCAAAACAGAGTTCTAGAATGGATGTTGGTGATGACGATATAAATATAATTTATACCACTCAATCATATACTTAAAGAGCTTTAGTTGTGAAAACTTTATATGTTAGGTACATTTTACTACAATGATAAAAGTGTTTAATTCTATATGCATATAATTATTTTATATGTATTTATGTCTATAATTTCCGATTTGAAGCATATATATTAATAAAGAGTGGAGGAGAATTTAAAATAACATTAGGTAATTAGTTGAGCTTAATATCAGCTGTGATATACAAGGAGTTAAAAAAAAAATCAACCCCTAATACCATCCTATAGCCTTGACTGGCCAAGGGACTCCCAGTTAGCTAAATCCAGTCCAAAAGACCAGTATTTCCTTCAGTAATCACATCTACCATGGCTTGTGTCATCACATCACATGGTAAGTTCTCAAAGACTTCCAGTTTTCCCAGCATAAAGCCCATGGGCAGTCAGGGCAACTATAGGAAATTATTACAAGTGAAATGTAAACCTTCAAAAATACATAAATATGGTTGAAATGTCAAGAGTCAATAAGAAAAGTCTCTTGGCATATCTAGTGTGTCCTAAGCAATTTGATTGGCCATTAGAAACTAACTTAGAAATAATAGATATATACATGGGGAACTTCAATAGCATTGACATCTATAAAAATATAACCAACTGGATACTCTAGGATTTAAAAATATAGTACCTGAAATTAAGAAGTCACTGGCTAGGCTTTCTAGCAGGTGCATAAAGCAGTAAGCAGGGTTGATGAGCTCAAAACATGGTTAACGGAAAGTGTCCAGAAGGAAAAAAGAACAGAAAAGATAAAACAGAGCATAAAAGACGCATGAGTAATAGTCAAGAGATCTATCATACATCTGAGCTTATAAGAGAAGGAAGAGAGAACATGTCAGATGCATGAAAGAACTAATGATCATGAATTTTCCCAAATCTGGTGAAAGACATCAGCCCACAGATTCGGAAAGTTCAGTGAGCTCCAAAAAGGGAATTATAAAGCAAACCTTACCAAGGCATATTTCATAGTCAGTTCTAAAGACTTAAAATAGAAAATCTTACAAGTAGCTAAAGGGAAAAAAAAAAGATATTTCTTTTCAAAGAAGGAGGAGGAAGACGCAATAGTGTCTTTTCAATATCAAATGTGGAAGACAGAAGTCAAAAAGATCTTTAAAATTTTAAAAAGGAGGGAAAGAAGGAAGGAATGAAGGACTGCTATGCTGTAATTTTATACTCAGAGAAAAGATCCTGTGGAAACTAAGATGAGACATAGATGAACAACAAAAAGAATTCCAGGCCAGTAGCGTGCAGCACAAGAAACACTGAAGATCTTTGGACTGAAAGGAAATGGTGTCAAGGTGAGCACAGAAATGCAGAAAGGGTTAAAGAACATCAGAACTGTTTTTTAAATGTAGTTGAATATAATCAAATGTCTAAAACAACAATTACAATGTGTTGTGAGATTTAAAACGTCTATGAGCAAAATATACAACAGCACTAATAAAAGTAAGAGGGGGTAACTGGAATTGAACTTGAGTGGTCTTAAACTGTTTGGGATATGATCAAAATACTAATTTAAAGTAGACTGTAACATATTAAACATTCCTATTATAACCTCTTTTATTAAAAGAACGAAAGAAAGCATAAATAATGAAAAAAGGAAAGAATGAAGTAATAAAAATGCTTGAGTAATGCTGTAGCATATGTCCAATTTTCTTTACTTGTTTTGCTAATATGTTCTCTTCATCCATTCATCATTGATGGAAACTGGGGTTGCTCCCACCACTTGCTACTGTAAATGATGTTTCTAGGGACACTGGCACACAAGCTAAATCACTTCTTTATTTTTTAAGATCTTATTTATTTATGCATACAGAACTGGGTGCAGGCGCAGTGAAAGGATTCACTGGAGACAGAGTGGGGAGCAGAACAGGCAGATGTACACTGAAGTACACTGCTGAGAGGAAAATCGGGCGGGTCAGGAGAGGTCTGCCCAGCCATGCGGGTCACCTCCGGGGCCGGGGATGGAACTCGCACTGAGGCGGCTGCGGCCAGCTTGAAGTGCTGCCCTTTAACCCGCTGCACCACCAGGGAGGGCACCTAAATCAACTCTTAAATTGACTTTCTCATTAAAATACAGCTTTAATCACGCTCATCTTCCGTTTTCAGGCAATGCCGTGGAAAGGGTGGAGCACAGAACCTGAAGTCAGACAGAAGCCAGGTCTCCCGCCAGCTAGCTAGTGCCCGTGACAGGTTAGGGAGACCCGCACATCAAGCATGCTAACGCAAACGCAAGGCGCAGTGACGTCACTGCACCCGCGCGCGCTCAGAGCGCCTCTGCCGGCGGGCGCTGGCGAGTGTTCCAGACTCTGGGTCCTCAGAGAGCTGGGGTAGAAGGCATCCGAGCTTGTGCTTTTCCTACTGTTCATTTTCTCCCTAACAGGCAAGAAGACAAACCACAACTGAAAACAGCTCCCAATCCACTTTTATGTCTATAAAACATGTTGCCAACCAGTGATAACCGACCAAAGAGTATTTTACATTTAGTTTGAAAACACTGTTTCTCTTCATCTAACTTTAACTGCCATTGGTGTACCCAGGTTAGGAATGATTCATGCATAGACACAATGACTAATTAACCCCTACAGGAGCTATTCGTTAAAAAACGGGTCATGGGCCCTCCCTGGTGGCGCAGCGGGTTAAAGCGCAGCACTAAGAAGCTAAAGCCACTTCCGCATGAGTTCGATCCCCGCCTGCCCCGGAGGTGACCACATGGCGTGGCAGACCTCTCCTGACCCGTCCGCTGCTCCCCTCAGCAGTGTACTTCATCAGTCGGCCTGTTCTGCTCCCCACTCTGTCTCTGGTGAATCCTCCCCCACCCCTGCACCTCTGGCCTGTACCCCAGTTCTGTATGTGCAAAAAAATAAATCTTAAAAAAAAAAAAATGAGTCAGTACAAACTTTTTACGCCCGGGCCTATAAGTAGATGTTTCCGGGAAGCATTTGCAAAAAGGTTTATAACTCCAGTTATAAACTGCAGATTATATTTGCATTCAGAAACTATTTTCTTATTAGGTAAACTACAGTGATTTGTAGCTCCTGTGTGTGGTTCCTATTTTGCTGTGGCTTTTATTTTGCTGTTTTCAAAATACTTATGAATTTTTGCTGTCATCAATCCTCTGACTCCACTCCTGCATTTTTGGTGATTTCTACTTGTCTACCATCTGGAGATAGGGTAGGAGACCAGCTGGGTTCTCAAAACATTTACCACAAAGACTCCAGAAACCCCACTGGCCTGGGCTGGCTTGGGCCGGTCTGGGAGGTGGCTGTGAGCCTCTCGGTCCGTGCCTCTCTCTGCACTAGCTGAGGTTTTGCCATCCCACATTTGTCCTCTCTCCAAAATGCAAAATGGAGATTGACAACACATTTCACAAGGCAGTGGCCTGGACGTAATAAAAGAGAACTGCTCTCATGCACAGTCTCCAAAACACACAAGCTCTTGCAACTAGAAGGGCGGTTCTTAAATAGATCGTCGAGTCTGACTGTCAAGTTCCTTCCAAACAATGGAATTTAAAAACCAGTTCAACAGATCCTATTCCCCTTGGTTTCAGGACAGCCACATGATACAGTGAGGCAAGCAAGAGATAACAGCAAAATGATCCCTCAACTGATTTTTCAATTGCTGATGTAAAAGCTTACGGGTTTAAAAATGACCCTTTACCATATTTGCCAGTGGATTCTCAGCAAGCTACGTCTCAAACAACAACATCATTTAATCTATAACATATCCCCCATCCCACCCATCTCTCACGCCCCCTTTCTTAAAATGCAAATTTTACTCTCCTCTGGAGTTGATGCTTACACTTTCCTGAAGTACTGCCTGAAAACTATGGGCACACGGGTGATGAGCCCAGTGGTGGGAAACGCTGGAAGCATTCTCTCCCCCAACTCCCATGGAGACCTCGACTTCCCAAGACCAACTTGGCCATGTCTGTTTTCCCTTCCTCCAAAGCCCTCATGAATCATGTGTGGGTGGGAAGGAGAGAAGCAGCTAACACCACTGCACAATGGGGGACAGTTGCAATGTGTCTTATCTCTTCTCTCTTTCCTTGAAAAAGAGATCAACAGCAGTGCCACTATTTTTGTCGGGCTACGTAACCGGCCTTGACTGAGCCTGCAACGTCTGCAGGCCGAGTGTGAACTTGAGGGGACACAGGGATCAGCCCGCTGTGCTGAGACAGCCACAGGCCAAGGACCCCAGCCCACCCAAGGGGCCTCTGCAAGGAAGCTGCATGGCCAGGGTCTCCTTCTGCAGCCCCCACACTCGGTAACATAGAGACTCGTCACCCCACTGCCCTGGTTCTTTCTAACTGACACCCATGGTCACGTGCACAGAGAGGTGCGCAAGAACCAACACATGCTCTCCCTGGGAGTCACATCCCTCCTATCCCTGAATAACACCGCACAAAATAACATTAAGCTGTGCCTTAAAATGGGGACAGAGTTTCCCTGGAGGAGGAGGCAAAGCTGTTACAGAGAAAGAATCTCAAAGGCAGACCCTATTCTTAGAGGAAATTTCACCCTGCCTTGTGCTTGTGTCCACCTTCTGGATGTGCGTGCTGCCTTCTAGAGAGGCTGCACCCAAGCTGCCACTGATCAAACCAGAGGGGCCGTCCAGGGGGCTCAGGAGCTGAAGCAAAGGCTTGTTCTATGTGGTGAACCCCACGGGACTGCACTGGGTTGTCCAGGGGCTCTAACGTTTTGTTTTACTTTTTCTTCTAATTTTCATGTGCTCTGCAATTTGGTTTTCTCTCTGCAAGTATCTAACTGAGGCCGTAAAGTCAGTGGAGAGGAAACTCCACCCACCTGTGTGAGCAAGTGCCCCCGGAGACAGGGAGGATGTGCGGACCCTGCTTCTGAGAGAAGCTCAAATCCACCTTCGGCAGGCACCAGGGGGCACAGCCTACCTGTCTGCCAGCCTCAGGCCCTCCCACTCTGGTCATGGATCCCTCCAGAACCTGTCCCCACACCTCCAGGAAACATCTCAGAAATGGCACCATAAACCATTCAAGATGATTGGACCATAAACCATAAACCACCTGCTAAGCTCAAAAATAGTGAAGTTCTTTCCAAGAGGGGGACAATGTCAAAAGCTGGTGCTTGCTCTCTGCATACCAGGACTGAGCATTTCCGTGTGGGCACCATCTCTGAGATGACTCACGCATAGCCCGAGGAGGCTAACGCACACTGATTTTGCCCTTTCATGATACTGCATGTAGACTTGTTCAAAGTTATTAAAAATTAATTATGCACCCTCCAAGAAGCCCTGAATCAAAAATCAACATTTACATCCTATTAATTAACACGGTTCCCGGCATGACAGACGCAAGTTACATGCTAGTCTGATTTGCATTAACGGAGATGCGTAATTTGCAGAATCTCCGCGGCTCTGAGCTACAGCAAAATCACTTTATGCTCCTCTCTAAATCTGTCAGACTGAAGCATGCCAAAGGTCTCCGCTGCTTTGTCAGTCACCCCAGAGCACACTCAGTCCCCTGACTGAGGGCCCAAGCGGAAGGAGACAATGCACTAGAGGCCAGCTCTGTGCTCACCATGGCCACGGGTTCCCCATGCCACACATGGCTGCGCTTGGAGGAAGCTCTTCCGTGGGAGGTGGGGGATGCTGCATCCAGTGACGCTGAGAATTAACAGGAGCTAAGAAGAGATTGCATCCTCTTTCCCCACCTGGTAGGCAATGTCAGCACTGCCACTTACATGGACACCGCCCGGGGGTGGCACACTTTAAACCTCCTCACTAACAGTGCGCTTCTTCCCGCCACGGGGTGCAAGGGCAGTGTGCTAACCACATCGGAGGAGGTGTCACCCTAACCCCGTTCCACACTGTAAACCAATGTTGCCTCAATTAAAAAAAAATGTAGCAAGTATAAATCAGAGGCATCCGGCAGGGGAGAGGAGTGGAGAGGGATCAGATGATGGGGAGGGAAGAGCACAGGGACTACCGTGGTGGTGCCCAGGTGAAGCGGTGGTGGGGATTCTGTGGGGCCTGCACCTGAGAGGCAGGCAAGCACTGCAGATAGATGAACACTGATATAAATCAATCAATCCTATTTTGAAGAATGTACAATCAGAAAAAAAGCGTTGGGGACTAAGAGGGTGCGGGGTTGGGTTAGCGCTACTGTCCCAGGCGATGTGGCTAGAAGATGACACAGCTGAGGTCCCAGGCTGATGCCACGAAAAGCAAACAGGACAGTCTGAAGTTCCTGCAAATCCTGCTGCCTCCCTCCTTCCCTGGCTGTCACCTGGATCCACTGGCCCCAGAGACACTGTCTTGCCTCAATGTGGCAGAGTCAGATTTTGCTCTGCAGTCAGAGGAGCAGAGATGAGTGGCAGGTTCCACCGGCGGCCGCTGGTGTCCAGCAGAGACCGTCTGGGAAGAGACTTCATTCTGCCTGATTGGGCCCCTGCTGGCCTCTCCACCCTCATCTTGCAATACCCCTGCTCCTGCCACCTTCACACTGTCTTTGGGTTCGTGGGCCTGTCCACTTCTAGGCCACTGGTCCTCCACTCACTTCCGCCAGGATAATTCCTCCTTCCCTTTTAGGCCTTAGCTTATCCATCACCACTTCCAAGAAGACTGTGATGTCCGAATGGGGCCAGGTGCCTCCCTTGTGCTTCCTTTGCCAGGGTAAAGCATCAGGCACATCCCACCACAATTTCTTGTTGATCTGTCTCCCTTCCCACTGCAGACAGTGAGGTCTCTGGCAGCAGGACTTAGTTTTATTCTCACTGAATCCTCACCTCCGAGCACCGGGTACAGGGGAGTGTGCCGTGGAAATTTACCATATACTGACTTAAAATATACTAACCTCTAAACGTTTTGGAAGAAAGCAAGTTTCCTATCTCAGAAATATAAAGCAGTCCATGTATAAGACACTGTCTGCTCCAGAGGTATACTTCAAATTATTCAAGGGGTTACACGTGGTCCATCCATGACACAGAGAGGAAAAATTAATCTACTATTAAAGTACAAGCCCAAACAAAATCCCAGGGATGTTTTAAATAAGATGCAAGCTGATTCTAAAATTTACAGGGAAGGGAAAGAACCCAATAAATCTTTGAAAGACTAAGGGAGGGAACTTCTAAACAGCTGTCAAAATACACTCCAACATGGTATACGTTGACAGGCCTTGAGAAACGGCTTCAGGAACTGAAAAAGATCAGTGGAGAGGAGAGTGTTCAAAACAAAATGAATTCTGTTGGGAAAATGAGATAATCATCTGGTAAACCTTCCACAAGGTGGAAAATCACACCTTGTACAAAAACAAATTCCAGAAGGACAGAACCTAAAACAGACTTGTTGAATGGTTCCTTCATCCCCAAGTGTCTGAAAGACACCTTTCTCATTAGTAAATTCCCAGAAATACATGTCAACTTCTGGAAATGCCATTCTGGTTTTTAAGAATGAAAACCAAGGATTTTCGCCTCCAGCACTTTACCAAACAGTCCTAGAAGTAGCTCTGGAAGACCAGGCCCTGGACTGCACTGTGAACACCTCAGCCGATTCTGAAAATGCCATTCCTGCTTCCGAGGCATTTTGTGGGAGGACAGTCATTCTACAGAATGTCAACTTTCTCCAGAAGACAACTTTCTTTTTTAAAAAATTTTTTTATTTATACGTACAGAAATGGGTTACAGGCCAGAGGTGCAGGGGCAGCGAGAGGATTCACCAGAGACAGAGTGGAGAGCAGAACAGGCAGATCTATGAAGTACCTGCCGAGGGGAGAAGGGTGAGACAGGAGAGGTCTGCCGCGCCATGTGGGTCACCTCCCTGGCCTGGGATCCAACTCAGGTCGCAGTGGTTGGCGATAGCTTCATAGTGCTGAGACTTAATCCCTGAGTCATCAGGGAGGTCCAGAATTGTACAGTTTAAATATAGGCAGTTTATAACATCCCAATTAAACCTCAATAAAGACTTTTTCCGTTTAAATGTATGCCTTGAAGACAAAAGGTGGCTGCCCATCAAGACGACCTGTGTTCCACACGCCTCTTGCAGGGTCAGCCCCTGCAACTACAAGGCTCCTTCGTCTGGGCAGAACTCTGGGCTCACTGAGGCCAGCAGCCCCGCCTTCCCCCATTGGGCAGACCGGCCCCCCAGAGCCAGCACAGGCCAGTGCAGGGCCGGCCATCACTCAGGGCTGCCACTCTGTCCCTGGGAGAGTGCAAAGGGCGAGGACCTTGGCACGAGGCAGAGTTTCTTCTGCCAAGATTCAGTCTGTGATTGCAGAGCGCCTTCTCAAGCTTTTCAGCAGAAGGCAGCCATAGCACCAAAGTGAATAAAAATCCAACCTGCATGTTTTAGTTCCCTCTCCCTCCGGCTCAGGGTGATACAATGGTTGCTAGTTCCAGGAACAGGAGAGCACTTGGGCTTTGGAAAGCTGGTTAACTCTTCGCAAGCATGGCCTGGGGAATTCCTGCGCCAGCTTTGGAGTGAAGCTCCCATTCCTGAGTGTTCCCTCCTAATAAGCACCGACCCTGTTCCTACCCTTCACTGTGCTGTCGCCAGCGGGTGCGGAGCGGCAGAGCTCTGAAGCGGCAAAAGTCTGCTTTTAGATTCCAGCACCTCCGTTCACTCACCCAGCACACCCGAGACCTCCCGTGTGGCAGGGCCAGCCTGTGCTCTTCTTGGAGCTGACTGTCCACACAGTCACCCTTCCTCGCTGAGCTCAAGGAGTAGGAACACGCCCTCGCTCTCAGTGCCCCACAGCAGCCAGCACACCGCCCAGCACCACCTCTGCCAGCCCAGCACCACGGGGCCCTCTTGCCTGCAAGGCCAGAATGCTTCACCCCATGTCGGGGTGGCTCCAGCAGAGGCAGGCTCCAAGGGAGAGCTGGGAGGCGGGTGGCAGGTGCCCTGGCCACGGGACCCACATCCACGATTCCTGTTGGGGCCCGAGACAAAGGACGATGACTCCATGTGTGGGGGCAGCCACAGCGCCAGCCACGTGCAGGTGTGGCGGGAGGGAAGGTGGCGGCGGGCTGCTGCTTGTCCCTGCCTGTGTGCAAGTGGTCCCCACGTGCCTCTCCCGTGTGCACATATTAGCGGGGAAAAAACCCTTTTAAATGTTATAATAAGGGTCCTCCCTGGTGGCGCAATAGGTAAGAATGCAGCACTGCAGGCGGCCACAGCCGCTTCAGCATGAGCTTGATCCCCGCCCCGGAGCTGACCCACATGGCGCGGCAGACCTCTCCTGACCGCCCACTGCTCCCCTCAGCAGTGTACTTGGTCCATCTACCTGTTCTGCTCCCCACTCTCTCTGGTGAATCCCCTCACTGCCCCTGCACCTCTGGCTTGTACCCCAGTTCTGTATGCATTTAAAATATATTAATAATAAAATACATACATGGAATTAACTGTGCAGCTTCAAATGAGGGGACCCGGAAGTTCTACCCTCAACCACTAAAAGAATTAAATTTCAAGGGCTCAATGGCACTTTGTGTTCTGGTGCATCACAGCGGGGTGTGGAAGACTCGGGCCAGCCAGGTGTTTACCCCTCATGTCCACGCAGCAGGGCTTGCGTGAGACCCACTGGTGAGATGCTCAGCAGCTGGGTGCTCACTGGGGTCTCAGCTACTGTACAAGCACGTTGCCATATTCTAGAAGACACAGACCAGGGGGGCATATTAATTGCAAAAGCACTGGCACCAGAAAGCAAGAGTGGCTGGCTGGCCATTTTCCATGACACTACATAACCACCCCCTTCTGCTTGCCTGGAGCTGGGGGCTCCTTCCGGGCTGAGTGTGCAGTCTGGGGTCACTCAGCTCAGCATCTTCTTGGTTTGAGCAGACGCAAACAGGTGAGCGGGTCTCACTGCACAGTGAATGAGCACTCTGGCTGGCACACACGAAATGCTCGTACCCAAGGAAAAACGATGAACAGGGGAACTCTAAAGAGTAAGAGGTGGGCTGAAGGGTGGGGCGAACCGGGCTCCTGTGTAATGGGGAGTGAGGAGGGATCTCGTGGGAGAGAAGAGCAGCAGACAGGCTGGACTCCATTTCTTCTATATTCTGGAAAGAAACTGGAATGTATCCCCCCAAAGCACTTTCTTGCTTTCTAGCTCTCTTGCAAGGCAGGATAAGATGTGGGCTCCTGTCAGGTTGAGTCATTTCTGTCCAGCTCCCACAGCAAAAGTGCACCCCAAGAGTGACAGGGAGGCCAAAGCCACAGAGGCGGGAAGGCCTGGCCCCTGAGGACATGCCATTCAGGCGTGCTGGGCAGGGCCGCCTGGGAAGCATCTGTGAGACAGGTGTCCTGGGGGCGGGGGGGGGGGCAGAAAGTAAATAGAAGGAAGCTCTGGGTCATCATTGAATCCCCAAACCAGACCTCAAACTGTTCTGATTTAAAAAGCAAAACAAAAAGCATGATCCTGTTGTCTAAATTAGCCTCACGCTGTGTTGCTTTACACTGGGTGGTCTGATGCCCTCCTATGGGACACTCGTCCTCTTCTTGAAAACACTTAAGCTCGGGGACAGCAGAATCAAGAGCCACAATGTGACCCGCACCCGTACAATCCAGCTCTCCCTGGAAAGGATCACAGAAGAGAGGGGAGCTGCCATGTGGGGGTGCTCAGTGGGGTGTTGCACTGAGAACAGGCCGGAGCAGCACCTGCTCGTGCCCAGAGGACAGCCCGGCTCTGGGCAGACGGGAGCAGGCCGGGAGCAG
>NW_004567130.1:9731026-9740515 GCF_000260355.1 Condylura cristata | reverse complement strand
CGGGAGCAGGCCGGGAGCAGGCCGGGAGCAGGCCGGGAGCAGACGGGAGCAGGCCGGGAGCGAGCACCCAGGCTGCAGAACAGCCGCGAACACGGAGCCGGAGAGCAGGTGAGAAGAGAGCCGTCTTGGTCGCCCCAGTTTCAGCTGTGTGTGGGTATGTGTGTGCTATGCAGGGCCCGAAGGAATGGCAATGTTTTCAGTTCTTTCAAATTCCCTTTCGTGTCACTACAATGTTTTTAATAGCCTAAGAAATCAAGTTTAAGTGAATAGCGGAGGATGATTTTTCTCACCAATTCCCTCTTCCTTCCTCTCTCCAAACGACAGAATATCGATTTCCTCCCACCAGCACCCCAACTTCCACACTGGTGGGCGTGTCTTCCAGCCAGTCCGGCCCCTCATGGGCTTTCTGTCTTCCTGCTCCTGTCTTCTCTCTCCCCCCAACAGCTTGGTAACCTCCCCCACCTGAAGGGCCGAGTGGGCAGTCACTGAGGGCACCACAGCATCGCCCCCCACCCCACGTTCATTTGGATACCAACCGACAGTCTGAAGCTGCGATGGCATCTGGGAGTCCCTGAGCTCTGCGCTGCCAGGCATTTCTGAACCAATGGCAGCACGGTGGCCCTTCTCAGGGAGCCCCAGGAAAGAGGTGGGCTCACAAACATCTCCAGGAGTGGCTTCCCTGACCCGAGCTTCGTCGTCTGCTAAGGGAAGTTAAGATCAGCCACAGCATCCAAGTAGGAGGCATGCGCTGGACCTAGGAACCCTTTTCCTTTACCCAGGAAATAATCACACCCGACCAAGAACAAATGCTTATCTCAGAGCTTTCTGATAAGAGGGAAACACTGCAAACACCAAATGACTACAAAATGTGTAAGAGCTGCTCTCTTCGGTCCAGAGGATATTATACACTAGTAAAAATGACACTATATAATGAAAAACTATATGCCAGAGACATTTTATGGGGGTGGAGTGGGGAATGGGATCAAAAACGGGGGTGTGTGTATACACAGGATTGTGGTGATGGCACACGGCTGATTTGGTCATGAGAAGTCCATGGGGAGTGCAACTGAAAAGCCATAAAATGATGTAAAAATAAGCTAGTGTAAAATAAAAAATGACGCCATAATTAGCTACTTCAACAGGTGATGGTAATAAACAAATACAATTTCAGGTGTCATGCTGGTAAGTGTCCTGGATTTGAGAGCTATACAGTAAAATGTCTACAGACAGAATTTGCTTTAGAATAATGAGGAAAGCAGATTTCTGGTTCCGAGGGGCAAATGGGAAGGGATGTAGGGAGCAACTGCTTGCTTAATGGGTGCTGGGAAAGGAAACAGCTGGACGCTGAGAGAAACAGACTGAGAGTGTCCGGAGGCAGCTGACACCCCAGTCCCTCCGGGACGCTGTACCCCTCCATCTGAGCACTAGCTCCTACTTTTATTTAAGACAGATGAAGTGGAGTCTTGCTCCCCGCCACCAGCAGACCCTGAATGGAGCGCCCCATGAAGTGACAACAGTCGGTACAGGCCCCTGTCTATAAAGGAGTTTTCAGACAGCCCCACATGCCAGAGTACATCACACACAGCAGGCCGTCCTCTCCGGATCTGGCTGAAGAGCCAGGGCCCCCAGCGTGGTCCCGGCCGTGCGGTGTCTGTTAGGCCCTGCTCCCTTTCCGCTTTCACCTAGAGCCGCTCTGTACTCTTATTGTCATCACTCTCTTTACCCTCACGGTCACTCCATGAAACAGACATTAGTCCTCCCTCTGCCAGGCAACAAATGGAGACGTAGAGAGGCCGAAGGCCTCGTCCAAAGTCACACTGTTGCAGACAAAGTCAGGACCCCAAATACAGCACCCCTGTCACTGACCGTCAGCCCTTCCTCCACCACGCAGGCGGTGGAGACTGAAATCCACCTCACCTTGACCTTTCCGAGTTTATTTCCAAGTTCAAATTCAAGCTGGCAAATGAAATGCGGGGGTGGGGGATCCAGGAAGCTGTCACAGCCTAGCTTGCCCTGGTTTAGGTCACAAGTTGGGCCCCCCACTTCCCACTTGCAACGAATGGCACAGGGAGCTGTGACCTCAGCTGCTTCAGAGCCACCGTGCTGGGGCCCACAGAGCCAGGAGCCTGTTAACACCTAAGTAGCATCAAGACAAAGCTTCAGAGTCTGTGCATTCTCAAGGAAAGCGCTATTGTGCCCTTTCATTACAAAGGAAGCAATTATAGTCCTGGTAATTGTCCTGGCAGAAAAAAGGTGCTTTAAGTCACCTTGAGGTTAAGACTGTACCAAATGGGGCAATAACCTTTTTGGTCAAGTTATTCTGTCATACTAATCCTTCTGTGAAGACCACACCCCTTCCACACCCACACACACCCCCAATTTCAGAGCACCTAATTTTTCTACCCAAATAAGGGCTCAGCTCTGGACTGGATTTCGGGTTTTGCTGGTAAGAACAGAGGACTATGGGAAGATTTTGCAGGAAAAAACTACAACAATTCAGGTTCCCTGAGAAACCAGCATCAGTCTCCTTGAGTTCTGCAAATAGGTCAACGGTGGCCTATCATCAATGGTGGCCGTTTACCAGCTCCCCGTGGCGTAGGAGTCCACTGGGGGTGAGCCCCTACCATAGGGTAGGAGTCAAAAGACCTATCCCAAGGGTCAACATCTCCTACGCAGCAAAATGCCGTCGCTTTGCTAAGTTTCTTTGCGGAGGCCCTTCCTTGCCTTCGCTAACGAGGGTAGTTGAGACCTGACGCCCCCGCGTGGCGGACTCGGCCGCTGCAGGGCCCCTCCCAACCCCCACCGCCGCCCCGGCGTGGCAAGGAAAAGCCAGTCTCCATCCTTCCAACGTCCCCTTTAAGCCAAGCCCCGCATGCTTGAGAAGGGCCGGAATTCTCCCACAGCTGAGGGATGTGGACTTCCCTTTCGCTCTTCAGGCTCTGGATAAAGCCTTGGCTTCTGGGGGCTCACGTGCGCCCTCCCTCAGCCCGAGTTCGGTGAGTTCCCGCTGACCGGCGGACACCAGGGAGAGTAATGGCTCCTTTAAATCAGCCTCGTTCCAACGCGCCGAGTGTTTGAGATGTGCTGACAGTACTTTGGTTACGTAAAAGAAAATTTTAAAAAGGAATGCTCTCTTTAAAGATAGCACGGAACAGTGACTGATGGAGGGACGGGACAGCTACACCGGGGCAGGCGAGGAGGGTGGCGGCAGAGAGACCGCTGGTGGGGGCCGCGGCGGTGGGCGGTGGCACGCAAAGCTTCCCAGACTCTGCCTTTCCCAGACTGCTTCTGGCTTCTGTTTCTAATGTTGGAGAATTTCGCAGCAGCCTTGAATCCAAAGTCCCTCTCTCCCGAGGCTTTCGCCCGCACCTCTTTCAAGTGACACACCATCGCTGAGCAACAGCTGCACAACGGCGCTCTGAAGCTGCCAGGTGAAAGCGGCCGCCTGCAAGGAGCCCTGGGGTGCTGTCCTGACCGCCACGGGCCAGGACGTGTCCTATCTCCCACCTGGACAGAGCATGCAGGAAAACACTGAGGCCTTTAAGGCTCCAGGGACACGGGGCGCTGGCGAATGCAAAGGGCTCAAAACCAAAACCCACTTCCCCTCGAAGCCAGGCAGCAGGCAGGCCTGTTCCTTGCTGGAAAGGCCTGGCGGCACTTTCAGAAAAGCCTGGATTCACAGCGCGGAGGAACAACGGCTGCCTCCCTTTCAGTGGGTCCCATTACATGTTCCCCCTGGGGCCACCCCAGAAGCAGAACGCCACTCCTTTGGTCAGCTCTGCCCTTTACCACCATCATTCTCAGTGACCAGCACTGCACACCCGTTTCCCACCCTCTCAGCTCAGGGAAGGCTCCATGGAGAGAGACGTCAACTAGGGCAGGAGCCAGGGCTCCGAAACAGACAGTCCCTCCTCCTCGGCAGAGAAAGGGGCTCACCCACAGCGGGATGGGGCCGGGGTCTGGATAGCAGCTGCTGGTGAATGCCCGACACACTGGTATTTGTGAGCCCAGTCCGTGGGAAATATGGAAGTGGGGAGCCAAGTCAGCAGCTCCAGAGAGTCTGAGCAGAGCATTTCTCAAAGTGAGATCTGTGGGGAGCACCCCAAATGGGGAGCCGTCATGAGATCAGAACCTTGGAGGTTCTCCCCTAAGGATGCTATTAAGCTCACCCCACAGCCTCCGAAGGGAGAGATGTGGTTTGGGGCTACTGGATCCAGGCCAGTCACTATTTTGCTGACTTCATGGACGCACACGACACTTCATTACATCTTCTGACAGGCTAAGAGGATGGGGCTTCCCCTCCTGGGAATGAGGGGCCAGAGTGCCTTGCTTTTTCCTGAGAGACGCACACACCCCCGTGTGCACCAGCCTCGTAGGGAGTGAGGATGCAGGGGTGGCCACAGAAGAACTCCCCGGAGCTCAGTACTTGCTAGGATTCTCCCAGCACTAAGGAACAGTGTGCCTCAACATTTCAGAGTGAAGTCGGTTGAGGGGGCCTGGAGAGACCACCGTTTCTCCAGGCCACTTGCATAATGAGGCACAAAGGCAGAGAGGTCTCTGGAAGGTTCACAGAGCCAGAACAACTCCACATTCCTCAGGAATTTATTTCTGATGTGGGAGACTACAACCGATAAGGAGGACAAAGGCCTTCAGAGTCCTACCTTCTAGAGGGTTTTCATGCTGGACCATAGGTTGGCAGGGTGCCCAGATGTTCTTTGAGGCCAGCCTCGAGGGCCACCTGTCACCCAAGCCCTGCGCTTCCTGCTCAAACGCAAGCCTTGGGTGCTCCACTCAGGGAAGAATGTGGGCTGCCTGAGGTCATTCCAAGCTGGACTGTGACATCAGAATAGAGCTATGATGTCAATGTGGGGGCAGGACAGCCTGGGGGAGCAGGACAAGAGAGAGGGAATCCTGAGGGGGCTGGACTAGCTGCCCTCCATGTAGGATGGATTCAGTTCTCTGTATTCAGTTCTTTCGACCTCTCTGGGAGAAGGCCCGGAAGGTCTGAAATGACTCACAAGAACCAAGCAGAATGTGGCAAGGTGGCCAATCTGCCCTCAGATACCAGTTTAGGAGCAGAGCCCAAGAACAGACCGTCCTCGGGTGCCCCCCTGTGTCGAGTGAAGGAATACCTGCCATTTTCCAACGGAGATTCAACCCAGGGCGTCTGAAACGAGTCCCCAGGTGTGCTGGGCATCAAGGTGGCCCAGGCAGCACAGGGCTAGCTAAATGCAGGGAGATAAAATGCAGGACACCCTGTTGATCTGAATTTCAGATACACAATATGTAGATTTTAGCTTCCGTGTGTCCCATTTATTACATGGCGCATACCAAAAACGTGTCGTGTACTTCAAGTTCAAATCCAACTGGATGACCTATATTTTTACTTGCTAAATCTGGCAATCTTACCCAAAGAGCTTTGAACATAAAATGCAGCTGCGGATGCCCCAACTGTTCTTATACAGGCTCATCAGGGCAGAGGGTCCCGCGATCCTGTATTGTTTTAAAGTTACCAAGCATTTGCCAAGACCTGCGCTGAGGTCTTTTCACGAATTCCCTAGCTTAATCCTCATAGCATCTCTAAGAAGTGGTCCTACTGCTAAACCTGTTTCACAGAGAGATATGGCAAAGACAGCAAGCAACTTGTCCTAGACCCCTGGACTACTGAGGGAGCCATGGTTTCAATTAGGCAGTTTAGTGTCCCACTTTCTTTGAAATTTTTTTAAAGATTTATTTATTTATGTATGCATAGAGGAACTGGGGTGTAGGCCAGAGGTGAGGGCGGGGTGAGAGGATTTACCAAGACAGAGCAGGAAGCAAAACAGGGAGATTTACTGAAATATACTGCTGAGGGGAGCGAGGAGCGAGACACAAGAGGTCTGCTGTGCCACGTGGGTCAGCTCCCTGGTGGGGAACTGAACTCAGGTCACAGCAGTAACAGATAGCAGGATAATGCTGACTTAACCCCTATGCTGGCAGGGAGGCCCTATCTTAGAAATTTTTAAATTGGAAGGACCCCAGGAGACACTTAATTGAAGCCTTCTGTCAGTCGAAATGGTGGGGAGCTGGGGTGCGGATTCTGAAATGGAAAAACATATCGAGATGTGAACTGCTGTGCTATGATGCGTGAGGGGCTGAGCTGGGCGGCGGAGAGCAAGTAGTGGCCTTGCTGGCTTCTCCCAGCAGGGTAAGCGGACCTAAGGGGAAGCTGGGTACGGGAAGTGGCTGGGTGCTAGGAAAGAGTTGGCAAGCAAGAGGTGCAGCATGTGTGCTGACTCAGTAGCAAGACCAGGTACCAGCGAGTGGAGGGAAAGCTGGACGAGTCCAGAGGGTGCAGATGTAAGTTCTATTTATTTTAACACGGTTCTATTTATTTTAACATACGTGTGGACTTACGACACGCCTCCACAACCAGGATAGGACAGTCCCTCTCTCCAAAAAAAGCTTCCTCATACTATAACTTTTTATCACATCCTCCCTCCACCCCAGCACCTGGCAACTACTGATCTATTATTTATCCCTATAGCTTTTGCCTTTTGTAGAACAACTTACAAATGGAATCACAGAACCCTTTGAGAATGAATTCTTTCACTCAGTATGATGTCTCTGAAATTCATCCAAGTTGCTGTCTCTAGCAATGGTTATTCATTGTTACTGCTGAGTAGTACTTCATTGTATAGACGCACAAGAGTTTGGTCAACCATGTTCAATTGTTCCATCACTACTTGTTTAAAAAGCTAACCTTTCTCACTGACTTCCTTTTTCACCTTCGTGCAAAATTCAACTGACCATATTTATGTGGGTTCATTTCTGCATTCTCTCTTCTTTTCCATTAGGTCACATGTCTTCATGTCAAGCACCAGACTGTCTTAATTATTGCTTCTTTGTAATAGGCATTAAAATAGGATATTTACTGCAGCTTTATTCCTCATTTTCAAAATTGTGGCAGCTATTCTAGTCATTTGCCCTTTGGTTCAAATATATAAACAACTATAAGCAATAAGCTTGCTTATATTGAGAAAACAAGTATCATTGGGATTTCTGTTGGAATTGTATTAAGCCTATGAGCAGTTTGCTTAAACTAACATCTATTCTGCTGAAGCTTCTGATCCATAAACATGGTTAAGTCTCATCATTTGTTTCAGTCTTTTCTTTCATCAGCATTTTACAGTTTTCAGCACGCAGATGGTATACATGATTTGTGATACTTACAGCTAAATCTTGATGGGGTACTTTGTAAATAATTTTTAAACTTTTGGTTTCCAGTTGTTCACTGCACATATATAGAAAAGGGATTAGTCTTCGTGTACTGATCTGGCATTCTGTGACCCTGCTAAACTCACTTGTTCTGAGTATTATGTAGAAGAGCAGGATCTTCTATATAGCTATTATGTCATTTGTAAATACGGGTAGTTTTGTTTCTTCCTTTCTAATCTGAATGTCTTGGATTCCTTTTTCTTGCTTTATTATACTGGTTAGGACTTCTAGGGTGAAGATGATGATGATGTGTTATGAGAATGGACAACCCTCTTATGGGGAAAAACATTCAGTCTTTCCCCATTAATCATTAAATGTGTTTTTACCATTGAGTATGACGTAAGTTTTTAGAAGACGATGCTTTTAAATTCAAGTGACTTTGCCAAAGTGATCCAATTGTTGGTGACAGTCAGGATTCAAGCCCAGGGTTTCTGGCTCCTGGGATGCCCCACAGTTGGGAGGGTGGCGTCACAGGTGGAGGACGCGTAGGTGTGGTGAAAGCCAAGCAACCGAGTGAGAGAGGAAGTGCCTGCTCCAGGAGGAACTGAGGGACAAACCCCAGCGCTGGGCCCGGTGAGAGAGGCTAAGAGAGAAGTCCGTTTCTGTGGTGGCTAGTAAAGGCTGACCGCTGACCTTCAGATCACTGAGCTGGGACCACAGGATCTGGAGGCGGCTGTGGGAGTGGGCAGGGCCTGGTGGGGCATGCTGCACGGACCAGGCATAAGTGAAGGTAAAAGGGGCACTGTCCGGGGAACAAGGCCCAGGGAGGAGGACAAGCTCTATGACTGCATGCTCTGCATCCCAGCAGAGGCAGCCAGATGCCCAGACGTGGGTGAGTGGGTGGCGGCGTGGAGCGGGAAATGCTGGCAGTAGGCACAGACCTAGTCTTGGTCCCTGTGCCTCTCAGAGGGGAGGCACCTGGAAGGAAGTTCACCTCCTGATACTTTCCTCCCCCTACAGGTGTCACATTCTGATGGCCCGAGGGACTTCAAAGACTCAGTGTGCAACGTGCACATAACCCAGTCCTGCCAGGCGCAGCATTCCCTCAGGACCTGGACGCTGCCACCAGAGGGCAGCTGTGGACACCAGATCAAGTTTTCTATTATCTAAAGACACCCACACTTCAGAAGCTGTTTAAGTAGAAAGTCAAGGGTGTGCCTGACTCATCAGAACACCAGAAAACCCCATGACCTTGCTCACGCAGGTTCTCCTAGGAATACACGAAGAAGGGCTTGCAAATCTGAGAATAAGAAAGGGCTGTCTTGAAAGTCTGGTGGATCTTCTATGAGCTCTGGTCTCTCCAGTGTCTTGGGGACTTGGGGACCTCCAGGTCTTGCCCACCTGCAGCTCAGCAGACAAGGGTCCCTGATCAGCTGCCCAAACATCACTTGAGGTCCCAGTCATCAGCCCCTCATAGACTTGCATACTTGCCGCCCCCAAACTCCCTCAGCCTGGTACACTGGGAGTGGGGAGCAAGACCATTGAGTGGGTGGGGCCTACTTGGTGCAGACATTGTCTCCAGTGCTGCACCGCATCTGAGCAGAAGCTCACCTAAGGACCCAAGTGGGATGAACCTGGCTTAGGGTTTGGCAGGTAAATCAACTGGAAGACAGATGCCAGTAGAACCAAGAGGCCAAGAACAGCAGGAGTGCCGGCAAAACGGGCACTGCATGGGAGGCCAGTGAGAGGGGCTAGCTGGAGGAGGGGTGAGTAGACAGGAAGAGGACAGAGGGTTCGAGGGATGAGGCTCTTTATGCTTGAAGGCAGAGGTGGGGTCTGCAAACGGTGGTACCGCAGGGGAGGGCCTTAGGCCGTGGGATGGGGCAAGGGCAGTCCTAGCAGATGTCCACACTGGCAGCCAGGCGCTAGGCAGGCCCCCTCATCTCAGCACGTGCCAGGAGATCAGGCAGATCAGGCGTGAGTAGCCGGAGCCCAGCGGACAGCCCCAGCTCCAGGCACACTGGGGCAGGCCGGCACGGGGAGGGTTCCCGAGGCCGGGAGGAGCACGAGAAGGAACACAGGAACGGGGGAGGAGGCAGGGAGGCTTACCACAGGACCGGCGCAGCGAGAGAGGAGGCGTGCAGGGGAAAGGGTAGGGAGGAAGGTGGCCTTGCACACAGGACGGAGGACAAGCTGGCCCTGTGCAACAGTGTCTAAGGCCAGCAAGGACATGTGGGCTCATTTTTTAAAAATTTATTATTTTTTAAAATTTATCTTAAATTTAAAAAAATT
>NW_004567130.1:9722117-9730640 GCF_000260355.1 Condylura cristata | reverse complement strand
CTGTTCCCCACTCTGTCTGGTGAATCCTCTCACCATGAGTCCAATCCCCACCCCGGAGGTGACCACATGGCGCGGCAGACCTCTCCTGACCCGCCCGCTGCTCCCCTCAGCTGTGTACTTCGACCATCTGCCTGTTCTGCTCCCCACTCTGTCTCTGGTGAAGCCTCTTACTACCCCTGCACCTCTGGCCTGTACCCCAGTTCTATATGCATAAATAAATCAATCTTTTAAAAAAAAAAAAGTACCTGTGTCTTTTACCCACTGACCAGGTCTGAGGGACAGAAAATGAAGGAAGGTGAGTCTGAAAGCAGAGATCAGATTGTTAATCAGTGACCTTCAGTGTGCATAAAGGAGCTAGAGCTGGGAGTCAGACCCTCACACGGGAAGACTAGGCAGGTGCGTGGTGACCAACACCACCAGCCCCTCTCATGGTGCCCTGTGTGACATCACCTTCCGGGGTGCTCACTCTCTCCCCAACCAGCCTGTGAGGTGATCCTGAGACCTCCCTGCCTCCCCTAGAACAGCACCTAGGTCCCTGGGAGCAAATACCATTTTCTTTTCACTTCAAAAGGGTCACAGTTTCCCAATGCCCTTCCCCACGGGGGTGGCCCCAGTTTCCAACCATCAGAAACATCTGGGTGGACCAGGCTATGGGGAGGCAGGCACTTCACCCACTGCCGAGGGAATCTAGTGGACACAGCGTGGAAGGCCATTTGACCATTCCCCTGATGGAGCAGCCCCTTCCCGGGAGCGACACATCCCCTACACGTGTACATGTGTGAAATAAAATGCAAAATTACTCGCTTTATTGTGAGCAGCACGGTGTCAGAGCAAAATAAGCAACAACCTACATGTTCACCAACAAACTATAGGTCAAAGGAGCTACAGCACCTCCATAGGGTGAGCTACTGTACTGGGGTACAGCAAAATGGAAGCTTCCTGTGTACTGAGAGGGAAGAAATTCCAAGACACATTGCTAAGTGGGGGGAAGCCAGGTGGAGGACTGCATGTGTTTTGAAATAAGTACCTAGACATGAGACCAATCGCTTTGGTCGCCTCTGGGTGGGGGAACAGAGCAGTGGCCAGGGCAAGAGTCAAGGGCAGACCACACTGTATGCTTTTAGAACCATTACCTTACTAGCCAGACAGAGAACGTACATCCTGAAAATTAATTCAAGCAAAAATAAAATATCTGGCTCAGGATATCTGAGCTGGTCTTCACCTCAGCAGAGACAGGGTCTCTGCTTGAATGATTTTCATTCTCCACAATGGGCCTGAGAAAGTCTGGCCCGAGGCATAGGTCACAGTCCTGGGCTTCTGGTCCTGACTGTGGCCTCTGGAGCACACTGCAGTGCTAGAAGTTCTGCTCAAGTCCAGGAACCCTGACTCGTCCAAACAAAGGCGCATGCCGTCTGCCCGAGACAAACCTTTCCGCCCCAAGTCTGCCAGCCAGGTGACAGCTGAGCACCTCACTGCCGACGGCGAGGAGTAGGAAAGGTGAATGCAGACCGTCGCACGAGCCTAGGTCTCCTGCTCACCACTGTCCGAGCGCGTTCGGTTCCCGCTGGCCAGACTCACCACGCGTGTGCCCCCCGCTGCGCCAAGCGTTCACTACCTGAGTGGCTGCTCATCATGCGGACAGCCTTGGCCTTGGCCAGCTCCAGGGCGGTGATCCACTGCTGCCGCTCCACCTCCGAGCTGGCCTTGAGGTGGTAGGTCCTGGCCCCACTGGTCAGTAGGATACCGCAAGAGTCCTCTGTGTCAAACTGTGTGGTGGACAGGTTGATGGTGCCACGGCAGGTGTGGGCCATTTCACCCTGATTTCTGTAGGATGCAAGAGAAGATATGGGTGAGGCTCCCAACTCAGTGGCCCCAGACTAAAGGAAGCCTCAAGCCAAAGCCTCAGCGGTGCAGGCCCTGAGAGCCAGGAGAGACCCTAGAATCAGAGCTAGGAGGTGATGCTTATCGGGACCGACTGGTGGGTACGTGCCATGTGCGTCCTCAGAGGAGAGCCTGGTCAGAGTCACGCGCAGGGCAGGCCCGCTGTGGCTTCAGCCAGGCAGACACCAAGAAACAGACAAGGGCGACCGCCCGGCTCGGCAGCATGGACCTCTGCCTCCACCCCAGGCTCTGAACTAAGTGCCAGAAGCAGAGTTGGGCATCATAGGAACCGGCCACTAAAACTGAGATTGGCATTTCAGAGGGGAGACTCAGCGGCACCCTCTTGCAGGAGTTCCTGAGGGCTGAGCAAGGGTGCCATCTGTGTTCTCCTCTGTGAATTCTCTCACAGTGAATGAGATGGAAGTGATGGCTGGACTAACACAATGCTATCTCATGACATGGGACTGACTATTTGCTGATGACGAGATTGTGGAGTTAATGGTATCAAAGTAAAGGGACGAGGAAGTGACTAAAATGTGGGTCATTACCAGCTGTGACCGGTGTCTGAAAATGGAGATCAGCTATAAGTTACTGCTTTAAATGCTCGAAGAAAATTCAGAGCCCTCCATGACATGCTAAATCTCTTTCTGCAGAAGATTTTGGAACTGGAAGAACAAATGGTCAGCTTTAAGCATGGCTGGGGCAGTTCATCTGGTAACTCTGCTACCTGTTGATGCTCATTTATTTTCCCTGGCTGTTCATGAATTTTTTTTTCATTTATTCCATCAGTTCAAAAGTCAAATGACTTAACACTCAATTGGATATTCATTTTCCTTCTGAATAGCTGCTCCCTTTACAGGTTCCTTTCTGCTTTAGTGGCATTCCTTAAAGATGACATCGTTTTTAACATCTGAAGAAATGTCCAAGTTGCTAAAATCTCACACTTGGAGGGAAAACATTCTACTTTGCAAAACTGGCTAAGCAAGGCACGGAGGCTTGTGGGCCAGTAAGAAGCTTGATGCTTCCCACAAGGACATTTCAGGTTAGAAACTGTTGAGGTCTTAACTCACTAAAAATGACACTACAGATTGGCTCGCAAAGGGGAGAGGGATGACAGTATCCTAGGCAGAGGGAACAGCAGGAGCAAAGACTATGAGGCAAAGAGAGTTCATAGTTCAAAGAACACAAAAATGCCCCACATGACTAGAGCGCTGAGAACAAGAGAGCAAGCAAGAGAAAAAGAAACTCCGGCAGGGACCAACTGTGTGCCTCATAGGCTACATGCAGAGTTTAGATTTTTATTCCAAAACTGAAATAATGAGCCTCCTGGATCTAAGGTCAGGGGGAAAAAAAAGCAGAGGTAGCCCTTTGGAAAATGGGGGATAAAAGTGCCTTGTGCCAGTGGAGACAGAAGCCAGTTCACTACATGAAATCAGGGCTAAGCGGGAAGCCATCAGCAGCTACGATGTTGGAGTCAACCATCGCCTCAAATAAACAACAGTGAGTCCATTCTGACATAAGGAAAGGGATAAATAAATGGGGAAGAAGGGATAGATCTTAATAAAAGTAAATGGAATTCTGGAATTAGAAAATCACTATATGCAGTGTGGGATTCTAAAGTGGATTATAAAACAAAAAAAAGGTGATGGAAAAACTTGTGAAATAAAGTTTGAAGTTTAGTTAATAGTATTATAACTTAATTTCTTGGTTTTGATAAATGAAATGTGGTGAAGTAACTTTAAGGAAGCTTAGTGGAGAGTATATAGGAACTGCACTGTTTTTCAACTTCTCTGTAAGTTGACATAATTTCAAAATTAAAAAAAAAATAATGCTACCACTTCTTTTTCCTGCCCAGTGTCATAGCTGCTATGAAATCTTGTGGTCAGAAGTTGAATTCACCTGCCCTCAGGCTTAGTGACATAGTTGGAGACATTCCCAGTATCATAGACATTGGGGAGGACAAAAACCTCAGCTGATTCCATGAAGCCTGGCTCCATACTGGGATCTCCAGGGGGTGAGGTGAAAGCATGTTAGAAGTCACTAGATCAAGAAAAGTAAAGGTTAAGGGAAAAGTTCCCTTTCCAGAGGAAACTGAAAAAAAAAAATCCATGAAGAAAACCAATGCTAATTAAGAAGTCAACAACTTCAGTGCTCAAAAGTGAATCATTTCAGACAAAATAGAACTATTGGACAATATGAAAAATGAAGAGGATTTAGGATTCTCAAAAATGAAAGAAAAACCTCAATAAAAGGAGCAATCATTTGTGAAAGAAGAGCAGGTAAAAATGAAACAAGAACAGGAAGCTATGAGCAGTAACCAAAGAGTTTCAGAAAATGAAAATACAGCAGATAAACTTTACTAGTCACTGAGCACCCAGATCTAAGTTTAACCATAACTCATTGTAACTAGAGTTACTTTTCATTTAGTCAAAGGAAATTAATTTTCCAGTTTTACTTTCCTGCACCATTGGAAGAACTTACAGAATAACGGGTAGGAATTAGAAAATTAAAGACTCTTTAAATTATCAAGGTCTAGCACATCTGCTTTGCCCTTCATGTGGATGTTCTGAGGTCAGTCCACTCTCCATCAATAGCCAGATTGCCACTTTTTGTCCTGCTTAGTCAGTTTTTAAATTGTATCAGTGACTTCCAAGTCAGTCCTGAAAAGGCTTACAATTTAGAAATGTACCTGAAAATTCAGATATTTGGGGAGGAGTAGAGCAATGATCATGTTATATATATAAAGGGTTTCACTCCCACTGTGAGCTGTGACTGAGGTGACCTTCTCTATGAGAGCTGAGCTTCCAAATCTGCTCAAGATGGTAGAAAAATGAGCCCACATGGTAGAAAAATTAAAACTCCATTCACAGTATAGGACCTACAGATCTGGGCCTTGCAAAAAGGCAGTAGCAAGCCTTTGGTGGGGGTGGAACAAGCCATAATCCCTGACATTCAGCCTTAAGCAGCTTCAGTGCACCTACTGCAGCCAGACAATCTAAGGCATGTCCTAGGGCCACTAGTTACATCAGAGCTCATATTTAGAAATGATTGTCTATCTTGTCCCATTTTCCAAGGACATGTTTTAAGGCATTTCTTTACACTTGGTAGGTATTTAGAACAAATAGTGACAAGATATGGAATACCTGTAGGAAAATTTAACTGTGAGAGGTGACAACAATGAAATCATCTAAGTAAACCACACTGACTGTCAAACAATACTCAGCTGTGATCACAAATACATTCTTGACTCTGGAAAGGACATTAATCATCAAAACTTGGATGCCTGCAATAGTCGATACAGAACTTCCTATTCCACATAGCTAGTGATTAACTGAACTGGGAAAAATCAGGAGCACAAGCTCAGAGTCCTTCACTACATCATTCCCTCTCTCGGTGCTCCATCTAGTCTGAGTCATCCTTCCACTTCCTGGCTTGGAAGAGGTGACAAATCTCAGCGTATGAGATCTGGCTTCTTGAGTTGCCACGAACTGGCTGGATTCTGCAACCCATTCGTTGGAAGGGTTAGAGCCTCAGCAGTTTTTGGTTCTCCCACTCAGACCAGAGGAATGCTATTAGGATCCTTCCAGAATCCAAGAAACAAGCTTGATTTATTTGTTTTAACTACCATATCCTAAGAGTTTTTCTGACTATATTTCACAAGATTGGCCAGTTAAGAAAGGCAGAAGGGGGCTCTCCCTGTTGCAGATGAGGAGGCTGGGGTCCATTCATGTGGGTGTTTCTCTGGAGGTCCCAAAGGGAACCACATGACTGACTAAAGCTAGGCCCACCCACATCCCCACCAAACACAGCTCTGCCTTGGGCCCTGCACAGATTCACATGTATACTCTCTAAAGTCATTAAAATTGGTTGGACAATGTCATTCAAAAACACTCAACATTGCAAAAGTCAGAAGTAGCCCATCAAACAGAAGCACCTGCAGTGCACTTTTGACTCTGAAGATGAAACTGTCACGGAGACGTGACACCATTTCATTTTGCTTCTGGCCTCATTCGTTGCCATTTAAAGTTTCCCTTGAGAAATGTTAAATAAATGCTACTACAAATTCTACAGGAAGGAGAGTTCTACTGTAATTTTTAGAAATAAAGGAGACTCAAGGGTCATTCTCTTGATACTGAAATTCATGCCACTACATTTTTATACAGAGGTTTGCAGTAATTTACAAAGCACAACAAACTTACCAGTACAACTTACATCTAGATATGTCAGCTCCTAAGAGAAACTGTCATAAGCATGACTCTTATTAAGTTTTCTAATATCTTTATTTTTAAAGGTTTTATTTATTTATGCATACAAAACTGGGGTACAGGCCAGAGGTGCAGAGGTGGTGAGAGGATTCACCACAGACCGTGTGGGGAGCGGAACAGGCAGATCGATGAAGTACACTGCTGAGGGGAGCAGTGGGCGAGGCAGAAGAGGTCTGCTGCCCCATGTGGGTCACCTCCAGGGCTCAGGATCAAACTCTAACTGAAGTGGCTACGGCTTGCTTGCAGTGCTATGCTTTAACCTGCTGCACCACCAGGGAGGGCCGAAATGACTCTTAATCCTCATAAGGGCCCATAAAGTGGGTAAAGCAGATGTTAATTCTTTTGGCAAGTACTTATCAAGTATATTCTAAATGGCTGACATCCATAGGAGGGGGCAGGAGTCTCATTGTACAGTCAAGAAAGGGTAAGAGGTCAAGATATAATAAGTAATATGCTCCAGACCATAAAATTGGTAAACAAAAAGCCAAAACTGAAACTAGTTTTCTCTGCCACCATCACAGGGCTCTTTCCATGGAAAATGCTGGAATGTCTACCCAGAAAAACTGCTTTGCTACTCAGTCATTGTATTTGCTACTTGCAAGATACAACTTAAGTTCCACGAGACACAGACCTGCCCTGTCTCTCCTTTCCAGCTATAATCTGACACTTGGTGAGATGGCAGAGATGATGAGCTGGCTGAGTAGATTCATGCATAAATATTACCCAAGCAGAGAACAAATCTAGGGAATTGAGTCAGTCCTAGCCTTCACCCAATAACAAGCAAAAACTAAAACACTGTATGATACAGTTTAAACACAAAAGTATGGGAAATAGTTAAGGCAATTATATTATAACTAGGAGAAGGTAAAGGAACTTGTAGGCAGGCAAAGTTTCTATACTTCACTGAAAACAGTGAAATATCACTAAAAATAGAAAAGTAAGTCTACACAAAGCTTGCACATGAATGTTTGTAACAATATTATGCAGATAGCTAAAAAGTAGAAACGACCCAAAATCCATCAATGGATATTTTTATATTTATATAAAACATAAATATTTATTAAAAGACAGAGTATTTTATTTTTATACAATGGAATAATATTATAAAGTGGAATATTATTCAGTCATAAAGAGGGACTGAATAATGATACAAGCTACAACTTGGATTGCCCTTAAGCATTAGGCTAAAAACATGTAATGCTGTGATTTACAAAAAGCATATATTTGTGTGCCAAAAAGTAAGAAGTTATTCAAAGAATGATGGGAAATATTATAAATACACAGGAACTAGTTTAAAAGTACTCTTTTTAGCCAAAGTGGGGACAATGAGAGCATCAAAAAAGATGATAGCTCTAAAAAAGAATCCACTGACAAAGATAAAAATCCATGAGTTCATAATGATATAAACAAAAAGTTTTTCCTTGCATTACAATGCTGCTAATAAATATAGAAGACATGATGTCATTAGAAAATCACCCACTGGCAGTCATTAAAATAATAACAGATTCAAGGAAGAAACATCGAAGAATGCTGAAACCAGTGGGTGGAGGTTTGCTAAGGAATAGGGTTTCACGTTGTTGTAAAGATCTTTCCCAAAGATAATTACAATTACGTATTAATTAATAGTGATAACATGTATTAGTTTCACAGTGAAGCTCTCTGACAAACACCACCATAAGGAAATGGTAAAAGTCACATCACTCGTAGTGGGACACGGACATCTTGTGCTTGTTGACCTCATGCACTGGGAAGGACACTGCAGTGCTGTGGCTCTTGACCAAGTGCAGGACCTGAGCCTAGACATAAGGAAACGCTAGGAATCCCAAGTTGAGTCACATTCTACAAAGTAGCTTGACCTGTTTTCATCAAAATTGTCTGCGTCGTGAAAAACAAGGAAAAATGAAGAACTGTTGCCAGTTAAAGTGACAAGACTCAACAACCAAATGCAATCCATGATCTTACACCTCGTAGGGACATAGCTGGGGCAACTGATCAAATGTGGAGGGGTTCATGGAGTGGAGGGTTGTGCTGAGTCACTGTTTACACTGTGAATGTGCTGGAGAAATGGCCTTGTTTTAAAGCATCAACACTAAAATATTAAGTGGTAAGAGGTATCATGTCTGAAACTGACATAGCTAAAAAATAATATGTATAAGTACACTAGAACAATAAGAAGCATGTAAAAACATAGTAACAATTGAGAAATCTGAGGGAATAGTACATAGGAGTTCTTTGTATGATTCTTAACAACCTTCCTATAAGTTCAAAATTATTTCAAAGCAAAAAGCTCACTTAAGAAATCTAAGAGAAATATTAACAATTTAATGTATGAATGTTGTTTGGATCATGATTTCTAGAAATTAAAAAAAATTGTTAA
>NW_004567130.1:9718299-9721834 GCF_000260355.1 Condylura cristata | reverse complement strand
GCCATGTGGGTCAGCTCCGGGGCGGGCGGGGATGGAATTCATGAAGTGTCTTCAGCTTCTTAGTGCTGTGCTTTAACCTGCTGCACCACCAGGGAGGGCCTGTTAAAATAATTTTTTAAAAAACCCTCCTCTATAGAGAAACACCCTAAAATATTTAAAATAAAAATCATTTGCAACTGAATGACTAGAACTAAATTAAAGATATCTGGGGTTTGCTTCAGATTAAGTGAGAGTGAGGAGGCCACAGGCTGACCCAAGGGTGAGACCTATGACAATACATGACGGGGGACACAGGATCATTGTGCCAACTTCTCAAGTTTTGCATGTGTTTGAAAATTTCCATAATGAAAATTAAAATCTGGGGCCTCCTTGGTGGTGCAAGGATTAAAGCCTCAGCATTATCAAGCTATTGCCAGCCACTGTGGCATGAGTTTGATCCCCAGCCAGGGAGCTGACCCACATGGCGCAGCAGACCTCTCCTGTCTCCCTGTTGCTCCCCTCAGCAGTGTTTCAGTCCATCTGCCTGTTCTGCTCCCAACTCTGTCTCTGGTGAATCCTCTCACCCTCTGCACTTATGGCCTGTACCCCAGCTCTCACATGCCTAAACAAATAAAAATAAATCTATACAAAGAAAAAGAAAACCTGTCAGTAGTGCACTTTAAACTCTTCCGTGTGTGCAGTGATGAGCAACAGTGCAGCTGAGTGAGCTTAGTGACCAAGAGGCCCTCGAGAGCCCCAGGAGTCACCAGGGGACTGAGGCACGAGCTGAGGTCCCGGGAGGAGAAGAGAGAAGTGGCCGTGTCTCGGGCATGGGCTGGATCTACTTCTAGTGCAGCTGTAGGCCTGTAACCCACATTCTCCTACAGAGAACAATTCAGGGTACTGAAACAGGTATTGTTTTTTTAAATCATCACACAATCTCTGTAGCTGCAGCCACAGTCTACAGGATGTTCCAGCGATTCAGAGTCTTTTACAAGTGGTAGGTTTGCTTAAAAACTCAGCAGCATTAAAACACACCCAGGAGCTCCCTGGTGGTGGAAGAGGTAAGTTTCAGCACTATGAAGTTATCTGCAGCCACTGCAGCACGAGTTCAATGCCCGGCCAGGGAGCTGACCCACATGGTGCAGCAGACCTCCCTGTCCTGACTGATGCTCCCCTCAGTAGTGCATTTTAGTAGATCTGTCTGTTCTGCTGCCCACTCTGTCTCTGGTGACTCCTCTTACCTCCCCCCCACACCTCTAACCTACACCCCAGCTTTTGTATGCATAAATAAATAAAATAACATCTCCAAAAACCAAAGATAGGCCCTCCCTGGTGGCGCAGCGGGTTGAAGCACTGCACTAAGAAACTAAAGCCACTTCCGCAAGAGTTCGATCCCCGCCTGCCCCGGAGGCGACCACATGGCGAGGCAGACCTCTCCTGACCCGCCTGCTGCTCCCCTCAGCAGTGTACTTCGTCCATCTGCCTGTTCTGCTCCCCGCTCTGTCTCTGGTGAATCCTCTCACCCTCCGCATCTCTGGCCTGTACCCCAGTTCTGTACGAATAAATAAATAAATCTTTAAAAATAAAAAAAAAAAAAAAAAAAACCAAAGACAACCTACACCACAAAATATTACACTAAACAAAGTAGATTCCAAGAAAGAAAATCAGCTACCAAGTGAAAGACAGAAATGCCACAAATTGGAGGTCTGGAGGTCAGTTAAAGGAACCAGTGCTCCAGTCAAAATTTAACACCCCAAAGGAAATGACAAACTTAAATACACGGATTGCAATCCCTCTCACATCTAGTGGTGGCGCGTGTGATTTGTTCTGGAACTCCACTTCTTCCTTTCAGAGCCTCCATTGTTATAACACTGACGTTATTATTAGAGGTAATAATGTTATGCAAAGTGACTCCCACCACGCTTCTTCGATAGAGACAGAAACAGCAGCAGGGTCTCAAAGAGAGACTTCCACACGCATGTTCTATTCACAGTCGCTAAGAGGTAAAAGCTACCCAAACATCCGTCAGTAGGTAAAGGCGTAAACAAAACGTGGTCTAGACAGACAGGGGGATATTGTTCGATCTTATGAAAAGGAAATCCTGTCACAGCTACAACATGAATAAACCTTGAGGCCATTTGCAAAGAGAAATAAGCCAGTCACAAACAGAGAAATCCTGTATCGTCCCATCTTTCTGAGGTTTCTAAAGCAGTCAGATTCATAGGAACAGGCCACAGAACAGTGGGGACAGCGGGCCAAGGGAACTGTTTAATGAGTTCCAGATCTGCAGGATGAAAAATTCTGGAGGTCTGTGTCACAACATGCAAGTATGCTTAACATGACTGAACTCTGCATTTTTAAAATAGTTAGCAGAGTAAATCCTGTTTTGTATTTTTAATCTTATTTTCAAAGATTCACTGTGGATTAATGACCAAAGAAGGCAGTGGGGGAAGGGAGTTTTATTTTTCCACTCTCTTTACAGCCTAGAAGATATCAAAATCCAACAATGGTTGGATTACTAAGGACACGATTTTATGATTTGATGGAAACACCTTTTTTTTAAAAAAAAATTATTTATGTTTGTATATAAGAGCTGGTGTGGAGGCCAGACCTCTAAGGGCTGGGTGGCGAGAGGACTCACCAGGGACAGAGTGGGGAGCAGATTGACTGAAATACACTGCTGAGGGAAGCAGCAGGGAGACAGGAGAGGACTGCTGTGCCATGTGGGTCATCTCCCTGGCCAGGGGTCAAACTCATGCTACTGCGGCTGCAGACAGCTTCACAGTGCTGCAACATAACCCCCTGCACCACCAGGGAGGCTGCTGATGGAAATGTCTAAATATGGGACTGAGCGAAAGAAATACTGGAACCCAGGAGGTGTCCTTCCCAGAGGGTATTTTCATGTGTTTCTCTCACTTTTATCCAGCAGCTAGACAACCGGAGCCTTAGAACACACAAAGCATAAATTGATGAGCCTCTAACTCAAACGTCTATTTTCATAGCTTTGGGGAGGAAAAAGGGATCAGAACTGTGTAGTAATAACCACTTTGCTTGGCTAAAGCTTGAATCCGGCTGTGCTCTTTACTGGTTGTGAAACAGCAAATCTTTTTCAGACCCACTTCTCCATTTATAAAAACAGGAACAATAATAATAGGCCCTGTCATTGTTAGGCTTATTCAGAGAATGAAACTAAATAACCCGTGTAAGTGCTTAGGACAGGCCTGGCACATTAAATACAAGTGTTACTACGGTAAATAAAAGTCCTCTAAGGAAACATATTCAACACTGATTGTTGATAGTTTCTGAAGAAGCAAGATGGGGCTACCAAGGCCCTCTCTGGTGGCGCAAGGGGTTAAAGCTCAGCACTGAGAAGCTGTCTGCAGCATGAGTTCAATCCCCATCCAAGGAGCTGACCCCCATGGTGCGGCAGACCGCTCCTGACCCGCCCGCTGCTCCCCTCAGCAGTTTATTTCAGTTAATCCGCCTGTTCTGCTCCCCACTCTGTGTCTGGTGAATCCTCTCACCCCCTGTACCTCTGGCCTGGACCCCAGTT
>NW_004567130.1:9716077-9717539 GCF_000260355.1 Condylura cristata | reverse complement strand
CCCAAGTAGCGTCAGTCAAATGTCCCTTCACAGAAATTGGGTTCAGGAAGAATTTGGCAGCCTGTTCAGGTAGGAGCTGTAAGCCATGAACTCAGGAGCAGTGGACAGCAGTCCTGAGACTGGCCCAGGCACAAAAACAGAACAGAACAACAGAGAAGAAAATGGCCAACTCTGGGTCCCCTCACAGGGCAGCTGACTGGAGGTGAGAGAAAGTGTGGCAAGCAGCTATTGGACCATACAGGTCCAGACCTGTAGGAAACATAAACAGATGAGCTCTGGAGCTCCCTGCCCACCTGAGGCCAGGAGGGTGCTTCTCTTACCAGCCTCTCCCCTGGCAAAACAGGGGTGGCGGCGCCTCCCAAGGCTGCCACGTGGCCATGCCACGTCTCTCCTACAAGCCTGGCCCTCTCAGGGGCAGCTCATGTCTGTGCAAATGCATATGTGTATCTGCATATGTAGATATGTGTGTGTGCGTATGCATGTGTGTATATGCATGTATGTGCATATGTAGATGTATATGCATATATGAACTCTGCACTATTTTACTCCTAACCAGTTTGCTTTTTTTTCTTTCTATGCAAAACACAGAGGGTGCAAAAGGATGCTGGGTTCTTTAGCAGGGGAAACTGGACCTCTCAGAAGCAGCTGTCTACATCCTTTCTTAATATTTTTAAAGGATTCAACTAGCAACCATCCATCAGGTCCTCTTTTTCCAGGACAGACAAGGAGCAGGGAAGGCTCGAGAAGCTTCGTCATCACAAGCTGGGCTCTGTGCCTTCCAGGATGTGCAGCTCCAGAGTGCACAGATGCCTTCCTCATCCTCCTCCTGCTCCACGGAACCCTGGCCCCCAGCAGCTGTTGAGGCTGCATGCTGGGTTTTTACAACATGCAAAAACGATGAAAATGACAAACCACTTCACTGTATGTGAGCATCTACCCCCACGGAATCATGCCCAGCAACCTAGGAGACACTCCAGTGCTCTGCTGGACAGAGGGCAGCCGTAGTCTCGTGGAGGGACACTGACCAACACCTGCTAACAGAGGTTAGGGGCCAGGAAGACAGAAGGGCATCGGGGGGTGAAGAGCCCACTGCAGGGGATTGGGCAGTGCATGCTGAGGTGCCCTGGAGTTAAGCCTGCACCGCCCGGCTCGCATCACTACAGGGCTCTGCTGGCCGAGGTGACGGGGAAGCTCTTCAGGGGAAGACTAAAGAAAGGCAGGCGGTTTGCAGATGGAGAAAACAGGCGAAATGGGCGAAAGGGTCAAGGCCAGGGAAGGCGAGATGAGCGAGGAAGGGCAGGGCCCACTGCTGTTTCAAAGGACAGCACAAGCTGGCGGTCTCCCGTGCCAGCTCAGCAGCGCCGTCTGCCCTCCGCCTGCCTCAGGCCGGGGCCTGGGGTGCAGATCAAACGACATGCCAAGGCTGCTAGACTGGCATTCAGTGCACAGAGCTGCGGCTAGC
>NW_004567130.1:9706643-9715241 GCF_000260355.1 Condylura cristata | reverse complement strand
CCTCTGGCATACACCTCAGCTTTTGTATGATAAATAAACAAATACTTAATAAATTAAATAAAATGGGCAATTATTTAAAAGAAACAGATAAAGGACACAATCAGAGCTAGTGTGTGCTTGCTCTAACACCCTCCCTGGAGAAGGCACAAAGGTAACAGCTGATGAATTCACTCTGGACGTTCCAACAAAAACACAAAAGCCTGCAGGAAAAGGAGGTCCGTGTGGCAAGAGTCAGGGTCCAGGTACCCGGGTCATCTGTAAAGCCTGAGTCATCAAGACCTTGGGAAAGATCCAGATCACAAGGGCCTGTGAAGTGGCGAAGGACCATCCAAGTAGCTGGAGGCCCCACGGAGCAGGCCCTCGGCGCACAGCACGCAGGGCCCATGGTGTGCTA
The DNA here is from genome assembly GCF_000260355.1 of Condylura cristata. Taxonomy (NCBI): domain Eukaryota; kingdom Metazoa; phylum Chordata; class Mammalia; order Eulipotyphla; family Talpidae; genus Condylura; species Condylura cristata. The sequence goes on along the minus strand of NW_004567130.1, from coordinate 9,714,847 downwards.
GACGGCCTGTGAGACTGGATGTGCCTCCTTGAGAGAGGGAGCAGGGAGCCCATCCTGCCTCTCAAAGCCAGAAGCAGATGTATGGCGGAAGTTCCCTGGACCACAGTGAGGGCCAGCCCTTACCCTGGCTGACATCATAAAGCCTGCAGGAGGAAGGTCAGGACTGTGCAGAAGAGTTCACATAGCAAGGCCGAGATTGTTCATCCTTTGAAAGGCGTGAGTCCCAGTTGTCCTCGGCTGGCATCTGGGAGCTTAGATTTGGAGGGGGCTCCCCCTGGCCCCCAGCTGGTAAGGGTGATTACTGCACCTGGAAGCCTGTACGTAAACAATACCGTCTGTGCTGAACACCTGTGCGTCTTCTGGGAGGCCGCACTTTGGGTACATGCCAGGAAAAAGGGCCAGCCACAGTAACAGCCTGGACTCTGAGTCTCTGATAAGCACCCTGGTTGGGAGTATTCGCACATTCCTGCTGGGGGAGTGAGTGTGTCCTGTTGACTCCAGGAGGGGAAACTTGAGCCCGCACCTGCTTTTCCCACCACATTCTCCTTCCCCTTGCTGGTCCGGCTTTGCCTCCTTTTGCTGTAATAAAGCACAAGTGTGAGCTCAACTCAAAGCCAAGTCCTGTGAGGCCTCCTAGCTCATCCTTGAACCAGGGTTAGCCCTGAGATCTGACACAGGGACCCGAGAGGAGTCACTGGGATGTGAGGTGGATGGACTGAATCAGAAAGCTGCTTGAGTCGTGGCTCTGTCCCTGGGCTCCCAGTTCTTCCTGTTTACGGGAGCATGAGGCCTGCACACCTCACCAAGTCTGTGAACTGGAAATTACTCTACAGCCCAGGCCACCCACAGCCCAGCCACTACCCAGCTGGCCCTACCGTTCTAGACGGAAGCCTCACCTGGGACACAGGCCTGCTTCTTGAGGGTCTTGTGCATGTAACACAAGCAAGGACACACATGTAGCTATTTAAAGATCTATGCAGCCAGCAAAAGGCTTTTAAAAAGCTTCTCTCTAAATAATAAGAATAATGAACAGCCATATACCAGAGACATTTGGTGGGGGTGGAGTGGGGAATGGGATCAAGCAATAGGGGGGAGGGAAGTGCACGGGACTATGGTGATGGCACACGGGTGACTCGGTGATGGGAAACCCACGGATTACAATGGAGATGAAAATTAAGTGTACAGAATGATGTAAAAATAAACTGTTATATTATTAAAAGAAAAAAAAAAGAAAAAGCTTCCCTCTGCTCCCCCCTCCCCTCCAGCCCCTGCCCCACTTTCCAAAGTAAATCAGGTTAGGTATCTAATAGCCCACAAGCACAAACACTTGCAACTCTGAGAATGCAAATGAGGACCACGGAAAGGGACATTGGGTCATCAAGGAAACTGTTTCAACACATTCAAGACTGTAGACAAAATAGATCCAGGAAATTCTCTTGCTTCTCTGCCACTCCTGACTTAGGTGACAACCTCCAATTTATCGTTCCAGTCTTATTTCAGTGAAGCTTTTGAAGAAAACTTCGAAATTAAGAGCAGAATGCCACCCGGTGTTTTCTAGCCAGACGACCAGGAAGCTCCCAAAGAACATGCATGTGGGTCATTTGCGAACATTTGAGTAAATTAAGAACAAGCTGAGTTTAGAGTTGTAGGGGAAGTGCAGTGAGCGCTTTCCTCCAGGTTACAACGCCTGGGCGTGCTATCACATGGGTGCAAAAAGCACAGAGGCCTGCATTAAAAAGCCGGAAGGCGGGCTCGCCCTGCTGGCACAACATGTTAAAGCCCCGCACTATGAAGCTCTCAGAAGCCGCTGCAGCGCGGGTTCGATCCCCGGCCAGGGAGGTGACCCACATGGCGCAGCAGACTTCTCCTGCCTGCCCACTGCTCTCCTCAGCAGTGTATTTCAGTAGATCTGCCTGTTCTGTTCCCCACTCTGTCTCTGGTGAATCCTCTAACCCACCACAGTTCTGGCCTGTACTCCAGCTCTGCAGGCATGGATAAATCTTTAAAAAAAAAAAAAAAAAGAAAAGCCAGAAGGTACAGGGTGTGCGCACCTGTAAACACGGACATCCCAGGAGACATCATTAGGACACAATGCTGGGCTGGGGGCTCAGTTGATACCGCCTCCCAGCACCCCTTGCCCCCTTATGCCTGCCTCTCTGCTTGGTAGTCTGCCTGTACCTGGAGCCCTAACTCAGCATTAAAGGCCTGTCAAATTTATTAAGGGCCCCAAGATGCTCTTGTCATTGCCAAACTCAGCCAGGGTAACAGCTATCTGCGGAGGTGTCCACAGACACCCTGGAAACTCCCAGAGGAGGAAGATGTGGTCCTGGATCAGCCAGGGCCCACCGTGGGTGTGTCAAACAGCAGAAAGAGCACAGGAACTACTTATACCGGGATTCTCTGTTGAAGAACACTCCCGAGGAAAGGTAGGTAACTCCAGGTCACTCAATGGGGAGGCACTGTCCAGGGCAGAGCTGGAAGCTGACACACCAGGTAGGCGGCAGGCAGACCCGGACCCTGATCCCTGATGTGGCCGTAGGAGTGGAGAGGGGAGACATGAAGAGCGAGACAGGCAGAGGCTGGCAATTCCATCTGAGGTGGAAGAGGAGCGAGGAGGCAGCCAGCATGACTCAGAGGTCTCAGCTATTCATAGAAAGAGGAGAGTCGAGAGAAGGAGCAGATTTTATAGGGAAAATTACACTTCATGTCACTAGACCGCTGTGAACACTGGAATACCCTGTGCTCGTCGGCAGCGTGGCGTGCGCAGGGAGGGCTTCCTCGCAATCCTCGTGCTCCATGTTGAGGAAACAGACCCCAGACAGATAGTCACAAATGACCTACGTGCACATTCTTTGAAGCCTCCTAATCGTCTGAGAAGAAAACACCAAGTGGCACTTCAAATTAAAAGGGTATAGGCTGCTTTATGGGGGGAGCCCCCCCACTTCCCCTGCAGACTTGCTCTCTCACCTTCATGTTTTCTTTTTTTTTTAAGATTTATTTATGTATGCATACAGAACTGGGGTACAGGCCAGGGGTGCAGGGGTGGTGAGAGGATTCACCAGAGACAGAGTGGGGAGCAGAACAGGCCCACTGATGCAGTACACTGCTGAGGGGAGCAGCGGGCGGGTCAGGAGAGGACTGTTGCACCACGTGGGTCACCTCCGGGGCCGGGGATTGAACTTGCACTGAAGTGGCCGCGGATAGCTTGCAGTGCTGCGTCCTAACCCATTGCGCCACCAGGGAGGGCCACCTTCACGTTTTCAAGGACTCTTGGTGAGGAGCTGGCCTTTTCTGTCTCCATCCTTTGAGTAAACCGATACAGAAAACAACCACGCCCTGGGCCGTCTCCATTAGTTGACCTGGCTGGAGGATTGGGTGCTGGGTCCATCCTGGTGCGCTGTGTTCTGTGATTGGGCCACCACCCCAAAGTGGGCCTGCTCACCAGCTGTTCAGGATCTTCCTCGGCTGGAAGACTTTCAAAACTTCTTTTCAGAGGGCTGCAACTGTCTTACAGACCCAGACTAATTTCTTTGTGACCTTCCTGGCTAACTGGGTTAGCCTTCCTACCCAGAGATCAGGCCAAACAAATTGAAAACAAAAGCTTCTGTTTGAAATTGTTTCCTGGAAAACAAAAGTCAGCTATAATGTCACCAAAGAGGCAAGTGGCCCACAAAACAGACAGGACTTTGCTTAACCAAATCGATCTCGTTATTAATGTGACTAAAGCTTCCACTGCAGAGGCTGAGACCAAACCTTTGAAAAGTCTGCATCATTTGTGAATTCTCCCTAGGATCATGTAATTACATGTTCCCTATGAGATGAGGACGAGAGATAATTTTTTTTTAATGGAACTCAGAACGACAAAAACATTTCGAGCGCAAAACCATATTGCTGGTGTCAGAAGGACATGTGATCAAGAGCGGCCAGCAGTGATGCAGCCTGAATGCGCTCACGCTCCCAGCCCATTGCTAGAAAGAGGTAAAAACCTGTCAACAGCTGCCAACACCTTCCAGAAATACTTTCTATGCATGACAATATTACCCCAGAACATGCTTTATTCCTGATAATATGAAAGTGCTAAGCCCAGGTCTTGGCGCCACATACTTTCCCCTCACTTAGAATAAACTTAAAAAAAAAAAAAAAAAAGAATAAGCTAGAGCTGTCCAACAAGTTTCTCAAGCAAAATCCAGCTTCTTAGCACTTGCTTGGAAATACCCGAGGAAGCCTTGCTTAAAGAACAAATTCAAATCCATACTCCCACTGTTTTTCTGTGAAGTAAAAATAACCAGGATTGAAATGCAGGTTGCGATTACCATGAGACTCCCATCTGATTAGCAAAACAATGCTGGCGATACTGCAAAGGCTGCCCATCCTCAAAACCTCTTATTCGCTGCAGGTGGGAGTATAATTGATAAGCCTGTTCTAGAAAACGGGTGGGCATTAAGTAAAGTGAACGTGCCTATTTTCTACAACCCAGTGATCCCACCCAAGAGAAACACCTGTCCATGGAAGTTTGTAGGCCCCATCAAGAGGAAAATGGAAGGATCAAAAGGTACACTCACGGCCTCCACTGTTACAAAGCAGGCAGAACAAGTCCCATAAGAATCGTTTACTATCGGCTATCCTTTGGGGGGGGTGGGGGATAGTTTAAAACGTTTGAAATGAAAAGCAAGTTTTAATTGCATTTAGGTGTGATAAACCTCAATAAAATGGGGATGAGGGGGAGAAGCTAAAGCCACTTCCGCATGAGTTTGATCCCCGCCTGCCCCGGAGGAGACCACATGGCGTGGCAGACCTCTCCTGACCCGCCCGCTGCTCCCCTCAGCAGTGTACCTTGTTGATCTGCCTGTTCTGTACCCCACTCTGTCTCTGGTTAATCCTCTCACCCTCTGCATCTCTGGCCTGTACCCCAGTTCTGCATGCACAAATAAATAAATCTTTAAAAAAAAAATGGGGATGAGGACCAGGTTATGAAATGGTGGGCAGAGCACAAGAAATATGTGCCCACATGCTTGCCAACGAGGCTTCGCTTGTTGATTTGTTTTTTTAATTAGAAAGGGGTTGCTTCCAAAGGGGAATTAGCAAGAAAAATGGCTGATTCCTTCCCCACCAGCCACAGCATCGCAGCAGGTAAACCTGACTCTGCATGTCTAGGAAAAGATCATGATTCAAAATTCTTTCCCTCTGTCTTCTGTTTCTAAGCACCTAGACATTGTCTCTATTCCACTCCATCAGTCAAGCACCCTGGGAGAACTGAGTGCTGGGAACTGGCTGAGGTGACACGCACACGACACAGGGTGCTCCAGCCACCGCGCATGGGTCATAAGCGACAGGCCTCAAGGATGCTCAGTCCTTAACCCCAACCAGTGTTCTAAGAGGTGGGGTTCAGACAGAACTGGGGACAGGAGAACTGGCATCGAACAACTGAGGTAATGAGAGGCCCGCCCCAGGGGGCCAGTGTTTTCCAGAAGGTAGACAAAAGAAGGCAGGGCAAAAGTGGCAATTTTGGCTCAGCCTCAGAAGGGCTTTTTCTGCACATGTGACTTACTCACTTCCCGTGGCATTTATGCACAGCCCACAAGCTGGGTGTCTCTGGGTAGAACACTAAAGCTTGTTAAACTGGACTCAGCTTCTTTCCCTATAAAATGGCAATGAGAACATCTTTGTGGCCAGCCTCGCCTGGGAACACAGGGCTGTGCAAACGCCAGGACTCATTGCTTCCATTCGGGCAAGTTAAGCAACAATGCCACTGACCTTGAGATCTAGAAGTAGCCAAAAACAAAACTACAGAGCTAGACTATGCAAACTTCCACATAAGATATCTTGCTTCTTCCCCTCCTCTCCCAAACCAGGATTTGTTCCCACGAATTTATCAGCAAGCAATAAGAGATTTGCTTAGTTATCCTGAAAATCTGCACACTTGAGAGTACCTTAAAGTGCCACCTGTCTGTACACAGATAAGGTGAGACTGCTTTGCTCTTCCAATGAAAACAAACATGCATGAGGTCAGGTTCTACCTCCACTAGAACTGGGCCTTCTACTAGGCTACTATATAGGTCCTTCTCACAAACATAAGCTTGGATCAGTGGCACCTGACAAAATACAGTATCACTAAGAAATGCCAAGCTCAAGATGAGTGGGCAAGGATAGGCTTTGGAGTCCAAAGGCCCCAGGCCAGAATCTCTCTACGTCAACCACTGGGTCCGTGACTTCAAACGAGCAACATCTCCCTGTCAAACCTCAGAACCTCTCATACAGGAAGATCCCAGAAGCCACCTACAGTGTGGCTATGAGGATGAAAGGAATGAGTAAGGTAAGATGGAGTGCGTGGTCCATAGATAACAATGCCTCTGTGGTCTGGCCCCTGCCTTCAGGAAGACAGAGTGGGGGTGCACTTGCAGCAAACCACTGAGGATCCCACAACTGACATGCCCTGAAAGTGAGAGAAACGTCTGGGAATTTTTGTTCAGCCTGCCCAGGGGCAGCGAGACACCACATCATAAGAGTGCATTAGCAACTCATCAGCTCCTGCCCCAGTCAAGAGTGAAAGACTGTGATTCCCACCTGGGTGTGGGAATGCATATTCAGGGGACCGCCCAAAGGGGCATGACAGACAAGCGTCCTCTGGAAGCCGTGTTCCCAAAAGTCTCAGAAGAACCCTAGAGCATGACGGTAGCCTGGAAGGATGTTGCCTGACTGAGGGAAGTGAGGCAGGGTCCTCCCAACTGCAAAGTCAGCGGGGCAGAGCTTCTCAAACTGGTCAGGAGCAACATGGCTGGGTCTTGCTGGAAAATGCCTAAGGTCAGACCCTTCCTGGACCGGCTGCATCAGACACTCAGTAGCATTTTGTTTCAATACGTGCTCCAAAGAATTCTGATGCACTCCTGCCCCTGTGCCCTGGAGTTAAGAATGGTAAAGCTGATCTGAGAACTCAAAGCTTAAATCAACCATCCCCAGGAAATATACTGAGACAAGGGTCCATTCCGGTAAGACTGGAGAGAAAGCCCCTTTTAATTTCTGCGGGTAGAGAGCATTAGCAATTGCACTACTGACCTTCAATTCTGAATCCCCATAACGTTTCTGGAATAAGAAAAGCCATGTTCCTCCACAGAACGTCAAAACGGGCCCCTGCAGGGCAGGAGCTGTGTATGATACTCTGGGCCTGTTGTGCCTAGTCCTAGACCTGGCATCAGCAGGTATCAGGAAAAATGGGCACAAACTTAGTGACCCACCGAGGAAGGAACAGGCAGCCCTTTCCATCAGTGGGTCCCAAGGACTGAGCAAGATGACTGTCTCCCTCAATCCTTCACACAGTAATTTTAGCTCCTGAACCAAAAGTTCTTGCATCAAGGGCACTGGGAGCCTAACTCTGGCTGGCTGCCCCAGATCCCACAACTAGAAAGACCCAAGGGACCATGAGCCCTCTGATTGCTCCCTCACTTTACCCCCCACTCACTCCCTAAACCCAGGTTTGCCACCGGTCAAGTCCACAAGGGACAGTCCCTGCCAGGGTCTCAGTCCCTCGTCCTTGGACGCTGGCCAGCGGTGTCATTTCTCCTGCTTGCGTGCATGTTCCCAGACACCCACAGGCTGGTTGTGTCCGCCTCGCCTGGATGTCTGGGTCGCCATCACCGCAGGATCACCTGCCTCTAGACCTCAGAGCCCCCACCCGGCACTTCCATACCTGTAATAAGACAGCAGGCCATTGCTGAGCACAAACCAGCGGCGCTGGTAGCCCTTCAGGTAGTTGGTCCACTTGAGGAGCCAGCCTTTGAAGCTGTCCAGAGGCAGTGAGGCCAGGGGGGCAGTGGAGGTCATGCCAGTCACTGACCCTAGAACTCCAAGAGGTGCCTTCTGTCCTGGCCGCGGGGGCTTTGCCTCAGATTTGGTCAGGAGAACGCTCCCCCCTAGTGGTGCTGGTGGCTGATCCGATCCGGCCTTGGCGAAGATCCCAGACCCTCCACTCGGCCCCAACTCTTGCCGGGGTGTGGCCCCCGCCCCCAGTGCCAGCGGCAGCTCCGGTGCCAATCTGGACCCCAGCCTCGACTCAGACCTCTTCTGGGACTCTGGCTCAGCTCTTGTCATCAGCTCTGAGGCCGGCTCAGGCACCTGTTCCGATACCGGCTCCCGCTCAGGCGCGGGCACTGACGGCGGCGGCTGCGGCTTGGGCTCCGGCCGGGCGCCGGGCGCGGAGGCGCTCATGC
>NW_004567130.1:9701320-9705383 GCF_000260355.1 Condylura cristata | reverse complement strand
CAGAAAGGTAAAAATAGTTGATTATAAGGACTCAATCTTAAAGAAAAAAGTTGATGACTCCTACAAATAGTTGGAAGTTGAGCTTGAAAGACTGGCTATCGGACATCTGCCCAGACCACTCCGCTCCAGAGAGCGACTGCAGCCCCCCTCTGCTCACCCTAAAGTGTGCCGCTCCCCCACACCTGCAGTCCATTCCTGACCTTTGCTGGTGGCCAGACCCGGGGTCAGCCACCCTTCTACATGAAGTGATGGCTGGAGAGCACTGGAAGGCCCTAGAAACAGGAGGTACAGACACTGCTAAGCAGAAGCCCCTGTCATAGTTGCTGGTGACTCTGAGACCCTTCCTAGTGCTCCATCTAGCCCCTGAATGGTGCTCAGGCCCCTGCAGTTTTTTGTGGGCTCCAAAATGCAGAGACCACGCCATTTGGCCTACCTCGTAAATACAGAGATACTCTTCAAACTTCAGTTTGTTGAATCAGTAATTATAAGGAGTAGCGGCAGTGGTGGGTAGAGGACTGGGCAGCTTGGGAATGGAGTGGAGTATTTGCTTTTTCACTTACATCCTTTTGAATGTCTTCACTATGCGGCTTTTTAAAAGTAATAATTCGAATCACCTGAAGGAAGTTTTTTTCCATCTCAAGTTGTTTTCCATCTCTGTCTCCCTAGGATTTCAGTCCACAGGTCTGAGGGGGAATCCAGATCATCCATTTTAATGAGTTCCCCCAGGGGCTTCTGATACCAGGGAATCATGGGCCACTCTGAGGGGCAATGATGTGATGGGGGAAATCTTGGGCTTTGAGAATCAGATTTACTAAAGAAATCCCAGCTCAGCCACTCAAGCTGTGGGGTCTTCGGCCACTCCCTTGAGCTTGCTTCCGCTCATCTGCAAGAGGAGGCTAGTCATGCGTGTAGAGCACACTGGCCATAGGCAGTGAGTAAACATTCTCTGCTTATCTGATGAGAAGGTGAGCTGTGAAATATCTGGTGAGATGAATTACAACAGAGACCAGATGAGACCAAAGTTGACGGGCTTGGAAAACTGCCACAGTAATAGCAAAAGCTTGTGGTCTGCTATGTTTGTGCCACATGTATTTGCCACCACCAGCAACAATGAGGGAAGTCAACTCATCCAGTATTTAGTGATAGGTTGTGATGACTGCAATAAATTGATGACAATGCATAAGTCATCTGCCAGATAGATGAAGAAGATCTCGTTGACAGGCAAGGTTGGTGCTAAGTCAAAGGGACAGTGGGTAAAGGGTATCGAAGGGAAAGGAACCAGCATGCACAGAGCCCGAAATTAGGAGAGAACACCTTGTCTGGGCAATGACAGAGTGGGGTGGGAAATGGAAGGAGAGCTGGTGGACACTGTCAGGAATGCCCCCCACCTGCAGGCAAGGGGCTGCCTAGTCACAAGGGAGATTTTTTGCTTTTCAAACACTGACTCCAGCCATGGGAGAAATGACTAACTCTAGTTTGGGGTAGAAAACTTGCAGAATGAGCCTGCCGGGGACATTGTGTCATGCCAGAAAGCAGAGATTCAAGACCTCTGCATGTCAAAATGACTCAGGAGACAGCTTAAAAACCTCCCACTGGCTAATTTGAGCATCAAAAAGAATGATTACAATGGGCTGAAACATCAACTTTATAAAGCTCCAGAAGTTAAACCCACAAGCTCCTAAAGTTACAAAAAGGGAAAGACAAAGTTTTCAACATTATTGGTCACCTTTGGAAGTTGCTATAGCACCGATTCATAATTCTGAAACTGACAATTAAGGGAAAGAATTAAGCCTGCATCCTGCCCTTCTTGTCCAAACTGTATCTCAGAACAACCCAAGAATTTACAAGAGAAAAATATTTATGGAAGAATTAGCTAGTAATGCAGGTGGAGTAACATCATTAGAAGAAAGCATCATCTTTTAGCAGCTAACTTTTAATGAGAGAAGGAATTTTAGCAACCATCTTCAGCCTCTGTGTGCTGGGTGGGGGTGACGGGAAATGTCATAAAGGACAGATTGATCTGAATGTACTAAATGATTCTAGCATCACCAAAAATGCAACAACAGGATATCGTATACTGCTGGGTGTGACCCAACTATAAACATATAACATTGCCATGAAATATTTTTACTTCTTCCTCCAGTCCCCAAAAGGACCTGAGCTTGAATCCAAGCTTCAAGCTTGGTCAGTATAAAAGCAATGTGGGGCAAAGAAAAACATGTTAAATGATGCAGGGAGTCAATTCATTAAATCCATAAGACAGGAAAATCTATACTCTGATTTCTTTTACTCAGTTAGCATATGACATGGAGGAAGAAGATGGGGAGAGGAAGATGTTTAAAAGACCTAAGACTTATCAACTAGATGCAATATGTGAATTTTGTTTGGGCCCTGCTTCAAGCAAACCAACTATAAACCCACATTTCAGGGACAACTGGGCATTATTAAATACAGAAGGGGGTTTTAGGCACTATTAAGAAATTATTGTTAATTTTGTTAATTGTGTTATAATGGTAGCTGATTGTGTTTTTTAAGGTTTTATCTGTAGAGAGATACATTCCAAAGTACTCACAAGTGAAATATAATTATATGAGATTTTGGATTTGCTTTAAAATAATACAGCTTTAAAATATATATATATAGGGAACAGGGGAGCAGATCAAGAATAATGGCCACATAGTAACAAGCTTGTAGCTGGGACAGGTGCATAGATACTGTTTTCTCTTGGGGTATGTTTGGAAATGACCATAAAGTGTTCTTGTTTTACGAATGCTGGCTCTTTTACACACCTTACCTCCTACTTTTTCAACAACTCCGTAAGGCTCAGGTATGACACTTCCGTATTTGCACAAGAGGAAATCAAGACTCAGAGAGCTAAAATGGCCTCTGCCCAGTCACACCATTGGCAGAGGTCAGTGGAAGCCAAGATTCAAACAGAAGTTTCTCAAGACCAATGTCTGTCTACCTGTGCAGTAAGAGCAAGGAAACAACAGAACCCTAAGCCAAGTGCCAGGCCCTCAGCCCCAAAAGAAGCCCGTCCAGTCTGCCCCTGAGGGATTTAGAAGCAAGAAAAGGTAAAATAAGCAGCCCAGGCCTTTGTGGGATGGAAGGTTCTGCAACTGTTAATCCAATCTCACTCTGTTCAGCTGGAATCAGCGGTCACTTCTGCCCCCGAGTCAGCCCTGCAGGGCCCACTGTCCCCATGTATCTGAGTCCAGGTCACAGCTCCAGCTGGACAAGAACCAAGCCTTCCAGCTGTCATCTGGTCTCCATTCAAAATCCACATCCATCCTCTTACAAGCTTGTGGACATGGACACAAGTATTGGCACTGGTTCGTGCCTCATTTTACCTAGAATGCAGAAGGGACCCCCCTCCCCACGCCTCTAATCCCAGGTCTGTCCCTGTCTGGCTGTGCACCCATCTGCCAGCACTTCGTAAAGCGAGTTCATGCAGGTTCCCTCTGGGGTTCCCTCTGCTCTTACACAACTGGGTCTGCCTTACCGTCGGTCCCTTTGCTAAGTGAGAAGATATAGCGGGAAGCTCTGTGTGGAGCAGAATCCTGAAGAGTGTCCTGCGTTGCCAACATCCACACTGCAAGCCCGAGCTGATTGCAGCTATTTAATTCAGAATCGTTAGAGAAAAGCCTGACTGCTTTCTGCTTGGGGGACTGTTAGCCGCACTTTGCAAAACTGAGGCTCAGGAGGGGTAAGGCAGTGCGCTGGAGCAGTTGCTGCTTCCTCCCTGCCCTGGTGTTGTGTGAGCTTATGTTTATTACTGCTCAGGTACAAAGGACTCTTGTAAAATCAAAGTAGGGCAAAGTGAAGAATACAAGATACACATGGACTCACTACCCACTTACAGTATAAAATCCCCCACTTGGGTGGAGTGGGGAATGGGATCAGAAACAGTGGGGGGAGGGAAATGCACTAGACTATGGTGATGGCACGTGGGTGATTTGGTGATGGGAAGCCCAAGGGGATTGCAACTGAGATGGAAAAATGCACAAAAATATGTAAAAATAAACTATTACAAAAAAATCTTTTTAATTATGGAAAAAAAAAA
>NW_004567130.1:9682151-9700140 GCF_000260355.1 Condylura cristata | reverse complement strand
TCAGACTCACTAAACTCCCAGCCTTACCGGAGGTCAGGGTGAATCCAGGCAAAGACACTCCCAGTGGGCAGGTCCCCCCTCTTCCCCTGGATGATCAGGAAAAGTGAGTTGTCACATACAACCTAAAAACTAGTTCTATTACTGCTGTGTTTTGTGCATGTGCTGAAAACCACATAGATAGATGGAGAGGTGAGTGTACAGATAGAATCTTAAATGTTGGGCTCATTTTTAGCAGCAACTGGACAGCTCCCTGCTCTTCCCCACTCCTCCCTGCTCCTTGTAATTCCAGCTGCCTGACCCTTTGCAGACTATGTCTTCCTGTCAGGCATTTCCAAAGGCACTGCCTGCCCAACAGCCTGCAGCTGGACTCACCAAGAGGGGACTGAGGCCCGCCCCAGGCCTTCTCCGTGCCATGTGACTGACCATATGGCCAACAGAGGCAACCTAGGAGAAAAGGCAGGGCCAGGGTCATGAACAAGGGGCCTACAACATGGACATCCCTCACTCAGCACTTCCTGGAGCCAGCAAGGACTAAAATTGAGCTTGTACCCACAGCGAAGCTGAGCACAATGAAGCTGAGGATCTGGACCAGCTGGACAGGACAGAGGGCGTGCCCGGGTGCCTCACACCGTGGTTGTGATCCAGAGACTCTGAGCAAGCTGCCTTGCCTCGCTGAGCCTTGTTTTCCTCACCTGAAAAGATTTGTTGTGAGGACTGATGTAAAGTAGAAGATACCTTGCAGGTGATAAGAACTTAGTGAGTAGAAATTCCCTCCTTTAGTACCAGGCTATGAAGAAATTCTGTGGAGGGAATGAACAAGGTCCCCTGGGAGCCCAATAAGCTTTTTAAAGGGCCTCCCTGGTGGCACAGGGTTTAAAGTCTCAGCACTATCAAGCTATCACCAGCCACTGTGTCCTAAGTTTGATCCCCAGCCAGGGAGCTGACCCACATGGCGCAGCAGACCTCTCCTATCTCACCTGCTGCTCCCCTCAGCAGTGTTTGAGCAGACCCACCTGTTCTGCTCCCCACTCTTTCTCTGGTAAATCCTCTCACCTTTCCCACACCTCTGGCCTATACCATAGTTCTTGTATACATAAGTAAATAAAAATAAATCTTAAAAAAAGCTGGGAAGTTTTTCTAAGTACTCTAAAGATCTGAAGTGCATTTGATGATTAGGAGTAGGGAATGCAATGTATTTTCAGCAGGAATTAAAAGTATATTCAAATGCACTTGATCCCTTTAAAAAAAAAAAAAGTATCATTCATCTGTCCCAGGCCTGAGCACAGAGCTTCAGACACAAAGGATTCTCCACAAAGATTACCTGAGGGTAAAACAGAACTTTCCAGTCAGTGGGCAGTGCTTAGGCCTCTTTCTTCCACTGACCTGGCCTAACTCCCAATAGCCTCTCCATCCCTGAATGGGCAGAAGTTCTTAACAACCTTGGAGAAGGATGATCTGAATTTTAGTCCAGTTCTCTGTCCAACAGGTCAACTCAGGTAATAGACATCACAGCTCAGGTTTGGACAACACCATCTGTGAACTTGAGGACGTTTAGGGTCCATAGATAAAGGTAGGAGGCTCACCACACAGCTAGCAATTAGGATGGTTTTTAGGGACAGGTTTTTGGGTGTTTTTTAAAAATATTTATTCATTTATGCGTAGAACAGGGTTGTAGGTATCTACCCAAAAGACACAAAAACAGATTGAAAAAGATACCTGCACCCCCATGTTTATTGCTGCTTTATTTACAATTGGAAAAACATGGAAGCAGCCCAAATGCCCAAAAGTAGATGACTGGATTAAAAAGATGTGGTACATATACACAATGGAATATTACTCAGCAACCAAAAAAGAGAAACACATGTCTTTTGCAGCAACTTGGATGGAGCTGGAAAAGATCATGCTTAGTGAGATAAGCCAGAAAGAGAGAGAAAAATACCGGATGGTTTCGCTCATAGCAGGAGTATAATGGACCAGGCGAGAAAATAGTAAGAATAATGAACAGCTATATACCAGAGACATTTGGGGGGGGTGGAGTGGGGAATGGGATCAAAAAGGGGGGGGGGGTGGGGAGGGAAGTGCACGGGATTATGGTGATGACACACAGGTGACTTGGTGATGGGAAACCTGCAGAGATTACAATTGAGATGAAAAAAAAAAGTACAAAATGATGTAAAAATAAACATATTATATATATAAAAAAAACCAGGGGTGCAGAAGCAGTGAGAAGATTCATCAGAGACAGTGGGGAGCAGAACAGGGAGACTGACTGAAATACACTGCTGAGGGGAGCAGCAGGTGAGATAGGAGAGGTCTGCTGTGCCCTGTGGGTCAGCTGCCTGGCTGAGGGTCAAACTCAGGCTGCAGAGGCGATAGCTCTGAGATGTAACCCTTAGGCCACCAGGAAGGCCAAGGGACAGGTTTGAGGCAGACTGTCATTTAGCTTCCCAACCTCAGGCAAGATTCTTGCTCTCTGGGCTTCAATTTGTTGTCCATAAAGGAGGGCTAACAAATTATCTAGTTTGTGGTTGGGAGGATCCAATGAGATTGTCTGGAAAGAGCCTTGAGCCTGGTACCACCTTAGCACTCAGTAACTGTTAATGTTTATGGTTATGATTACTGGAATGGGCTTCCAGGCAAGATTTCACATAAACTAAGAGTTCATGAGCGAGATTCCCCCTGGACTAAAGTATTTCTAACCCTTCTTTAGCTTAAAGATTTTATTTCTCAAGTCACATCTTCTCATCAAACACTCCTCCATTCTTCCCTCATGGCCTTGCCTTCCCTTTAATCTTTTTCCCTCCAACAATACAGTGGCCTCTCCATAATCTCATCACTTCTCGTTCCTAGATTAAATGCAACATCCTGTTTTTTATTGCAAAAATGGGGAGACTAAGCCACACAATCAGAAACGAGTCCATGGCTATAAGTGACTTGCTAGGTTGGCATCCCAACTGCCCCTGCCCCTCTCCTAGGGGTCCCCATTCCTGTGGGTCACAGCCTGAGGATACCAAGACCAGCCCTCCAGGGGAGAAGGTCGTGTGTGGGTGGAGGCGGGACTGGGGGCTTTCGAGAGACTGCAAGAGGTAACATGTAAGAAGTGGAAAGTTCCCAGGAACAGTTTGGGCGAGAGGGACTGAGGCTTCTCTGCAGCCACTGAGGACGCCAAGACCCCAAAGCCTTTCCTGTTTCTAGACACAGTGCCAAGGTGGGGCGTGGGGGGCAGAACTGGTGGAATGA
This sequence comes from Condylura cristata, assembly GCF_000260355.1. NCBI lineage: Eukaryota > Metazoa > Chordata > Mammalia > Eulipotyphla > Talpidae > Condylura > Condylura cristata. Next base: position 9,696,900 of record NW_004567130.1, on the reverse strand, counting down.
AAACAAGCCACCAAAAGTCTGGCAGCAGTTGATCAAGTAAGAGGTTTCTCTATTTCATTTTTTGATAGTGTGGTTATATTGCTTGTATAAAATTTAAATGTTTAAAATCATTATTCACTTGTGCTCCACCAAGAAAACAGACCTGAACCTAGAAAGACTGTCGTGGCTCCACTGAAAAGCAGCAGGCCCCAAACTCAAAGGGAAACATCCGAACGTGTGGCTTGCATGCCAGGGTCCCCAGGGCTTGCAGAGCCAGCTTAGAGGAAAGCCTGCCAAATGGCACCAGACAGCAGTGCTGGCAGGGCATGATGAGGCCAAGGAGGACTGAAGACTGCCTGGGTGGGAAGGGGAGGCGGGGAATGGGGTTGGGGGGGACCTCCCACAGCCAGCAAGAAGAGAGATGGAGGCCCATACCAGGAGCTGTGGTGCTCAGGGGCGACGAGGCAGTCAGGACCCCCACTTCAAGTTCTCTGCCACTAACTTGCAGTGTGAGCTCTGGGAAACCAGGTTACTCTCTGGGCCTCAGTCTACTCTGTAAAATGAAGGACTTCGTTAACCACCAGATGCTCACTCTATGCTGTGCTAAAGCTGTGAGTAATACCAAGAGTAAGACACTCAGTTATTCAAACAACATCAAGGCTGGTGACTACAGAGATGAATCTGTCAGCGTCTCTGGCAAGACATTCACAACCCGGTCAGAAGAGGGTGAGCAAACAAGAAATGACTAAGCACACTCTCAGTGCAGAAAGGGGTGTGGGTTCAATGGGGTGTGGCCTATTCTCCTGGGCCAGGCAGGGGAGGCATCAAATACCCAATCGCACAAAACACAGAGGTGGGTGGGAGGCAGAGGTGAGAAGAGCTTTAGGGGAAATAGCATTGAGATTAGCCTGGAAGGATGAAGAGCTTTTGTGAGAGTCCTGGGGGTGGGGATCACAGAGATAAAGGCACCGGTGGGGTGGAGAGGGCAGGCAGGCAGACCAGTGGGGACAGCAGGGCTGGAAGCCGTTATAAGAGCCATTGGAGGTGTCAGGCCGGCCAAGCGCTATACATCCTCAGGCCAGTTCCCAGAGGCAGGTCCCCTCCCGGCTGCCTCATTCTTTCAGAGAAGGAATCAGCTTCCGTGGTTATAAGGTCACCTGGCTGCCGAGTTGATGGGCAGCAGCAAGAGCACTTAACCCAGGTGTGTCTGACCTCACCCCTGGAATGCCAGTGGCACTACCAAGCCCTCCCATCTAAGGTACCACTGTCCCAGACACCTGGCCGGGCATTTCACTTCAGACACATGGGTGCATTGCCCACGGAAGCAGGCTTGATTCAGCTTCCTCCTGGGATAGCTAAGGAGTGAGCGGGATCTCTGGCACCCAGAGGGGATGGGGTTAGGCAGGAAATATTAAAACTGCGAAGGGTTGGCATGCTCCGTAGTCCACTGGTGGCCATTTATTACTGTTCTACCACTTAGGCCAGCTAGTGTCGAGTTCTGGTGTCAGTCCAGCTGTCGTGGCCTGGGGGCAGGTCATTCTGCCCTGACTAGCTCCGCTTCTTTTTCTTCTTAGGAAGATATTTGTGCTGTAAAATGTAAAGCCGGATGCTGTCCAGGTAGCGCTGCATGCTCGAGTATCGCCGTCTCCAGAGCCCCAGTTTTCTGAGCTGGTCCATCATGAACTTTTTTTTCAGTTGGTCGTGCAAGTGGCCCATCTTTTTCTTGGTCTTGTCTGTCGCTCTTATCTTACAAAAACAGAGGCGAGGTTAACGGGAAGAGCAAAAGAGGCATCTGTGCTAGAAAATGTACCAGCTGAGCTCATAGTCCATAATAATTTGGAGCACAGGGTATCTCAGTTCCCGTTTGTAAATGTGGGCACCGACGGAGACAACCCCTTTGGCTCTTTTTGACAGTCTGTGGCCTAGGAGCCTAATTTTGCCCCTAACATCTCTCTTTCCACATGGGTCAGGGATGGAGGTGCTGTCTCAAAAGTCAGTCCACATGAGCCACGGAGAGCGTCGCGAAGACCATGACTATGTGACACAGAGTTGAAAGTGCCTGGGTGGATCTTGGGAACAAGGATGGAGTGGTGAGGGAACAAGGGTCGGGGTGAGGGAGACTTTTGGCACTAAAACACACAGGTCAAATCAGTTCTCTCTAAATGTGGCTAAGCATCAGAAACATTTTGCTAAAGTAGAGTCCCCGTTGATTCTGGCCTCACAGCTCTCGTATGGTGCCGAGCAATGATTCTGACACAGCCACTGAGGAGCGGCGGCTCAGACTCGCCATCTCCCTGGGTCACCCCGGGAGAGCGGGCTTTGGGGCCACCAGAGCTAGGCCTGCACTTCCAGCCTCAACTGACCACAGAGTGGGGGTTCTCAGCCCTGGCACTGTGGTGCTGAGGTCAGGTGCCTGTGGTGGGAGGCAGGCCTGCACCTCACAGGAGACAGTGCTGCCTCCCTGCCCTATATTACCAGATGCCAGCAGCATCACCCCACACTCACAAGAGACAACACACTGTCCCCAGGTATTGCCAATGTTCCTTGAGGGCAAAACTGTCCTCACTTGGGCACCACAGTCATAGACAAATAAAGGAGTGTCAGTTAATCCATTGTTCTCAGAGCCTGCTCAGAGGATTGCCAAGATGCTAGATTTTAGCTGTTCTCCTTGAGAGCCTTAGAAATCAGTGGCCAGTCAAAGATGCCTCTTTCCTAAATGAGCACTTTTGTGGGACACAAAAACACCACCAGGCTGCCACTCAAGTCCCTTACAAAGTGGCCTCAGTAAGTCACTGAGTCTACAAACAACAGGGTGATCATCTCTGTCCTTGAGGGAGAACATTCTGTGCCACGGACCCAGCCCATCCATCTAGGTCAGTCAGACCCAGGTTTGCAATTCTGCAGTGACGCACCTGTCATCTTAGCAAAGTTACTCCACCTGAGCCTCAGTTTCCCGAACTATTAAATGGAATAACAATGAGTACATAAAACACAGCAGGGCTTAGTACCCTCTGGGAGGCTGAAGGATGGCATAACTGTCTGGTACATCTAAAGACAATTCAAGAGTTTCCAGTTATAGTACCTCAGAAGTTGGCCCATCCTGGGCTGGTCATAATACCCACAGTATCCTGCCACAGGGAAGGGTCCATGACCCAACTTGGGTCAACTGGACTCCTGCTCCAGGATTTGTCTCACTCGGGCAACAGTGGAAGCGTGGCACTTCCTTTCAGGCTACAGTCCAGGGCTCCCTGTGGTCAAGCTTCGCAGGACAGTCAGCCTGGGAGTGGTGATGCCAGCATACAGAAAGCAGAAATGGGATGACGGGGAAGAGCGGAAGACTGACCCTGGCTCTCTCATCCCAAATGTTGGGGACCCTGTCCCGATTCTGTATAGACTCAGTGTTCTCAATTTTGCTTAGATAAAGCTAGGTTTATGGCGCCAGCAACTGAGAGGGTCCCAATAGATCCTATTTTACAAATGAGACAATCCCATCAGAAATGTGATTCCCCACGGCTAGAGCTGGCTTGCCACCTCCAATCTGTCCTATCTCCAGTACACCAACTAGTGGAAATTTTACAGAGGGAGAACCATCCAGGCCCCTACTCTTCTTTACCGTCTCTGTGGCCCTTAAAAGCCTCCCCCACTCTTCAATGCCAGAATCCCATGGGCCCACCCAGATTTGTCTCTGAAATATGAGGGAAGTTGGACAACATCAACAGGGGGCCGCAGCCCAATGCTAAACTGCCTGGTCAGCTTGAAGAAAAGGGTTTGTTCTCAGAGCTTCTTCCAAGCAGCCCTTCAAGAGACATTTAAGGAGCTCGCCCATCAGTACCCCGGGCTGGGGTGACTGCACAGAGTTTCCCTCCCATTCTTTTGGATAAAGGTCAAAAGGAAAATAGGGAGACATCCATTCCCTGACTAGGAAGGTGATAGGCTTTAAGAGCTAAGAACACACGATCCTTTTCTCGGCTCCCTTTGCCCCAGGACAGCTGTGGGCATTAGTAATGCCAGTCTCAGCTGCCATCTGGAAAACGGGACTGAGGTTAGAGTACCTAGTGGCTCCCCATCAACTCTGGGATCTCTGGTCGCCCCTCCAGGGTGTGGGAGAGTAACAAGAAGAGGGATCAAGACACGGCACCCACTAATGCAAAAACTTGTCACAGCTTTACCTCCATCTCATAGATTCGCTGTACACTGAAGTTGTCATGAATAATCACTCGAGATAACTGGCTCTTGGGTAAAAACTTTTTCACCGCTGCTTCGCTGGAATTCATTAGGCTGCAGGAGGAGGGAAAGGGGAACAGGTTGACGCCAGGCTCAGCACAGGCGCTGATTCAGCGGGCTCCCGGGAAAGTGGGTGAACTTCCCAGGTTTCTCAGGAGAGGCACAGCTCTCATGATCGTCACAGGAGGAAGGGCGCAGGCCAAGTTTCTTATGGAAAATGTACACTAAGGGGCTGTTTCTTGGAGGCTGAGAGGAAAAGTCATCCTGAGAGGGTATAAAGAGTCTCAGAGCAGTTCACACATGTCACTGGGGACTCAGAACTGTGCACAGCAGTAGTCACTTAAGGAGAAAATGCAGGATGAGCTGAAAAGGGGCACTAGCTCCAGATTCCAGACCTAAGGGGGATCCAAGGAGCTCCAAGAGGGGAGGGAGAATGCAAATAAAACAACAAAGTTTTAGACAGGTTAGACTTATTAATAGGGGAAAACTAAGAAAAAGGGGTTTGAAAACATCTATAAATGAAGCTTGGGCTGGACAAAATTTTTGAGGAGATTCTACAGAGTGAGAGAAGATGGGGGTGGGTGGGCTGGAGTACAGTGGGATGGAACCCCATACTCCAGCTAAAACTAGAGTTAACAATGTGGTCAAAATGAGGAATTGGTCAAAAATGGGTAATACCAGGCAAGGTGCTTTCACTTTTTATCAATTTGGTTATAACATGAAATAGTTTTGTCCACTTAAAAATAATTGTTCATTTCCTTTCAAAAATTTCTAAGTGCACAATAATGTACATTAGATGTACAATGTAATATAAATGAAGATGTTGGGTTGTGGTTAGGTCAGAAGATGAAATACTATGCAGTTATAACCGAGGCTATGGTTTTACAAATGTTTTGCATTTACTAAATAGTAATAACACAAGCTTCCAATCTCCCATTTACTTTTTTTCTACCAGAAAAAGTTGCTTTAAGAGATATCGAATGCAAAAGTTCCTTAAGTGTTGTTTAAAACAATCCCTTTCACGTAATAAAAAATGGGCATAATGGGCACGATAGTTGAACCAAACTGCTTTCCAATACAAACTCTGGGGGGCAGAAGGTAAAGGAAGGGGAAGAGGAAAGGGTGGTGGTTGTGGGGACTGGGGCCAGGCTGAGAGAATTAGGGGAAAACAGATGATCTGGAGAGGGATGTGAGGATGGGGAGGGGGAGCGCAGCCTGGTTCCAAGAAGTTCATAACTCCCAAAGGGCGCTGGGACTCCTCCAGCGACGCCAGGCCTGGGAGACTAAAGGGCGGAGGCCAGCCGGCGACTGTGTGAGCTGGAGGTGGGAATTCCAGCTACTCCCCAGAATCTGGGCTGAGGATAAGCGGGCTCCGGGGTGCTGCGGGCCCGAGAACTGGACTCGAAGGAGCCAGGGCCGACTATGAGCCAGTCCAGGTCCCTGAGGCGTCTACAAAGGCCAAGGGACCAGGGCCCGCCTTGGGGAGCAGGGCTCTGAGGGAGTCCGGGCATTGCGGGGGCCCTGGGGTCGGACCCACGAGCTGGGCTCCCGGGCCGCACCTGAAGAGCACCGGCGGACAGGTGGCCCTGGGCCGCAGGAAGCGGATCTTAGGCGCGACCCCTAACTCGGTATCACGGCGGAGGGTGATCCTGCTGCGCGAGAAAAAGACCGCGGGCGGGTTGATGCCGGAGCTGGAGGTCGCCGGGGCGAAAGCCACAGGGAAGCCCCGGTTCCCGGAGGCCACGCGCTCGTGCTGCGGGGAACCTGCCGCGTCCTCCCCGTCGGAGAACAGTTCCGGAACAGGTGCCAGGGCAGAAGCCATCTCGGCGGGGGGGCGCGCTCGCGGCGTTCCGGGCCGACCCGGGCGCAGAGCGCGGCGCCGCCGGAAGACGCGGAGGAGGCGGGACCAGGAGGGAGCTTCACGCCCAGCCCGGAAGCCGCGGCCGCCGCGACGCAGCATTGTCCCTCCGCGGTCGCCACGGTGCGGCCCGCGCGTTGCCTTGGAGACGGGCGGGGCCGGAGGGCGTGGGCTGCGGAGCGCCGGGCAGCAGGACTTTCCCGCTGGGAATGCTGCGCCCAGGTGCGATCGCGGGACAGGTAACTGGGACGTCCAGTGGGGATCGGGGGCGGGTCGCTCCGGGGAGCGGAATCGAAACCCGGTTTTTATTCCCAAGACCCGGGTGGACGAATGGTCCCAGCGGTATGGGACCATAGCTAGAAAAACCAGAGCAGGGAATGTGGCTCCGGGATTCTGACCGGTCTTTTCTCCTTGAGACCCTCGTCTAAGGCTTCGGACGAGGTTGCTACCTGAACGAACCTGCCTGCCCGCCCGCCGCGAGAGATAGGTGAGACCTTGGGATCTTGACACCCAACTGGCGAAGAACCCCATTCTAACGCCAGCTCCCCAGAAAACCTTCCTGGCTCACGCCCTGGAGGTGGCATATCGCTCCCTTCAATTTGTGGACTTTGTTCCACGTTTATAATCCGGTGTTGAACGGTGCTTGCCGACACTCCCTACCAGCTTTCAGACCTTGCTTGCAGGTGACCCTAGATAGGTCCTTTCCCCCGTCTCTGCTTCATTTCCCGCGTGTATAAAATGGAAATTTTACTTCTAGACTGCGCCCTATTATGTAGCTCTGAAAAAATTGGACCAGGTGTGAGGGAAGCCACACCCCTCTCCTCTCTTCTCTCTCCCCCCTATAATTTCTTTAGATTTTTGTTATTTCTATCTCCTTGACTCCCTACCTCCTCACCAAGCAGAAAGAAATCCCTTTACTATTTCCTCCCATGATGCCCCTAATCGCAGCAAGAGTGCTTATCATTTATAGTGGACTTGCTCTTTGCCAGGCCCTGTTAAGCACTTTACTGGGGTTACTCTCTTAATCCTCAGAAGATCCTTAGAAAGTAGGCACTGTTCTCTGTTTTCCAGTTCTGCTGTGCCTGTAATTGCCTGTGTAACGTCTGACTCTGCCAGTAGACTTTAAGCTCTGTGAGGGAGAGGGGCCCCGGTGTCTTGAGTAACAAAAATGACTCTTCACTACCCTTATCTCAAGAGGAGATCCTCCACAAAGTGCATCCATCTCTTTTATTTCTGTTTCCCACTGGGCACCTTGGTCAACTTCTGTGGGTTTTTGGATGATGAGGATCTGGCACATCCCTCAGCATTTAGGATTACAACTGGGGGGTTGGGGGAGAAAGACTTTTTCTTTGCCTTCACATGACTTTTTAGAGCAAGCCAGCCCCACCCTCCCTTGCTGTGCTAAGCCTGATATTTTGACACAAAGCCTTCTCCTCCAGTACCCAGGGCCTCCCTGAAATCCTAGAGAAACATCCTTCCCAGAAATCCTTACAGAAGACACAGTAGTGGTGGTTGGAATTATCTTTTCATTCAACAAATATTCCAGCACCTACATGTAGGAATGTATGGAGCTTGGCACCACTGATACAGATCAAGGCAAAACCGCGCCTGCCGTGTGTTAGGAAGGAGAGTAAGTAGGGGTCAGAAAGCCTGGAGCAAGGGCTTGATGGGATGTGGGGAAGGGGCTGTCCCAGGAGGTTACCCTCAGAAAGATGCCCTCGGCTAAGATCCCAAAGCTCGCCAGACCTCTGCTGAATGGAAAGGGGGTGCTAGGCTGAAAAAACAGCAAAAGCAAAGGCTCCAGATGTCTCTAGGGCCAAATGTCTGCAAGGAACTGCAGGGCTCTGCCTAGTTGAAGCCCTTCAGCACGTAGGGAAGGCTGATAGTGGACAGGAGCCAGGCCACTAATGGTCTTGACATCCAAGATAAGGCGCTCCATCTCATCTTGGTGGTGGTAGCCAGTGAAATGTGTTAAGAAGTGGAAGAGAACTTCGACCTCATTTCTCTGTGTCTGATGAAGACTGCAGTTGGCTTGGAGAGGTATTATCTAAATCCAGATGCTCCTGTTTCAGTGAAATTCACAAAGATGCATTCAAGCTTGAGGTTGTGGGCCCTGAGATTTTCTACAAGACAGGAGTCTGCCCCCTCTGGGGTACGTGCGCCGCCCTGCTGCACACAGGCCATGCTAGTGTGGCTTGTGTACCTGAGTTCAGAGGAACTTCTGTGTTTGTCTCTGGGGTCTGCCATGGTGCCAGCTGGTTTCCAGGAAGCTTTCAATGACTCCCTTCCCCTGGCAAGGCGCAGGGGCAAGGTCAGTGATGTTGAACTCCATAATGGCCAGCCACCGTTACATGGGCACATTCTGTCTCTTCAGAGAGCTGGTTCTTGAAGAGCAGATGCTGGGACTCCTCCGCCCCCCACTTAAATTCCCCAGAGACTGTCAACTCTGGGCTCTGATTCCATTTCATTGATTCAAGTGTCATGATTTGGGTATAAACTCAGAAGACTTGAGGAGAGAAACTGTGCAGGTGGTTCCCACTTCTGAGAGACTGGAAGGAAGGAAATGATTTGGGAAAACAGGGCTGAGTTTCAGGCTGAGAATCAGGCCAGCGCACACCTGAGGGACACAAGTCAGCCTGTCCATCCTAGAAATGTGAGACCCCGTCAAGGGGGCCTTGAGTGCCAGGCACGCTAGACTTGCCGAGAAGCATGCTGAAAATGCAGTTTGTGCCTCTTACCCTGAGTCTGAGTCAGTGGGTTTAGAGAGGAGGCTGGGATCTGCATTCAGTTAGTAGTTCCCTGGGTGCTTCCTCTGGTGGTCAAAGCACCACTGGGAAATCCTGCCACAGACCTGGCCATCCATTTCTCTGAAATCCCTGGGAGTTGGCCAGCTGGGCTCCTCCCGGTAAACATCCTCTTCTTCCTTGCAGTTTTCTGTGGACACAACGTAGCAGCAAGATGCAGTCTTTATGCCTCACTGGCTGCTGACCCACCAGCCTCATGACATCAGCCCCGTGTGCCTTCCCGGTTCAGTTCCGGCAGCCCTCAGTCTCTGGCCTCTCCAAGATCACCAGCAGCCTATATATCAGTAATGGGGTAGCCGCCAACAACAAGCTCATGCTCTCCAGCCACCAGATCACCACAGTAGTCAACGTCTCGGTGGAGGTGGTGAACACCTTGTACGAGGACATCCAGTATGTGCAGGTGCCTGTGGCTGACACGCCCATCTCGCGTCTCTGTGACTTCTTTGACCCCATTGCTGACCACATCCACAGTGTGGAGATGAAGCAGGGCCGCACGCTGCTGCACTGTGCCGCTGGGGTGAGCCGCTCTGCCGCCCTCTGCCTCGCCTACCTCATGAAGTACCACGCCATGTCTCTGCTAGATGCCCATACGTGGGCCAAGTCATGCCGGCCGATCATACGGCCCAACAGCGGCTTTTGGGAGCAGCTCGTCCACTATGAGTTCCAGCTGTTTGGCAAGAACACTGTGCACATGGTCAGCTCCCCAGTGGGAGTGATCCCCGACATCTATGAGAAGGAGGTCCGCTTGATGATTCCACTGTGAAGCCTCCTGCCACCCCCTGCACTGCAGTCAGAGGGACAGGTCTGCCATGACTCCTTATGAAGATCTTAACTTGAGCATCCTACTCTTATTGATACAGAAGAAGCAGGTGATGCCTTTCCTAATGGGGAGAAAGAAGAACACTGCAGAGTTTACTCTTGTAACCCTGACAAGCTAAAGTGGTGAAGACAGAAGCTTCCTATGTCAGGAGGGGCTCATCAGTCTGCTGGCTAGGGAGGAGTGTGAGGCCAGCGGTGTCCGGATCTAACGGACCAGCGCGGCGCACAGGGCAGACCTCACTCCTGCAGCCTCCCCAGACTGGCTAACTGGGACCAAGTCTGCCTCGGCCCCCCCTTCATTCTTGCCGTACCCAGAGCCCAGGCCTTACGCATCACGGTGTCCCCGACACTGCTCACAGTAAGTGCCAGCCTGCCGGATAAATAGCCTTCAAGGGTGCTCCGGCAGATGGGGGGCCCCAGGCCAGCCCTGCTTCCATGTTCAACCACAGGGTCCCAACTCTGGTTTTCTACAATGATTTTAGGCATAAAATAGTCTTCAAAGAAATGTATAAAATGTTTTTTAAACTCCTTTTTTGAGTGTTGTTGTACTTGGTAAGGCCTCAAGGCACCACTGTCACTTCCGTGGCATCTTTGATGAAAGTGGCTTCCGTCGTCTTCTCCAGCACCTGTGGAAAACAGGCCTAACTGCAGGCCGTGAGTCGCCCTCACAGACCTCGACTCAGAAGATGGGAGCTGTGGACTGGCACCAGCCTTGTCACCTCCTCTCTGATCCCTCCTGGAGCCTCTATCCCCTCATCTGTCTGCGCAACAAAGCCCTTTTCCCACAGCGTTGTTGTGAAGAATCAGCAATGCCTTAGCAGGGCACCTGGCACGGAGCATGGCACCCAGTGGAGCTGAGCTCATGAATGAGGCGTAGCCCAGCTGGTCCCGTCAGCACAGTTTTCCTCATAGTGGCATTTTCCCCACCCATGCACAGTCCTTTGTTCTTTACAAAATGTTTTTCCAAAAAGTAATCCTATTTGGGAAAAAAAAAATGGTTCAGTGCTGTCAGACCCTACCTCGGAGGAGGCCTAAACTTCTAAGCCTCTCAGGATTCCTGTGGTGTTTTTGCCATGTACCCCCTGGGGAGCAAGGAGCACAATTACAAAAGGCCTGTGGCCATTAGATTGCTGACCATTAGAGCCAGTGGCCAGTCTGGCCAGCTACTGGGGTGGACAGGGGTATGTGCCAAAGAGACAAGTGTGGAGGTGCCCCCCAGCAGGCCCTGAAATCCAGGATTGTTCAGACACCCCAGGTGCCTCAGGATCTGGCTGAAGACCAGCTGTTCTATTCCAGATAATACATGAAACACAAAAGCACAACTGTTTTGGGTCCAGAGTCCAGTGGAGGCCAAATGCCCTCGCTCCAAACTAAAACCTCACCCCTACTTCCACAAAGGAGTGCACTTGTAGGGTAGAGGGAGAAGGAAAATCACTGCAGTAGACTGACCCTCTCACCTTACAGGTCCACAAACACCAGGGTGCTGTGGCAGAGCCACCGGGGAACCCCCTTCCTGGGACAAACCCACACAGACGCTTTCTCTTAAAGCAGTTTTAAGGAAAGTTATTTAAGACCATTTTGTTTCCACTTAAAATGTTGTTTCATTGACAAACCATAAGTTCCTCGTGTGTAATCCTGTGTTGTAACATTTGTAGAATCACTTCCATAGTCAAGACTCAGCCATTCCACCCCCCCCCAAAATTCCCATATGTACCCCTGTATAATCAAACTCACTCTGCCAGCTGGTAAAAGATGTGCTCCATATTTATTGATTTTCCTTTTCCTGGATGTCCTAGACACAGATTCATGGAGGATCTAACCTCTATGCTTTCGAGATTACATGCTCATTTTCATACATGTTCATTTTCATACATGTTCATTTTCATGGCTAAGTGGTATGCCATTCGATGGATGCCCCATAGCTTTGTATTAAGCTGTTGATGGATATTTGGGGTTGGTTCCATTTTTTTGGTGATTTTTGAATAAAACAGCTATGAATATTTGTGCATGGGTTTTTGTGTGAACGTCAGTTTCCATTCACTTAGCATTTATATAAAGTGGAATTGCAGATGGTTAAGAAAAACTTAACTTTATAAAAACTTAACTTTATAAAAACTTTATAAAAACTGGGGGCTCTCCCATTTGGCATTCCACTACACGAGCGCCCACCTCTCTGGATCTGGCAGTGTTTTTGATATTGCCAATTCATATATTTTTCAGCTATTCTGCTTGGTGTTGGTATTACCCAACACTGTGGCTTTAATTTGCATTTCCCTCACCATCAGTGATGTGAAGTATTTTCTTGCCAACTTAACTGCCTTTCGCCTGCCCTCTTTGGTGAAGTCTATTCAGCTCTTTTGCCAAATCAATGTTTTATTTGCTGTTGATTTCAGCTTGCTGTTGAATGTTGAAAATTCTCCATATCTTCTGGATACAAGTTAACTGTTAAGATTTGTCAGTATTCTCCCCAGTCTAGTTTGTCTTTCTAGCCTCTTAAAGTTGTCTTTTGCAAAACAAAATTTTTAATTTTGTCGCTACTTACCAGTTTTTCCTTTTATATATTGGTTTTGTGTCATGTGTTAAGAGCTCTTTGCCTAACCCCTGGTCACAAAGATTTTCCTGGATATTTTAAAGTTTAAGATTTTTCACTTATCTCTCTGATTCTTTTCTATAAGGTGTGAGGTTTAACTTTTTTTTGCATGTGGTTGTTTAATAATTTCAGCTCAATTTGCTGAAAACTATTCTCCACTGAAATGCCTCTGCACATTTGTGAAGGTCTGTTTTTCTGCTCTGTTCTGTTTAATATATATATATATATCTTTCTGTTCACTACCTTTTCATTTGGTTTTTCTTTTTGACACTGTCTTGATTACTGTAGCTTTATAGTAAGTCTTATAATCAGGTAGTATGACTCCTCCAATTTTCTCCCTTTGAAAAGAATTATTTTGGTTATTCTGGTGTCTGCCTTTCCATGTAAATTTTTTAAATTAGTTTGTACAAGTCAGCAACAACCCAGAAATCTGGCTGGGACTTCAACTGAAATTACGTTAAATGCAGTGGCCAGTTTAGGGGAGAATTGGCACCTTCACTCTTGAGTCTTCTGATCTATTGCCTCCCATTGATTTAGGTCTTTGATGTCTTTCATCAGTGTTGTAATTTTCATTCTACAAATCTAATATATTTTATCATAGATGTACCTAAAGAGTTCATTTGAGGGAAAGGATTGCAAAAATATTTTTTAATTTGAGTTTCCAGTTGTTCATAGTATATAGAAAGGCATTTGATTGTATGTTGACTTTGTGTCCTGTGACCTTGCTAAATTCACTTAGTCTCAGAATATTTTTGTAGATTTCTTGCCAATCTGCATGTAGACAACCAGGTTACCTACAAATAGAAATAGTTTTATTTATTCCTTTCCAATCTGAATGTCTTTGATTCATTTTTCTATATATTTTTTTCTTATTACACTGGCTAGGACTTCCAGTATGAATATGAATGATAAAATAGACATTCTTGCCTCCTTCCTGATCTTAGAAAGTCATCAGTCATCACCATAAACTGTGATGCCAGCTGTAAGTTGTTTGTAGATGTCCTTTATTAAGTTAAGGAAGAGTTGGAAAGCATTGTCTCCTGTTTTCTGGAAGAGATGTGTGAATTTAGTATTATTTATTCTTTAAGTGGTAGAACTCACCAACCATCTGGACCTTGAGATTTCTTTTTCTTTTCTTTTCCAGAAGACTTTAACAATTAATTTGATTCCTTGAATAGTTATAGGGTATTTACTTCATCTAGGGTTAGTTTTGAACAGTTTGTCATTTTAAGGAATAAGTCCATTTCACCTATTATCAAATTATACATGTAGACTTGTTTGTAGTATTTCCTTCCTTATCTTTTATTATCTTCAGGGTCTGTAGTGGTATTACCTTTTCATTCTTAATTATGATCATTTGTCTTCTCTGCTTTCTTATTAGTCTGGCTAGAGGTTTATCACTTTTAAAATCTTTTGAAAGAACTACCTACCTTGTGCTCTATTTAACGTTCTCTGTTCTTCCCTTAAAAAAAAAAAGCCCTCCCTGGTGGCACAGCGGGTTAAAGCACAGTACAAAGAAGCTTAAACCACTTCTGCATGAGTTCCATCCCCGCCTGCCCCGGAGGTGACCACATGAGGTGACCACATGGCGCGGCAGACCTCTCCTGACCCGCCCGCTGCTCCCCTCAGCAGTGTACTTCGTAGATCTGCCTGTTCTGCTCTCCGCTCTGTCTCTGGTGAATCCTCTCACCCTCTGCATCTCTGGCCTGTACCCCAGTTCTGTATGAATAAATAAATAAATCTTTAAAAAAAAAAAGATTTACTTATTTATGTATACAGAACTGGGGTACAGACCAGAGGTGTAGGGGTGGTGAGAGGATTCACCAGAGACAGAGCAGGAGGCAGAACAGGCAGATCTACTGAAACACACCGCTGAGGGGAGCAGCGGTGGGGTCAGGTGAGGTCTGCTGCACCATGTGGGTTACCTCCCTGATGCAGGATCGAGCTTGTGCTGCAGTGGCTGCGGGTAGCTTCATAGTGCTGTGCTTTAACCCGCTCTACCACCAGGGTGGCCCTATTCTTCTCTTTTATATTTTATTGATTTCCATAGTTATGCTTGCTTCTGATTTATTTGGTTCTTTTCCCCCTGACTTTATTTTTGCTTTCCCCCCCAATTTTGTAAAGTGACCATTTAGATTATCTATTTGAGACCTGTTTGCATATATGTCTGATAGGCTGCATCTGCCTTCTTATTCCTTAAAAATACAGATCTTCCTCATGTTATGGTGGGGTTATGTCCCAGTTAACTGATCATAAAATGAAAATATAATTGGAAAATGTAGCTAACTCCCCTAATCCGCTGAACATCACGCCTTACCCTGGCCCACCTGAACTGTGCTCAGAACACTTAGACTCCAGCTCTGTCACACGTCGGCTGTCCGCCCTCTTGACTTTACGGCTGACGAGGAGCTGCGGCTCACTGCCTCTGCCTGATGTTGTAAGCTATTGTACCCCATAGGACCAGCCTGCAAAGAG
>NW_004567130.1:9677321-9680221 GCF_000260355.1 Condylura cristata | reverse complement strand
AGTAGTCTTATTTTTTCTTCACTTGAGGCTGTTTTGTTTTGTGCCTGGTGATTCTTTTAAGCGTAAATTTCTTGGTTGATGTCCTTCTTTCCTTTAGCACTAGAAAAATGTGTCATTTCCTTCTGGCCTACAGTTTCTTGTTGGAAATCCACAGTCATTGCAATGGTGAGATCCCAACGGTTAATACCACATTTTTCTCTGCCTGCTTTCAAGATTTTCTGCTCTTGGATTTCCAGCAGTTTGATTATGGTATAAATGGGTGTGGATTTCTTTATGTTTATCCTTCTGGGGTTCACTGATCCTCTTTCAACAAACTTGAGACATTGTCAGCTAGTATTTAAAATAGTTTTTTGTACCAGATTCTCTAATTCTGTGTCTGAAAACATAAACTCTATGATATTTTCCCACAAACTCTTATGGCTGCTTTTTAAAAAATAATCTCTGTGGTCCATATTAGATAAAATGCTAGTGTTCTCTTGTTGCTAAGTTAGTGGCTTAAAACAGTATTATTATTTCACAATTTCTGTAGGTCAAAGATCTGGTTGAGCTTGACAGGGTTCTCTGCTGAAGGTCTCACAAGACCAAAATCAAGGTGTTTCTAATTTCCAGTGCATTTTTTTACTGGAGATGCAGTGCAAGAATCTACTTGCAAACTCATTCAGGTTGTTGACCAGGTTAAGTTCCTTGTAGATAAAGGACAGAGGACCCCAACTTTTTACTGCACACTAGGAGCTGATGATCTTTTCTCTGAGCAGCTTTTCGCATTCTTCCTAATGCTGTTCTTGTGACTCCTCCAGCAATGATAGACTGAGTTATTTTGAATACTCTAATTTTTCCTTCACTTCAGCTCTCTGAATCCAGTCAAAAACATTTCCCTACTTTTAAGGATTTGTGTGATTAGACTGAACCTACCCAATAATTTAAAATAATCCCAGGCCCTCCCTGGTGATGCAGTGGATTAAAGCGCAGCACTGTGAAGCTAGCCACAGCCACTGCAGCACAAGTTCGATCCCCAGCCAGGGCCCACATGGTACAGCAGACCTGGCCTGTTCTACCCACTGCTCCCCTCATCAGTGTATTTCAGTAGGTCTGCCTGTTCTGCTCCCCACTTTTCTCTGGTGAATCCTCTCACCCCCTAAACCCTGGCCTGTATCCCAGTTCTTGTATGCATAAATAAATAAATCTTAAAAGTTTTATAGTTAAATTTTTCTTAATTAACCCTAATTCTAAAGTCCATAACCTCAATCACAACTACATAGTACTTTTTGTCTCTTGTGGTAACACTCATTGTCTCCATTTCACAAACTCTTCTGCTAGTGAGGGAATCCAGTATTTTTTCAAATTTTGATCATTGCATGTTCTTATTTCTCACATTTCTTCTTGATTATATTCTGCATCTTTTATTTCTCTGTTGATATTTTCTTTTAGATTTAATGACTTGCTGGTACTTCCAACATTTGGGTCATCTCAATATTCAGTATTCGGATTTTCTTGATATTCTGTATGTAATTTTGAATTGTATCCTGGACATTTTGAATATATGAGGCCCTGGGTCTTATTTATAGCCTTATTTATGGAAAATGTTGAGGTTTTGATATAGGAGGCAATCAACCCATTTACATTCAGTTCTGATCTGCCTCCTGTGGTCTGTGAAAAACAAGATAATAAACTTAAATGGAGTCACTTACTGTGTACTGTTGCTTTTGCACCATGTAAAGTCAAAAACTTGCAGTCGTAAGCTGCCTTCATTATATATATTCTGATGTTCCTTGAGATGCCCTCCTTTTCTTAGAAGTGTCATTTAATTTCTAAGTAATTGGAAATTATATAACCATCTTTCTCTTGTTTCATTTATTTTTACTTGTTGGTGTTTAGTGTATCATGTAGGTCTATCTTGGTGAAGGCTTCAGTAAGGGAAAAAAATATTATTTGGGGTGGAATGTTTGATAGCTGTCAATTAGGACCCACTGGTAGGTGCTAGTTTCAATTGTTGTATGTTGTTTCTGCTGACTTGCTCTACGGATTACTAAGAGAAGAATACTGAGCATCCACCTACTATTGTGCATTTGTCTACATCTCCTTTCAGTTCTGCTAATTTTTTGCTTCCTGCATTTGGAAGATTGGTTATTAAGTGCATCATATTTGCAACTGTCTCTTCATGGTGAAGAGGCCCTTTCATCAGATTCAGGGCCTCTGTCTTTCTGAAGCTTATTTACTTTTTCTGATATTATCAGTCACTCCAGTTTTATTTTGACTAGTGTCTGTAATGATATATTTCCTTACATTCTCTTACGTTTAGCCTACTTGTATCATTTTAAGTGGGTTTCTTGTATTAACTGGATGCTGTAGAGTGTTGGTTATTTGCCCTTGTGATCTCTTGGGTCTACTTTGATATATACATAAATATACACACACATATATACGTAGATATATACGTGTGTGTGTGTGTATAGTTCCAGTTTGTTTTTTAATTATGTTTTCAGACCATAATTACAGATATTTGGATTAAGGTCTACTATTCTCTGTTATTCCTCTGTTTTTCATTCCTGTTTCCCTTTTCCTGCCTCCTTTTGCACTATTATTATTTTAAAGTATTCCATTTTAACTTTGTATGTGTTTTTTAGAGAGTATACTCAAGATTATAGCATATGTGTATGTATGTGTACATACATACACTTTTCACAATTTCTTAAAATTATCTTACTACTTCAAATTGAATGTAAAAACCATATCACCATGTAGATCTTTTTACCCATTCCATTATGTCATAGTTGTGAAATGCAGGATATCCACATAAGTTAAAAGTTCTGGGCCCTCCCTGGTGGTGCAGTACGTTAAACACAGCACTAAGAAGCTAAAGCCACTTCAGCATGAGTTTGATCCCCATCCCAGAGGTGACC
>NW_004567130.1:9655611-9677221 GCF_000260355.1 Condylura cristata | reverse complement strand
TTAAACCAGCCAGGAGTCACCTGACCACAGGCACTAAAAAGGTCATCTGTGATATCCACAACCACTCCCTGAAGGAAAACAGCTTCCCAATAACCAGTCCACATTTTTGCCTAGTGTAATTAATGTCCTTATTCTTGCGCTCCTCTGGCCCTAAAAGTCATTTTTGTACAGCTCCTCAGAGCTGCTTATTCCTGCTAGAGTGAATGTTGCCCAATTCTTGCATTAGTGAATAAAACCAATGAGAGCTATAAATTTTACTCAGTTGAATTTTGTTTTTCAATGGGCCATGGTTCCAATATCAGTTCAATTGCCAAAACCTTTACAGAACCATCCTAAACTCTGGCCATTTGGGGTCCAGTCTGAAAGATGGATGTTCTACCTAAAATAGTCTAGTTCTCAGAGTCACTGAATACAGTTTAGGGATCCATGCATCTAAATGGAGAAGTTTATGTGCAACTTTGTGGAAATCTGTTTTTTGAGCTCCCTCCTCTTCACTGTCTCCTCCAGTCTGCCCAATTCCAAGACCACCTTTCCTGCCCACTCTGGCCCACTCTCACATCCTCCAGCTAGGGAATCAGATCCTTTAGTCTCCCTGTGCTGCCATGTACATTCTGTGACTAGGCTGCTCTGAGCTCAAGTGATGGGAAAAAAGGCAATAGATCCTCCACCTCCCACTGATGGTGTCATTTTTTTGGAGTTAGTGTGGGATCCTTGGGTTTGATGTCACCTTTTGGAGTTCGGGGTCCTTGGGTTCACGCTGGGAAAGGTTTCACCAGAGCTCCCCTTTCAGCGGCACACGGCAAGTTTCTCCATGAGACAAAGACTCATTTATATTTAAGAGGAGGTTTATTAGAGGAGAGGAAAAGACACTTGCATAGGTGCAGGTGGGCAGGAAGAGCTGCTCGGAAGGGACAGGCTTGCAGAGGGAGAGGCCTGCATGGTTGCCGGCAGGCGGCCTTAGAGAGCGGCCTCAGCTGGGGGAGGTCAGTGCTGAGGAGTCCCAGCATGGTACAGGTCACGGGCAGTCTCGGGAGGCTGCTGCCCGCAGAGGGAGAGAGCAGGTGGGAAGAGGCACCTGCACAGGCCAGGTGGGCAGAGGAGTGGCTGCCCCGAGCTGGTGGAGAGACTGCCCTGGTGTAGACAGCCTCTCCCTGGGAGGGGCTCACTCCCGGTGAGCCTAGGTTGGTTGACTTTGAATAGAATCTGAAAGGACCAGAGATTCCTGAGGAGCTTCATCTCCTGGTCCTTATCTTTCACCTTCTGGGTCAGAGCTTCAGGCACAGCCCCCAGCTGTCTGTTATCTGCTGGGACCTCCTGCAGACATCCGAACATCCCAGACATCAGCTGAGCTTTGTCTGAGCTTTTGTCGCCTGAGGACCTTGATGTATGGCTGTGTCAGTTGCTGCACTGGTCCCTTCTGCCTGTCCCCTTTGTGTGACTCAGTCTTGTGATGTCTCCTCTGCATTCCTGCCTCCATCAGGTTCAGGATGGGAAAGGTTTCACCATAACTCCCTTTCAGCAGCATGCGGTGTTTCTCCACGAGACAGAGACGCGGTTATATTTAAAGAGCAGGTTTATTAGGGAAAAGGACAAGAGTACTGGACACCTGCATAGGCACAAGTAGGCAAGAAGAGCTGCCCCGGAAGGGACAGGCTTGCTGAGAGAGGCCTGCATGGTTGCAGGTAGGCGGCCTTAGGAGAGCGGCCTCCACTGAGGGAGGTCAGTGCAGAGAAATCCTGGCCTGGTACAGGTCATGGGCAGGCAGGAGGCTGCGGCCCTGCAGAGGGAGAGAGCGGGTGGGAAGAGGCACCTGCACAGGCCAGGTGGGCAGAGGAGTGGCTGCCCTGTGCTGGTGGAGAGACTGCCCTGGTGTAGACTTCTCTTTGGGAGGGGCTCACTCCTCGGGAGCATAGGTTTGATGATTCTGAGTAGAATCTAAAAGGGACAGGAGACCCCACAATGGGCTCCATCTCCTTATCTTTATCTTTCACCTTTTGGGTCTGTGATAGACACAGCCTACAGCAGCCACTACCTGCTCTGATCTTATGCTCTGGAGCCTAGGCCTTGGTGCCTCAGGATCTAGGTTTCTACAGCTGGGTCATTGGCTGTGCTCATCCCTTCCTCCCCAGACTCCTTGTGTGAGTCGGCCTCGGCCTCGGGGTGCCTCCTTACTATCACTTCCTCCATCACCACCACACCTCTCCCCCCACATCCCTGCCCCATCACACACACACACAGGTCAGAGAGAGCCCTGCAGAGTCTTCGTGCTTTCCCAGACGCCTCCCTGCTGCGTGGTTTCAGCTTCTGTAAGAGGCTCCCCAGGGGCAGGGCCAGAGAAGGGGGCGGGGGAGGCCCTCCTCCCTACTCCTCAGACCAGAAAGTCAGGGCCCCTTGGTGCTCTTCGCATTGCCTTTGAGACCAGGCCTGGAGCCAGGAATAATGGTCCAAACAGGAAACCAGCTCCAGAGTGTTTGTACCTCTGATTCTCTTTCCCAACCTACCTGCTACCATTTCTTTTTCAGAGTCCTCAGATTGCTACTTCATGCCTTCTGCTCAGGGTTTTCAGTTGCATTCAGGAGAAAGGACAGACTATATTTATCCTCTTACTTAAAACTGAACGCTAAGAAATGTATTTTTTTTAAAAAAATACATGCTCATTTGTGAAAAAAGGAAAATAAATACTACCCAGTCAGTTTTTCTATTTTCAAGCAGTAACCAAGTCAACATTTTGGTATTGTGGTATATTCCTTAAAACTTTTTTTCCCCCATAGTGGAGAAAATAAAGTTCTGAGTGTCCTTCAAAAAATATTTAATATTCAGAGTGGGGGTAGGGCCAGGGTCTCATATTCTAAGTAGGGGAGGCTGAGTCTGGGGCTCTTGAGAGAGCTTTTCTCAGTTTACTTCAGGCTTGACTAGAGTGGCTTTTCACTCAGCAATCCAAGGAAGAAGGTAAATTGGAGGACCTTGGGGGCTCCTGAGGTTTCCCTGAAAGAACTTTGTTATGCAGGTGCCATTACAAAGCACGGCTGGCGGCCCTCCCTGGTGGCGCAGCGGGTTAAAGCACAGCACTAAGAAGCTAAAGCCACTTCCGCATGAGTTCGATTCCCGCCTGCCCTGGAGGTGACCACATGGCGTGGCAGACCTCTCCTGACCCGCCTGCTGCTCCCCTCAGCAGTGTACTTCGTCAATCTGCCTGTTCTGCTGCCCACTCTGTCTCTGGTGAAGCCTCTCACCCTCCGCATCTCTGGCCTGTACCCCAGTTCTGTATGAATAAATAAATACATCTTTAAAAAAAAAAAAAAAGCACGGCCCGACTGTGCCTTCTGAGAACCACAGCCCCGCAGCCACTGGCTGCAGCCTCACGAGAAACCGGGAACCAGACTCACTCCACTCAGTCACCCCCAGACTCCTGACCCACAGAAATGGAGCTAATTCATACCTGTTGCTTTAAACCACAATGTTGGGGGATGATTCTTTACCCCAAATCAACATGATCTGTATCACTCGGTGGTGAGCTTGCTGGAGACACCATCTGCATGGTCACCTCTCACCGGGCCTCAATAAGAGCCTTGCCTTCATCTCGCAGGGGCCTGCTCAGGCCATTTCTCCTCCACATCATATCCCAGCTAAGCCGCAGGTCCATTGTCAAGCCTGCTTATTGCACATCATGACCCTTGTTTGTTCAAAACCCTCTGTGGCAGCTCTCCAGTGCCCTCCATTAAGTAGTTTGGGTTATTTCCAGGAAGTATTTACAACTGAGCAGGAACTGTGTAATGGTGGAGCCTTGGCCAGTCCAAGACCGATTTAGGAGCAGATTAGGGAGCAAGAAGAGTCCTTGTTTGCTTAGGCCCCTGGAATGACAATCCCAGGGCCCCTGGAGAGAAGGAGGCAGCCCCGGCAGCTGGGGCTGAAAGGAGGCAGCAGCTTTGTTCGGAGTCGGAGATGGCAGAATGCCCAGCACAGACCCAGCTCCCCAGGCTTCCTCCAAGGCGGCAAGGGGGTGTCTGTCCTGCTTTGTTCTGTCTCTCCCAGCAGGAACACTGACGGGGAAGGCTGGGGCAGTGGGCGTGGCCAGCATAGCCTGAAAGCCTGGGGGAGGTGACGGGGAGACGTCTGTAACATGTCGGCCTGCAGTGCTTGTCGGATTGCTAACATGTCTTAGGACCCACTGAATTGCAGACACTTTTGCTAAGCGCCCAGAGCACTTTAACCTCCTGTGGCCTCGGGAGTTAGACAGGGCTGAGTTCTCACTTAACACAGAGAACACGCTTGGTGCCAAAGCTGGGCTCTGAATCCACATTTACCCCAGGGGCCCCTTGACTCAGTCTCTTCCACTTTGTCTGGACAAAGCACTGTGGGGGGTGGGGTGAGCAGGACAGTGGCCCCTGCCCTCGGGGGCCCAGTTCTGTGGGAATCTAATCCAGTATGGAAAGTGCTCAGGCGCTGGCTGACTGACTGGGGAAGTGCAGCCCCACCCTTGCCTTGGGGCACAACTTCAGCTTGCCTTGGGGCATTATTTAAAGCAAGGATGATCCCCTCTGGTGCCAAAAGTGCCCAGCAAGTCTGAAGTTCCGAGGAGAGAAAGTAACTTGCCCAGGGCAAGAGAACTACCAAGAGAGACAGTGGCCTGTCCAAGGGAATCACCCACCAAGGAGGCTAGTTAACTTGTTATCCCAGTGACGCCCACCCCCGCTGCACTCCTAGGTCAGGAGACAAAGGCCACTCGTGAGTGGGGGCCAGCACGAGAACTCGGGCTTTCCGACCGCCAGCCCAGTGTTCGTGCCCACCACTGCAAGGGCTGACGAGGAGGGCTTTAACAGTGACCCTGAGGTGGTCACCCCAATGTCAGACGACAGACCAACCCCAGAGCCCAGCACAGCTCCAAGGAATCCCTGTCCCCTGCCACAATCACCAGAGCAGGCTTTGGTCTGCCAGGAGGCTCACTATTAAGCCAAGCATTCCAGTGGTCCAGGAAGCGGGCGAGGTACTGGAGGGAGGCTTCTAGTGCAGCCGTGGGCCCCTGCAGGGGAAGCATCCTGAGTCACCAGGGCAGTCTGCATTCTGCACGCCCAAAGCCACATATCCCTGTGTCCTGCCTGACCAACCCTCAGCATGGGGAGGAGAGAGGTGCTGGGCCTGGGCCAGAGGCATCTCTGAGTCACAGGGAGGGTGGTGGTGAGTGACTCAGCCTGGGCCCACCTCCCTCTGCAAGCCCAGTCTGGGCTAGGCTTGAACCCCAAACCCTGTCTGTTTTCCCTGGACAAGGTGCCTGCCGCCATCACTGTCCCCACCCCCAGGCTTGGGGTGATCCTCCCACGCAGTCCTGCCTCCCACTGGACAGCACAGCAATCCTCCACAAAGGCTGGCTACGGGAAGAAAAGACTGCTGGCTCCCTGAGACCCAGGCCCCTACCCAGCCCAGCCTGGTCTACCTGCCATCCTCAGGCAGAAAGGGGAGACCATGGCCATTCTCCAGATCAGTTGGGAACCTCAGAGTGGGTGGATGACGAGTTGGAGAGAGAAACCAAGCTAGCTGCCCAGTCACACACTTCTTATGCCCCGCCCTGCCCACCACATTCCTCATTCGAAATCTCTCTATGGGATCCAAAGCCCCATCTTTCAGACAAGGAAACAGAGGCCCAGAGAGAAAGGCCACCTACCCAGGATACGCAGGGAGGTGGGCAGTTAAATCCCAGGTCTCCCTACTTCAGGATGGCTGGGCCCTTATCATTTAAATGGGCAGCAGGTGGGAGGTTAAGTGCACACACCCCAGGAAAGGCTGAGTTCAACCAGTTGTTTGGGGAGGTTCTGGGCTAGTGCTAGGGGTTAGCACACATGTCCCAGGCCCGCTCCCAGGTCTCCACGCCCTCCCTGCTGGGCCCTCCCTCCTCTATGAGGTCACCCAACTCAGCCCTCTGCATCCACAGCCCTGGACACTGCCCCTTGCTGGGATCCTTCCTTCATCAAGCTTCCTTTATGGCTTCTCTTTTAAAGGAACGTTCCGTGTTTGGGTTTTCTCCCTCAGCCAAGGTTTTGGCCACAAGAAGAGTAAAGGATGCCAGACAGAGGGAACAGCATACCAGAGGGAACAGCATGTGCGGAGGCACCACTGTGCAGGCCTGGGGGACCAGGACACTGGTGAGGCTGGAAGGTGGGGCCAAAAGTGGGAAAACAAGACAGGCCCTGGTCAGGCCATAGGCGTCAGACCCTGAGGCCTTGTGGTGCATGGCAGGAAGCTCTGACTCTGCCACAGGAGCAGTGGAGCCATAGGTGTGTGTTTGGGAAAGATCCCTTGGGCTGGCTGGAAGATGGAGTGGAGGAGCCAAGTCAAAGAGGAAGTTGCCGCTGTCCAGAGGTGGACAAGGGCAGTCTGGCCAGTGGGAGACTTTAAGGCGCTGGGGGCCTGCATAGGCCAGAGTGGGTGGCCAGTGGTCAGTGGCTACTGACTTTTCTCTTATTTCTTTGGCTGTAACCCTGAGGAATGACACAAAAGTACAAGCAAAAATAGTTTATTTGAGGATGGAAGACCCAAAATTGGGGGGCCCAGGGTGAGGCCACAGCAGCTACCTGGAGTTGGCACGATGACCCCATTCCCTGGGGGGAGCCCACAGCAAAGAAGCTCTTCCCTGGGCCCCCTAGCTGCCTCCCCCAATTTCCGGAAGGATTGTGCGACCGCCAGGAATCAGCAACGGCCTCCTCAGAGCTGGGTGAAGTTTCCAGAACTTGGCCAGCAACTTCAAGCGGTGTTGATACTAATTGTGGTGATTACTCTGACAAGTACAGTGATCGTGCCAGGCTAAGACCCACCATCCAGTGGTGAGAAGGGTCCATGACATGGAGAGGCAGGCAGAGATGGGGTGCGTCTCTGGCAGTCCCCATTCCAACCTCCAAGGTGACCTTTCCACAGCATGTCCACCACGGCCCCAGAGGTGGTGGCTGCCGGTGCGCCACTTTTCTCACAGTCGCTGGCCACACCCAGACTCAGGCTGGGGCTGTTCCAGGAGGCCCATGAACATCCTCAGGCCTCAAAGACCCTTGTCAGGCTTTTCCCTCCGCCACAAGCCCCAGCGGGCAGCCCAGGAGGCCACGACCTCGCAGTTGTGATAAAGGAACATTCCTGAAAGGGTGAGCGCAATTCCCACATAGCTGAGGGCACTGAGGCGGCTGCCAAAGAGAAGCCGGGACAGGATGAGGTTGCCCACGACAGTGAGGTTGCCCAGGACGTGGACGGTGAGGGCAGAAGTGAGGGCCAGCAGGGAGAAGCTGGCCAGGTTGTAGAGGATGGACAGGAGGCAACTGAGAAGGATACAGGCCCAGAGGCGGGAGTCAGTGGGAGCTGGCGGCAATGCCACGCCGGCCTCCAGCACCAGAGTGGCGCCCGCCAGCAGGCAGAAGCTGGGCAGCGAGGTGGCATACAGCAGGGTCACCGCATCCAGCTTCTCCTCCTGCAGCAGGGCACCTGCAACCAGGACAGCGGCCGTCAGCACCGGGTTGGGAGACGACCCCCGAGACTCCAGGATAACCTCCACTACCATCCTCCCGCCTCGGTAACATGCAGGTCAGAAACCCAGTCAGGCCACCAGGGTTGTGACCTCGGTCCACATTAGCTGTGACCTAGCACTTAACCTTGGCGAGCCCAGGTTTCTTTATCTGCAGGCGGGCACTAATAAAATAGATCACTTGCATAAAGCCTTTCTGAGATAAGTGCTCAGTAAGTGGAAAGTCATAAAAATAACTATATTAAAAGTAAATAAAGTTGCTATCACCAACCTCCCACAGGTTGAAACAAGGATCAACCCCCCCAAATCATCAGGGGCTCCACAGGCTCTGCCTGGAGAAAAAGCCTTAGGGCCTGAACCAGCTAGGAAGATGCTGTGCCAATGGGTGTGCACCCACCTTCCTTGGCATCAGCCCTGACTGCACCCACCAGGACCCCAGGGGGCAGCTCCCAGCCCACAGCAGTGGCAGGCTGGCAGAAGAGCCCAGCTCTGCCACGAACGAGCGATACGGCTTTGACATTAAAGAAAACTTTTTGAAGCAAGTGTCGGTGTCAGGACGGTGGGCCCATTCATTGCTTCGTTCACTGACGACCGTTGAGACGATAAGGGAACAAGGAAGCCATTGACCGCACTTGGTTGTCACTGCTCACAAGTGTCAGAATCTTTGGCTGTCAACACTGGGGCTTACAAGATGGATCCAGGAGGAAGAGCAAGCCTTCTAGCTTTGCAAGAAAAGAAGGGGTCCTCCCACCTCCTTGCACACGTGAGTGTGTTTCTCTGTGTGTGTGAGTGTGCACACAGTACCGCCCACGTGGTTCCCAGAGAAAGTGGCGCCATCTACACAGCCACAACTCGGGTGTGGTGAGTGTTTGCAGGAGGGCCATGAAGACTCGAGGCCTTTTCAACTTTTAGTGCAGAGATGAGTGATGAACGCAGGCTCCCCCAGAGCCCGCTGAGGCACTATGCATTTTCTGACACATGCTTTCCAAAGTGTCACAGAGATGCTTACTCATAAGCTCTGCTTAGAATAGGAAATCTTCTTTCTCTCGATTTCATTCTGATGTTTTGGCTTTGTTCTCTAAGCAACCGTCCCTCCAGCTCTAGCATTTCTAGAAATGAGCAGATAATTGGAATGCCTCCTGCTCTTCCACTCCAAATATAGCATTATAACGAGCTGCCTGTGGCCTGTGTGTTAATGGTGCAATCACTGGAAGGAGTTTGAATTTCAGGTGAACGTCACCTTTGGAGAATCCCCCACTCTGTGAGACAGTCAGCAGGAAGGCCCCAGCTCTCCCCCACCAGCATCTGCACCTGTTCTGCACCCCGCTCTCCTTTCGCCTCCTTTCCCTGCACCAAGGAAATTGCAGCGGCCCTTTGCCAGAGGGAGCTCAGCCCACATAAAGTGCCCTAAATTCCAGCCTGCTGTCCTGCCTCCTCAGCGACCTCTCCTCCGACCCAACTCTCCATTTCAATTTCTCCTTCTCCAGATGCATTTTACTTTCCAGCCTCTGAACGTGTCTGAGCTTCTGCCTGTCCTCGGGACCCACCCTGTTCAGTTTGCTACTGGCTCATCCCTTCCCTGTTCTTCATTAGCTGTGTGATATCAGGCAAGGCACCCTCTCTTCCTGCAGTCTCCTTGGAGAGGGTGACCAGAGTCCCTCACAGGGGTGTGTGTGGTGCTAAGCACAGCTCTGGAGCCCAGTTAACTGCTCCCCACGAGGGCTATTTTGGCCTCCCACACTCTGCTCCCGCTGGCTGATACCCCATGCCCTGACAAAGCAGACTTCCTGTTCCCAGAATGCTCTGGCCAAATGGTGTGTGCCCACGGAGAGGGCTTGGTAGCTGTCATGACTTTTATTGCATGATTGTTCACCTAGCTGTGCAAGTCTCCTCTCCTAGACAGCCCTCTCTGGTCTTTGGGGGGAGAAGTACCCACCCAACTATGCCTGTGTACACCCTGGGTCCAGAACTTTTCTCCTGCTATTGTGATCTCTGCTTCGGATGTGTCCCCCCACATCTGCTTCTGATGTGTCCCCCCACCATCCTGAAATCTCAGAGTACAGAGGTCAGGTCAGATTGTTCCCTGAGACAGGTCCAGCTGAGAATAAGCCTAGCAAACTGGCACCCTAATTCCCAGCCTTTTTGTAAGTAGAAAGGTGGCATCACCTTTCTCTCCAGACAGGCCCCCTGGGCCTAAAACTGACCCAAGGTGGGAGGGAAGTTGTCCCTACCTCTGGCTGCCTGGGTGTTCCCCTTCATAGACTCATCTACTCCCATGACGTCTACTCTCAGGAAAGAAGCTTATATCAGTCAGTCACACGCTAATCTAAATCTGCCTGGTGCTTTTCCTAGGACATTTAGAAGTAGAAGCCTCCTCTTATCCAAAACCCATCTCTCTACCTGGCTCCAGTCTGTTTCTCTCGAACTGTTGCCTCTTAAGTTCCCTTCCTAGCATCCTGAATCATGTCACCTAACCAGTCTGCCAATTCTGCTATCAGAGCCATTAATAAATCCAGCTTTTAAAGAGAACCTTTCCCGTGCCAGGTGCGAGAGACAAAGAAATGCCCAAAGTCACGCTGCACCTCTCACAGTTCCTGTCTGGGGGGAGGCAGGCAAATAACCAAGGCAGGTGGGGTCATGTCTGGGAAGCAGAGGGTGCTGGGACTTAGAGCAAGCAGCCAACCTGCCTCAGGAGCCAGGTAGTCGACAACTGGGAGAGAAGAAGGGAAGTGGCAGGAAAGCAGCCTGATGCCAAGCACCTGCCACTCTGTGCCCATGTCCTGAGGCCTTGCTGGCTAGAGCCTGTCCTGCAGGCTGGGGCTCCCCTTGGGTGAGGTACACTGGGCCTCTTAGTAGGCCAGGGCCTTCCCAGCCTTGTGGCCCTGCCAAAGAAGGGGGAGGCCTACGGGTCAGGTTTCCTACTACCGACTCATGCCCAGAGCTCATACCCTAGCTCAGTCCCTAGCTCTCATATAACCTGAGGGCAAAAATAAAACTGAGCTTTGGCCTTGTCTCAGGGTCTCGGAGGATAAAAACAGCCTCTGGGTCCTGGCTCTCAAGATGCTGCGGCAGGGTTGAGCTCTGACTTCGCTTTCCCCTGACCGTCCCCAACCCCAGCCCAGTGCTGGGAACAGCCCCTTCCTCCTACAAGCCTGGGTCACAGGAGCAGGAAGTCTACCAATTCCAACTCTCAAGGGTGGGGAGACTGAGGCCCAGATAGGACTTGGACCTGCTCAAGGTTACCCATCAAGTATAAGCAAATGTGTGGGTAGGACCCAGGCCTCCCCATCCCAAGCGGGTACCCTGGCCTCCCCTATGTTTTCCTTGGATTAAGGCAGAGAGAAGGGGGCGGCTATGACTCAGAACCTGTTAGTAGAAGAGGCAGGAAAGTGCCCTCCGCTGTCAGGCCGTGATGTAGCAGGTCTCTCTCTCTGCCCAGAGCCCCTTATCTCCTTTCATCAGAGCCAAGGGCTGGAGCCACATGGACCTGGAATCACATGAACCAGCAGAGTGACCCTGGACAAACCATGAACTTCTCTGGGTCCCAGTCCCATCACCTGGTTGCCATGGCGCTCCAGGGTCAGTACCCAGCAAGGGACCTGTGCACTGCAGCTCCCAATAAGCATCAGCACTTCCCAGATTTAGCTGACCCGGGGCCTTCCAAATCTCAGCTCAAGACCATGCCCACTCCTCCCTCCCTGGTTCCCACTGGCTTCTGGTCCCCCACTTTCCACCACATCACTCGCACAGCATGGAATCTTGCTGCTTGGGTTCAACTTTTGCCTCTGCTGCTCACTAGTCACATGGCCCAGGGCAAGCCCCTCTGCCTCTCTGTCAAATGGGGACAACAGAGTACCACCGATCAGGGCTGTATGGAGGTCCTGTGCCATAAAGGGCTTGGCAAAACAGGAAACAGGTCCGTAGCAACTATTACTAAATGCTAAATATTAGCATTACTAAAACCCTAAATCAGAACCTAATTTTAGATCCTGGGACTCACTGAGCCTCAGTTTCTGCCTCTCCCAAAGCCTTGAGCCTCAGTTTCTTTATGTGTAAAATGGGATAACAGCCACAACCCTCCTAGGACCCTCCAGGTCACAAAATCCACCCCACCCCCACCCCCTCAAGCAGTGACCCAGGCACTCACTCTGCTGAATGGACTTGAGGCCACGGAGGCAGGTGGCAGCCAGCAGGAAACCACAGCCGGCAGGCGGTGCCTGCAGCTCACCCGCCAGGCTGCAGGCGGCCCCCAGGCAAAGGGGGCCCATGGCGGCGAACTGCAGCGGGTGGTGGCGCCGGCCAAGGACCAGAGCCGACAGGGCCAAGGTGACCAGCGGAGTGGTGGTGGTGGCCAGTTGTGCCAGGTCCAGGGGCACAGTGCTCAGGCCCACGTTGCCGCAGGCCATAGACGTGCCAAAAGTGAAGCTTAGCAATAGCACTTGGCGGCGGGTGCGGCCGGGCATGGGGTGCCGGGCCCCTCGGTGGCAGGCCAGCGCCGCAGCCAGCATGTGCAGCGCAGAGAGCAGCAGCGGCCGCCCGAAGCCGTGCACCGTGAAGATCCACTTGTTGAGGCTCGACATGCTGGCTCCCGCCAGCAGCCACACCAGTGCTGCCACGGCCACCCGGGCCCGGCGGGGCCACCCAAGGGCTGGGGGAGGCCCGGGGGGCCACTCGGGGGACCCGGCCACCCGAGCCCCGCCTGCCATCACCGCTGCCTTAGTGGAAGTCATCCCGCCGTCATGGTGCTCCAGCGGGCGGCGGCACATCCGTACCAGGGGGGCCCGGGTGGAAGGCCAGCTCCCTAGTGGCCAACTGTGGGCCACCAGAGAGCCCCACTTTGGGGCTGTTCTTCCTTTTCCTCCTTGGGTCCAATTCCTTGTCTCAGACACGTGAGGGCACTTCTTGCGCCAAGCCCGTGCCAGTCAAGGTCCAGGGCTATGCTGTGTCCGCGGCCCCGGCAGGACAGCACCCAGAGCGTGAGCGCAGGGATGCCAGGGTCTCTGGTGTCCAGTCTGGCCTAGTAAGCTCCAGGCACCTCTGTCCCGTGCCAGCTGAAGTCTCCACTCTTCTGCTCGCCTAGAGGCCAGCTGAGCTCTTAGAATCCTCCGTCCAAACCCTGGGATCTCCTGCGTGCTCGGCGATGCCCAGGCCTGGGAGGGGTGATCCAGGTTCCCGCGTCCGGTGGTGCCCACGGGGTGGCCGCTCGCTGCCCCCGACAATGCCCAGACTCCAAGGCTGACAAGCCGGCCCACCCTCCGACCCGCGCGTCAGGTGGCAAGCTGGACCCGCTCCCGCCCGGCCTGCGCGCTAGCTCCGACCCCGGCAGCTCGGACTGTGGCTTCGGCAGTGAGAGCAGCTCCCGCCAGGCTCCAGCCAGGGCCTGGCCCGGCGGGCGTGGCCGCGCGCTCCTGGCCCCGCCCCCGCCGCCTCCGTGCCCCTACCGGGAAGTTGGATTGAGACTGCGGCCCCGCCTCCGGCCAGGCCCCGCCCCAGAGCCGGGACGGACGTCTCGCCCCGCCCCCACGCCGCCGCTCACTGCCCCTGCTCCATCCACATCGCGTTCCCTCCATCAGCAGAGCTCCTGAAACGGAGCGGTCAGCCTGTCTGTCTCCCCCAACCAGTGGGGGTCAGGCCCCTCCAAACTCAGTGCCAAGGAGAGCCCCCATAGCGACCCACACAGGGCGGGGGACACTGGGCCATCTCTCTCCAGCTCCCCACCCCCCACTCCATCTTCCAGAAGGGGCCCTTCTCTGTCCCAGGACCAGCCCCGGTCCACCGCCACCGTCACAGTTATCCCACAGGGCCTCAGCATCCTGGAGTCGCCCCTCCCGAGCCCCAGCACCTCCACCCGCTCCAAGGCGGAGTCCCTACTGGGCCCTGAGAAGGAAGCTGAATCACCATGGTCACCCACAGCGGCGGAAGCATCATTCCCGAGTTAGCAGCCCCGGTCCCTGCCTCTGGGCCCTCAGAGCTGACTCATAGCTGGCCTTCGCGGGACCCACCCTCTGTCCCCACTCCTGGCAAGACAAAGCCAGGGCAGGGCGGCAGAGCCGCCGTCACTGAGCCCTCGCCCCTATCTGGGCCCAGGGTCGGGTAAACAGCAGAGCCCTAGAGCAGGACAGGCCCATCCGGATTCCAGGTCACAGGCCTCGGCCTCCCTGAATTCGGGGAACAAGTGGGCAAGGCCTAAGGCAGAAGGTCTGGCCCAGCCAAGTGCCCAGAGCCAGCTGCCAGCCTCTTCCCAGACACCAGGTTCCCTTCCCTGCGGAAGCTCCTGCCCACTGGGACACGGCTCCCCCCTGGTTTATTGTCTGACCAAGTCCTTGATGACAGCAACGCTCTGGAGGAACAAAAAAGAAAACCTAAACGAGAGCCCGCTTATCCCGGCCCGTGGCGCCCTCAGCTGGCTCGATCTTGGGACGGCAGCAGGTGTCCAGCGACCCGCAACAAAATCCCTGAGCTTGGATTAGAAACCCCAGCCTCACGGTGAGACCTGATTCAGATGCTCGCTAGCTCGCTCTCCCGTAGGCCCAGAAATCTGCATCTTTACATTTGCCCCTGGTGATTCTGATGCACAATGGAACCTGCAAGTCACTGCTTAATAGGACCAATTGTAGAGCAGGGGAGTTCCTGGCGAGATGGAAACAGACAGGATTTCTCCAGAAGGGGCGATAGGAGGGAAGCGCAGTCAGCAAGGGGCAGCGCACCCTTCCTCCTCTACACTTCCTGAACAGAAGGCCGCAGGACCCCCTAAGGCTTATATTCTTTGGGGGATTTTGTCAACTTTCAAGTTAGGTTCCCTTTAATAAAAAACATAAAAATTAAAAAGAATAATAAACACCCTGTCCTTCCCAGATGAGCTGGCAGGGAGTGGTGGGCAGTGAAAATCTGTCCCCCAAGACTGCCACAAAGGGGCCCCAGCTGCCCTGCCTGGCTACAGGGAGGAGTAAGGTAGACTAGATGCAGCCTAAATGGGCCTGGGGGGGTGAGAGGGCTGCACAGTTGGGATGGCTGAGGGCAGAGCCCAAGCAGGTGACTCTGAGGTAGGCCCAGCCAGGAGCCCAGGGAGACCAAGGTGCAGACTCACCACCACTGACTGCCACGGCGGCCCCTGAGGGGTGCAGGCCAAGAGCTCTGCAGAGGAGGAAGCAAGGTGCCCAGGTGTGTGCCTCTTGGATGGTGGGGGTGCAGGCAGGTCTGTCTGGCTCTGGAGCCCTGTTTTAAACTGCCCTGACCTGAAGGCCGCAAGGCTCTCAGTGGGATGCTCCTTTGGGGAACGTGCAGGGCAGGGAGCTTACCTCCATGGTACCCCGGCACTCCTCAGGGTCTACCCCAAGCTCAGCTGTCAGCTGTGTGGCCCTCGCCCCATGCCGTCCCTGCCACAACCCCTCCTCCCCGCCCAATGCAGAGACCAGGTAATGTGGGGAGGGACTCGGGATGGCACTGGACCAGAGAAGAACCATTTCCAGCAACTGAGCTGCAAAAGCTGTGGGTTGTTGGCCTCTCCTCTCATTGCTGCACCCCTGGACCTGCATTCCACTGCTGTGATCAGTGGGGAGCCCACGGGTGTATCTCCAAGGCACATGCCTGAAGCTATGAGTTAGGAAGCAGGCTGATAGCGGGGAAACGCAACTGTCAGAGTCACACAGACCTAAGTACAAGTAGGACAGGAGCCTGGACCCGATCCCAGAGAGGGCCTCTGTCTGTTAGACTCTGTGGGCCCTGCACGGGACACGCCTGTCCTCTCACCCACATGCCTCCTCAGGGTCCCTGCTGATGGTGCTGGGCAGACACCTGACCCGTGGGCTGTGCTGTCGGGCTTTGGGACATAGGCCCACACCGTAAGAGGGGCTGAGGACTTGAACTGGGAGGCGGGCCAGCTGGACCACCCTCAGAAGCCGCCACCCTTGACTGCTCCAAGTTGTGAGCTGGGTCTTTTCAGAAAATGACCTTTGGTTTGAACAGGATTCAATAATTCTGAACAGGGTTCGGCTCCTACTAGGACCCTCCCTCCAGAGGGAGGCTCTCGCGTGGTTCGTGGGCCCTTCAAAGCCCTGGTGACCATCTCCAGCCTGGCCTGAGGCCTGCCACAGCCAGCCTCCCCTACCTGGGAGGGGAGTGGCTCCCTCAGTCAGTGTCTCTGGGGTTGGGGAGGCAGAAGCCTGGTGCAGTGACACCAGCAAGGAGTCACTTCAGGTCACGGGGTGAGGATTTGGCTCTCCCATCTCCAGACGTGTGACCTGAGGCAGAGGGACTCCACCCTGTGCCGTGAGGCTACTGGTGAGTCAGGGCACCTTTACAGCCCCCTGCAGGCTCCCTGCCCCAGGAGGGCAAGCGTGGGGAAGTGCAGAGGCAGGTTTTTCTCATATCTTGATGTTTGTTTCTGTACAACAGAATTTTTAAAAACACCTCCTTCTCCTCCCGGCCCAGGGTTTAGAACTGGCTCTCTAGAAAGAGGCCCCTTTAATCTGTGTCTCCGATTAACGGCTCCCTTTCGTTCCTCAGTGAGTTGTGGGCAGGGGGTGCCCCCTGGCCTGAACCCCAACTCCTAGCATACAGTCCAGGGCCAGCGAGGAAGGGTGGTGGCCTCACGTAGGAAAAGCAGGGGCTCAGATTCCTTCCTGGGCCCCCAGCTGAGTTTGGGCTCTGGCACAAAATCATCGCTCTCCCGGATGCCCCCATTTTTCAGTGGAGGAGTCAGAAGGCCACCCCAGATGCGGGCCCTGCCCGATGCTTACTTTTCTTCCTTGAAGACCAGTTTCTTTCTCTGTCATGCAGAGATGAAAAGGAAAATAACAACTTTGGCTTGTGCAAAAGTGTCAGCGAGTATGTGCCCTATAACAAAGTCAGCAGCATAACTATCCCAGTTCCCAGGAGAATGTCACCTGCTCTCTTTTGCAACCCCTGGCGGGATCCCCCTCCTCTGGTCCCCAGCATGAGGCACTCGGGCATTTTGCCAGTGCACAATCAATGCTTTAATCATTTTGGAAGCAGACTTTGAGCAGCTCTGTGGAGTCTTCACCAGCTAATGCGCTCCCCACACTGGCTTTGGGGGTGCCCACGACACTGGCATCCTTCCTGCAGGTGCCCAGCCCCAGAGCCAGTGGGGCTCACGGGCTCACGATGCCAGTGGCAGGGGTGTGGGTGGGGGGCAGGGATACTCTGGTGCTGAGGAGTCAGAGATGCTTCAAGACTGCAGCCTCTGGGTGACTTTCAGGGGACCTCTTGGGGCGGTGCTTGGCTCCCTGCTCCTGGCTGGGCGGTGGCTTTGGATCCCCGCCGAGTGGCGACTGAGATGATGGGGCCATGCCCCAAGTGTCTGGGTGGAGGCAGAGGCCCAGAGAGGGTACAGGGCTGAAGTCGGCTACCAGCTCACCAGCCTCAGCTCGATGGTTTCACCATCCTTGGGTCTGTAGTCGGCAATACCTGCAGAAACAGACCAGGTGTGGGGGAAGATTCCCAGGGCAGGGTGTCCCACGCCCCAACCTCATCTCCCCACTCTTACAGGTCTGGGACATCCTCTCAGGGTTTGGCTGTGGGAAAACACTGAACTACTCAACTCAGGGTCCTGGAGGCCCAGAGGCTTTTTGCAGGGGGGAATCCCCTGGAGAGTAGGAGTACTGGGCAGGGGGCAGATAACCCACACGGAGGGGAAGGAAGCAAGGCCCCGACAGGCCACCCCCAGGATCATTGTCTGCAGTCCTGCAGGGGCTGTGAGAAAGAGGAACTTTCTTGGTGGGGCATGGAGGGAGAACCAGGGAGAGTCAGCCTTCACTCACAAGGCACATCAAGCTCGTGTGGGGCCCCGGGATTCAAGCCCCAGCTCTGCCGCTCACTGTCTGTGTGGCTTAGGACAAGCTGTTGGGCCTCTGGGAGTGCTGGGGTCAGCCAGCCCCTCCCTTTTCCCAGGACTTCCTGTCGGGCTGGGGGGATCTCAGAAGCTCAAGTCTACGGCCTCCATATGTCCACTGGGTCCTCCCCCAGGTCACATCCTCCAGTACAGCCTTTACCATAAGGGCGCCACATCGGCACCCCTTTGTTTTTACATCATTTTGCACATTTTTTTTCCATCCCGATTGTAATCCCCGCGGGTTTCCCATCACCAGATCACCCCTGTGCCACCACCCTAGTCCCATGCATTTCCCTCCCTTCCCCCCCTCCCGTTTTTGATCCCAATTCCCCACTCCGCCCCCACAGAATGTCTCTGGTATATGGTTGTTCATTATTTTTGTTATTTTCTCGCCTGGTCCATTATACTCCTGCTATGAGTGAAACCATCCGGTATTTTTCTTTCTCTTTCTGCACCCCTTTGTTTTATTTCTCACTTTGGTCAAAAAACAGGCAGGGAAAAAGAATGTTTTCCACAGGCCCCCTCAGAAAGTCCCACCTACAAGGCCAGCCGCCCAGTGCCGGCATGTGGCCAGTGCCCAGAAGCGCAGGTGGCGGGAGCAGGACAGAGTACGGCTGGTGACCAGCTTTGTGCACCAGGATGCTCACGACAGCTTGGGGCCTGTGAGTCAGATTGGGGACACCTGGAGGTCCGGCAGGAGCTGGAGAATTACAGCCTGGGACTCCACTCCACTGCCGCTTGTGCCTCACACAGCCTGGGGTGGGCCCGGGCTGGTCCCGCCATCCCTTCTCTCTAGCCAGCGGAAGGTGCAGAGCCTGGGCCACTCCTAGCAACAGGGGCGGGTCCGAGAAGCCCCCGTGCTTCTTCCACCTTTGAGACACCAGAAGTTTGTCAGGGAACCCAGAGACAAGTGTTCTCCATTATGAAGGGGACAATGGCAGGAAGACGCAGAAGGGCCTCCCTAGAGGAGAAGGGAGTCGTGGGGAGGCAGGCTGGCCCTGAACAGCCCAACCCTGGAGCCCCTATTCCCCCTGGACTCCACATGAGCCAGTGGGTCTCACACCACGGAAGCTGGTTTGCATTGCATTTCCTGTTACCCAAAGTACCCTAGAGGAAGATGCTTCTACAAAGACAGGGGAGAGCTGCATATCCCAACATAGAAAAGTATCTGTAATATATTCAGAATGAAAAAATCAAGCAGTGAAACCATCTACAGAGCTGGGTCTCCAATAGGCTGACCTGAAATTTTGGTACCCCCCCAAAAAAATCATACAAAATATGTCATCAATAACCTTGCATTGGTGACATCTTGGTATGAGAATATTGTTGATCACTGATTAAATAAAACATTATTAGTATTATTTCAGCAAGCAGAAATTTAGAATAGATAGACCCCTCACTTTTTATTTCTGTCAGCATTGCTACAGAATATGGCTCCATTTTAATGAAAACAAACAAGCCCTATATTTAAAAAATGATCTGGAGGAAACACACTAGAAGTTATAAGAAGGCATTTCTGGGATGTAAATTTTGGGTGATGTTTAACTTTCTTTGCTGTCTCTCTGCTGTCCTAGAATTGCTAGAGAATTCAAAGAATTCAGTTCAATGAATGGAATGATATACAACCCTGGCCCTCCACACTTATCTGGACCAGGAAAGGTCAGGGGAAAGCTGGGGTGATTGGAGAGGCTTCTCTCTGGGGCAGATGGGGGACACGTCCAGAGGTGGCAGGTCCCTAAACTCACCTTGCAGCAAGGGGACGTCGGGGTCCCGGAGGAGCTGCCAGAACTCACGTTCCCCGGCTTCCTTCCCCATCACCAAGGTCAGGTAGGGACCTGACAAGGAGGCCTGGGTTCCATACCTGCCGGGAAAGTGAAGAGGGAGAAGAGGTGCTTCTGCTCCGTGGCCAGCACTGGGCAAGCCTGGTCCCCTCCTGGGGGGCTGCCCCTCCTCCCCATCCCCGCCTGACACTGTCCACTTAGGGACTCACCCCCTTGGTACTGGCCATGACCATGGCCTGCAGGAAGGGGCACCCTTTATGATCAGTTCAGCTGTTGCCCCCCACCCGGCGGCGGATGACATAGGAGCTGAGAATCGAAGTTGCTAGCTTCGCCCAGAAGACCCTGTCTCCCCTGGGAGAGGGTGAGCCATGCGGAGAGACGCAAACATGCGAGGCAGGACAGAGACACCCGGTGGTGGGACCAGGTCTGTGGTCAGGAAGATCCCATGACTTGGGGACCTGATTCTGTGACCTCACTTCCTGCGGCCAGGTTGCTCCTCTCTGATTCTACCTCTGCCCGGTTCCTGGAGAGGACTGAAGTGAGAATGGGCCCTGGTGCCAAGAGGCTCCCTCCTCAGACCCCCGGGCCTCTCGCCTCCGTCCTACATATCCAACCCATGGGCGCCACTGCCAAAGGGTCCTCTTGAAACTCCTTGCAAGAGGCTTATCAGCGGCCGAGGGAGGATTTTTGTAGTTTTAAGAAGAGGGGTAAAAAGCCCACCCATGCGACAAAGCGAGAGTATTATTTTAGGGAACGTAGCCGCAGGTACCCAGTCATTTCCACTCTGGCTGGCTGCTGGGGCCCTTCTCCGAGCACATCATGTCTCTCTCTCTGTCCCTCCCTCCCTCCCCCCTCTCCCTGTCTCCCCCTGGCCCCCCTTCTCCCTCTCTCTCCTCCCCACCGACCCACGACCCTCTCTCTAGGGCTTGCTATAGGGCTGAGTCTGTGGTGTGGTCCCTGTGCGGGACAGGACCTTCATCACTGATCCCTGAACCCATGAGGGCACCCACCCCAACCAACAAGAGAATTATTCCTCAGATCCGTGTCCCTGACAGCTTCTCAGAGGTTCTGGAGTTCTGAATGACATGTCAGGCTCCGTTTTTTTCATTCTGATGACAATATCTAAGCACGAACGTCAGCAGGCTGCAGACAGGTCTGCCAAGGGGGCTGGTGGGCAGTTCTCTGGGTCTATGCGCCCCTGGCAGTACCACCCAGGTGCCAGGAAGTGGGGGGGGGGTGCCGCCAGGGCCTTCGCTGCTGGGGCAGCTAGGACCCAGGAGGTTAAGAGCACCAGGCTCTCGGCCGCGGACAGGGCCACCTGCTTCTCCACAGGCTTTACAGTTTTCTTTGTACTTAATTCACAAAGTTGTCTAGGGTTTTAATTGTCCAGAGCCAGAAAGAGAAAGGCCTTGTAGTAGCAAACATATTATCAGCGCCCACCTAGTTCATAGAACAGAAATGAGTCAATGTGGAGTCCAGAGAACATTGTCCTTCTCAGCGGCCTTTGCATGGCTCTGACCAGACTTTCCCCAACCCAGATGAGCCCTAGGGCAACAGCACTCCCCCCCACCCCCGCCCCTGGCTGTAGGATGCTGTCCTTTGGGAATGCCAGTAGGAGAATTGAAACTGGGGCCGTCTGGAACGGAGGCATCTCTTTCTAGAAGAGAAGCCGGGCCCAGGTGTCTAGTGGGCTCGACTCCCTGAGCTACATTGGGGATCACCTCCACCTTTCCCATCTTATTCAGGCACAGACAAGCCTGGCACAGGGCAGCACTTTGCAGATGCGAAGTGTCAAATCTCAAGATGAGAAGCAAGTTGAAAAATGTCCAACATCCACATGCTACTGAGGGCTCACGCTTGGTAATTCGCCAAGGGATTAGACAACGATTGTTTGCTAATAAAACTTCTTATCTTTATGAAAGCCAGTTAGATCGAGCACTTACCCCGTGCTGGCCCTGGCACCTATAAAAATCCTGCGTCAAATCTTGTATAGGCACTCATGCCCAGACATCTGGCACCCTCACTGAGTTGGGGGTGAGTTCTGGGTCCTACAGTTCCAAGTGGTGGAGCTGGGATTCCAATGTGGGGTTCCTGCATGCCACCCTTAGCACCCTGTATCTGCTATAGAGTCAGAGTCAGGGGTAGAAAAGGTGGAAGCAGAGCCTGGGCGGGTGCTGCTCTCTAGGGGACTCTTTCCTCCACGCCATCTTTCTTGAGACCCCCTTGCAGGGAAGTGGGGTCAGGTAGGTGAGGGATGGGAGGTGGTGGGGGGCAATGGAGGGGAGTGTCTCACGTGAATCCTCCAAGCGCCTGGGCCTTCTTCAGGACATCTTCCAAGGAGGACCCAGCAGGGACAGAAATGGAGTGACTGTACATCGGCAGGACGCTGGGGACTCTCAGCCGGACGCTGATGTCCTCTGGGGCTTGGGTCTGTGAAAGGGTCTCTGTAGCTGGTTCCAGCATGGCTGTGCCAAGGAGAGC
>NW_004567130.1:9652781-9655511 GCF_000260355.1 Condylura cristata | reverse complement strand
TCTCACCACCCCCCTCAGCCACCTCCTCCTCCCAGATCCCATCTCAGTCAATACCACCACCCCGCTGCCTTCTGAGCCCCGCCCCTCAGCGCCACGCCCCCGCTGCCCCCCAGTTGACTTTTCTGCCTCCAGTACCTCACCCACCTGTCTGCCATGCGGCACCCAACAGGCTCTTTCTAGAATATACATTGTCACTCCTGTTTCCCCTGGGGGTCTCGCCTCCTTTTCACTCTCCTGTTTTCCACTCCCGCTCATTCTCTCAACCACACTCTTTCACAAGCCCGTCACCCAAATTCCAGTCTTTCATTCTCCTTGCCTCTGCTCTCACTGCTTCCTCTCTGCTCTGCCCCTCCTTGCCTCTCTGGGCAGAGCTCCTCACCTGCTCCAGCCAAAGCCCTCTCCCAGACAAAGCCCTGGTTCTGCTGCTGTCATCACGAAGCTGCGCTAACCAAATGCATCCCCCGTCATTCTCCCATTCGCTCAGACTTCCCTCCACTGGCCATTTCTACCCAAGGGGCCAGAGTTTCATGGTCCACTCACAGCTCTCCACTTCGTATCTCCCTCCCCACACCACAAACTTCTAGAAATTGCGACCTTGGCTCCCAGTGCTGCTAGTGTTTCCTACGAACCCGCAAACCCTCGTTGACCAGCAAAAGAGGACCAAGCCAAGTCCCCTCCCTGAGCCATGCAGGCATCAATACACAAGCTGCAGATCGGAAAGGTCTGTGCTTCCGTGAAAAGCCTGGCTACCTCTTGGTGCCAGGCAGTCTGGGGAGATGAGATCCACATAGCTCTTGCGGTTCAGGACAGGCAGCAGCTGGGAGATCAGGAGAACATTCTTGAATGTCCCATCCTGCAGGCTGGCCAACAGACCAGCCCTCGTCTTCTGGCATGCTGTACTCAACTGGACGCCGGGCAGCGGGGACGTCATCAGAAACTGTGACGGAGAGGGGAGAGGACAGCAGGTGGGTCAGAGCAGGGAGGCGCCAGGTCTTCCAGCCCTTGACCCGTCACCCCCAACCAGCCACCAGGGTAAGCCACAGCCCCAGGGTCCACTCCCACCTGCAGTGCCAGAGGGGTGCTGTACACATTCCCAAAGTGGCCCTCTCCGGTCTGGGCCTGCAGGATCTTTTCTCTCGCTGTCCTGATGGCCAGGGCCATCCGGTTCCTCTGATCTGGGTTGAGATTGGAACGCTGCAGACAGGTGAAGGCCAAGCCTGCCATGGCCATGGTGTCTGCGGGGGATAAGACAGGGTTGGCTGAGAGCCAAGCAGAGCCTGGGGACCGAGAGTTTGGAGGAGGCCTTGAAGAAGGGGCGACATGATCAGATCAGCATCTTAGAAAGCTTCTGCCAGCTACGGGGACAACTCAGCCCAGTTTGCTCAGGACTCCCCTACTTAGGGCAGTGGCAGTCCAATGGCCCAGGAAATCTCCTGGGCCCACAAACCAGCATGGACACCAGACCCTGCAACTAGGGTGTTAGAAGTTATGGAGAGAAACTGGAGGAGGAAGGCCCAAGAGGACCTTGTTTTACACCCTCTCCCCAAACCTGCCTGCACTTTGCAATCACCAGGGACGTTTTAGACAATTCAAAGCCAGGTCTATCCCTGGTGGTCTGGTTTAATAGACCCCAGGGTTTTAAAGCCCCAAGTCTCCCAGCCCCTGGCCCACGATGACTTATCATGTCCCAATAGTTTTGTTTTATAAGTTTCTGAAGCAGAATAAGCTCCCTGCTGGCAGGGGCCCTCCGCCCTCTCTCTGAACACTTCCCTCTAGCCCCCATCCTCTCTGCCCTATGACCTATGATTCACAGAACCCCGAACCCCGGAGCCAGAAGAAACCTTGAACTACAAGGACAAGAACAGAGCACTCAGGCCCTCCCTGGTGGTGCAGCGGGTTGAGGCGCAGCACCATGAACCTGGCCACAGCCACTCTGGTCCCTGGCCAGGGGGTGACCCACGGGGCGCGGCAGACCTCTCCTGTCCCACCCGCTGCTCCACTCAGCAGTGTGCTTCATCGATCTGCCTGTTCTGCTCCCTGCTTTGCCTCTGGTGAATCCTCTCACTATCCGTGCACCTCCAGCCTGTACCCCAGTTCTGGATAAATAAATAAACCTTAAAGGAAAAAACAAAAACAGGGCACTGGAGGGCCTAAGCCACATAGTGAGGAAGCAGCTCCAGAAACCACATCTCAGGCTGCCCAGCTGTAAGATCACGGCCAGATCATTCTGCAGGCGAGCACTGTGCCAGGATCTTTATTTATAAGGCAGCCTTTCTAGATGTGGCCTGGATGTTTGTTTTTTTTTTAAATAGTTTATTTTTACATCATTTTGTGCCTTTTTCCATCTCAGTTGTATTCCCTGTGGGCTTCCCATCAGCAAATCACCCGTGTGCCATCACCATAGTCCAGTGCATTTCCCTCCCCCCATGTTTTTGATCCCATCCCCCACTCTACCCCATAAAATATCTCTGGTATATAGCAGTTCGTTATTATTTTCTCTCCTGGTCCGTTATACTCCTGCTATGAGTGAAACCAGGCCTGGATGTTATTTTACAGGAGAATGAACCAGAAGGCTGAGTGACTTGCCTAGTGTCCTATAGAGACCTAGCAGAGTGGGGTCCAGATTGCGGCCTGGCTCCAGGACTGGATCCAGTCGCTGCCCCACACAGCCCTCACCATGGGCCCTTCAGGGCCCGGATAAGGAGCTGCCCCACACAGCCCTCACCATGG
>NW_004567130.1:9643987-9652676 GCF_000260355.1 Condylura cristata | reverse complement strand
CCCCACACAGCCCTCACCATGGCCCCTTCAGGGCCCGGATAAGGAGCTGCCCCACACAGCCCTCACCATGGGCCCTTCAGGGCCCGGATAAGGAGGCCAAGGGCTAAGGCAAGAAGTTGCGCCTGGGGGCCTGCCCGACCGAGGTGGGGAAGGTTCACTCACCCACGGGGACATGACCCTGCTGGAGGTGTTGGCTGTGTTCCACAGCATACAGGAGCTTGCCCACCACACTGTCATGGACCCGCTTCTGGTGGACACACAGGGCCAGGATGCCCAGGCCGTACTGGTAGTAGCTGGTGTGGGGGTGACCCTTGTGATTGTGACCTGGGAGGGAGGAAATCATGATGTGGGGGTATTTACTGGGCCAGAGGCGTTGTCTCTCTGAACCCCGCCACTGCACAGAAATCCATTGACTGCACTGCCTGACACCGTGTTTTGGGTTGTGTTTTTCTACATTTCTTTAACACATCTGTGCGAGCCCCACTAGTTAGTACGAGCAGGTGCTGTGTTCAGAGGGAGGAATATAGTGACCACGGGCTGGACACAGCACAGTAGAGCTCTGACGATAAACAAGCCATGCAAGTGAGGACTGACGTCTGTGGGGCACATGATGGAAAGGGTCTTGGAGTAGGCGGGAGGTGAGGGCAGGGTCCCTAGGGAAGCGGTGATGGGGAGGGGGGTGGCACAGGGGCAGCTAAAGGAAGGCAGAGGGAACAGAAGGGGAAGGAACCTTCCAGACAATTGGGGGAAGAGCCTGCTTGCAAGCTGGGAGAAGGCCAGTGTCCGGACCCCCAAAAAGGTGAGGCGGTCAGCTAGAGAGTGGACAAGCAGACCCTGGAGAGCGAAGAGCAAACATCACGAGCCAGGGCTGGAAACCCAGGAGTAAGCAGCTCCTGCAGGCGCAGGCAACGCTAACAAGAGCAGATTTCTATTTAAAATGCTCGCTCTGGTTGTCCTGTGCTGGGGCTTACAGGAGGCAGGAGAGTTAGCAGAGCCATGCTAAGGAGTAAGCAGGAAGGAGGCTAGGCAGTAGTCCCAGACGTGGACAGTCAGGTCCAGCTGGCGGGCTGAGCAGCAG
This sequence comes from Condylura cristata, assembly GCF_000260355.1. Classification (NCBI taxonomy): domain Eukaryota; kingdom Metazoa; phylum Chordata; class Mammalia; order Eulipotyphla; family Talpidae; genus Condylura; species Condylura cristata. The sequence goes on along the minus strand of NW_004567130.1, from coordinate 9,651,598 downwards.
GACTTCGAATGTGTGCAGCTTGCAGGAATGGTTTCATCAAGGATGGCTGCTGAGGCCAACCTGAGCCATTCGGGGGACAGTGAGCTAGGTAGGATGGAGACTTAGAAGGTCCCTGGGGAGAAACCCAAGATGCCCAGGGAGAAACCCCAAAGATTCACGGGGAGAAACCCAGGATGCCCAAGGAGAAACGCTGGCACAATACTTCGGCGGCGAGTGCTGTGTGCAGAACCCTCCCCGCTGCTTCCCCGCAGAGCGTGCTCTCACCAATGGCCCTTTTCTCTTCCTCCAGGAACCACTTGAGCTGTGTGACCAGCCTGTCCCCCTTGCGGCCCTCGACAAACTCGCAGTTGGCCCTGAGAGCGAGCAGGTAGAGGGCCAGTTGGCCCAGGGAGGGTTTGGCCCGGACGTCTCCGTCGTCATCATCACCAGAGGCAGACCTAGGACGAGACCAGTGAGCAACATGAGAAAGGGCTGTGCTGGTAAAGCTGCCTTGGGGGTTCCTGAAAAACCACAAAGTGGGAAAAAGCCTAGCAGCTGGGAACTTTGCTAGAACCGCCAAAAGCAGAGGTAATGAGGTGGGTAAGATGTGAGGTGCACACCACAACTTTTCATAAAAATGAGAAGTTAAACTCAAGGACAAACTCTGGGCTCAGACATCCAAGTGATCTGGACCTGCCCCACCATTCAGTCCACATACTGTCCCTTTTCTTTCCTCTCCCACTCCTGAGCAGGAAGCCTCTGACTAGTCCTCTTCCCCACAGCCAGCAGTGTACCCCATGATGGTTAATTTTCTGACAGGGAATCCAAGCAGGAGCTGCTTCATGGCTGCTCCTGATTCTTCATCTCATTCAGACTCCCATGGACCTCAGAACAATCCTTCCCGTCAACTCCCTGGAATGGAAGCACTGGGATAGTCAGATGCTGCTTCTGGGCTCAGTATGAAGAGTGCAATTATGGATTAGTAATGTCTGCTTCAGGCATAGGAGGGGAGCAAAAAGCATGAGATGCTTCTGGGTTCAGGATGAAGAGTGCAGTTATGGATTTGTGATGTCTGTCTCAGGTTTAGGTTGGTGTAATAGCAGCATCTGTATGCCATCTGTATTGGCATCTGCCATCTAATCAAACCAAACTCTTCATTGTACAGATGGAGAAAGACACAGGGGACACAAAACTTGCCTACGGTCTCCCAACAAAACAGTGACAGACCCAAACCAGAATGCAGCTCCCTGTCTCTTAGGGTGTGAGCAGGACATGGGAGAGGAGAAGAGAGTATGCAGCCATACCCCAGGAGGCTTTGTTGGTAACTGAGCTTGAGGTTGTGCAGGTAGACGGCCTCCTTGGCCCCAGCCTGCAGGCGGGACAGACGCAGGCCCACATAGAGGCTGGGGTTCAGGTGCTCCAGGGAGAGCAGGTCCATCCAGGGCAAGACGTGCTGGCCCAGTCTCTCTACTAGCTTGCTGTCGACCTCTGGTATTTCTTAGGAAAGTGAACAGGGCGAGTGAGGTCTCAGAAACGAGCCACCAGCAAGGAACTTCCTTTCCCTTACCTTGTATGGTCATAATGAAGGGTGGTGGGGGAGAAGGGAGGGGAGGGACCTCATCCTCAGAGAGATGCTGGAGTGGGCAAGGGAGAGGTGGCAGGCCCAGGGCAGAGGCAGCTGGTGCCAACCAACCACTCTGTCACCAGGGTGACAGAGAGACTGGATGCCAGGCTGCATGCTGTGCCCCAGGCACCACGCCCGCTCTTATGTCAGTGCTGTTGTGATCACTTTGCACAAGAGAGGAAACAGAAGTTCAAAGTTGTACAGGTCTTCTGTGAGGCTGCAGAGCCTAAGACAGGCCTGTCTGCAAAACCCCTGCTCTCTGGCCTCTGCTCCCGCTTACAAACACTTCAATCCACACTGATAACAGATAACAGAGTCCACATCCAATTTCAGAGGTCCTGCAGACTGCCCACTGAGTGGCTGGCAAGGTTCTTGTATGCAGACCTCAAAATAATGCTGGTCTGGCCACCTCTGTCTGGGTGCCAGACCTGACAGGTGCGCTGTTGGGGCATCGTTGGAACCACCTCTTTGTGAGCCGTGGGGTTTACCTGGACCGTGGAACCAAATGCCGGTGGGCACAGAAGCCTCAGAGGGATTCCCAGCTCCAGTGGACCCCTCCCTCCCTGGGCCAAGGGGCCTGTGCAGAGTAATTTGCCCTGAAGGCACTTTGGACTTTCCCCACCATGTGCCTCCCAGGGGCCACAGCATCCTCCATCCTCCTCTGCTGTTCCAAGAGCGAGGATGTGGGCACCGACCCCTCCCTGCTAGGGGACTGTGGGCAGAGGGCGTTGCTTGCCCCTTGGGCCTGCTGGCATGAACCCAAGGTTCCACTCATACAGCCCCACCCCCCCACTGTTTGGGGCCACACCTCATGCCTGATCCCCACGAGTCACAGAGTCTGTGGCTACGAAAGATGCGGTTTGTGGAAGCGTGCGCTCTCCTTTGCTGTCTCGGTAGCTGCCTGGCTCAGCCTGTCTTCCTCTGAGTCCTCCTCCTCTTGCCCCTCCCTGTTCTTCAAACTTGTGAGGCCCTACCTCACCTGACCTCCAGGGGTGAGTCAGCCCCAGTTTTACAAGTGATAAGAGGAGCTGGACTGTGAGGAGAGGTTGCTGACAGCAATCCCAAAGGACAAGGACAGAGCCAGGCAGATTCACCAGGTAATAAAAGGAGTGGGGACCACGCCTTCCCTCGCCAGCTCCCTCCCTCCTCTCCAGTCTCAGGTCCTTTGCTGCCTCCTGGCCCTGAGAAAACCTCTCCTGACCTCTCTTCTGATCCCCGACACTGGCCCATTCCCTTGCAACTGGCTGCCATCCCTGGACACCACAGCACCTCCCCCCGCCACAGCACCCCCCTTGCCACAGCACCCATTTGCCCCTTGACTTCTTTGGTCAGTTCCGGGCACTAGAATGGGAGCCCCAGGGCAGCAGGGACCAGACTGTCTTGCTCTCTTTCCCTCCAAGCCCAGCACAAGCCCTGGCACAGAGAAGGCTCAATCAATGCACCTTGAGTGGATAAATAAACAAGTGACTGAATTAATGGAGGTGGTCTTATCTGGCGAGGGGGCAGACATATGAGCGTTCGCATACGGCATGCCAGAGGCAGAGGTTCGGCTAAACCCCAACTGCCCTGGAAGCACCAGGGCACTAGTAAGTCACTACCACCCCTGTAACAGGGTGGAGCACCCTGTTACCATGACCACGATGCCAGAGTCTCAGTTTCCCCAGCTAGGTAAAGAGGGGCTTGGGCAAGATGGTCCTCCCTCCAAAGACCCAGGAAGAAACATCTGGTTACTCACCACAGATCTCAGCGACAGCCCCCAGAGCCCCCAGCAGGAAAAGGAGGGCCCTAAAGCACCCCATGGCAGGAGCGGGGGTGAGTAGCAGGCGGGAAGGTGGACAGACTCCTGGTGCTGGCCTGCAGACTGTGCTGACCACAGCTGGCCACTGCTCTGAAAGAGGCGGCTTCCTGTCACTGATTAATCCTTCCCCGCCCACGGTAGGCTGCTAAGTCAGCAGAGGAAGGGGAAAAGTTTGTAGCTGAGGGGAAAAGAAGGCCAAAGAACAGGGGAACGAAGGGCCGTCAGAAGGTAGGGGAAAGGGGAAGGGAGGGCTGGGGGGTGGTGTGACGCTGCTGGAGGAGGCAACACATTTGGGGTCCCCATGGCCTAGGGAGCCCTGGGTCAGCGCATAATCCCCAACATCTGATCTTCCCGAATCTGTCCCCAGTGCCTGTCTGGTGTTCCCTAACTCTCCCAGCAGTGGGCAGGCCATGTTGGGGCACCTACCTGGTACCCCTCACAAAAGTAGCCCCTGGGAGCACCCACTTTGGCCTGGACAGGGAGCAGAATGGGTGTAGGAGCGGTCACATGATGCAGACACAGGGAGTCAGCTGGTCTTTGCACTCTCCCAAGAGGCGGGGGCTGGCTGGATCCGGACCAGGCTGGCCAGTTTTCACAAACACCGGAAAGCTGGGAGCCTCCGGGAGATGAGGCCAAACAAAATAAGATCTGGGGAGGATTTAATTTTTTGAGACACAGACACTGGCAGCAGGGCTACTTGTCAGAACCTTAAGGAAAATAAATAAAAATTTAAAAATCTCTGCAAAGAGGAGAAAAAGGCTCTTCATTGTTTAGCAACACCCACCCCAGGCCCCTCCGCCCCCCGAAGGATCTGATGAAGGCAGGAGTGCAGGGGGGCATCACAAGACTGAGTCACGCAAAGGGGACAGGCAGAAGGGGCCAGTGCAGCAACTGACACAGCCATACATCAAGGTCCTCAGGCAACAAAGCCCGGTGCCACTGTCTGGGATGTTGGGGTGTCTGCAGGAGGTCCCAGCAGATAACAGACAGCTGGGGGCTGTGCCTGAAGCTCTGACCCAGAAGGTGAAAGATAAGGACAAGGAGATGAAGCTCATCAGGAATCTCTGGACCTTTCAGATTCTATTCAAAGTCAACCAACCTAGGCTCACCGGGAGTGAGCCCCTCCCAAAGAGAAGTCTACACCAGGGCAGTCTCTCCACCAGCTGGGGCAGCCACTCCTCTGCCCACCTGGCCTGTGCAGGTGCTTCTTCCCACCTGCTCTCTCCCTCTGCGGGCAGCAGCCTCCCGAGACTGCCCGTGACCTGTACCATGCTGGGACTCCTCGGCACTGACCTCCCCCTGCTGAGGCCGCTCTCTAAGGCCGCCTGCCGGCAACCATGCAGGCCTCTCCCTCTGCAAGCCTGTTCCTTCCGGGGCAGCTCTTCCTGCCTGCTTGTGCCTATGCAAGTGTCTTTTCCTCACCTGTCTCTTTCTAATAAATCTACTTTTCAAATATAACTGAGTCTCTGTCTCATGGAGAATCTCGCTGTGTGCCGCTGAAAGGGGAGCTCTGGTGAAACCTTTCCCAGAGTGAACCCAAGGACCCCGAACTCCAAAAACAACGTCACATCCATGCACAGACATTCACTCTGGCAGTGCTGTGTGACCTTGGCTGGTCACTTGACCTCTCTGAGTTAGAAATAGTTTCTCCTGTGTGAGATGAGAGAGCCAGACATGAACATTCCAGTGAAACTGCTTTCCAGCTCAACCTATGAAGAGGTCATAACCTCTTAAAACACACCTCTAATCATTTCCAAATATGATTGTAATCTTTTTATGGTACACTGCCAAGGTTCATTCTTCAAGATAATCTAGCTTTGTGCCTGACTTCATGCAAGTCAAACTCTTTTTTTAAAAAAAGACTTATCTGGGCCCTCCCTGGTGGCACAGCGGGTTAAAGCACAATACTACAGCCACTTCTGCATGAGTTCAAGCCCCACCAGCCCCAAAGGTGATCCCACATGGCACGGCAGACCTCTCCTGACCCGCCCACTGCTCCCCTCAGCAATGTACTTCGACAGTCTGCCTGTTCTGCTCCCCACTCTGTCTCTGGTGAATCCTTTCACCACCCCTGCATCTCTGGCCTGTACCCCAGTTCTGTATGCATAAATAAATAAATCTTTAAAAAAAAAAAAGACTTATCTATTTATGCATACAAGAACTGGGTACAGGCCAGAGGTGCAGGAGATGAGAGGATTCACCAGAAAGAGTGGGGAGTAGAACAGGCAGACTGACTGAAATACACTGCAGAGGGGAGACAGGAGAGGTCTGCCTCACTGTGTGGGTCACCTCCCTGGCCCGGGACAGAAGAGCTGCAATGGCTGCAGACACCTTCACAGTACTGTGCTTTAACCCCTTGCACCACCAGGGAGGCCCAGCACAAGTCAAACTCTTCACATAAATACAAAGATGTGTGTCTGTTTACTGATGTACTTTACAGACTTAAATTTAGATTGTCTAGTGCAAGCAGGCTGGGTGAGTCAGGTTCTGGGGACTGAGGGAGACCAGCCAGAGGCACAGTTTCTATAATCTATGGATTTGGATCTCCAGTGGACCTCGGCCACATTAGTGCTGTGGAGCTGCCTTGGCCTGGGATGGATGGCCCGGTCCCTCCATTCCCACGGCCAATTCTCTGCCAGTGGTTAGTAGCAGGGTTTCCAGTTCCTACCACCTCCAGGAGATAGCCTGGAGGAGGCAGCCTGGAGGGGTTGCCATCTCCTGGCAAGGACTCGCATTAGAAGTATGGGGCTGGCTCCCGGGTTTAGTACCTTGGTCACAAAAAGTAAAGGAAAAAAAAAAAAGATGACTGAGGGGCCCTCCCTGGTGGCACAAGGGATTAAAGCGCAGCACTTTGAAGCTGTCTGCAGCCACTGCAGCAGAAGTTCAGGGAGTGACCCCCAGGGTGCAGAAGACCCCCAACTGCTCCCTTCAGCAGTATATTTCAGTCAGTCTGCCTGTTCTGCTCCCCGCTCTGTCTCTGGTGAATCCTCTCACCACCCCTGCACCTCTGGCCTGTACCCTAGTTCTTGTATGCATAAATAAATAAACCTTTAAAAATATGACTAAATTTGTTGGTTCAGGATTTCTATATGGGGGCTTATTGCTAAAAAGTAAAAATTACCTTGGAGAGAGAAAGTACAAGTGTGCCTGTCTGTGCGTCAGAACCAGTGTGCGCAAAGCCAGCCTCACCGTGAATGGTGAAGATGATTTCTCTCAGGGTCACCAAGCAGCTGTAAAATGTCCTAGTAACTTGTTCTTTGAGTGACTATGACTTTTTTACTGATTTCTCTTTTCCTAAAATCAAAAGCGATCAGAAACATGCCACTTGAAATCATGCAGTAAAAACGAAGCAAGCCTGGAGGTGCTAAGTCACTCTGACAGTGACGCAGCCGCAGAAAGACCCAGTCTCCGCTGGATCAGCTCCTCTCCGCATTGCCGCTGAGACCGCTGTTGTACTGCGTCTGTAAAAACACTACTTGTAAACTATTATGATAATAAAAAAAAAGCACTACTTGGCTTACTTTTTTTTTTTTTTAAACTTGCTTTACTTCTTACCTACCTCCACCCCCACCTCTCCCAGAGACAAAAGCTTTATAATTTTTGCTTCTGTGTAGTTACAACCCCACAGTCCCTCTGCTGGGAGGCCTCACCGCAAGGGCTCAGCAAAGCTGACAATTTGTCGGACTAAGGGTTTGTTTGTGATAGTCTTAAGCTCATTGAGCTAGGACGTCGTCTATAAAAGAATCCAAAAGAGAAAATTAAAGTTGTCTGCAAGCAGATAGTGTAAAAAGAATGGCTACAACAAAGGGAATTTTAAAGGGACTACACCTGCAAGGAGAAAGCTTACAGAGTCAAAGATGAATAATGATATGATATATATAAACAGAATAAAATAAAAACATACACACATTTGTATGATTAAATATGGAATGTCCATTTTATTAGTTTGTAATGTAAACATACAGAACTCTTATTTTAGATCCCATTTAAGGGAGAAAGTGGTTCATAACTAATCTTCATGTTAAAAAAATCACACAATGTGCTCGCTTCAGCAGCACATATACTAAAATTGGAATGATACAGAGAAGATTAGCATGGCCCCTGCACAAGGATGACACGCAAATTCGTGAAGCGTTCCATATTTTTAGTACAACCACTATGGAAAGCTGTCTGGAGGTTCCTCAAGCTGCTAAACATGGAGCTTCCCTAC
>NW_004567130.1:9642076-9643072 GCF_000260355.1 Condylura cristata | reverse complement strand
TCACCCTGAAAAGCCCCTGAATCCTTGGAACCATTATATTTTAACTGCCTCTATAATGTTCCTTTTCCAGAGTGTCATAGAAGTTGAAATATTACAATTTTGAAATTTTTTCCATCTCCTCTCTCCCATCCCCCCAAAAAAAGACTGGCTTCTTTCACTTAGCAATATATACTTAATATTTATCCATATCTGTTCATGGCTTGTTAACACATCTCTTTTTATTGCTGTATAATATTCCCCTGTATGGATATACCACAGAGATGCTAGCCATTCTCCATGTGAAGGGCATCTTGGTTGCTTCTGATTTGGGGTAAGTATGAATAAAGCAGCTATACATACTTCCATGTGTGGACTTGTGAGGACATTTAGTATTCACATCAGTTGGGTAAATACCTCAAATGTGATTGCTGGATTATATGGTGAGACCGCATTTGGCTCTGTAAGAAACTATCAAACTCTCTTTTAAAGTGGCTAGACAGATATTATCTATTTTAAAATCTACAAACTACTACTCTATATAGTTGGGATGGCCTCCATGTCACAAATAAGGAAGAGAGCTACAGCGACTCACCCATTGCTTGGGGGTAAAGCCAGATGTGTCTGCTGGCAGAGACTGGGCTCTTCACCACATGGTGATGGAGACTTGGTATTTCACCAAGCAATTGTGACTGGGTGGCTCTAATGCTTAAGTCCTTTTCCCTTTATGGAACTAAAATTGGAATCACATGATCTGGAGTCCTACAAAGAAGAGGGAACTAACTGTGATGAGCCCTGTCTGTCCACACTCATTAGAGCGTGGGGTGTGGCTGCAATAGTGGGATGTGGCTGCAGTCATGGGCTCCACAGCCAGCTTGCCTAATCAGAATTCATTTTTCCAATACTTACTGGCCAAGTGACCATGGATCAGTCCTTTACTTCCCTGAGCCTCACTTTCCTTATTTATAAAATCTGGACCACACAGGTCCTCCCTGGTGGTGCTGCAGATTAAAGCACAGC
>NW_004567130.1:9625772-9641567 GCF_000260355.1 Condylura cristata | reverse complement strand
CAGCAGGCGGGTCAGGAGAGGTCTGCAGCACCAGGTGGGTCAGCTCCTGGTGGAGGGAGCTTGACAGTGCTGCGCTTTAACCCACTGCGCCACCAGGGAGGGCCCTGTACAGAAGCTTTTAATCTGATGTAGTTTCATTTATTTTTTATTTTGTTTCCCTTGGCCAAAGTCCCCAAAGACAGCATAGAAGCCAGTATCATGGAGTATTTGTCTATGTTTCCTACTATGCATTTATAGTTCCCGATCTTACATCCAGTTCTTTAATCTATTTTGAGTTCCTTTTGCCTGTGCAATGAGACGGTGGTCTAATTTCTTTCTTTGGCATGTGGCTATCCACTAGTCCCAAGTCCACTGGCTGAACAGACGACCATCTTTTCATTGTATATGCTTGTCTCCTGTGTTGTAAATAAACTGCATTAAGTTTGGGTTTATATCTGGGTTCTTAATTCTTTTTCTATTAGTGTATATTAGTATAAACACCTATGTTACTAATCTACTAGTTAAATCTTGTAGTTCTCTTTTGGGCATCACTATACGGAATTTAAATGCACATATTAAAAGTTCGAAGGTGTTCAATGTACATTTAAAACACACCACAGGTCTTCCTAGTGCCTAGGGGTTAAGTCTCTACAGCCTGAGTTCTGTACCTGGCACCGGAGCTGACCCTCACACCCCCCAGCCCACCTCTCCTGTCACGCCGGCTCCTCCCCTCGGCGGTCAACAGACCCGCCCGCTCTGTTCCCCTCTCCGGTGAATCCTCTCAGCCTGCGCACCTCCGGTCTACACCCCAGTTCTTCTACACTAACGTAAAATATACCGTAAGTTCTATAACCCCGCCAGGTCTTGTCATTTTTCAAGCCAGCACTAAGGCTCAGAGCGGCTGCTCTCCCGCAGCAGCCTTTCTGGGGCGTTCTTCTCTTTCCGGAAGCCAATCTCTGACCCCGCCCAGCACCGTTACCATGACAATGCACGAGTTCCAGAGCTTTGCGTCTCCCCTCTGCATCCCAGAAGGCACTGCGCTACTCCGCCTTCCGCCTCTCTTCATCCCGACATGCAACGGGAACACATAATGCTAAGCGTAGGGATGATCATAGAGATGCCTAAATACACACGTTTTTTAAACAGACTACGTGAAACAGTCTTGTAGGACGTAAATCACTTTAAAGAGAGGCATTTGTGATTTTTCCGAAGGGTTTAGTTGTAAATGTCGGGAAGAAAAGCCCCATTTTCCCCCGACTTCACTCAGGCACCTGTAGGAAGCCCGCGCAGAGCGGCAGCGTGGGGGCCTCGGGGTCCTAGGCCAGGCACGTGCGGGAGGAAGTGGCGCTGTGTGTCCGCGCGGTGCTCGTAGACCCTTCAACGTGGAGACATGGGAGGCCTGGAAAAAAAGAAGGTGAGTAGAAGAGGCTGGAGCCAGGGTCCCGGGCGGTGGCAGACAGGAGCCCTGGAGCTTGGTTCCTCGTGGCTACAGAAACGCCTGTGACAGAAGGCAGCCGCGAGACGGGGTCGGAGGATGGCTCGGACGGCAGTGACTGCTGCGGTCAAACCCGGACTCTTCTTGGGAGTGGGGCTGTGAAACAGAGCTGAGGTTACTAAGCAAAGCTTCACCCAAAAAGCATGCCGAGCCAAGCATTGTTTACTGGAAGAGTGATAAGCTTTCTGTGGAGTTCACTCCTCCTTCGGGCTCATCATCTCTGTAACACTTGTTATTCTCTCATCGCTTGAACACATCCCTGTCTCTTGCTCGGGACGGATAGGTAAACAGCCAGGGGCTCCCGATCTTCTCCGCATTCATTTCCTAGTGGTGAAGATGAGTCAGTACTGAAGTCCATAACCACATAATTACAGGTCGTTGAACGTGCCGTGAAGAAAGCTAACAAGGAATAAGGATAAGGGTGAAAAGAGCTAGTGTTGTCTCGGGTTTCTTAGTCGTAAATTTAGGCTGAAATATGAAAGATCGGAACATCTTGAGCAAGTTCTGGAAAGGGCAAATGCTTGATGCAGGAATAGCAAGGTAACGAAGTGTTAAGACTCTTAGGTGTGAAAGCTTCTTCGGTGCAAGAACTTAGAACGATGGATGGGGAGAGCCACTGGGAAATGTCTTCTGGCGAGGGTGGGGTTAGATAATCATGCAGTATGTCGGTCACGGTGAGGTGCTTGGAGTTTGTTTTAATGGAGGAGTAACGTGATCAGTTTTCGAGGAATTCTTGTTATATGAGTATCACCTTTGTTGCATGAAAGATTGAGGGGAGAGTTGTGAGTAAAATAATAGCTACTTCAAGTGTTTCCTTCAGTTTGAAAGTTGCTGCTGCCAATGTGTGTTTTTAACTTGATTCACAGTGTGTACTATAGAGAGAGGGGACAGTAGGCATGGGAATCTCCCCTTGCAGCACATATGTTATATGTAAACAAATCCTGGTGTCTTTAAAAAGGTGGCTTGCACAACCATTTTGATGCCCATAACTAACTTGTGGGCAAAGCTGTCCTGGGCATTGTAGGATATTTAGCAGCAGCCGCTGCCTTTGCCCATTAGCACCCACCAAAACTGCCCAATTCCCCAGCCCTCTGACGCACACCCAAGGAATAAAATCGCCTCAGTTGAAACCTCCTATTCCGATGCATAAGCATGGTGACAGAGGTATGTGTGACTTGAAGACTCAACTTGCCAAGACAGTCTGAAACTCATCTTTGTATCCCCGGGACTTGGCTTGGGCCTGATCCCCGGGAATCAGTAACTCTCTAAAGGAAAGAATGAATAACAGGTGTGTTTCATGACTGGGATTATTCATAAATATACCTCTCAGGAGACTACAGATCCATCTGTTTATAGCTGAACCTAGCCACGGGACTTCTGGTATTCCAGAGAAAGGTCGCATTTGAAAATGACCAGCTTGGTTGGTATTGCAGGGTGCTTGGTGCAGTGTATCGCTGCTCTGTCAGGGTTACAGAAATGCGCTTGAGGTAGTAGCCTAATACCACAGACCCAGACGATTATACAAGACAGTGTGCTCCTCAGGGGCAGGGAGGCACCAAGCCTTTTTTGGTCTTTGTTTCACACCTTTTACTATAATGCTTGGAACATAGAAATGTTCCCCATATTGGCAGTTGGGTGAGCGTGTGAGCAAGGGGAGAGGCTTAGCGCATGCTTTCTCAGGATGACCCCCAAGGGAGCAAAAATTGGGGTGTGTGTGTGTGTGTGTGTGTGTTGGGGGGGGACAGCTTAGATGTCACAGTCACTTATGACTAAACAGATAGCGTAAACAGATCTATGTGTGTCTGTGGTGGGAACCTTTCACAGGGCTGTGTGAAGGAGCTTAAGCGCTAAAACAGCTTCTGATGCTGGTGGAGTGGTTATAATGAAAGAAAGTCGAGCACGCTGACTGCGGATTAGGCCTTCAAACTCTGACCTCAGACCCAGGTTTGAATTCCAGTCCCAGCCCTTACAGCTTTGTGACCCAGGCAGGTTACTTCCTTCAGCCCATTTCCACCCATGTGAAATGGGAGTTGTAACTGCATCTGCCTCACAGAGTTGCGGGCATAAGTGGATAATGTATAGGAACCACTAATCTTAACAGTCAGTTCGGTACTGTGTGCTTGGCTCAGCGCCTGATCCACTGCAGCATCATGGTCCCCAGAGTCACGAAGGTGTGTGGACACCTGCAGACAGTGGCTTGAAGAGTGCCGGAGAGCTCTTTCTGTGGTTGGGCTCCCTCCCTGCCTCGTTTCCTGTCCCAGGAACCTCTTAACTTCTTGTCCTGACTGATAATTGCCGCTAATGTGCTGCGTCCCCTAGTTCAATGCCCTGGCTAACAGAGAATTGTTTTTTGCCCTCCTCAAGTATGAACGAGGCTCTGCCACCAACTACATCACCCGGAATAAAGCCCGGAAGAAACTGCAGCTGAGCCTGGCCGACTTCAGGTGAGGTTGGAGAGGGTTAGAGAGGCGTGCCCTGGGGAACCAGCAGTCCATTATGTGGTGAAAACTCGGCCACATCGCTCTTAACTGGGCTGCCACAAACACTGTCTGGGATTCTGGTTTTCTTCCCTTTTCCCCTTGCCTTGCTCCAGTGAGCTGCGCCTTGCCAGCTGCTGTCTGTGGGGAGCCAGACTTTGTCAAGGCTCCCTGAGCCAGTGGCCCACTGGCACTGCTGGGCTCTGTCATCCGTTCCCCTCCTCTCTGGTAGAAGAGAACCTTGACCTTGCAGCCAGGGGGTCTCAGTTCCTTGTGAAGTCACATCCAGATGCCTCCATGAACTGTGGGCACTGGCACCCGCCAGCTACAGTGCTTCCAGCGTGTCCAGCACTTTTCACCCTCACAGCCTTTGGCTCTCATAATCCTCTTCCCTCTACCTTGTACGTAGCTGACATGGTGACTGTTCGCAAGGCCTCTTGACCACCACCCCCACCCCCAAGTGCAATGAGCGCCTGCAGCCCCCCTGCAGCTTGCAGGAGTGGTTATCAGGAACTCAGGCTCGTCGGGCCCCTGCGCTGGGCTCTGCGCTCCAAAGGCAGTGTTTCCTGCTCGCTACTGCTCGGGTCCGGTGTGCCCTCTACTGACAGAAGAAACGGCCTTTGTCTTCCAGGCGGCTGTGCATCCTCAAGGGTATCTATCCCCACGAACCCAAACACAAGAAGAAGGTCAACAAGGGTTCCACAGCAGCCCGGACTTTTTATCTTATCAAAGACATCAAGTTCCTCCTCCATGAACCCATCGTTAACAAGTTCCGTGAATACAAGGTGAGGTCTGGGCCCTAGGGTCTGGATCACCCACCACTTGCATCCACAACCTGTGACCTGGGGCAGGTTGCTTAACCTCTGAGCAAGCCTGTACAGAGGGATGTGGTGAGGATGAACTGAGATTGCAGTTAAGAAGGTGTGGGGGTCATTTGCCCAGCACCTGGCGAATGAATTCCTTACCTGTGTCTTGTGCCCTTCTTCCTTTGCCTGTGGGTGAAGATGGCACTATCGAGGCTGTCTGCTGCGTTAGTTACCCAAAGGAACCGCTCCTATTCAGCTTCTTCCTGGATTTGCTTCCAGGCAACCAAGCTTTTCATTCCACACACAGACATCATTAAATGCTTAAGTGCCAGAGGGGAAGAAACCTATTTATGCCAAATGCAAATAATTGAAAGCAGATTGCTGCTTACTGGGCAGCAGGACCCAGCTGGGGAGGGAGGGGCGCCACCTGGTGGCCACGGGAGGCTGGGCAGTATTTGCTGCTGGCCTTCTTGTCCACTGAGGTGGGTGACTGGCCCTGTTTGCTCCTGGACTTTGCAACTAGAACTCACTATGTTGGAAGTGGGTCCCTGTGGAAAATAGCTACTCAGCGCTGCTGTTTACGACCCCACCGAAGCCATCTTTGAGCCTCTGAAGAGCACAGAGACTGGGCCAGAAGTATTGGGAGAGAAGAAGTTGGTTGGTGTGGAGACCCCTGGGCCTCTATTGGCCGCGGCTGCATCTTTCTGCGTGGCCTGCCCCACACATGGACTTATGGCAGGTTTCACACATGCACAGACCGGTGTTGGGGAGAAAGGTCATCTCACCAGGCCCTGTCTGCCTTGCTGGCAGGTCACTTGGCCTCTTTCCTTAGTTGGAAAGCAGGACTGGCAATGTTAGCTTCCGTGTAAGTGCTTGCAGTCAGCACATGTGAGTGGCTGTCCCTGTCCATCCTCCATGGGCGTGGGGCCGGCTGGCCCTGCTCATCAGTCTGGGTCAGTTGGGTGCTCCTAGGCGTGGGCTGCACACAAGATTGCGCCAAAGGGGCAGGTGGCACTAGCAGACAGCCATGGTCAGCTTTGCGAGGCCTTCGGGGTCCTCCCGCCCGAGTGCCCTCCTCCGCGGAAGAGGTGTCTAGGAGCACTCGGCCCTGGGGTCAGTGTCTCCTCCTCTCCTGCAGGTGTTTGTCCGGAAGCTGCGGAAGGCCTATGGGAAGAGTGAGTGGAATACCGTGGAGCGTCTGAAGGACAACAAGCCCAACTACAAGCTTGACCACATTGTCAAGGAACGGTGCGTTGGGGCGCAGTCCTAGTACTGGGGGTACAGTGGGGACTGAGCCCCTGCTCAGAGCGCTGGCATCCTTTTAGAGGACGCAGACCGACGAGCAAACTGACAGTGAAAATGATTGCGAGTCAAAGTGGGTGCCGGGAGGACGGCTGGCTCCATGAAGGGAACTGAGGACTTCTGCTGGGTACAGCTTGTCAGAGGGGGTCTCTGCGGGAAGGTGGTTGAGCAGCCGTGGGAAACATGGTTCACAGAGAGCAGGCAGCAAGGGCAAAGGCCCTGTGGTGTGAGAGAACCAGAGTTCTGGGGCAGGTGCGTGGTCAGGCCTGCAAGACACAGCTGGACAGCTCTGTCTCCAGCCGATCCTTGCCCCGCCTTCGCCACAGCGTGCGCATTCATTAGTCAAGTCAGTGGCTCTTCGCCAGGAGTGAGTTTGCCGTCTTGGCGGCATTTGGCAATATCTGCAGACATTTCTGGTTCTTGTAATTTGAATGGGGCTGAGAAATATACTGGTATTTAATGAGCAGAGGCCAGGAATGCTGCTGAACATTCTAAAATGCACAGAATAGCCTGGCCCAAAATGTCAGTAGCAGTAAAGTTCAGGAACCCTGGGCTGTGTGAATATCCATTGGATCTTGGCTCCAGATTACACAGACTTGGCTTCATTGAATCGGGTCAGCCTGGGGCTAGCACAGAAAGAGTCCTGGTTAGGAGCCCACAGCCAGTCTGACCTCACACCTGTGCCCTGTGAGCTGGGCAGCCTGAGAACGGCTCCTGCACCGAGCAAGTCCTTTCTAGAAATAAGAATAGTCTGTCCTGCCTGTGACATGCAGCTGTGGTGTGGAACAAGTGAAAAAAGCAAGCATCTGGCTTTGGGCACACCCTAGGCAATAGGGTGTTTATGGTGATCCCGGGTACATCACCCCCATCTCCCTAGCCATTGCAGAATTCCATGTGTGCTGACCTAAAATGAACCTGGGGTTGGTGGGTTTGTCTGCGAGGTGGTACCAGAGGGGGCCGCTTCCAGAGTGCTCTCCTGTTGTCTTGTGAAAAGAGAGGTCCCCGTGGTCCCTTCTTCCATCTTGGCCTGGACTGAAGGCCTGGCGGGCCCTCCTGACTCATTGCTGTGAATGAGGCCGTCTAAGGCAGGAGGGGCCTGGCCCTTTGTTCGTGGCTTTCAGAGAGGCCTCTCTGGAAACAGAGCCCCTTCTGAGCGAGAGAGCTTCCCGGAAGGCAGTTTGGCTGCCAGAGTCTCTAACACCCGCTCTGGCCAAGGTTGGGGACTGTGTTCATCCCCAGGCACTTCTGGAGAGCTACTGGAGCCCGATTTTGAACCAATATTCCGGTCCCATGGTGTCGTTTTCCAGAAGCCACAAGGGTCGGACAAGGCATAGTGACTCATGCTGAATTCTAGCTGGGTCCGGGGCCCGGATGTCACACTCGTAGCCTATCCTCCCCGTCACCCATGCCTCCTCTCTCAGTGAGGCAGCTTCCCTGGGACCTGCCCAGGGTGTGGTCTCGTTGGCTTCCTGACTGATCACAGGAAGCAGTTTCTTGTCTTGGGCCTCCCTGACCTGGGCCCAGTTCCAGCATTTTCGGCACCTGCAGAGTAGATGGAGCTCTGGGTGAAGAGGGAGACATGATGTGCTCTGGCGACCTGGGCCAGGACACGTGTTGTGGGGGACAGGCAGGCCCCAGCCTCCCTGGTCGGCAAGGGCAGCTTCACCTTTCCGCTTTCTCTCGTGGACCTCCCATTAGAGTTCCTTGAGCTGAAGTTTTCACCTTTAAATAAAAGGGTGACTGACTCATTCTGTGGTCATTGACCACAGTACTTGGGACTGGGTAGAGACCAGGTCCCTGCTGAGCAGTGGTGACTTGAGAACCCCGCACTGGGATTTCTCTGCTCCTCGGGGCTCCGGGCCTCCCTGGCTCAGGGGAGCGCGAGCCCTGGCTTAGGGAATGGGGTCTCGGGAAGCTGACAGCAGAGTGAGGAAGTCAGGGCCTCCACCCCACCCGTGGAGCAGGGACTGCGCCTGAGTGTTACCCCCGGGCCCACAGGTACCCCACCTTCATCGATGCGCTGCGGGACCTGGACGATGCCCTCTCCATGTGCTTCCTCTTCTCCACCTTCCCACGGACCGGAAAGTGCCACGTGCAGACCATCCAGCTGTGCCGCCGGCTCGCCGTGGAGTTCCTGCACTATGTCATCGCCGCCCGGGCCCTGCGCAAGGTGAGCCCGGGGCCACCGGGGAACCCTGCCTCCCCCCCCCCCCATCCCGGTTTTCACCCTGCTGCCTCCGCTGTCCCTCCCCAGGTCTTCCTGTCCATCAAAGGCATTTACTACCAGGCTGAAGTGCTGGGGCAGCCCATCGTGTGGATCACGCCCTACGCCTTCTCCCACGACGTGAGTGCACCACCCCAGACCCTGGACCGCGATGAGGGCGTGGCTCGAGGGGGCTGTCGGCACCATGCAGCATAGGCCGCCTTGCTGAGTATCGGCTGGGGCGGGAATGTGCTAGAAACCGGAATAGAGCGGAGTGCCCGAGTCACCCACGCCGGGTGACCCCAACATGTTCTTTTGTCTTGCTTGCTGTGCCTCGTGAGTGATATACTTGCACCTTCTTTGCCTGAGCATGAAAATTTAAGGAAAAGAATCTTCTAAAGTGCCAGTGTGTGACCCTGTATGGTTGAGTGGACAGTGGCCACCAGGCTGCGCACTCACTCGGGGCACAGCCTGGCCCTCAGGCACTCTTGGTCCCCCTCTTACTCTGTTACCACCCACCCCGCCCAGCTGCTTTGCCTCACTCTGCGCTGTCCAACCCCCAGGCTGGGGCAGCAGGTGGGTTGTGGTGGGGGCAGTGAGCACAGAGAAGCACTTGGCGAATGGTGCTGCAGTGAGTCTGCGGCAGGAGGGTTTCCGACAGGTACCCATGACGAGAACCCTCTCTCTGACCACTCACAGGGCATCACAGCCCCACAGGGTCTCAGTGAGTCGCCTCCCAGCATAGTGCATTTGACCCCACTCTGAGTGGGAACTGGTACCTTTGGTGAGGGCCTTGCTGACGAGGTTATTGGTGCTTCAAGGTGAACCAAGGGTCTGGGCTTCTGCCCCAGAAGCCTCCCGTGGCTCCAGCTGGCAGGACCGGACCGCCCGGCTGCAGCGCGCTGGCTGTGTTTGCTGGCAGGTTGCAGTCTGTGGAGAGAGCGGGCCAGTCCTCAGCGTCCCTGTTCCTCCCTGGGCAGGCGCGCACCAGAGGCCTGGCTCTTTCCCTCTGCCTTTCCCTCCTCCTCCTTCCTGCCTGCCTTCCCTCCTTCCTCTCCCCTCCTTCCTCTCGGGCCCTCCCTCTCCTTCCCTTTCTCTGATGTCCCACCCCCGTGGTGCTCAGTGGTGCTCAGACTGGTCTTTGTGTGTCCTCCTGGGTGGTGAATGGGGCCCTGTGGCAGTCAGTCTCCACACAGCTGGCCCTGAGGGGGCACCCAGCCCTCCTCCCTTCTGGCAGATGACTGCTGCTACTTCCTCTCACCAAGGGCTGGTCCTGGGTGGCTGAGGCCCTCATGTGCCGCTCCCCTGGAGCAGCAGGGCTGGGTTCCTGGCACGAGGACCCAGCAGGTCCTGAGGACGGGCTGCTCGGTGCAGTGGGACGGCAGGTGGGACACCTTTTGACCGATGTGCTCCTACAGCCACACCACTGCCCAGTGGCAGTGGTGACGAACCTCAGTGTCAGCAGGTCATGGCTCGGTTGTGGCCACCGCTCTTTCACTATTACTGGGCTCATCTCGCACTCAGCCGCGGTGGGCAGCGCTGGGCTTGCCCCTTCGCTGTGCAGTGCAGCGCAGGAGTTTAGGCATTTCAGTAGGAATCTCAGTTCTTTGTTTTGTTCCGCCAGCTTCTCAGAAGCAAAGACGGGCCCTTTCGTGTCCCCTGCCTGCTGGGTAGGCAGCTGAGGGCGGCCTGGGCCCTTGCCCCAAGCGGGCTGCTCCTCTCTTCTGCCTTTGCTTCTGCTGTTGCTGGCACCTCTTGGGTCTTCTGACTCAGCCTGGTCTGTGGCTAGGGCCTGGGTTGGGTTGCTGAAATCTTGAGTGTCCCTCCCAACACTCCTGCCAGGGCTTTTAGGTGCTGAGAGCTCTCTCCCCTCTGCCCTCCTGGGCAGACGGATCCATTGGGCACTGTTCCGGGCTGGGCTTGCTGGGTGGGGCCTGGGAGTTCAGTCCCCAGGCGCTCACGGGCCTCCGTGGTGCAGGGATGATGGCCTCCGTGATGGAAGCCTGACTTGCACGACGGGGCAGAGTGGGGCAGGGCAGAGCACGCAGGCCGGTCCTGGAACAGCCTGACAGGCGCTTCCCTTTTCTCACTCCCAGCTCCCTCTGAGACGTGGGGATCTGGCGAGGGTCCCCGTCCCTCACTCATGCCCAGAGTGTGCTGGGAGACATGCCACACTCCTTCCCCCGGGCAGGGCCGCTCTGGCAAAGCGCATGGTCCTTGGCACGCCGCCACCCCCACTGTTTGGGTCGTTGGCGCCGTCTTGCCCTGTGCCTGTGCCCGCACTACTGATCACATCCTGTGCCCCCAGCACCCGACAGACGTAGACTACAGGGTCATGGCCACCTTCACCGAGTTCTACACCACCCTGCTGGGTTTTGTCAACTTCCGCCTCTACCAGTCACTCAACCTGCACTATCCGCCCAAGGTAGGACCTCCGCCCAGCCCAGTGCCTCGTCCTAACGGGCCACGGCCTTCTCCCTGCCTGGGGTGAGGGCTGGGCACCCATTTCCTCTGACCTCCCCTTGCCTCCCAGCTCGAGAGCCAGGTCCCCTCAGAGGCGAAGGCCAGTGAGGACACCTATGCGCTGGACTCCGAGAGCTCTATGGAGGTGCGAGAGGCTTCCCTGCGTCTCCCCCAGAAGGGTGATCCTTGCCTGGGGGTCGGGGAGGGCTGGCTAGACAGGTGCTCTTGGAACATGCTGCCGGCACCCAGAGGGACTGCTGTCCCAGAACTGTCGCCACTGGCCCTGCCTGACCTGGCCACACCCTGGCCAGGCCCCCACTGCAAGATCAGCCCTGCACCCTGCTTCTCCCCATAGAAACTGGCAGCCCTCAGTGCTAGTCTGGCCCGCGTGGTGGTGCCTGCGGAGGAAGAGGAGGCCCAAGTGGATGAATTTCCCACGGATGGGGTGAGGACTGGCTCCCGTCACGGGAGTCGGGCAGGGTGTGTTGGAACCAGGAGGCCTGGGGGACTGGGGAGAAAGCCCTTTCCACTCGGCCCGCCCCGCCCTTTCACAGGAGCCTTCGGCGCAGGAGGAGGGCCTCAGGAAGGAGCTGGAGGCGCAGGAGAAGCACAAGAAGCTCTTCGAGGGCCTGAAGTTCTTCCTGAACCGTGAGGTGCCCCGGGAGGCGCTGGCCTTCATCATCAGGTGGGGAGGCGCCAGCGCCGGCTCCGTCACACACGGGCAGCGCAGTGCCCGCTGGCCATGTTGCGGTGGGGTCAGCGTCCACTGCGAGCGCTGCTGCTAGACTCAGCAAAGGGGCGCGTGGGGATGCTCGGCGGGCCCATGGCGGGGCGTGAGGGTTGGTCACGGCAGGGGGCCCTGGGAGAGTGAGCTTGTGGGCCAGCGGGTCCAGGGCAGGCAGCACATGCCTGAGTGCTCTCGTGGGTCCCCCCTGTGTCTAGGAGTTTTGGGGGGGACGTGTCCTGGGACAAGTCCGTGTGTATTGGAGCCACTTACGATGTCACAGACACCTGTATCACCCACCAGATTGTCGACCGGCCTGGGCAGCAGACCTCCGTCATTGGCAGGTAGGCTCGCGTCTTCCTTCTGCTTGGGTTTCTGGGCGCAGTGTGTCTCAAGCCCCGTGACCTGTCTCTGCCTCCCTTCTGCATCAGGTACTACCTACAGCCCCAGTGGGTGTTTGACTCCGTCAATGCCAGGCTCCTTCTCCCTGTGGCAGACTACTTTCCTGGGGTACAGCTGCCCCCACACCTCTCACCCTTCGTGTCAGAGAAGGAAGGCGATTACATCCCCCCTGAGAAGTTGAAGTTGTTGGCCCTGCAGCGGGGAGAGCACCCAGGTGAGGGGGAGGGGACCGCGCTGGGGGGCCAGGCAGGTAAGCTCCACTGCACTGCCCTGGGCCTCCGCTGCCGGTGAGCCTCGGCCTCACAGTGGCAAGCTCTGGAGAAGAGGGCAGCAGGGCACAGCGTCCTTGAGACCCATTTTGGAGTTAGGCAAGAGACAGTAACCTGTGTCCTGCCTTCAGGTGTCACTTGCTGTTGAGAGTAACTGAGCAGATGGTCTGGAGTTTGTCATTGACATTTGCAGAGGAAGCAGCCATGCTCAGGAGTGGGAGGCCTGGCGTCTTCTCTGAAGGCAGCGGGGCTGTGGGCCAGGTGCCTGACGGGCTTCACCTGGGGAGCCTGTGTTACCTTTGATTGATGGGCTGGTAGATGGGCCTCGGCCCAGTCCTCACCCGCAAGGGGAGGGGCGGGCTCCCAGGGCCTACAGAAGTCTCTGTTCATAGGACATTTGGACGAATCAGAAGAGGAGGATGAGGAGGAAGACAATGAAAGTGATGGTGGTGAAGATGAAAGTGAAGGTGAAGACGAGGAGGAAGATGTGGAGGCTGGTTCAGAAAAGGAGGAAGAGGCCCAGCTGACAGCCCTGGAGGAGCAGAGAATGGAGGGGAAGGTACTGGGGACCGCCTGGGGGTGCAGCCTGGCAGCAGTCCGCCCCCTGGCCACTTGCGCCAGGCCTGCTGCTGAGGGGCAGGGGCCGGGCTTCTGGGGGCTCCGTGTCCAGAAGCGTGTGCTGCTCCCCAGAAGCCCAGGGTGATGGCGGGCACCGTGAAGCTGGAGGACAGGCAGCGGCTGGCCCAGGAGGAGGAGAGCGAGGCCAAGCGCCTCGCCATCATGATGATGAAGAAGCGGGAGAAGTACCTCTACAACAAGATCATGTTCGGCAAGAGGCGCAAAATCCGAGAGGTGAGTCCCGCCGCCTGCCCGAGACTGCAGGTGTGGCCGCGGATGTGGCTGCACAGGCGAACCTCCGTGCCAGCCGGCTGTGCCCTGGGGCACCGGCCGGACTTGGTTTGCACCCGGAACTTTTTAATGGTCGGTGCGAAGTGGCTCACAGCCCGGCCCTCACGGGCTTTAGTAACAGACGCCTGGTTTCTTTGGTGCCTGTGATAACGCAGAATTGTAGGGTGCTGTGTAGGTTGATCTGCAGTGTATTTTTCTTTAAACCATCTGGTCCCTGAGATGGTATTAGATTTGTTTCTTTCGAAAACATCCTTGGGCACTTCCCTGACTACCACCAAGTGTCCCTCCGGAGGAATCCTTCGGGGTGGGAAACCTGCCAGTTATGCACCAGAGCTTGCTAAGTGGCCCCTGGGGAAAGATTGTTCCAGGTTGACTCCTCCCTGGCAGCTCCGGGTGAAGATTTGAATGGCACCAGCTGTTCTAGGCGGAGGGATGACTAGTAAGGCAGTTCTTCCGGGTCTGGAGCCCCCTAACTTGCTGTGGGCCCAGAAAGAGCTGTAAAGGTGAGGGGAAGGCACGTTTGCCCACCTGAGTGGTGAAACGTGATTCAGATTCAGGTGAATCTGCTTTTCCCCAGGGCAAGTTGCCTCTTCGCTTTTCTGGAAGCTCTCTTTTTAAGGGGTGGCCTCAAGTAGAAGGGGGTTTCTGTTTCCAGCCCTCCTTCCCTAGTCACCATTTGCTGCCCCCTTTTTATTCACAGGCCAACAAACTGGCGGAGAAGCGGAAAGCCCACGATGAGGCTGTGAAGGCCGAGAAGAAGGCCAAGAAGGCAAGGCCAGTGTGAGAGCTGGAGTCTTGGTGGGTCGAGGCCGGCTGTCAGCAGCTGGCCTTGGCACAGGCAGGCCCAAGGACCCAGGCCTGGTGACAGACAGTCTTTGCTCCCCATCCTCCTCCCGCTGCCAGCCCCCGCCTCTCGTGCTCCTGTTGGGCCGGTGGGCGGCTCTCGCCTCTAGGATGGAACTCCTGCTCTTGGCGTACGGGGGCGGCGGCGGTGTTCCCCGGAGTCAGTGACATTGAGGACTTGGGGGCCCTCACTGGCTGGACCCCCTCCTGCCAACACACACACTTGGACCCATGATTCTTCCGTGCTGAGGTGGGGTGAAGGTGAGGGATCGTGTTATTAAACAGCTAGAGTTTTGCAGCCAACTGAATTCTGTATCTGAGATTTCCTGGAGTTGGAGAACGGCCACCTTGTGCCCTGTTCCCTGGTCACTGCTGAGAGCTCTCTGGGCGGCCCAGGATCCCTTTGGGCCAGAGGATGCCAGAAGGTCAGCCAGTGGTTCCCCTCCTAGCTCGGGTACATTTCCCCTGTGAACGTGCTGTCTGGTCTGAACTAGGAACAGAACCTCCGAGGGGTGTGGAGGGGGTTCCCGGGTGCAGCGTGCACTCAGTAGGGTTGGTAAATGCTCAGTTAACACCAACTGATAATCATCACTGCAGCCCAGAAAACAAAAGCCGGTGCTCGGAGGGTCTGTGGGGGGTTTGAGTGTGACTTGCTTCACCTTTCCTGTTTATGGGCAGAACTGTATGGGCTTTGCCAGCAGCCCAGCTTAAAGCCCTTCCCATCTGGCGGTGGCAGTGCCCTTACGGAGCCCCAGGGCCAGGCCCTCACCAGGGACTGCCAGTACCTCAGTTGGCGGGGCCAGAATCCTGGGCTCGGGGTGGTTCCTCAGCCCTTCCTGGGCCAACCAGGGAGTTCTGAACAGCACTTAGAGCACAGTCCAGAGCAGGGCCCTTCCCTGAATTGAGGCACTGAGGGCCTTGGGCCTGTGCCTCTCACCACTTGCAGGTTCTGTGGACGGATTTGGCGGGAGTGGCTGCAGGCCCAAACTGCACCTCCGCAGGGGCCAGGCGGGATCTTGGCCAGGCTTTGGCCAGTGGGGCTGAGAACTGGGGCCCTGTTGGCTGGGCTGCACTGTGGGTGTGAGGAGATGAGCCTGCTTCATACCCACTCGGGCTTGTTCACGGCAGGAGGATGGCAGAGTGGGGGCCTGGGGTACTAACAGGCAGGGGGAGCGTCAGGGCCTCTGGAGCCAAAGTCACAGCCAAGGGGAATGGCAGCCCCCGGGTGCACTACATCCCAGGGCTGTGGCCGGAGGGTGCCAGGGCAAGGCCAGAGAACAGGTTTGTCAGATAGGGAAAACGCCCTGGCTCCCATGCCGATGTGGAATTTTCCCCATTCCAGAGCTGCCCATTAGTGGCAGGACAGTGGGGCTGCCCATGCCACCCGGGTGACCAGCTGGTTCTGCCCACAGCGGGAGCTGAGCACTCCCAGCTCAGGGCGTTATTCCCCCTCTGGCTGCGCCTCTGTGGAGGAGGACTGGACGCCCAGCAGTGGGACTAGAGGTGGCTCTGGGGTAGGAACCTGCATCCCGGCGAGTCCTGGAGAGGTGAGATCAGCAGAGGCCTGCCGGTGGAAGGGCTGCTGGCAGGTACCCTGAGCTTTGCACCACCCTTCTCACTCATCCACATTCGCTGGCCAAAAAGTGTTCCCTGCTTGCAGACTAGCGCGGGGGACACCTCCCATCAGGTCCCCAGGGCTTCAGAACACTCAATAAAAGTTAAACTAGTCTCCGCCTCCGTTTCCTCAGAACTGGCAGTCCTTCCCCCACCCCCATGCACCCTGTTTCCCAGGCACCCTTGAGTCCCCTGGGGCTGAAAACGGCCTAGCTTCAGGGTCCCGCGGCAGGACAATGGCCCCGTTGGCGCTTCTGAAACAAATGCGCCTTGTTGGGCCGCCAGCGGGGGCCGGCATTGCGCCCCAGC
>NW_004567130.1:9623280-9625518 GCF_000260355.1 Condylura cristata | reverse complement strand
TGGGGGTCCGGGCGGGTACGCCCCGCCGCCCAGTAAGCGCCCCGGCGGCGCGGCCGGGGGCCGAGCCTGCCAAGCCAAGCCGGAGGTCGACCGGAACAAGGTAACCCCTGGGGGTCCAGCGCGCACCTCCAGCTTGCACCTTACTTCAGTCCGCCCCTAAAGTCTCCGCGCACCCCACCCTGCTCCATTCCACCCTGCAACTGAGATGGCGCAGCGTCAGATTCTATACCGAGCTTCACGCTCCAGCTCCAGGGTCTGGTGGCCCCTGCCAGCTGCCGAAGGGCAGGCTGGGGTCTGGGAGGGCGCAGGTTGGTGCACCCCCTGCTTGGGTTTCTCCCCATGGCCCTGGCCCGCGGTTTCCCCAGTACCAGAAAGCGGGGTGGGTAGGGCTGGAGCTGGGCTGGAGCTAGGAGTCCATTAATGATTAATCTTGGACACTGTGGCCGGACCCTGGGAAGATGGGGGGAAGGGCAGGGTTCTCTCCTCTCCCTACCAGCACCCACCAGATGAGGTGGTGTTGGGTGGGGGGAGTTGCCATCAGAGCTGAGGCTAGGGGCCTTGTGCTTGGGGAAGGCCCTGAGCTGTGCCTCACAGGCAGCATGGCCCCCAAGGAGAGGCTTGTGGGAGTGGACGAGTGCTGGGGTGCAGGAGGGGTGTCAGGAAATCCAAGTTTCCACTTCCTGAGCCAGTGTCCAAGAAGGGAGTCCAGATTGGTCTGTGCCCGGCGTGCCAAGCCAGCTTTTTGGTAACAGCACAGGGCACAACTGTAGTCCCTCCCAGTGAGGACCAGAGCGAAGAGGTGCCACACATCTGGCTGCTGTAATTCAATGGGAGGCGGGAGGGAGACAGCCTGACACCTGATGCCTGGATTGCTGCGGTGACTGATAGGGTGGGGGAGCCTCAAGACTGCGCAGAGAGGAGAACCCAGTCTCCTCCTCTGCTGAGGGGTGACCTGAGTTCTCTGGAGAGGGCAGGCCTTCCCTGTGGCTGCCTGGGCCTGGCTCCCCGTGAAGGAGGCTTCGCCACTATGCTTCTCGGCCAAAACAGGCTCAGGGGTATTTAATGACTTGCCCAAGGTCACATAGTTCAGAGGTGGCTGAGTTGACCACATCTTAGGGATCTTGCCCTGGCCCCAGATCTCTGGACTGCAGCCCTGCCCAGACCTCTCGGCGCCCCCTGGGGTCTTAGGCTTTTGAATTTGCCTGGGCTGCCCCCAGCCCCCTATTCTGGACCCTCCCCCCTTGCCTCCCCAGCTCCCAGCTCTGCCTGACACTCGGGGGTGGGCAGGCTGTTACCCTGGGAGCAGGCACAACGGAGCCCTGTTCCCAGCTGCCAAGTCCACTCCCTGCTCCTCACTGAGACTGAGGGGGAAACTCCCCGCGGATAAAGACCTGCTCCCAGGGCACCCCCTTGTCACTGGGCATGGGCCAGGGGTTGAAAGCACCGGCTGGGTGCCCTCTGGGCACCCAGCAAGGGAGGAGTGTGTCCCTGCAGTCCTGGCCTCTGGGCTGCAGGGACCGAGGGAGCCAGCCTAGGGAGAGAGGCGATGATTAACCTTGGAAAATGAGGGCAGAGGCAGGAATCCCCTCTGGCGTTTGTGGAGGCGGCTTGCTTTGCTTTTCTGAGACACAGACTATGGCCAGCCCTGTCTGTGAGCCCTGTCCTACTCCAGAAAAGGCAGGGGAGGGTGGGGAGGGGCTAAGAGGGGGGAGGGGCCAGTAGAAGCACCAGGTGAGGAGTGACAGTCGGAGGAAGTGGGCCACAAGGACACCTGCTTCCCCACTTGCCCATGCCAAGACAAAGATGAGATTTGGGCACCCCCAGGTCTGATCCCAGAGGTGCCCTGGCTGGGCCTGGGGCCCTAGGTGAGTCCTGCCTGCACTGTGCCAGTCACCCCGGATCTGAACTCTTGGCTCTGAAGCATGGGAAGTGCGAGCCGTTGGCAGGCCAGGTCTGCTTCCCGCCAGGTGGATCCAGAGGCCCAATCCGAGGGGCTGCATGCTGCTTCGCATTTGATCCTCGCTGTCAGCCTGTGAGAGGGTCATGAGACACAGTGGCCTTTTTTTTAGGAAAAGCTCAGAGAGGGGAGGAGCCTCTGCCTAGTGGGTTTACAGCCAGAGCACCTCAGACTGCAGTAGCAGAGAGATGGGTGGGCATATCCAGGGCATGGTGCAAAGCAGTGCTGGGCAGCTTTCAAAACCTTTAAGTTGCTGTATTATTTTTTTAAGATTTATTTAT
>NW_004567130.1:9586897-9623020 GCF_000260355.1 Condylura cristata | reverse complement strand
GTGCTTTAACCCGCTGCGCCACCAGGGAGGACCCTAAATTGCTGCATGTTGTTCTGCACACAAGAGCGTGGCATTCCTATAGTCATGCTAGAAGGTACCGAGAATGGCATTACCCACTCCGGCGGTTCTCGGCAATTTGGAGCCACGGAGAAGTAGCTGACTTCTTGATGGTAACCCGTTGTTTTGCCGCTCCTCAGTCAGAGCTACGTTGGGGTGACCTAGGGAGAGGGGTGCTTTGCTCAGACAAGGCAGTGCAGGAAGCGCTGTGGGGCGCTCCCCGGTCTGCTTTGTGGGTTAGCCCCTCCACAAACTCCTGAGCCTGTCTCCCCACCTGTCACCTGGTTAGCAGATGACACTGGGCGCGTCTGCTGAGTTACAGCAGTGGGGTTGCCCTGTGAGACGAGACGGTAGAGGTCTATGACCAAACAAATGCTCTCTGGGCTGGAAGGCGCCGACATGACCACGTGACGGTGCTAGGACTTTGGTGGCGGGTGAGCGAGGCAGGTACATAGGTTGGGGTGTGAAGCTGCTTTCCCCGACTTACATAGTTTACGAGCAGATGATAATTAACACACTTTGATTTAAAAAAAAAAAAAAGCCGAAGTTTTCCGTTTAGTAAATCTCAAAGGGGGAAGATGTGCATTCTGGATCATCCAAAGAAACGTGCTGTCTAGTAGGTGGCCCCAGGCCCGTACCCTGCTAGCAGTAGGAGCCACGGGGCTGGCAGCCTGGAGGTGGTCCCGCATGCCAGCAAGGCGGGGTCCTACTGGGGTTGCCTCTCTGGGGATCCTCCCGCATCTCTGCATCTCTATTCCTGAGCGGGAGGCTTCCCGGTGGGGAGCTCTGGTGGCAGGTGCTGTTTGTGTCCCCAACACAGCTTCCTCTTCTCCCTGGCCCTGCTAAACTACATTTCCCATCCTCCTTTGCAGCCCAGTGTTCTCATGTGGCTGGATTCTGCTCGATGGCATGTGAGCCGAGGTGACACTGAGTAGGTCAGTGGGCTGACCTCTGTGGTCTTCTCTCCCCCACCTGTGAAATGAATGGGGCAGTCTCTTCCAAAGTGAGGAAACTTCTAGATCCCTGCAAATCACTCCCCAGCCTGCTGGAGGGCCAGTTTGTCCCATTTGCACCTTCTACTGTGTAGCCCACACTTCCCAGCTTCTCGGTCCCTGGCCCCTGCTGCAGGACACTGAGGTTCCGAGAGGGCAGTTTGCTTGCCATGGTCACACAGCAAGGTGGGGCCCGGTTCAAGTAGCCACTTTCTCCTCCTCCGTCGGACTTCAGCTTTTCCAAGTGGGACTGTTTATTTTTTCTATAGTAATACTATCTGTATTACTACAAAAAGTATGTGCTTATAGTATGTGTATACATATATGTATATACTCATGTATATATATGTACTGAGGACATCATTTTAATGAATACATAAAATATATTCCAAGAGTGAGTGCCAAATGATATTGATCATCCCTATTTATTGGCTACGTAGGTTGTTTTTACTTTCCCCTTTCCTAAATAAATCCCAGTGACATCTTTGTGCCCCACCTTGTTAGATGACCTTCTTCCTGGAACAAGTTTCCATTGGTAGAAAGGCTGGGTCTGAAGCTGTGCTTTTTTTTTTTTTTTTTTAAAGATTTATTTATTTATGCATACAGAACTGGGGAACAGGCCAGAGTTGCAGCGGTAGTGAGAGGATTCACCAGGGTCAGGAGAGGTCTGTCTGTCGTACCATGTGCATCACCCCCCTGGCCAGGGTTCGAACTCATACAGAGGTGTTGTTGACAGCTTTGCAGTGCTGTGCTTTAACCCATTGCACCACCAAGGGGGGCCCTGAAGATGTGTTTTTAAGAGCTGTAATAGTTGCCATCAAATTTGATGTCACTTTCATGAACTCCAATCAGATGTGTGGTTGACAGTGATGCTGAGGACCCAGGCTCCACCCACACCACGGTCCCACCCACCACCAGATTCTTGGAGACTGCTCCACAGGTGAGGGAGAGAAGACCACAGAGGTCACAAGTGAGGGAGAGAAGACCACAGAGGTCAGCCCACTGACCTCCTCCGAGTCACTTCTGGTCACATGCCACTGGGCAGAATCCAGTCACATGAGAACACTGGGCTGCAAAGGAGGATGGGAAATGTAGTCTAGCAGGGCCAGGGAGAAGAGGGAACTGTGTTGGGGACACAGACAGCACCTGCCACCAGAGCTCCCCACCAGGAAGCCTCCCGATCAGGGGCTATCTGCGAGGCTCCCAATAGGGCTCCCTTGCAGCATCTGTCTGTGCCTCCATCCTCCAGCCCTCCCCAGGGACTGTGAGCCCCCAGGCTCTGTGCTCTGGCCATCCTGACCCCCAGTACAGGCTTCATGAATACCGATGGAAGAGATCCACTTACTATAGTCCTATAATGATAAGTGGTTAAACAAAATGCACTTCTCCCAAGACTCCTGGAGGGATGGAGAGGCTGAAATCCTGCTGCAAGGCTTTTGTCGAAGTTTCCAAGATAGTGACTCTGGGAGAAGGCTCTTTTCATGGTCATCTTTGCCGTTCCTGTATTGTGTGAATTTCTTTCTTGGGACATCTGAGACAAGACTCCATTTCGTCCAGAGTCCACACCAGTAGAGCAATTATCCTCTCTATTTAGTGACAGCCATCCCTCCCTCTTCTGCCTACAAAATAACTCAACCCTGAATCTCCACTTGTGTCCAGATCCATCTCTCCAGAATCCAGGACTCTGGACTTCCCCAGTGACTGTTAACCTCTAGTATTTTATGGGTGGGTGCTTGGGTTGGGGGGGATACTCCTAGCTGGGGCGGGAATTTGGGATAAAGGGCTCTTGGAACAAGCACTGGGCGCCTGCTGCTCCCTGAAGGGGGCTGGCAGCTGCTCACCCATCAGAGCGCCCAGGGTGGAATAATGATCACCGGAGTAAATACTGTCCGTTGCTGGCCGTGAGCTTGTGGGTCCCCAGAGTCTGATGCCTGGGCTGGGGCTGGGGTCACTGAGCCTCGGTGTGGAAGGATGGGCCTTGTCCATGGGCAGGGCCGCAAGAGGGCAGCTGTGAGTGGGGCATTAGAGAGCCAGTGCCTGGGCTGAGCCCAGGGGCCCTTGGGGTTTAGGAGCAGCACCCCAGAACTGCCTCTTCCCACCCACGTGGGGAAGGTTAGCATCTCTTACCAGCCAGGGGCCTGCGCCACGGCTGTCCTCACGTGGCAGCAGGACAGGCAGGGTCTGTACTGTTTCTCTTGGATGAAGGACTTGAACTGACAGGAGGCCTCATTGGACTCATCCTTCAGCCCGGGGTTGGGTGTTCAGTTTGCGGCGGCCTCCGCACTGAGACGCTTCTTCTCTGGGCTCCCGCCAACTTCAGACAAACCTTAGCCCCTGGATGTATCTTAGCCTCTGTAAGCCCAAGTCTGGCACTTTCTTTGCATTCTGAATCTGTGTGCCTCTGTGATCCGTGTTATTCTAGACAGGTGAGTTCGTTTCTCTGCGCCTGTTTCTTTACCCAAGGAGTGGGTGAACGATGATGATTCTTCAGGCAAAGGGCAGCTGGCACACTTTAAGTCAGATTCCACTCAAGGAACAATTAACCTCCCTGCCCCACCTATCTCTCCCGTGGCCTTTAAGTCTGTCTGAGGCTTTCTGCAGGGTACTGCAGTGACTGCGTCCTTTGTCCAAGGTCAGCCGGGATCTTGCAAAGCTGCCCAGCTGCTGATGTCCAGAGGGGGGCGGAGATCACCCCAGGGTAGAGGGCCAGGACGGCACCTGCAGGTTGTAGGGACATGTCACCTGCTATCCCTAGGGAGGGAACTTATGAATATTCACAAAAGCTGGAGCGTGAGGGAGCCAGCCAGCCTGCTGCTTGGTGTCATTGGAGCGGTCCTGTTTCCTGGTGACCACAGAGGCAGCGGGGAGTCAGACGTGGCTCCGGCAGAGAGGCAGCCAGCCTCAGATCAAGGTGAGTGTCTTCCTCTGCCCCCATCTGGGGACCCCTCGGGGAACTGGACATCCCGGGACCAAAGCCAGCCTGGGGATGACACTCTGGGGCAGAAGGTTTATATCCCAGGCTTGATTTCCCTGCGTGCACACTGTGGGGTTGAGTCCTGTGCTTGGGGAGTGTGGGTCCAGCCAAAGGTGAGGGTCCGGCCCTCACCTGGAGCCTGCCTCATGCTGATGTGGGGAGGGCGTTGTGGCTGCGTAACCCAGAAAGGCTTGGACTGGGCGTGGAGGGGTAACTGCCCGGAGCCCCCGTGACTGTCACCACCAATAGGAAGGAAAGGAAAGAGACCCGGTCTGGTCCTGCATCTGCTTGGGCTATGCTGAGTCACCTTGCGGGTGGCCCTGCCCTCTCTGAGCTTAGGCCTCCCTATTGTCCACCTTCCAGACTGGAGCTGGGAGGCTCAGGCCACAGCGAGATGTCCTCAGCACCACCTGACCTTGGACTTGAGGTGTTTAGCTGCCCGCAATCTCCACTATGGGCCAGTGGGCACCCACCTTGAAGGGCCTATGTCGGGGACCCCAGGAGGGTAATGACGATGGCTGGATGGGTGTTAGCTTTGCACCAGTGCGCCCTCCCCGCCATGCTGGGGACTTTCCTCGTAGCACACACAGGAGCCACAGAGCAGCCTGTGAAGGAGGAAGCATTGGTATCATTTTCGTAGGAAATTTGAGGCCCAGCAAGGGGTGTCCACAGCAAGGAAGTGGCAGAGCTGGACTTCAAGCCCATGACCCTGGCCCCAGATTCTGGCTTTCTGCAGCTCTTGTGTGTGCCCCTGCCCACACTTGACCTGCATGTTGCAGGAGTTCATTCATCAAACATTCACCTGGTGCCAAGTGCAGGGAGTTCTGGGATGACTCAGCTCAGGCATCCGGGCAAAGAGGGGCCTGCTCCTCCCAGAACCCCGGGTCCTGGTCAATAGTAAATAATTAGTAACGTACACCCGTCTCCCCCGTGTCCAGGCATTCTCTCATTCAAATTCCACAGCCGCGTGACTGTTCTCATCTGAGCTGGGCTGCTGGCTGCCAGCCAGCCTCTCTCTGGGCCTTGGTCTAACCTGGGGCTCTGCCCGTGTGTCCCCATCCTGCTGTCGCATGTCCCCTGTACCCACGAGGGGGCTGACGCTCAGAGGCGAGGCATTCACCGAGGCCGGGCGAGACGGGACCCCCAGGCACAGGAAGGCCCAGCCAGGGGCCGCTTCTGGTGTCGTGCCCTTCCTCTTGGCTGCCCTGCCCGGCCCACAGCCAGCTGTGCTTCTGGGGCGGTTCTGCAGCCACGCACAACTGGCCGCAGACGGAGCTTCCCATACGTGCTGCTGCCTCGCAGCTTGGGCACTGGGCTCTGGACACACCAGGCTGGGGCTGCTGGACAGTCCTGGAAGCTGCACATCCCCAGCCCTGCCCCGACCTTGCTGAGTGACCTTGGGCGGCACTGTCACCTCTGGGAGCCTCTGTTTTCCCACCTGCAAAATGAGGGTAACGGAGGAGTCTGCCTCCTGGGGTAGCTGACCTGAGCCAGAGACATGCTCGGGAGGAGACCCCAGTCTGCCCAGGGCCTGGCTCTTAGGGGCTCAACAGTGAAAAAGGGTGGGATGGCCCAGGGCCTGGCACCTGGCAGGTTTGAGGAAGCCCGAGCCAGGGGATTGGACATATGAATAAAGCACTGATGGGGACTACAGAGCCCCCCTGGGCAGACATCTGGGTAGGACCTGGGGGTGCCTGATTGGTGGTTGTGGGAGGCTGCGCTGCCCCCTGCTGGGTGACCTCCACCTCACAAGCTCTGGCATCAGCTTCCTGGAGTTCCGGAAAGTGCCCTGGGTGAGTGGGCTGCTGGGACAGTACTGGGCACTGGGGGTTTTCTTTGGGCAAGAATCCTAACCCCTCCCCCATTTTAAAGATAGGGAAACTGAGGCCCAGGCTCCCACTCAGGCCCAGGCGGTCTGTCTTGGCCTGGAGACCCCCTCCTGCTTTCAGCTGTTTCCCTTACCTCCCAGGGAAGCAGGAGGCTGGGAGGGAGCTTGAGGCAGGTAGCAGGTTTGTACTTGGTCAGGGGTGGGAGAGTTTGAGGGGCCCCCTTCGCTTGGGGGCCCACACTGAGAAAGGCAAACACAGAGGCCTAAACAGGTCCCACAGGCCTCAGAAGAGAGCTGTGTGCTGGTGCCTTGCCTGCCCCACCTCAGGAAAAGCCAGCGATGGGGCTGCCCAGCTTCCCCACTTTATGCGTGAGAAACTGAAGGAGATTCTGACTTTGTATAGTCAAGTGCTGGATTGAAATACAGGCCTGGGGCCCTCCCTGGTGGCGCAGCGGGTGAAAGCGCAGCACTATGAAGCCAGCCACAGCCACTTCAGCATGAGTTTGATCCCCGCCCCGGAGGTGACCCACATGGTGCGGCAGACCTCTCCTGTCTCCCCACTGCTCCCCTCAGCAGTGTATTTCATTGATCTGCCTGTTCTGCTCCCCACTCTGCCTCTGGTGAATCCTCTCGCCGCCCCTGCACCTCTGGTCTGTACCCTAGGTCAATATGCATAAATAAATAAATCTTTAAAAAAAGAACACTGGCCTGAGAGTCCCAGAGCCTGACATAGTCACCTCCCCTTCCTAGGGACCCTGGGAGACCAGTCCTGGCCTGGCTGACTTACTCCACCTCACAAACATTATGTTCCTTTACTTGAAGATATTAAATGTATTATATTCTTTTTACCCCTCCCCCAGCTCTGCAGAGGATACCACTGCTGAAATTTAGAATACTGCCCTCCAGTAATTTTTTTTCTGGGCCTATATGTATATTTACCTATATACGTAGATGAATTTGGGGGCATGGGGTTCTGGAACTTTCTTTTTTCACATAAGTAAGTCAATGTATGTTTTTGAGCCAGTCCACTGAGCTGTACCTTATTTATTTATTTTGTGCATGCGGAACTGGGGTACAGGCCAGAGGTGCAGGGGCGGTGAGAGGCTTCACCAGAGACAGAGCAGGAAGCAGAACAGCCCGACTGACAAAGTCCACTGCTGAGGGGAGCAGTGGGAGATTCAGGAGAGGTCTGCTGGATCACCTCCCAGGCTGGGATCGAACTCGTGCAGAAGCAGCTATAGTCAGCTTGCAGAGCTGCCTCCTAACCCATTGTGCCACCAGGGAGGGCTGCTGTGCTTTATTTATTTTATGGGATATGATGTCTCCATGTGGGAGCAGGCCTTGGTTTATATAAGGGATAGAAGCTGAGGTTGTTTCTAATTTTTTTCTATGTCTGACTAAGTTGCTTTGAAAACCCTGGCAGTGACTTTGCCCAAGTGTTTCCATAGCATAGTCGGGCTTCAGAGAGCACCTTCCTTCTTCCACAGAGCTCCCCCAGGAAACACGCTCCCCACCCCGCTCTGTCCACTGGCACACCTCAGCGTGAAATGGGATGTGTCATTGTCACAAGGGAGGCCCTCTAGTGGAGTCTCTTCTCTGCAAATTTGTGTCTTTGTGTGAGGAGAAATTTCTAGATGATGAGTGGACTGGGCAGGCCTGAGCTCCCCCTTCTCCCGGAAGAGTTTGTGGGTACCTCTGGTAACTTTCCAGGAGGAAGTGTGAGGTCCTCCCTCAGGCAGGCTGGCTGGCTTCTGGCCTGAGGGACAGTAGTGAAGTGTGGTTCATGTGGACATGGGGCAGCACGTGTGACCACTCGTGGCCTGAGAGCCCAGGGTCCAGTGAGCAGAAGCAGGAGCAGGAAAGGAAAGTTTTGTGCCCTGGCCTTGAAGCAAAGGAACGTGGCCCAGTTCTCTGCCCAGCCCTTGTCCCTCAGCTTCAGCTGTCCCCTTTACCCAGGCCCCCTGCTGCTATGCTTCCCAATGTTGACCGAAACACCAGGACACACACAGGTGCATTTGACTTTCAGATAAACATTGAGTACTTTTTACTGTGTGTCCCACACAATTTTTGGACACAAGTATACTTTAAAAAGTGTGTTAGTTTTCGTTCTGGAATTCAGATTCACCTGGGCAACCCCTCCTGCATCCTCAAAAAGGAGGTGGCTGTGTGATCTGGGCCCTGTCATCAGGCTGAGCCTCCGTTTCGACATCTGCCTTCCCTACAGCTCTCAGGGAGTACAGGACCCAGCGAAGAGACAGGAGCCTGGCCCCTCCCTGGGCAGTTGAGAAGGGGAACCCAGTGGGTGGGTGGAACTGGCTGGGTCTTCTGAAAGGTGAGGAGGCCCTAGGGAGCCCCTGGTCTCTCCCTGTAGATAACCCAGGCCCGGGAGAGGGTCTTTTCCTATTTACTCAGAAAATGATTTCACGATGAAGCCCAAATAGGCATAAAAACAAAGAACTAATGAACACACCTATCCCCACCACTTGGCTAATTAAAACAGAGGCAGGCAGTAGAACCTTCTAGAACCTTCTCACTGCCAGCCCTCCCCACCTCTCTCTGCCTTGGCTTCGCCAACTGTCTCTGCGGGCAAACCCTGCCACGTGTCTGTCTGTGTTTCGGTCTCTCTCTCCTTGACACGACCCTGCTGGAGGACCACAGAGCTGGTGAAGGCAGGTCCCAGTGTTACAGGCTATCCCTTAACTCTGCAGGTGAAGGCTGGTAAGCAGCGGTGAGGGCTCCCTGGGGCAGCCCCCTGAAGCCTGCCCCACTCTGTAGCCCCCACAGGTGCCTGAGATGCCGCCCCAGAAGAAGCGCTGGGAGTCCATGGCCAAGGGGCTGGTTCTGGGAGCGCTCTTCACCACCTTCCTGCTGCTTCTCTACTCCTACGCCGTGCCCCCGCTCCATGCTGGCCTGGCCTCCACGTGAGTGGCCCTGCTGGGCTGTGGTAGGAAGGGGCTCCTCCCACCCCAATGATCTCGGTACCTCTGGGTGGCGACCCTACGCATGTACCAAGATGAGCTGGGCTGAGTCCGCGGAGGGCAGAACTCACGTGTAACCCTGGGCTTCAGTGTCCTGATCTGTGAAGTGGACATAACGGCCCACTGCAGAGAGCCTGAGAATCAAGTAACACCGTCTGTGTAGGCCTGGCGTCATCATCCGAGGCTTCAACAGGGCTGGGAGGTCTAAGGGGTGGCACATTGCTACCTGTTCAGCTGCCACCGGGCCTGGATTCAGGCTCTCAGCCTTCCAAGTCTGGTTCCTGACCATGAGGCTGACCACTCCCTCACCGGGCTGCTCAGCTCGGGCCTGGCACAGCCTGGTGCTTCGTGGGTGGTATTAAATTGAACCGGAGGCAACTGCCAGTGACTGATCATTTTGGGCCTGGGAAATTTTATGTGGCCCAAGCCAATGTTAATTCAGGATAGGTGCTGGATGCAGTGGCTACGGATGAGACCAGTGCCTGCAGGCTGGTGTCACTCTGACCACACAAAGGGCCTGCTGTTTACTTCATTTCACAGATGAGGAAAATGAGGCCCAGCCACCACCACCAGGTGATGCAGCCTGCCCCCCACCGCACCCCCGCCCCCCAATCTGGTCATGTTCTGGCTCCTCCACTACCCCCAGCCTCTAGCTGCCAGGGCCGGGATGGGGGTTCTGAGTCTCCCAGACACTCCCCACCCCCGGTCTCCAGCAGGACCCCGGAAGGCACAGCGCCCTGCTCCCCGGCCCCGGCTGAGCCAGAGGCGGCGGTGACATCCAATGGCTCGGAAAGGGGGTGCCAGCCGCGGCGGGACATCGTGTTCATGAAGACGCACAAGACGGCCAGCAGCACGCTGCTCAACATCCTGTTCCGCTTCGGCCAGAAGCACGGGCTCAAGTTCGCGTTCCCCAACGGGCGCAACGACTTCGACTACCCAGCCTTCTTCGCGCGCAGCCTGGTGCAGGACTACCGCCCCGGGGCCTGCTTCAACATCATCTGCAACCACATGCGCTTCCACTACGAGGAGGTGCGGGGCCTGGTGCCGCCCGACGCCACCTTCATCACCGTGCTCCGCGACCCCGCCCGCCTCTTCGAGTCCTCCTTCCACTACTTCGGGTCGGTGGTGCCCTTCACGTGGAAGCTGTCGGGCCACGACAAGCTGGCGGAGTTCCTCCAGGACCCGGACCGCTACTACGACCCCAACGGCTACAACGCGCACTACCTCCGCAACCTGCTCTTCTTCGACCTGGGCTACGACAGCGGCCTGGATCCCAGCAGCCCGCAGGTGCAGGAGCACATCCTGGAGGTCGAGCGCCGCTTCCACCTGGTGCTGCTGCAGGAGTACTTCGACGAGTCGCTGGTGCTGCTCAAGGAGCTGCTGTGCTGGGAGCTGGAGGACGTGCTGTACTTCAAGCTCAACGCGCGCCGCGCCTCCGCCGTGCCGCGCCTCTCGGGCGAGCTGTACCGGCGCGCCACGGCCTGGAATGTGCTGGACGCGCGCCTCTACCGCCACTTCAACGCCAGCTTCTGGCGCAAGGTGGAGGCGTTTGGGCGGGCGCGCATGGCCCGCGAGGTGGCAGCGCTCCGCCGCGCCAACGAGCGCATGCGGCGCATTTGCATCGACGGGGGCCAGGCGGTGGACGCCACGGCCATCCAGGACTCGGCCATGCAGCCCTGGCAGCCGCTGGGCGCCAAGTCCATCCTGGGCTACAACCTCAAGAAGAGCATCGGGCAGCAGCACGAGCAGCTCTGTCGTCGCATGCTCACCCCCGAGATCCAGTACCTGATGGACCTGGGCGTCAACCTGTGGGTCACCAGGCTCTGGAAGTTCATCCGGGACTTTCTGCAGTGGTGACATCCTGCCTGCCCAGCGGCACCCCCGCCGGCCCGTTGGCCGAGGAGGAGCCGCGTGGGGCCCCCCCGCAGGCCTCCCTCTTGCCCCTCCTGGTGCTACTCTGTCCCCCCGGGGTGAGGGGAGTCGCCGCGGGCGTGCAGCCAGCCAGGACTGGGCCCCCAACACGCAGAGAGGGTCTGACTAATTATACTTTTTTTAAATTAAAATTCCCTCCCTTCAAAAAAAGAATGTTCTATTTCCTGCCTCCCCTTAAAGGGGAGGCCATAGAAATAAAGGAATTTGATGTGTTTTTGTTAATTGGTCTCACTGATGGTGACTGCTGGGCTCCCGGAAGGGGCAGCGGGCCCCAAGAGCGCACGGGGGTGTCAGTGTGGGTGTGGGGGGCGGGCAGGCCAGCGTGCAGGTGTGGCGGGGGTTGGTGTGCAGCTCCATCTGGAGAGCTACAGAGCGGAGTGGTTTGTCTCCCGCGCGCGGCGGCCTGGTCCGGAGGATGATGCCGGTGGCGGTCTCCAGCACAGCACGAGACCGTGTGCCTGCCGCAGGCTTGCGTCTTCCGTCTTCCGCGTATCTCAAGCCGTCGTCATCAGCATTCAGGTGCATGGGGCCGCATCATCTCACTAGCGATGAGGAATCATCTCTCTCACAATGGGCGAAGATCGCACAGCCCGTCGGTGGTAGGACTGAAGCAGGCCCGGGCAGGCGGAGGGTGTAGCAACATCGTGTGTGTGTACACACGCATATAGGTATATATACACACCCATACGCACACAGATGGGGCCCCCCAAGGTCCCTGGCAAGACGTATTGGGTCCAGAATTGAACCATCTCCCCTTCCATCTCCTGTGCCTGCCCCTTTCTGCCTGCCCTCTCCCGTCCACTGACCACTCCAGGCTGCCCCTCTCTCCGGGGTACGTCAACACCCCTGGGCTTGGGCTTCTCCCTTCTACCCTGGGATTCAGTTTCACATAGACATTATTTGTGCCCCCCAACCCTCAGCTGGCCCTGAGCATGTGGCCACCAGCATGCTGACCTGGGCGCTCCTGGAGCAAATGTCCAGCCGGGCAGATGGTGGCCAGGCAACCAGTAGGTGTGACGACAGGGTGGGTTCCCAAGCTCAGACACATTGCGTGACCTGCCTCGGTGATCAATTGACTAGTTAGGGCCAAGGCCAAACTTCAGAACCACATCAGTCAACTCTTAATGCCTCCCTGTGGGCGAGGAGATTCTTCCTCCTGAGACTGAGCATCTGTCCCGGGCAGGGTGGGGAGGACTTAGGGTGACCGACA
Organism: Condylura cristata; assembly: GCF_000260355.1. Classification (NCBI taxonomy): domain Eukaryota; kingdom Metazoa; phylum Chordata; class Mammalia; order Eulipotyphla; family Talpidae; genus Condylura; species Condylura cristata. The sequence continues at coordinate 9,611,049 of NW_004567130.1, read as the reverse complement.
GCCCCATCTTCTGGGACTAAAAGTTCTCCCACCTCAGGAAACTCCTTCATCCCTGGCAACCAGGACTATTGGTCAGACTGGGGAATGTTTACCCATGCCCACCCTCGACCCCCAAGGGGCCTAGAGATGCTATTATTATCATCAGTACTATTATTATTATTTGGGGGCCTCCTTAAGGATCTAAGGGGAATAAATCTGGCAGATGGTAGATGCCACAAATATAAATTATTTCATTTGCTTTTATGATCTGCCTAGTTTGTTTTTCGATTATTAGTTTGAGACCTCCCTGGTGGTGCAGCTGGTTAGAGGCAGCACTGCGAGCTCGCCACAGCCACTTCAGTGCGAACTTGATCCCAGCCCCGGTGGTGACCCACATGGCGCGGCAGACCTCTCCTGACCGCCCGCTGCTCCCCTCAGCAGTGTACTTGTCAGTCAGCCTGTCCTGCTCCCCACTCTGTCACTGGGGAAGTCTCTTACCGCCCCTGCACCTCTGGCCAGTTGTGTATGCACAAATAAAAAAATCTTTAAAAAAGAATTATTAGTTATTAACTCACTTCTTAACATCGTTCATATTTTAAAACTAAGTGGTCACAGTGCTGAGAAGCCACTCCACCCAGCCCTGTGCCGCTTGGGAAACATACACTTCCGATAAGGGGGCGGCAGAGACGTGGAGAGGCTGACCCAGACAGGCAGGATGCGCCCCGCTGGCCAGCGCCAAGGCTGGTGCTCACAGCCAGGGCGGGTCTGGGCGCCCTCCTGCTGGGCCACCTCAGCTCAGGACTGAGGTCTCTGTGGCAGGAAAGAATGAGGTCTGCAAGGCCTGTGGCCTGCTCTTGCTACACCCGGGCAGCAGAGGGTGTCATGGTGCTGCGTCTGGCTTTGGCTGGTCTAACATGTCTGGTGTGGGCTGGCATCTGTCTGGGTGTGTGGGGGGCGGGGGGGGGAAGGGGGGGAGGGGGAGGGGGGGGGGGGGGGGGGGGGGGGGGGGGGGGGGGGGGGGGGGGGGGGGGGGGGGGGGGGGGGGCGGGGGGGGGAAGGGGAGATATCTTGGAGACCAAGCATCAGTATTCCTGATCCATGAAAGCAGGAAGGAGAAAGTTCAGTGGAATTAAATGTTACAGGTTGAACTGTAACCCTAAAAAAGACAAATTGAAGTCCTTGGCCTCTGCTTTCTGTGACTGGGAACTTATTTGGAAATTGGCTCTCTGCAGTGTCATCAGCTAAGATAAGATCCACAGGGTGGGCCTTAATCCATTTGGCTGGTGTCCTGTGACAAGAAATGCTGGGTCCTCCTTGGTGGCACAACGGGTTAAAGCACAGCACCATGAAGCTGTCTGCAGCCGCTGCAGTGTGAGTTCTATCCCCGGCCAGGGAGCTTTACCACATGGCCCAGCAGACCTCTCCTGACCCGCCTGCTGCTCCCCTCAGCAGTGTACTTCGTCGATCTGCTTGTTCTGCTCCCCACTCTGTCTCTGGTGAATCCTCTCACTGCCCCTGCACCTCTGGCCTGTACCCCAGTTCTGTATGCACAGATAAATAAATCTTTAAAAAGAAAAAAGAAAGAAAGAAATGCCACTGAGGAAGACCAGCAAGACTGGCTTTATGCAGCTAAGGCACACCAAGGCTCAGGGCCTCCTCCAAGACTTAGGAAGAGGCAGGGGAGGATTCTACCAGACCTCAGAGGGCCTCGGCTCTTCTGACACCTTGACCTCAGTCTTCTAGCCTCCTGGTGTTTTGTGATGGCAGTCCCAGGACACTAGGACATGCCCCTGGGTCAGCTTCTGCCACCCACCTGGACCCACTTCTCCCCACCTGCAGCCAGAGGCCAGAGCCTATCCTCTGCTCCAAGCCCTAGTGCCCTCTCCAAGACCCCACATGCCTCGATGGCTTCATACCAGCTGTCACCCCACACTGTTCTCAACACTCAACCACCCAAGGAGAAAGAACGTGCATTCTTCTACTCAACCCTAGAGAGAGACCTGGGAAGGCCCCTTCCCTCTGCAGGCCTGTCACAGGGTGTTTGTGAGCCAGCACCAACATTTCCTCTGAGTCTCCCCGATAGCCCAGTGCCCAGGCCCCTTTAGGGCCTCCTGGCTCCTCAATCTCAGTTCTGCTCACCCAGGGCCAGACTGTGGATTGGGCTGTGCACTGGGCCCTTTTTCAGCATGTCCTCTGATTCCTGTAGGTCGAGGCTCTGCACTCAGCACAGCGACAGCCTGCAGGTTGGTTCTGGGTATCTGGTTGGTTCCTAGAGGCTGGTTCTGGGTATCTGGGGTATCTGTCATATATGGGGTCCGTCGTCTACTGAAAGGTAAACAACCCAGAGTCTGGTGCAGAATAATGTCCCAGCGATGGTAGTTACTGGTGTTAACTCTTGAAGCAGCCACCTCCAAGGTGGCAGAAGCAACCCTCACCTCTCCTGCTTGTACCCTGACTCGGTCCCCTCCCGCAGGGCTGACTGGTGTAACCTATCGCACAGTACTGGGATGATGGACTGTGACTGACAGGGCTTGGTCATAAAGACCGTGGCGTCCTCTTTGCTCTCTTGGGTCACTTGCTCTAGGGAAACCCAGTGCAAGTGCCATGTTGTCAGGACACTCAAGTGTCCTCTGTCGGTCCCTGTAGGGAGGAACTGAGGCCTGCTGCCAACACCCAGGCCCTGCCAGATACACAAGACATTTCAGGAGCAGATTCCCTTGTGACTTAAGTCTTCAGATGGATGCAGCCCTGGCTGACATCATGACTTTAATAGCATGAGAGACTCTAAGCCAAAACCACACGACTAAGTCACTATAAACTCCCGACCATCATAAATGTTTATGGTTATTTTAAACAGCTGTGTTTTACAGTCATTTGTCATGCAGAAACAGACTCAGAGTGCTCTCCTCTTAATCTCTACCCCACTCCCTCTCTACCCTCACCTTAGAGTCGGCACAGGCGGGAGTAGTCATCTGGACTGGGAAGGACACCCATCCTGGATGTTCTCCCAGAGCTAAGGACAGATGGGTGAGACCTGGGTGGCAGGGCTCCATAGCGCACTGATGTCACCAGGAGACTGATTGGCCAGCACCCACCCAGGCAGAAGGTCTCATCTGCCGTTAGGAGAGGGGATGTCAGCATGCAAGGAGCACACCAGCCTGGGGGACGCAGGCTCTGGGCCAAGGATAGGAGTTCTTGTCTTTCTCTAGGATAAAAAGGAGCCAGCTGCAAAACTTCAGAGAGGATTAAATGCCACAGCACTTTGTGAGCCTGATTCTCCCCTCAAAACTTTGGGGGGCAAGAACCTGATCAACACTCTGATCTCCCTGGTGGTGCAAGGGAGATGCAGGTGGTGCAAGTTTTAGCCCAATGAAGCTATTGGCTGCCACAGTCGCATGAGTTTGACCCCCGGCCAGGGAGGTGACCCACAGGGCACAGCAGACCTCTCCTGTCTTACCTGCTGCTCCCCTCAGCAGTGTGCTTCAGTACATCTGCCTGTTCTGCTCCCCACTCTGTCTCTGGTGAATTCTCTCACCCCCAGCTCTTGTATGAATAAATGAATAAATAATAAATCTTAAAAAAAGAAGGTGACCATGGGGTATAGGATTTCAGGTTGGGAGACTCATTTCCCAGCAAATAAAACAAATCAGAAAAGACCTTCCAGAAGAGGAGGCATTTGCACTAGATCTGAAGGGAGCCGGGCTGGCTGCTAGGTATCACAAGGAAGGGTGTTCCAGGCACAAGAAAAAGGTGACTGGGGCTGCTGGAGAGGTAAGGACTAGAATAAGGGAAGATAACAGGAGAAATAAACTCAGGAAGTGTTAGAGGGCAGGGAGAGAGGGGCACTGAACCCCCAAACCTGCTTGTTCTGAATAGGCTCTGCCACTTACCGCATCAAGACATAAGACCTTTAGCGGAAAGGAACTTTAATACAATCAATGCACAATATGGAAAAGACAACAAACATTTCTAAATCGGACACCTGAAGTTACCTGTCTACCCAACAGGGATTGGTCCAAAGCAAGGCCTGAAAAATCTATCACAGGACTAAAGCACCTTCCAGCAGGGACCCATAGGAAAGGGTCAGAAATGGCCCGAGAAGTCTGGGAAGAAAAGAGCAAAATCAAAATCAAGATAAACGCTGCCATAGTCAACCTCCCCGCAGGTCTCTCACCACATCTGGTTCAACCAGCCCAGGGCCAAGAAGAAGCAAACGCTGTTTCTTCACGTCTCTCTGCTCCATGTGGCTTCGTCAGGTCTCCTGGCTCTCCATCCTGCTTCCTTCCTCTTCAGTCTCCTCTCCAGAGTCTTCTCTTGCTGCTCAGCTCCACCCTCCTTCCGGGGGTCCACCCTGTTACATGCCCACCTGTGCCTATGCGGGTGCTGCTTCCCACCCGCTCTCCCCTCCGCAGGGCGGCAGCCTCCTGCCTGCCAGTGACCTGCACCTGCCCGGGCTTCTCTGCACTGACCTCCCTCAGGGGAGCTGCTCTCCTTCAGGCCTCCCGCCTGCACCCTCGCAGGCCTCTCTCAGCAAGCCTGTCCCTTTCGGGGCAGCTCTTCCCACCCGCTTGTGTCTATGCAAGTGTCTCTCTTGCCCTTTTCCCTAATAAACCTGTTCTTTAAAAATAACTAACATCTCTGTGTCGTGGAGAAACTTGCCGTGTGCCGCTGAAAGGGGAGCTCGGGAGAAACCTTTCCCAGCATGAACCCAAGGACCACGAACTCCAAACCCACTAACTCCAAAAAACGCCATCACCAACACAGCCCTGACTTAGAACAAAGGTGAGGCCTCTGACCTGTCCTCGCTCCCTGTCCTCTGCCTCCCACATCCTAACATTTATGCTAGTCTCCTGACCAGTTTCCCTGCGGTGAACGTCTGATATGAAGTCCTCCTTCACGGGGACCAGGCTTATCTTTGACACTGGTGAGATCACATTGACCTTTCCTCTAAAACCTCCAGTGGCTTCTAGATGCTGACAGGGTCTGGCTGGAAATATCTCCAGCACTGCCTGAATTTCCTTCATTTCCTGACCTCAGTCTTTTTGAATCCCAATTCCTCAGCATCTCTCTTTTCTCTCACCTCTGTGTTGCTTCAGGCTATCACCCCCACCTAGAATGTCCTCTGCCCATTCCTTAGGGACCCAGCTCAAATAACATCTCTGATTTTTTTTAAGGTTTATTTATTTATGTATAAAAGAACTGGGGTACAGACCAGAGGTGCAGGGGGTGAGAGGATTCACCAGAGACAGAGTGAGGAGCAGAATAGGTAGACTGACTGAAATATACTGCTGAGGGGAGCAGCAGGCAGGTCAGGAGAGGTCTGCTGTGGCGAGGAATGGAACTCGTGCTGCAGTGGCTTCAGACAGCTTCATGGTGCGCACAGAAGGCATGTGCCTTCAAGAGGCTGGCAGCTATGGGGGTGAGTCAAATAGTTTAACTAAGCAATGTCTACAGAGAATAATACTGTGGGAAAGAGTAGGGTTCTGTTGTGCATTTAACCTGGGAGATTAGAGGAGTCAAGAAGCCACTAACTAGGCAATGAGGAAGAAGGAGGTGAAAGAAGAATGTTTAAGCCAAAAGAAGTATCATGCACAAAAGTCCTGTGGTAGAAAGGAGAAGCAAGAAGAAATCATTTACTCTATCTGTGCCTTACCTGGTGTTCCGTGACTTGAAGGGCCAAGGACCTCCCACTTTTTATAGGGACAGGAAGTTAGAATTCTAATTTTTTTTTAAAAAAGATTTATTTGTAAATACAGACTGGGGTACAGGTCAGAGAAGCAGGGGCTGTGAGAGGATTCACCAGAGACAGAGCGGGGAGCAGAACAGGCCGACTGATGAAGCACACTGCTGAGGGGAGCAGCGGGCGGGTCAGGAGAGGTCTGGTGCGCCCTGTGGTCACCTCCAGGGCGGGGATCGAACTCATGTGGAAGTGGCTTTAGCTTCTTAGTGCTGTGTTTAACCTGCTGCACCACCAGGGAGGGCCAGAATTCTAATTTCTATTGGCACCAGATTGCTAATCCATCTCTGGTCCCACCTCTAGAAAGAGATATGCTGAGGCCAGGGGATTCAAGATGACTGAGTTCAGGTCATGAAGAAACTTCAGGTTTGGGAAGATAATTGGTTAGGCTCCCCTTGCCTTCTCCTCTCGCTCCCAGGCCCTTAGGGCCATCTCCCTGCCTAAGGAATAAAAAGTAGGGGGATGCAGCCACACCAGGCCCTGCCTTTCCCTGGGTCACTGAGAGTCGGCGAGGGAAGCCCTCCCTCAGCTGCCCTGCTCTAGTCGCCACCTGCCAGGAACGGGGCCATCCCAGCCCTGGGCGTGTGGGGCAGGTACTCCCTCTCAAGCCCTCTACACAGGGTAACCCATGCCAAGTCTTATGTACTTGGAAGGACATCTGGAAACATCTCTCCAGACTAAACATCCACAGGATGGGGACAAACGTGGCCGTGGTTTCTGCAAAGACTGATCCCATGTGACAATGGGGATGCCATTTACCCCGAGAGAGCCCTTCACTCTGCAGGTTGTAGACTTGCATTAGGACAGTCAACGGAGCACCTGTGACCACTGAGCAATACCTGGAAAGTGAGGCACCCCCATGAGTGGGCATGGAGGCGTGAGATCAGGGCCACACATGATGACAACACCGTAACACAGCCAGGCTTCTCAGCCCATGGGTGGGTGTGTGCAGGGGTAGGGTGAGGGCGAGGGAATGAGCCACGTGTCAGAAGGCAAGAGAAGGGCATCCTTGGGAGAGGGGAGTCATCTGTACCCAGACCTCTGGCACTGAAATGGTTAAAAGCCAAGTCCTCTGTGCACCCCAGCAGTGGCTGATGCATCAGGAATATAGGCCTTTGGAGGGTGTCAGCCTGCCTGCCTGGGAAGGTCAAGAGCCTGAGGGCAACCTGAGGCCTTGGAGGTCAGCAGGCAGGAGGAGGCAGCGTGGGCAGTGCCTGGAGCCACACCAGCCTGCCCTGGTGCCCATCGTGACTTTGCAGCTGTCGGGCTGTGAGACCTCAGAGGGTTCCTTGAGCTTCTGTTCTGGGTCCTAAAGGTGGGTAATAATGCACAGGAATGTGCTGGGGAATGAATCGAGCTAACATCACCCACCGAGTCTCTTGGCTAGGGCTGCTGGAACAGAGTGCCCCAAGTGAGTGACTTAAACATTTACGCTCTCACAGCTCTGGTGGCCCAGAGTTCAAAGATCAAGGTGTTGATCTTGGTTCCTCTAAAGGCTAGGGGAAGAATTTGTTCTGTGCCTCTCCCCTGGCTGCTGGACATTCCTTGGCTTAGAAACATCACCCTGGTCTCTGCCTTCATCTTCACCTGATGTTCAACCTGTGTGCGTGTCTGTCTCCAAATTTCTTCTTTTCATAAAGATACCAGTCGTATCGGATTAGGGACCCACCCCACTGTGGTATGAACTAACTAATTTCATCTGCCATGACCCTGTTTCCAGTAAGGCCACATTCTTAGGCACTGGGGATTAGGTCTTCAGCATATGGGCTGTGGGGGGACTCAGTTCAACTCATAACACCCCATGTGGCTTATGCAGCATGGGAAAAGTGCCTAGTCGGAACCGAAATGTGCTATATTAAATATCCAACAGACTTAAAACACAATCAATCTCTTTTATCAATCATATTGATTACTTGAAGTGATAATGTTGGTTATGCTATGTCAAATCGAATTTTTATTGAAATTGAGTATTTTTATGTGGCAGCAAGAGAATTTAGTTACCTATGTGATTCCCATTACCCAGGTATTGGCTAATGCTGAGCTAATATTTACAAAAGGTCTGGCCCATAGAAAGTACTTGAAATTGTTAGTTAGTTAAACAAAGGCTTCTCTTTGGAGGTGGCTTGGTGCTTGTGGCATTTGAAAAATATAACTTCTCTTCAGAAACTGGGATAAGTTAAGGGACGAATTTGTCTTGACTCCCCTTTCATTGAATGGATTGTGTTGTACAATCTGTAAGCATATAGCATTTATAATGGGCTCTTATCTTTTCTAAATTGTTTCATGGTATTTTTCCCATGTGGTTATAAACTCTACATTAATCACATTAAGCATCATTGTCTTATTGAAAGTCATCTCCAACCTTCCTCTGAACAGTGCACAACTTGAAGCCCAAAGCCCTTTCTGCTAATTAGATTTGCAAGGCACAGGGTGAAATTAATTGAGGGATCCTGGAGAGGCTTGGCTAATTTACCATCCTGCCAGTGAAGAATGCATCAAAGTCTCTATTGCATTGATTTCTGTTACCATTTTTATAAAAAGGTGTGTGCTGTTCACTTTGTTGTTGATTTGGCAGAGAAAATAAGCATCTGTTTGTATGCACATTTCTTTGATGAACTGAAGGTGAACATTTAGCTACTTGATTATTTGCCATGTACATTTTCTCTTCTACTAGTTGAAAATACCAAAATACTTGATCCAGTTGTAACTGATAACTTGGTGTAGAATAATTGCTGATTTGAGTCTTTTGCCCATGTCTTGGTGCCTTACTATTTTTCTTATCAGTTTGCCTGCATGCTTTATAAAGATGTCAATTTTTGTCATTTTCCCAAACTCACATCAACAACTGCTGGCTTAATGCCTTAATTCTTGTCTGTCTTCACATCATTTTTACTTTGTCTTTTTTTTTTTAAGATGTATTTATTTATGCATACAGAACTGGGGTACAAGCCAGAGATACAGGGACGATGAGAGAACTCACCAGAGACAGAGTGGGGAGCAGAACAGGCGGATTGACCGAAATCCACAGCCGAGGAGAGAAGCGGCCAGGTCAGGAGCCATCTGCTGCGCCATGTGGTTCACCTCTCTGGTCAGGTATCGAAAGTGCTGCAGTGGCTGGAAATAGCTTGATGGTGCTGGGTCTTTAACCCTTGTGCCACCAGGGAAGCTCCAAAAAGTAAAGTGTGCTAATTAAAAGTTGTTCTAAATTATAAGAAGGTAAGAAACAGATGAACTCTATTTTAATAACATAGCTAATATATGGCAATATCTCCGAAAATATTACTATTTTAAAAGGTAATCAATATAAGAAATTGTTTTTTTTCTTTTTTGTATTGCCTTTGAAATCTGGTGTGGATTTTATAGTCACAGCACATCCCATCGGTGATGGTGACAAGCCGCGTTCCCCACACTCTCAGCCACCCAGGACAAGTAGGCGCGGGACTTGCCACCAGACCTTGGTTTGACACCAAGAGAGGGAAAGGTCCCAGTGGCCTGATTCCCCACCTCCTTTATCCTTACCTTTTACCTGCTCCTCACTCGAACATCCATGCCCAGCCAACTGGTGTTTTCTCACCTTCTCTGGCCACCTCTGCCTGGCTCTTAGCTTTGTTCCCACCTCTCTCCCCTTGGCTCCCCAACCTTTTGGTTACCCCACCTAGGCTTTCCCTCTGTCCACTGTCACCTCCCACTCCCTGGTCTTGGGGATGTGGCTTCACCCCAGGGCTCACCCCGGGGCCCATCCAGACCCACACCTCTGCAGCGCTGGTGACACCATACTCGCTATTGTTATGAAACAATATTCCAAACTGGGTGTGCATTGCCAGGTTAGCCCACTGTGAGTCATCACTTTTAATCCTATTAACCCACTTGAAGGCTGGTCCTAAGGGCTTTCCTCTCAGCTAGTGGGCCTGCCGGAGTGCAGACGTCTACACACTGCGGAGGGGGCTTGTGGGCAGAAGGGCCTGCGGTCCCCCTAAACCGGGTCATAGTTTCTCCATTTTGCTTTAGAAGCGAGCCTCACATTTCCCTGAAACTCGCCCACATGTCACCCACTATTTTCCCAGCGCCATCCCTTCCACCCCCTGGTCCCTTCCTCTTCCTCCCTCCCCCTCCTCTGAGCCCTCACTGCCCTTCCTAATGGTTGCTATTTTTTTTTTTTAAGTACTTCACTTTGTCAAATATCTGGTTATGTAAACGCTTGTCCAGTCTATGTCTTTGGCATTCTGACTGACTCGACTGCACAGAACCCCCTCAGTTTTGCAGAGAATGATTGCATTTCCTCTTTCCTTGCAGATAGGATTCCACAGTGTGGAATATGCCCTATTCCCTTCATCCATGTACCAGTGGGTAGCCCGCCTGTCACTGATGTCCCCCCACTCCTGCCTCTGGCCCCTGGGGTGTGTGTGTGTGTGTTGGTGGGGGTGCCTGCTGCCCCTCACTGGAGTCTGTGCTCCGGGACCCTCCCCAGGACGGGTCACCTTCCTGCCCATGGTGGGGTGAATGTCAATAAGCTTAGCGAAAGAGGCGAGTCTTAGGGCGTTTTATTTTGTGTGTGTATGCGTTGTTTTCTTTTTTTGTCGGGCGGGCGGGGCCGGACTGGCCCTCTTCCGTTGGGGCGGGACCGACATCTGACCTGTCCCGGCAAAACCAGGCGGCTGAGAGGTCAGGCGGCGAACCCGAGCCCGGCCGACCCACACTTGCGCCCCGAGCCCGCTGCGCCCGCCCGCGGACACCATGAGCGGCCGAGTTGGGGACCTGAGCCCCCAGCAACAGGAGACGCTGGCCAGGGTGAGGGGCTTCGCCAGCGGGTGGGCTTGGGAAGGGGCTGACAGCCTGAGGCTGGCCGCCCAACCGAAGCCCCCATTGTTCAAACGGGGAGAGGGACCCTGGAGGGCGCCTCTGTCCAGCCCTCCAGCTCCAGCGCACCGTTACTGAGTAGCTGTGTAGGGGACACTGGGCGGGACCCCTTCTTTGGGCGACTCTGGGTCCAAATCAGCTTTCCACCTATGTGCGGGCAGGCAGCCCTGGCCCTTACCCCCGGCTGTGGGGAGGAGCACGGCCATCAGGCTTCTGGGCTGACGGATTCCCAGATCTGTGCCCAGATTGTAACGTTTGTTTGGTTTCTCTTTTTGTTTCTTCCTCCCCTGTCACCCCCCCCCAGCTCCAGCCTTCTCCCTATTGTTAATGTTCTCATTAATGGAGAATGGAACAGTTTGGGGTGATTTCCAGACATTCCAGGCTGCATCTGGGGAGTCTCCTAATCTTGTGCCAGGGGGAGTATTCTCAGGTTTTAGGTGCCATAGGGTGAGTTCAGTTTGAGATGGCCAGGTACTGAGGGTAGTGAAAAGGGGGGTGGGGGGGCGGTAATGGCTCTGGCCCTGGCTTTGGGCTTGTGAAAAGACTTATTTAGAGGCATCTGCCCTGGGTAAGGGTCTTTTGGGAGCAATGAAGACCCCAGAGGAAAGAGGGCGGCCCTCCATGAATTCCTAGTGAAGCAGAGAAGGGCTCCTATCCCTCTCCACTGTGATGGCCTCACGAAGCCCCTTGACTCAGAGAATTGGACCCCTGGCCTATGCAGGGATCCTTCAAAAAATGTGAATGCGACTTCCAAGCTAGTGTAAAGAGCTTATTCTTATTTTTCCATTCGTTAAATGAATGTTCTTTATTTTTTCAAACTCAGGAAGTAGGAAGCAAGGGTCTCCCATGGTCCCAGAGCTCTTGACAAGCAAACTTGGGAGCATTTCCTTCTAGGTTTTTCCTAAGCCTGGTTTTGACCACTGTAGTCACACTGTCAGGTAATGTTTGTCCATACGTCACCCTCGTAAGTGTTTCTCCGAGTTTCTCCAGGTCCCTCTCAGCTCCTGCCTGGTAGCTTTCTCTCTTATTTGGTTTTTCTTTGACTTGTGTCCCAAAGGTAGAGTGTCCTTCAGACTGGGGACGCAGGACTCCTCCTGGTTTTGCCACTTCCTGGCTGCATCCTTCCCTTCACCGCCTCAGTTTCCTCTGTAGGAAATGGGGTGGTGACCTTTGCCCACGCCGCCTCAGGGCACATCCTGCATTTCCAAGTTCCAGTAAGCTGGAGGGATGATGGCTACAGAATTAATGTTTCCAAAATTAATGTTTCCTCCCTCCCACCAAAAAAAAACCTCATCAGGAGCCCAGAGGGAATGCTTGTTTCATGTGCAAAAAATCCGGTGCCTGACTGTGGGGGCTGGAGACTATCCGATGAGGCACCCTTTACTCGTGGACACTGGGGCTGTGAGCCCTGAGTGTTCATTGTCAAGCATGTGAGCCGTGCAGGAGCCCACTCTTACTTTCAACATCAGCCGTAAAGCTAAAGGCGGTTTGGTGAAGTGCCGTCGAGGCCGCTTCCAGTACCTGTTTCTAGTTCCAGGTTCTGATTCGCAGGGTCATTGCAGGCTTGCCCTCAGCACCTTTAGTCTCCAGGAAGTGGAATCTCCTCTCTGTTCCATCCTGAGCCTCACTTTCAAACCCAGAGTCTCAGCAGCCTCCCCCAAGTCTGCCATATGAAATGGCACTGCGTTGGGTCAGCCTCCCCTCTTCCCCTACCGGCCCCTCACCCCGTCCCTGACAGTGTCTGGAAGAGGGCAGCCCTGGCTCTTTTTCATCCCCTCCTCGCTGACATCTGCCTCCTTCCACGAAGATGCCACTGGCCAGGGCTGGGGCAGCCCGCGTGCTGATTTCCACATTGTTCTGGTAGCTGACATGGAGCAGTGCTTTATTGCACGGACTCTCGATTGGCTTGCGCGCAGACCCTCGATTATTCCTGCTGCACAGATGAGGAAGTTGAGGCTCAGAAGGTTTCATAACCTGCTTTCAAGCCCAGACCCTCAAGACGCAGTATCAGAGGCGACATCCCTAATGTGTGCTGGTTGGCTGGTGCTTTGTACACCAGGGGTCTTTATAACAACAGGGCTGTCCCCGCCTCGGACCTCGGATACAGAGTGCCGGTCTTGGGTGCCGAGCACCCCTCATGTTTGAGAGCCGCCCGACTCACTCATCCTACCATGTAGGCTGGGGGAGTAGGCGCTCACCCCCAAGTCCAACATGGTCTGAGCACCTCAGCCTGTGTGGCACCCACCCTGCAAGGTCCCAGCAAGGTGAGGGTGGGAAGTATTGGGAGTGGGGTTCGGTGTTCTGGGATCCTGGCAAGCCTCTCTGACTATCATCCCCCACTCCACCCCATCAGTTCCGGAACAATCTCCAGGACCTGCTCCCAGTTCTGCCCAAGCCTGATGATTACTTTCTCCTGCGCTGGCTCCGAGGTGAGGCCTCAAGTTTGAGCTGGGGCAGGGGAGGGGTCAGGAGGGTCTCCAGGAAGCAGGTGGGAGGCTTTGGGGGGTAAAGAATATGGGTCCTAGAATCAGCCCACTTTGGGCTAGAAGCTAAGTTCCCCTCGAAGTTAGCCTGGCACAGACCCCATGCTGAGCCCAATCCCTTTTGTGCAAAGTGGGCTGAGGCCACCACCCCACACAGGCTGTTGCATTAAAGGAGAGGGGGCTGTGCCTGGCACGCTGGGTGCAGGGCAAGGTGAGGCCAGAGAATACCCACGAGGTTCTCAGGGTGGCAGCCTGGCCTGGTGATGGGTCAACGGTCAGGGTTGCTGCACTCTGCCCTCAGGACCTGCCGTCGCTGCTTCTCCAGCCCCGGGAGGGCAGGGCTGTGCGGTCCTCTCGGGGGAGCTGGCACCACGCGGGTGCCCTGTGAGTACTTTAGGAAGTGGATTTAATTAAAGGTAGAAAAGAAGTTTCTTCTAGGAATTGCCACAGCGGTGCAAAATAATTAGAACAACAGGAACCAGCCCAGCACCCTTGACAGAATGGATTTTGAACTTCAGCCAAGAGAGCAGCCAGGATAGACGGAAGGGTCACACACAGTGCAGGGGAGGCCGTGGCCTGGAATCAGGCCACCCTCGCTGGATCCCCGAGCCTCTGTGTCCGGCGTGCTCGCGCCAGCCACCGCCTGTCACCTCGGCCTCACTCTTCCCTGCTGTGTAATGGGCTCTTACTTTCACGATGCCCTCGGTGAGCCGTGAAGTCACAGGTGTGCACAGCGCCTGCACGAGGAATCCCTCCCTTCTGCTCCACTTGGTTGTTTTTTTTTAATTAAAAAAAAAAAGATTTATTTATGCATACAGAACTGGGGTACAAGCCAGAGGTGCAGGGGCAGTGAGAGGATTCACCAGAGACAGAGTGGGGAGTAGAACAGGCAGATCGACAAGGCCCAGGATAGAACTCCTGCTGCTGTGGCTGCAGACGGCTCCCTAGTGCTGTGCTTTAATCCTCATGCCACCAGGGAGGCCCTGAAATGTTTATTTTTAGAACAACTTGAGATTTAACTCCAGATTGTGAAGTTGGTACCAAAAGGTCTCATGCATTTGGCACCAGTCTCCCATCATTAAAATTTGCATTCTTATGGTTGTTTGGGACAACTAATGAACCAATGTTGATATTTGGTTATTAGCTACAAGCCACAGTTTCCGTGTGATGTTTGGTTATTAACACAATCCTCAGTTTCCGTGTGATGTTTGGTTATATTTGGTTATTAGCTACAATCCGCAGTTTCCGTGTGATGTTTGGTTATTAACACAATCTGCAGTTTCCGTGTCCTCAGCGTGTCAGCCGCCCGTCTGACACTTCACATCTCCTTTGTCTCTCTCGGCTCTGACAGTTACTGTTCTGTTTTAGCAAGTTGTTCTTGTACCATTTCCTTCCACCTGGGCTGCAGGAAGAGTTGGGCAGGAGATTTCTTGAATGCTCTTGACACAGCAAGAAGCTCTTCCCTTCCTGCGAGTCTTTTGGGGTGTGTCTTTGGCAAGGGAGTAAAGTCACAGGTACTGTGGGTGGCTGCTCTCAGGGAGGAAAAGACACCTAACTTGGGAGAGGGGCCAAGAGCCTGTGTCTCCCTCTGGTGCGCTGTTGGGCCAGCTGACACGGGCCACCCCCTCCACCTTTAATCCCACCATGCCTGCCTGTCAGCTCAGGGCACAGGCGAGGGGAGTGTGGTGGGCTGGACCTCTCAGCATCTTCTCAGGCTGATGGAGAGGGACCTTCTCCTTCTGAAGTCACTTCCCTTCTTTATCTTTTCACTTCCCTTCTTTATCTTTCTCCCCCTGTCTGTGATTTCTCCCATGTGGATGCCAGCTTCAGCACATTGGGGGTCATGCCTGCCCACACTCCCAGCCTGACCCATAGGTGCTGCTAAGAAAAAGCTACGAGGATACATCAGCCACATCCAAACCACCATCTCTTGGAAAAGAAACCACACACTCTGGTCCTCAGTAGAAAAATCTATAGACACCACAGATTTGTTTTAAGCCAATAAAAATAGATGGTATATAATTATAAACTAACAAATTTGAAAATCTAAATGAAATTGATGCATTCCTAAGACACAAATGTAAGGACCACAATTCAGCAAGAATAGAAAGTTTCAACAGAAAAATTAATAGTCATTTAAATGATAATAACGCAAAGTCATTTAAATGATAATAACCCCCCTCTTCTCCAAAACTTGGACCCCAATGACTTCGTAGCTGAACTCCTCCAAAGTTTTAAGACTACCTAGTTCCTAAGTATAGAAATTGTTCAAGCTGTTTTAGAATATGTGAAAGTGAAAGCTACCTTCTAAGGCTTGGGTAACTTTGATGTCAAAGCAAGATCAGGAAAAGAAGAGAAAATTCTAGGTTCATTTCACTTAGTAAGGTGAAGATAAAGAAGGCTAAATAAAATATGACGTAGAGCCCTCCCATGGTGGTGGCAGGGGTTAAAGTCTCAGGCTACCAATCTATCAACAGCCACTGAAGCCTGAGTGGATCCCTGGCCAGGGGGGTGACCCACATGGCATGGCAGACCTCTCTTGACCCGCCCACTGCTCCCCTCAGCAGTGTACTTCCTCAGTCGGCCTGTTCTGCTCCCCACTCTGTCTCTGGTGAATCCTCTCACCGCCCCTGCCCCTCTGACCTGTACCCCAGTTTTGTATGCACAAATAAACAAATCTTTAAAAAAAATACATGACATAATAGAATCCAATAGAGTATTAACATTATATAATGCGATCATGGGGAGTTTATCTTAGGCATGCAAAAAAAGTTGAACCTCAGGAAACATCTGTCAGTGTCACTGAACATGTAATAAAATTAAATGGAAAATGATGTGGCTAGTTCAATGAAGACCAAGCCAAACATTTGCAGAGGTTCAAATCCTATTTGTCAGGGAAAAAAAAAAAACAAAAAACAAAAAACAAAATAAATCTTCCCAAGTAGGAATTGAAGGGAATTTCCTTGGCTAGCAATGTTTATGCAGCAAAAATCTTACCAACAAATACTACACTTGAGAATTTCAGATGCATTTTCTTTTAAAATCCGATCAAGGAAAGGAGTACATCAATCAACATTACTGTTTTGACATAGAACTAGAGAGTTATAAAGAAAGAAAAAATAATCAGTGATAGAAAGGCTAGAAGAGAAGAATGCAAATATTTGCCAACGACTGGCTTATCTTCCTTGAAAACCAACAGTAACCACAGAAAAGCTTAGAATGAAGAAGAAAATTTTGCAAAATTGCCAAAGACAAAACTCAACAGCAATCTATAGCCATAAAACATAATGAAAAACCAGATGCTAATCAAAATAGCAACACAACCCCTACAAGAAATAAATAAAAGAAGTTTATCTGCAAGCACAAAGTTTTGTCCAGCAAAAATCTTAAAATTGCTGAAGTATATGGAACAGCTGCTGAGTTTGGTATCCACTGGCCACATTTAATTATTAAAATGAAATGAAAACTCAGGACCTCGATCCCACTAGCCACGCTTCAAGTGACCCCCACACACAACTCAGAAGACGTTTCCATCATCAGAAAGTTATATTGGAAACGCAAATACAGAAGATGATTTTAATAACGACAGAGAAATGCTTGAGCAGTAAACCTAATGACTTGTCTTCAGATTCTTGCAGCTTCTCTGTGGACAAGTGGCTGCATTTATTCATCTGCTCTCTGACAATGCAGCTGTAGTCATTCTGGGTAGAGTTGAGCGGTGACCTGCGGAAGTAATGAACTCGCCATCATGGGAGACGATCAAGGAGAAGCTGGCAGCCTTGGTGGTTTTTTCTGGAGTGGCTTTGTCAGGACAGAGAAAACCTGGTGGCATCCACTGCCATTTGAAAACTCGAACCCTGAAATCTCATTAGAGGTCTACCGCCAGACGAAGGCCTCCATGGGCCACTGTATTCACGCTGAAGGACAGACCGGACACAGGGCAGGGACGTGGAGAGCCGCAGAAGTGGGCAGTGGTCCTTCTTGACTTAGGAGCCCAGGCCACACAGAACTCAGGGGCATTTTGGTTTTTAAAGATTTTTATTTATTAATATAAGAACTGGGGTGCAGGGCCAGAGGTACGGGGAACATTCGTCAGAGACAGTGGGGAGCAGAACTGGTGGATCTGCTGAAACACACTGCTGAGGGGAGCAGCTAGGTCAGGAGAGGTCTGCTGTGCCATGTGGGCCAGCTCCTGGCTGGGGATCAAACTCGTGTTTCAGTGGCTGGTGATAGCTTGATAGTGCTGAGACTTTAACCCTTACACCACCAGGTAAGCCCAGCAAGGGGTGATTTTTAAAACGAAGGCTCAGAAACAGGAAGTGACTTGTTTAAGTTTGCACAGCAAATGAAAGGGTAAAACTAGAATTCAAGCCCCAGCTTTTCTGATGAGCTAGATCAGCACAGGAGTTTTTAAAGGCTTGAAAATGGAAATCAAAGTCCTCCAAAGTCTTCTAGAGGATTAAAAGGCCTTGCTTTTAAAAACAACTTCCCAATGTATCCTTGGGGTGTCAAGAAAAGAGTAGGGTTATCCCCATAATTTCCTCACAAGCCTTTGGAGAGGACTGTGCATTCCCAAATTGGCTTCAAGCTTCCTCTTACCCAACTCTCCTTGCAGCTCGGAACTTTGACCTACAGAAGTCTGAGGACATGCTCCGGAAGGTGAGGCCCCTTCTGTTGAGTGACCTGCCTCCTGCACGCTGTACCCCAGGGGACAGGTGGGGACCCATGTGCCGTCCAGTATTCATATTTCTTCTCCCTCCTCCGATCCCTTTTTCATCAGATTGGGACCCCAGGCCCCACTTCCTGGCATCTCTGTCCCCGCTTCTATGAGCCCAGGCTCTCTGGCAGGACCTGGTGGCTGTGGGCAGGGGGAGCGGCCTGCTGACCCGAGTGCCCTCGAGGCCTTTGGGCAGGTCCTGTCCTGTCTCCACAGTATGCGGAGTTCCGAAAGCAGCAGGACCTGGACAACATCCTCACGTGGCAGCCCTCAGAGGTGAGCCTCCTCCGGCCGATGGCCCCACACACCCCTCACCCCGATGGAGCAGGAGTGTGGCGCAATGAGCTGTTCTGAGTGAGAACCCCACCCCCGTGCCCAGGTGATCCAGCGGTATGACTCAGGCGGTCTCTGTGGCTATGATTACGAAGGCTGCCCTGTGTGGTTTGATATTATTGGCACCCTGGACCCCAAGGGTCTCCTCCTGTCAGCCTCCAAGCAAGAGATGATCCGGAAGCGCATCAAGGCTTGCGAGCTGCTTTTACACCACTGTGAGCTGCAGAGTGAGAAGGTAAGCGATCAGCGCCCTCAGGGGGCTGTGGTGCACCCAGTCTGTCCAGAGTGTGACCCCAGGCCTGGGAGGCCAGGCACGTTGCCCATTTTCCTCCCTGGTTCTCAGTGCTCTGGGGCCAGCTGGGATGCTTCATGCGTGACATTAGCCGTGAGCATGACACTGCCGGGTGAGCAGCCCTTTCCCCTCCACCGTGCAGTGTTGCTGACCTCGGGTGCAGTAAGTGCCCCAGCTCTGTGCCCTGGGAGCCCTGGGGACTGTGGACAGTATGCTTTGCTTATGGAAAAAATTGCCGTGATTATCAGTTGCATAACTGTAAATGCCTGATGTGGAAATCGCTGCTTTGGTGTCCCTGAGAGACTGGGCACATCCCTTGTGGATCCCTAGAAACTACTAGGAATTGCTACAGAAAAACCCCTGTGGGGCCCGGGCCCCTAAGTCAAGAAGGATCGCTGCCCACTTCTGCAGCTTTTCTGCAGAAGTGTCTCTGCTCTGTGCCCAATCCCGTCCTTCAGCGTGAATCTAAGGGCAAGTAAAATCCTGGTTTTGTGGGTCTAGTTGAGCCTAAGAAGATCCCCTTGGGAATCTGTTTTGTCCCTGTGGGATAATCTAGCTAAGGGCTGACTCCACATGACAAGGACAGGGGCTGTGATCCCAGCACTGGCACAAGAAAGGGCACAGATGGCAGATTTTAGGGTCAAAACAGTGCCTTGATTTCATGGATGTTCCCCACGGGGACTGGTGTTGATGATGATGATGACACTACTAATACTGATACCTGCTAATAGTGACCAGGGATGGGCCACATGCCACGCTTTGGGCTCTTTGTGCACTATCTCATGCAATGCACATGATTCCATCCAAACCTGGCATCGCCCACATTTTACTGAGGAAGAAAATAAGGCTCAGAGAGGTTAAAAATCCACGCAAGGTCACACAGCCTGCCTGCAGTTGTAGCTCTGGCTCAAACACAGCCATGGGACACAATGCTGGCTGATGTAATAGATGTTGTCCACATGGATCCCAGTGAGCCACGAGTGATATCCTTAATTCTCTGGTTCCAGGCCATAGTTGGGCACACAGCATGAAGAGGTCCAGCGTCAGAGTTCAGGTGCAATCTCTTCTCAGACTCTAGGTGGCGCTCTCGTACTGTAGAATGCTGTGTGCAGCCTGGGTCTGGGGTGGTGGGTGGGAGGGCTACACCTGGCCAGGTTCTTCGCTGCAGCTATTGCCCCACCTGAATCCCTGCTCTGTCCCGCGCAGCTGGGCAGGAGGGTCGAGACCGTGCTGATGGTGTTTGACATGGAGGGGCTCAGTCTCAGACACCTGTGGAAGCCAGCAGTGGAGGTCTACCAGCAGGTAAAGGGGCCATGGGAGAGGACCACCCCACGTGTGCCCTCCAAGGAGAGAGAAAAGGGAGGTGTCTCAGGGCAGTGTGCCTGCTCCTGGGAAGGCCAGGTGGGTAGGAGTTGGGGGCAAGGGGCTCCAGGTGTCAGCAGTACCAGCGGCCATAGAAATCCAGCCACAGGGATGTTGGTGCAGGACCTCACCAGACTCCTCTCCACTCCACAGTTTTTTGCCATCCTGGAAGCAAATTATCCTGAGACCCTGAAGAATTTAATTGTCATTCGAGGTGAGCCCATGCTGGGGATGACCTCCTAGGGAGGGAGGCTAGGGAGTGGGGGGACAGTGGGTAAGCCCCCGAGTTCAGGGCTTCTCAAACAGGTGTTTGTTGGATGGTTGTTTTGCTCTGTTCTATTTTTTTTTTTTTTAAGATTTATTTCTGCATACAGAACTGGGGTACAGGCCAGAGGCTTAGGGGCGGTGAGAGGCTTCACCAGAGACAGAGTGGGGAGCAGAACAGGCAGATCTACGAAGTACACTGCTGAGGGGAGCAGTGGGTGGGTCAGGAGAGGTCTGCCGCGCCATGTGGGTCACCTCCGGGGCGGGGGATCGAACTCGCGGCTGCGGCTGTCTGCAGTGCTGCGCTTTAACCTGTTGTGCCACCAGGGAAGGCCTCAGTTCCATTCTTCAAGGACTTTTGGGAATGTACAAAATCATGTGGGCATGTTGCTGCCATGTTCTGAAATTCCCTGTTACTTTTCTGTACTTACCTGGATGTGGACTGGTCACAGATGGTCCGTGGACCACACTGGCCAGTGGGCATACTTGCCGTGGGGACAGTCGGGATCTGGGACAGTCATATGGTGAGAGGCCTCCATGCGCTCGGGGCCAGGCGACCTGGCTGCCTATTTCACTAGCGTGGTGACTTTGAGTCAGTCTATTTAACCTGACCCGGCCTCATTTTTCCCATTCTGGAAGATGGGGCTGCCTCGCCACCTCCCCCCGTAAGACAGCTGTGAGTGAAATCAATCTGCGGGGAAGGCCTGGCACAGAGCCTGGCCCCAGCAAACGCCTAGGAAATGTCAGCAGTTCAGGTGAAACATGGGGTCTCGTGCGGTTTCCTCACCTACTCGCACCGGGCAGGTAAGGCACCAAGGTCATCTGGGAAAGGAAGGAGAGTCACTTTTGTGGCACCTGCAGTGGAAGAGGGAAGACAGCTATTCGTTGCAAGCCAGGCGCTGTGTCACGTGTTAGGCCTGGATTGCTTAATTTAATCTTCCTTTTATATTTAGCATCACTCAGGTTCAGAGAGATTGAGCAACTAGCAGGAGGTCATCCTGCAGGAAGTGGGGGAATCTAGTGTGTGCCACTCCTGTCCACGCCCTTGGCTGTGACCTCATAGGCTCGGTCTTCTCTGGTCCAGCCTCCCATGGGACTTTCATGTGTTTCAGCCCCCAAGCTGTTCCCTGTGGCCTTCAATTTGGTCAAATCGTTTATGAGTGAGGAGACGAGACGGAAGATAGTGATTCTGGGAGGTAAGTTGACCTCCTGCCTATGGTCCTCGCCACGCCTGCCTGGGAAGCAGAGGCCGGTGCTCCAGGATCCATTCTCTCTTTACTTGGCCACTGGCCTAGGCCTGACGCTGGCCGCAATCACAGCTTCTCGACCACAGGGTGGGTAGCCACACGAAGCCCCCGAGGGCTTCCAGGAATAAACACCCAAGAGAACAAGCCAAGGACACATTAGATCCCCTCCCTGGTCTTCACCCATCTGCCCTCTGTCAAGCCCCCCTGCGCCCCCTGATCTCACAGGCAACTGGAAGCAGGATCTGACAAAGATCATCAGCCCCGACCAACTGCCCAAGGAGTTTGGGGGGACCATGACTGACCCCGATGGCAACCCCAAGTGCCTGACCAAGGTACAGGTGCCCAGAGGACGGGAAGGAAGGGAGCCAGCCCTGCTCTGGTGCCTGCTCACCCACTCTCTCACAGATCAACTATGGGGGCGACGTGCCCAAGAGCTACTACGTGCACAACCAGGTGAAGATGCAGTACGAGCACACGGTGACCGTGGGCAGGGGCTCTTCCCTGCAGGTGGAAAATGAGATCCTGTTCCCGGGCTGTGTGCTCAGGTAAGGGCGGCGGCCGCTCCACACCCAGGCACAGCCGGGAGGGGCCCAGAGCCCAGGCCTGCGCCATCAGGAAGGCTCTGTCCCCTGCAGGTGGCAGTTTGCATCAGAGGGGGCGGACATCGGCTTTGGGATTTTCCTGAAGACCAGGATGGGGGAGCGGCAGCACGCAGGGGAGATGACAGAGGTGCTGGCCAGCCAGCGCTACAACGCCCACATGGTGCCCGAGGACGGCAGTCTCACCTGCTCGGAAGCTGGCGTCTGTAAGGATTGCTCACCAAGGCCTTTTCTTCCCCGTGGCAGAGAAATGAACGGACACCTCTTTGCCTCTCTGCCTGCCCTCTCTGTCCAGCTCTCAGGGAGGATGAAGGAGTCTGGGCGTGTTCCCAGGGCCCATGGGTGCCAGGGAAATTGGCTTCAGTGTCTTGCTTCTGATGAGTGGACCCTTGTGAGGGCTCGTGGCAGAGACGCATTGTAGAGAGTAGGATTCCCAGGCACGGGCCAGGGGTTCAGCTCCTAGGAAACCCCCTAGCCCAGCTCATAGACAAAGAAACAGCTAAGGAAGCAGCCAGGGGCTTAGCTGCCTGGGTCCCGCTGACTGGCCCAGGACCGCTGCATTCTGGGAATCTCGAGCAGGTGGCTTCTGTGACGTGGTCCTTCATTCCCAGACCAGATGGATTTTGGTCTGCTTTCTCGGCAGCAGCATTAGTAAGACATGGCTGATTTCCCAAACAGAGTTAACCGAGGAAAGGAAACCAAGGTTGATTTTCTACAGAGAGGAAATGAATTTTGCTGATAGTTGATACATCCCTAGTTTCATCTTCATGGGAAAGGAGTTATAAGTAGAGCTGGAGAAATCCTCAGCATGTCCTGGAGTTTGTGATGGACCTCAGCATTGAAAGAAACGTTTCTCGTTGCATGGCTGGTGTGAAAAGCAAGGTGAATAGTGAGTGGCTTATGAAGATCAGTTTCCTCCTTTGGGGAAAGCAGGGCTCCTGTTTGGGTTGGAATATTGAGATAAGGGAATTTCGGCCCCTTCCACCCATTGTTCTATAATTGTCAGAAAGTTGCATCAACCTCTCTAAGGCTATTTCCTTATCCATAAAATGGGGATGATGGTACCTTCTGCACGGAGTTGCTTTGAGGATTTGGGGAGAATCCTGATGAAATGCTGATACATAGAAAGGGCCGACGCTTGCTGACGGTTATCGTGATGCTTTCAGCGAGCAGAAGCATCTTCCAAGGAGATGATCGTGAGAATGGTCTTGGGACTGGCACTGGCGGACCCGCCAGGTCACCCACCACCCTATTCCCAAAGCCACCAGCATGCACAAGTCAAGTGCGTTTGCCTCATTAGCTCTCTGTCCTTGCAGATGTTCTGCGGTTTGACAATACCTACAGCCTGGTGTTTTCCAAGAAGCTCAGCTACACTGTCGAGGTGCTGCTTCCCGACAAGGCCTCTGAGGAGAAGATTCAGAGTTTTGAGGCAACAAAACCATCCCCCGCACAGTGAAGACCCCTGCACCTTCGAGCCTCTGCTCACCAGCTCTTCAGGACCGCCTCCCTGTTCCAGGCCCTCCCAGGCGGGGGCAGTGCTGGAGGTGACCTCGGGCGTCACCCACCCTGCGTCTCCATCTCAGCTCACTGTGCACCCACCTGGCACAGGGTCAAGCAGGAGCGCACGGCCAATGCCCACTTGAGGATTGGACAGACACCTCATCCCCTACCCAGAAAACGAGAATCATGAGCATGAAGCAGCATCCAGAGAGAGGTGTCTGCCTGCAGAAGCCGCCCTGTACCCCTCCCGCCAAGCCTGCCCACCACAGAACTCACACTCACCGCCAGCGTAGGGAGTGTGGCCTGGTCCATGCTGGAAGCACAGCTGCGGGCCTGAAGAGGGGGGGGGGGTGTCAGGGGATGGACAGGGCCAACTGGAGGCAGCTGGGTGGAGGGTCTAGTGAGCCTGAGTGTCTTGATTCTGGCCAATGCCCTCCAGGATCGTCCTTCTTTTCCCATCTTTGCAGGGAAAATCAGAAGTGAGTATGAGACCGGCAGAGAGAACAATCAGGAAAAAGTCAGGCATGCCTTCCACGTGGCCCAGGGGGTGAAGGCGGAGTGCCAGGGAGTGCCCGGGGCCTCCCTCCCCTCCCCCACCTGCTGTGACCTTGCCACATTCAGCTGGGGTTTGAGTGGGCTGGAATGTGCTGGGCGCCCATTGTAAACTCTGACTTTCTAGCCTCAGGCTTGCTTCTTGGAGAACAATAAAATTTTCCTCCATGTTTGTGCTTCATCAAGGGGACAACTGAAGGCCAACTACCGCCACCCTGGGACCCAGTCAC
>NW_004567130.1:9557650-9586657 GCF_000260355.1 Condylura cristata | reverse complement strand
TCAGATTCTCTGGTCTCATTTTCTCTGGCTAGTAGATGGTTTTCCAGGGCCCATTGTAGGCAAGGCAGGATGAGGCTTGGTAAGGCGGAGGGGTGAGGGGGGCTTCAGGTGAACACTGGGAGGTGCTTGGAGCCTCCAGCCATCCCCCTGCGGCCACGTCATGGTCTGGCTTACAGGGCCTGGCCAGGCTCTGCTGCCAGAAAAAGCAAACAGTGAAATGACATGCCAGATGCCAGGGCTGCCAGGCTCCAGGGTGGGCAGCGTTTGAGAGGTTTTACAAGAAGAGAAATTGTCAGGGAACATCACACACATCCCAGTGTCCCGGGGCTTCCCACCTCCCGCTCCCCCCACCCCGTTCCCCCTCTGTGTGGCCACCTCGCGAAACTTCCCCAGATGCAGCCTTACCTGGAGCCGCCAAGGCACGCAGGTGCCCAGTCATCTTCCCGCGGCCCTTGGCAGGCTAGAGGCCCCGCCCACCTGTGAGGAGGCCCCTGTGCCAAGTTTCGCTGTGCCTGCCTGTGGTCATGATGGATTCTCAATGCCTCCATTCTGCTTTCATGCTCCTCCCCTAAAAACAAAGGTTCATGAACTTGAACCCTGACCCTTGCCTTTGTAGCTAACCTCAGCCATCTTCTACCATCAACAGAGCCTTGTGTGCTTGATGCTAGTGGCCAAGATCACTCCACCCCGGATGCGAGGGCTTCTTGAGTCTCTGATGGCAGAGAAATGACACAGATCCCAGCTGCCTGGAGGGGCCCAGGAACAATGATGTCAAACGTGGTGAACGCAGAATCTCCAGCGTGGTTGGTGGGACAGGACCCTTTTGGGCGGCTGGACAGGGCAGATTCAACAACCTCCCACCTCCAAATAAAAAAGAAGTATCCCAGAGATGGCTGACTTTCCTGAGTTTTATTCTTCCTTCGTCACTGTTTGCTAAGGGTCTGGCAAGAGCCGGGCAGTATAGGCCCTGGGGGCCAGGGACAATGGTGTCCCCATCTCTGCTGGCAGGAGGCTTGCCTGAGAGCATCACACGTGTCTCCAGTGGTGGGTGATCAAGTGGGCCTGCCATCAGCGCAGGTTTTTGGAGGGGCAGGAGCTGAATTTAGGGGAGCATCCTAAAAGAAACTTGAAAGGTGATCTGATGTGCTTTGCCCAAGAAAGTAAGGGAGAGCCAAAGGCTGTGTGGGGGTGGCCGGGTGGGTGAACCTTCCAGACCCCAGAGGAATGGGGTGGGGGTGGCAGTGGGTGTCTGAGGCCAGAGGAAGGCCACAGGGCTCTTGGGTAATGGCTCACTGGTGTTTGCTATTTCTCTGTGAGCAACTATGTACACATTCGTTGTTAATAAATCCATTTTATAATGCAGGTTACAAAACAGCCTGCTGTTTGTTAGAAAAGAATAGCAAAACTTTGGCAGGAGGCCACAGATCAAAACTGTTGCTCAAATCGAAGCCGTTGGGAACACCCTGGCCTCACCTGTCCAGAGGAATGGAGGTGGGGCCTGCCCTTTCCAGCCCATCTCTTCACTGATGCCCACCCCCCACCTTCCCCCCAATCTTCTAAAAGAGGCAGGAAGAGGGGTGGGGGAAGGGAGGGGTACCCCTTGAAGGTGTTGTGGGGGCAGTTGAAAAGCTTCCTCTAAAACTTCAGTTCAGCTCACCTTCCAAGGCCCCAGGCCGGAGGGGCCCTACTGTGGACTACGCACAGCTCCCAAAGCACCCCACAAATTGCACAGCTCTGGGACACTTACTGAAATCTTGAAACAGAAATTACAGCCCCAGTTACAAGTCATTAAACCAACACTCGGCGAGGAGGGAGGCGTCTTGGCCAGAGTCTAAGGCGAAAGTAGAGCCAGCACCCAGGTAGCTGAGAGGGGTGCTCCAGCTCTTGCCTCCAGAGGAGGGGGCCCTCCCTGGGTGGGGGGGGTACAGAACTAGAAACTGAGTCTCTGGGAGAAAAGCAGGGAATGTCCTAGCGTCTGGATAAAGCAGCTTGGATATTTTGTTTCTCTGGGTGGGAGGAGACGGTGCAAGGCCCATTATACTGTGGCCCCACCACGGGGCGGGGGGTGGTCTTCACCTCCCGTTCACAGATGAGGAGGGGCCAGACCTGTCCTGTCAAACAACATAAGGAGGAGGCCCGTGAGAGCAAGCCTGGCCCAGACACAGTGGGAGCTTAATGAACGCAGGGGTGGAAGCCTCCTCTGAGGACTAGGAGCTCTGGTGACCTTGCTGACCTCCGCATCGGCCATCGGGGGTGGTGTCGAGGCAGCCCTGCCTCTGTCCAAGATGAGGGCGCTTCGGCGTCCCCTCATTTCAGGGTGTTTTGCCAGTGGGTTGTGCCTGGAGAGGCCAAGTGCCCCGGCCCACGCTGACTGTGTGGCCGTCTGGGGTGGTAGGAATAGGTGGCCTGAATTGAGTTCAGATCCTGGCTCTCTGCTTGCTGGCTTTCTTTCATTTTTGAAGATTCATTTATTTATGCATATGAGTTGGGGTACAGGCCAGAGGTGCAGGGGGAGGTGGTAAGAATATCCACCAGAACGGACTGGGGAGCAGAACACTCAGCTTGACCGAATCACACTGCTGAGGGGAGCAGCGGGTGGGACAGGAGAGGCCTGCTGCGCCATGCGGGTCACCTCCCTGGCCAGGGGATAACGCATGCTGCAGTGGCTGCAGAGAGCTTCCTAGAGCTGAGACCCAAACCCCGTCTAAAGTACACCTGGACTGGCAGTACCCTCGTCTCTTGCTTGGATGATGATGATTGTTATTATTAGGGGTCTCTGTGCCTGCTCCCTCCAGTCCAGAGCCTACAGAGCATTTCATTTCTTTCTGAAATGAGAATCTGGTCAGATCCCTCCCTGCACAAGCCCATCACTGGGCCCCACTTCCACACGAGAAAGGCCCTCTGCCACCTAGCCACCGCGCCCTCATTCTGGCTAGCCAAATGACTGAAACTCCACTCATCAAGCTCTGTCGACCTCAGCTCATGCATTGCCCTCAGCCTTAGTCTTGCTCTGTGCACCTCCAGGCTCTCTTCCCAACCTCCTGGAGATTAGGGCCCTTCCTGGGGCGACTAGACTAGTACCTATCACACAACAGAGTTATCATCTGCCTCCCGACTCTCTCCTGTTTGCTCCCAGCCACTGGTCCAGGCTGTGTTCCCCCAGAAGCTCAGATAAGCTTTGCAAAAACACCGTTTACCGTTTACTGAGCACGTGTGAGAGCCCGCGGCCTCTGCGCTGTGCTGTTTCACCATTACGGTGCAGCTGTGGAATAAAGTCTTCTCCACTTCACAGGGGAGCAAAGGCATCTCGGAGACATAATCGTGTGCTCAGGGGTGGCACCAGGACTAGCATCCTGGAATTCAAAGCCATCCACCGGGAGTTGGATCACAGTGGGAGGTCTGCCAAGGGATAGCACCTGGCAGCATGACTCAGCACCAGATTGCAGGACGGGTGCACCTATTTGTGCCCTCATCTTGGAGCTGAAGACAGCCTGGGGTGCCAGCCCAATCATAGCCATAAAGACCAGCATTATTGATCACTTACCACGTGTCAGGTGGTGGGTGAGTAGCGTACCTTACTGGCCTTTTTTTTTTAGATCTTATTTATATAAGAGTCGGTGTGTAGGTCAGAGCTGGGGGGGCGGGGTGAGAGGATCCCCAGAAACAGAGTAGGGAGCAGGAAAGGGGGATCCACTGAAATACACTGCTGAGGGGAGCAGCGGGCAGACAGGAGAGGCTGCTGCACCATGTGGGTCAGCTCCCTGGGCCTCGTGGGCCAAGGATTTTGCTCGTGCTGCAGCGGCTGTGGACAGCTTCATAGTGCTGCACTTAAACCTCTTGCACCATCAGGGAGGCCCTGACTGGCCTTTTCTAACCACCTCAGTAACCCTGTGAGAAAAGGATGTTCTTAGCCACAATTTACAAGGGAGAAAACAGACTCAAGATCATACAGCGCATTATAGGTGAAGCCAGAAGTCAAGCCAAGGAACCCAGTCCCTTGTTTCAGGACCACACATTTCTGAACTACTTGAGGGTTATTTGCTCAGGGTTGGGAGAGGAATTGCAACTGTTCTTGAGTGATTTGTTTGTGGTCACTCTTCTATTCAGCTCCCTTGAAGTAAATAATCTTGGGCACTTTTTGTTCCCCAAAGATGAAACAGAGACTCGTTTGGCATGAAGAACTTGGGACAGTCCATGCCTTTAGGATAGAAGGAATGTTCCCACTCCAGTCCTAGGCAATGCATAAGCTCCTCACTTTGAAGCCTCCTTGATTGACCCCCCCATGCTCCAGGCACCATAACAACCCAATCCTCAGGAGCAGCAAAGCCTTAGGTGTGAGAAGGAGGGAAAGAGCTTATACAGTTACCAGCAGCTTTGTCTCCGATTCAGAGTTCTTGGTGATAGCAAGAGCATTGTCTTTTTGGGACTCCTTGAACCAGACATTAGCAGCAGTATCATCAGTATCAGCTTCCTCACCATTATACTTAATTTTACTTCCTGATCACAAAGATAAAAATGAACAATGAAGACTCCCACCAGGTTGGAAAAATATCTCGCAGAGCTAGCAAATTCAGTTAGGCTGCAGGATACAAGGTTAATAGAAAGAAAATCTGCTTCATTTCACATACTAATAATAAATGCTCTGAAGATTAAGAAAACTATTTTGTTTACAAAAGAATAAAGTACTTAGGAATAACTTTAACCAAGGAAGTGTAAGAGTTTTATGTTGAAGGCTACAAAATATTGCTGAAAGAACATTTAAATGAGTTAAATAGATGGAAAAGTATGTATGTTCATGGGTTGGAAGACTTAATATTGTTAAAATGTCAAAAATCTTCAAAGTGATCTATGGATTTAACCCAGCCCCTGGACCATTTCATCCTAGGCTAGGCTGAATAAATAACACTTGGTAACTTCATAGCCACGTACAAAAGAATGAGGTTGGACACTTTCCTTACACCACAGGCAAAAAATTAACTCAAAATGGATAAAAGACAAACCAGTTAATGATTACCAGAAGTGAAAAGCAAGGACCTTGCGTAAATCAGGTAAAATCAGTCAATTCTATGGCAAACGATAGACTTGGACTTTTTGTCATGAACTTTACGTGGCATAAAAAAACAAAAGGGCCGAAACTATAAAAGAACTATATGGACGAGAAGATAGGGGCAAAGCTTTATGACATCGACTTGGCAATGATTTCTTGGATATCAAACCAAAATACAGGAACAAAAAACTGATAAATTAATTGGCCTCCAGAATTAAAAACTTTTGTGTTTCAAATGACTGAAGAAAGTGAAAAGACCAGCAGAATGGAAGGTCAATTTTGCAAAGTACACATTTGATAAGAGATTAATATGTAGAATATATGAAGAATTCTTACAAGTAAGCAACAAAAAGACAAACACCTAACTTAAAAATGGGCAAAGACATTTAAAATTTTTGAAAAACAATTTCTCCATTGAAAATATACAAGTTTTTAATATGAACATGAGAAGAGGCGCTCCCTGGTGACACAACAGGCTCAAGTTCAGCACTGTGAAGCTGTCCGCAGCCTCTGCAGCACGGGTTCCATCTCTGGCGGGGGTAGGGGGTGACCCACATGGCGCGGCAGACCTCTCCTGACCCACCCTCTGTTCCCCTCAGCAGTGTACTTCAACAATCTGCCTGTTCTGCTCCCACTCTGTGAATCCTTTCACCCCCCCCCCACCTCTGGCCTACACCCCAGAGGGGCACATACACCCCAGTTCTTGTGTGCATAATTTTTTTTAATGCTAGGGGGAAGAAGTCAGTCCCACAAGACCACATACTTGATGATTCCCTTCATATGAAATATCCAGAATAGTGAACTCCAGAGAGAAAATATAGATTAGTAGATGCCAGAGACTGGAGTGAGGGAGCAGAAAATGGAGAATGAGAACTAATGGGTAAAGGAGTTGGGTTTGTTTTTTTTTAAGATTTATTTATTTATACATACAGAACTGGGGCACAGGCCAGAGGTGCAGGAGCAGTGAGAGGATTCACCAGAGACAGAGTGGGGAGCAGAACAGGCAGATCAAAGTAGTACACTGCTGAGAGGAGCAGCGGGCGGGCCAGGAGAGGTCTGCCGTGCCATGTGGTCACTTCCGGGGCAGGTGGGGATCGAACTCGTGCTGCAGTGGCTTTAGCTTCTTACTGCTGTGCTTTAACCTGCTGCACCACCAGGGAGGGCCCAGGTACAGGAGTTTTGGGGGGGAGGGTTGGTGAAAATATTTTACAGTTGGACAGTAGTGATGCTTGCACAAACTTGTGGATACACTAATAATCACTGATCTGTCTGATGGAGACAGGAATGCAGGGGAGGCATGACACATTTGACTCACACAAAGGGGACAGGTAGAAGCGGCCAGTGCAGCAACTGACACAGCCCTAGCATCAAGGTCCTCAGGCACCAAAGCCCGGTGCCGCTGTCTGGGATGTTGGGGTGTCTGCAGGAGGTCGAGCAGATAAGACGGTTGGGGGCTGTGCCTGAAACTCAGACCCAAAAGGTGAAAGATAAGGACGAGGAGATGAAGCTCCTCAGGAATCTCTGGTCCTCTCAAGTTAGCTCTGGTCACCGGGAGTGAGCTCTCCCAGGGAGAAACTGCCTGTGTCAGGCAGCCTCTCCACCAGCACCGGGCAGCTGTTCAGCCTCTGCCCACCTGGCCTCTGCAGGTGCCTCTTCCCACCCGCTCTGTCCCTCTGCGGGCAGCAGCCTCCTGCCTGCCTGTCCATGCCGGGACTCCTCGGCACTGACCTCCCCCAGAGGAGGCCACTCTCTCCTTAGGCCGCCTGCCGGCAACCATGCAGGCTTCTCCCTCTGCAAGCCTGTCCCTTCCGGGCAGCTCTTCCTGCCCACCTGCACCTATGCAAGTGTCTTTTCCTCTCCTGTCTCTTTCTAATAAACCTCCTCTTGAAATATAACCGAGTCTCTGTCTCGTGGAGAATCTCGCCGTGTGCCGCTGAAAGGTGAGCTCTGGTGAAACCTTTCCTAGAGTGAACCCAAGGACCCCGAACTCCAAAGAGGACATCATGTCCACTGTAAGAAAGGTGTATTTATGGCATGTAAATTATATCACACTTAATACATTTTTATTAGATTAAAAAGGAAATGAAACTGGTCCCGAATAAAAAGGTGGTGCACAAACTGTCTCAGGGGCACCAGACAGAACTAGGGTGGCCCCTAGTTCTCTTTGTCTTCCCTTTTCAGGTCACCCCCGGCCGCACCTCTCAATGGTCGGAGCGCGCCTCCCTTGCCTCTTCCCATAAGGTTTACCCCAAGGTGAGCTCCCCACCCCTGAGCCCCTCTGTACCCACCCAGCTGGTTTAGCTAGGTGGCACTTTGACTTCCCCAGCAACCAACCGCCTCAGGGAGGGCATCCAGGGTGCGGCCTGGGCAGCTCTACTGCCCCCTGCAGTTGTTTGCTTACTCCTGGTTGTCCCCTGGTCCCCTGAGAGCTTGGCAAACAAGAACTAAACACTGGGGACTTACTTGGAGGTGTGTCCGGAGGTGGCCAGAGGTAGGAGGTTCACCTTTATTTCAAGAGAGGCCAGCAAAGCACCCTGCAGCTTCAGGGGATGGCCCAGGCTTCCTAACACACTATGAGGCCCGCACTGATGGAGCTCGGCCATGGCACGAGACGGGCCCTCGGAGGAAAGGCCGCTGTTTCCCGTCAGACAGGCTGTGTGACCTTAGAAACGTTTCTTAAGCTCTCTGATCTTCCACTTCTTGGACTCTAAAATGGGAACGCCCCTACCGTTTTCCAAATGGTTTGATGATGAGGTACCGATATCAGCACAGAAGAAATGCTCAGCTAAAGGGAGACCTGTGAGCTCCAGGCAGGCAGGGACCTAACTGTGTTGTTCACTGTAGTGTCTCCAGCGCTCTCTTCCGCATGCTTTTCACCTCCGCACCGTTCCTCAAGCATCCCCTCCGCCTGGGATGCCCTTTCCCCCACGCCCAGCTCCACTGATCACATCCTCCCCTTCTCCAAGGTGTAGCTCAAGTGCCCCTGTGCCCCCCTGGACGGCTTCTGTGCCTGGGTTGGTCCCTGCCTGGGGCCTCTGGAGCTGAGACTGTGGGGCAGCGTGCAGACTGGCAAATAGCAGGGGTGAAGTTACTTCTTCCTTTATCCCTCACTTTGCTTGTCTGTAAAATGGGCTTAATAACAGCGCCTAGCCCACAGGGGTGTTCTGAGGCTTAAACGGGGCAATGCACTTTGCGTTAGACAGACTAGACCTAGGCTGTCCTACGCGGCAGCCACAGCAACACGGGGCAATTTAAAGTGAACTGAATCAAAATTCAATTCCATTAAAATGTGAGTTCTTCAGGCTCACTAACCATGTCTCACAGTCACCAGTGGTGATCAAGTATGTGCAACAGCACAACCCTATCTAGAACATTTCCATCACTGTAGAAAGTTTTATTCAACAGCTTGCCGTCCCTCTGTCATGACACATGCGTGTGCATCCACGCGTGTGAGCTACGCACCTCCACACAGCAAATGCTCTCCGCCTACTTGTGGCCCAGGCGCTTCAGCAGGAAGAGAACCCAGGATGCCTCAGGGGCCTGCCGCTCCTGGAAGGACCCAGCCCCTCCCCCTGGCGTTCCCTGCCCAGTTTCTGATGTCCCCAGAAGTATCTGTGGCGCCTCACATTAGAGGGATTAGGGCGAGAAGGGAGACTGGTGAGAAACGGGCAGGATTAGAGTCTAATGAGAGGGCAGCGGAGGAACCCAATCTCCGCCTGGCCTGGCGGGGAAGTGGGTGTAACAGCAGCCCTGGGCTTTGCAGAAAGGGCCTGGAATGTGAAATGGGCGGGACTGGGGTGTGGCAAGTTACCTAACTGTTCCTGAGTCTCCAAACAGGCGCCCCGATAGAGGGAGATGGCCAAGATGGCCTTTTCTTCTCCTTCCGGATCCTTCTGAATCTATCAGGGCATGGCAGATGGCCACAGGACTCGCCCACACCCACACTCACACCCACTCTTTTGAATGAGTCCAGAGATAGCCTGGGGGTAGGGACCTGGGTGTAAGGAGAGCACCTGGCTGGTGGGCAGGCAGGTGAGCGCCAAGTGGCTTGGGCTAGCTGAGCTATTGGGACCCAGACAGCTCAGCAGCGATTCAGTCCATGCAAACCCCTCCAGCCCTGAAGATTCACCAGAGACAGAGTGGGGAGCAGAATAGGAAGATCAACTGAAACGCACTGTGCCATGTGGGCAGCTCCCTGGCTGGGGATCGAACCTGTGCTGCAGTGGCTGCCAATCGCTCCACAGTGCTGTGACCTAGCCCCTTGCGCCACCAGGGCGGCCCATGCTGCTGGTGTCTTTATCAGCCTCTGCCCTCACGGAGTACAAGACTTGATGGTCTCTGTGTCTCAGATCTTCCCTGCACCCACGTGAGGAGGACAGGGCAAGCATTGATAACTCCATTTTGGAAGTGACACCATGTTGCAGGGGAAATCCGTAGGGGCATGGGACAAGCCTGGGCTTGGCAGGCCTGTCTGGTGGAGTGCCAAGCAGCATGGCAGAAATCGAAGGGCAGGAGAAGCTTCTGGGCTTCCTCATGACCTTACGTGGGTGGAGATGTGCCTCACTGAGCAGGTGTTTACAGTCCCAAGAAACAGCCTTGTCATCCCAAGTCTATCCCTACACCCCCTTCTCCTAGGGTCCAGAGCAGGCAGGATCCCAGCAAGACCCTATGTCCTCATGACCTGGGTGGTGGGAAGGACAGCAGTGGGTGAGGCTCAGCCTTCCCCATGTTGAAGCCTGCAGGCTGTCACGTGACAGGTCTGAAAGGCAGGGCAAGTGTTGGGCCTCTGGAAAAGCCACCCTTGGCAGCAGGGACCCCTGGGAGCTCCAATCCTCGGCTCCAGCCTGCTCTTGAGCATGACTTCTTATTGCAGAAGAAGGACATACACCCCGACCTGCATTGACCAAGTCTTGTTCAGACGTGGAGATCATTAGACCCTCCTGCCCTGTCAGAGCTGGAGGGGTGACCTGTGCAGAACCCTACATGTGGGGGCCCTTCACTAGTGGCATGGAAAGACTGAGGCTTGGCGAGAAGGGTGCCAGCAGGGAGTGCCCTTCTCCCCCCTGAAATTGCCTTGGTTCCTGATGCCTCGAACAGGAAAATGACTCCCTGGTTTTCACAAAGGTTGGAGGCGCTGGAACGCGCCACCCATTTGAGTTCAGGCGGAGAACAGGCTGTCTGTTTGGGGAAGGCTGTTTCCAGAGGGATGTTGAGCTTGGGCTGGGCTGCCGGGGGTTGTGGGGTTAGGGCTGTTGTTATGCTTCAAACCCCCCTACGGCCAGGGCCTGGAGGCGAGGGAGCGCTGATTCAGGTTTTCCAGGGCTCACCCTGACCTCCCACACCTTGGGAGACCCGCCTCACGCCCTCCCAGCCTCCTCTGCCTGGCAGGGGAGATCTGGCACACCCTCCCGGGTCCCCCTGCTCCTCAGACCTGTCCTGGAGCCAAACACGGGACTGCACCTAATCCTGATTATGTAATGTGCGATCCAACAGTTGGCCAAGGAGGAGGCGCCTGGAGCCACGCCCAGGAGTGGGGCAAAAGGCCCCAGCTGGGTCAGGGCCTCCCACCAGGCTTAGCCTCTGCCTGCAGCGGCCCCGACTCCTGCAGCCTCGCCCAGCATCATGAGTGGCCGAGTCGGAGACCTGAGTCCCAAGCAGGCAGAGACCCTAGCCAAGGTGAGAGCCCTTCCCCAGTCAGCCCCGTGGGGAAAGAGCTGAGGGACAGAAGTGGGGCTGTGGCCGAAACCCAGCTGACTCGGTGTGCGTTTGACGTTGTTTCTTTGCTCTCACTTCTCCCAGAGTCACACCCCAGTGACATGGGCTGCAGCGGGCAGGGTCTGAGCAGGGGTATTCCAGGCACTTCTGTGGGTCCCAGGTCAAGCCTGACTTCCCATCCAGGAGCCAGACCCAGACAACTGCACCCTCAGGCCTCCCTCTTAGTCCCTGAAGGCGGAAGCACCCTGAAAGAAGACCTCTCGGGAAGAGCCAGAGAGACAGGGCACATTGTGTCATCATCCCCCTGGTCGATGGGAAAGAGGACACATAATCACCAACATGCTTTTGTAGAAAACGGGGTGATATTAGGCCTTCCCTGGTGGTGTAGCGGGTTAAAGCACAGCACTGTGAATCTAACGCCGCTTCCGCATGAGTTCGATTCCCGCCTGCCCTGGAGGTGACCGCATGGCGTGGCAGACCTCTCCTGACCCGCCCGCTGCTCCCCTCAGCAGTGTACTTTGTCGATCTGCCTGTTCTGCTCCCTCTCCCTACTGTCTCTGGTGAATCTTCTCACTGCCCCTGTACCTCTGGCCTGTACCCCAGTTCTGTATGCATAAATATTAAATCTTTTAAAAAAGAAAATGGGAGGATTAAAGGCAAACACCTTGATGGGCTAGCACCTAGGGAGAGCTACGGATGCATCCACACTCCAACCCATTCACCGCCCCCAGCTCTCCACCGCTCCCTCTACCTGTCCACCTGCCGATCACTCCTTCCTCTACTCACCTACCCTGTTTTCTCCCATCTGCCCATCCATTTGTAGAGTACTTTTCCCCACTCCTCCGCCCAGTCTTCTTTCGAGCCATTTATCTCTCGCCCATCCTTCCACCCGCCTACATACACCTTCACATACCCACCCAGTGTGATCATCTCTCCTACCACCCTCCCACCCGTCCTTCCACCACCATGGGCCCCACTGGGAGAGAAGACGGATGGGGAGTCTCAGGGTCTGGCAGCCGAGGTGCCGAGGTCCAGTGTGAAGGTCACTTTAACCAGCTTCTCTTTTCCTAGTTTCGAGAAAATGTCCAGGATGTGTTGCCAGCTCTGCCAAACCCTGATGACTATTTCCTCCTGCGCTGGCTCCGAGGTGAGGGCAGAAGTGGGTGGGTGGGTGGGGGGCGCCTGGGGCCACAGCAAGAGGGGGCTTGGTCCTGACTGTTCCACTGTAACGTCTGGCCACACCAGAGCTTTGCTTCACACGGTCAGGTCTAGGAGAGAGGGGTGCAGGAAAGGAAGGTCCCCTCAGGGGCCCAGCACGCTTCTTAGCTCCCCCTGCCCAGGATCGGGCGGGCTGACTGCAGGCCGCCTCTTCCCACCTAATGTCTTTCTCCCATCTTCCCCATAGCTCGGAATTTTGACCTGCAGAAATCAGAGGCCATGCTCCGCAAGGTGAGACGAGATCCCCTAGGATTTATGGGGGTCAATTCAGGCCTTAACCTCCCCCCTCCAACCCTGTCTCAGCGGGGCTGGCAGCGTAGGGTCTTACCACTCATCTCCCTTTCAGTACATGGAATTCCGGAAGACCATGGACATTGACCACATCCTTGACTGGCAACCCCCAGAGGTGAGCCAGCAACCCCTCAACCCAACATTTCCACCTGAGCAGCCTGGAGGCCACCAGGCACCACAATTAAAGGGCAGCGAGAGGCTCGTGGAAACTCCTGGGCTTCCCAGCTCTCCCATTAATACTTGTGACTATTTCCCGAGGTCAAGACCTCGGCTGCGACTTCATTGGCATGAGCTCACTTGATCATCAGAATCCTGTAAGGTGGGTTCTATCGTCCACATTTTACAGATGAGGATGCTGCAATCCAGGAAATGTTAAGCAGCTTACCCTGTGTACCCCAGCTCCAAGGTGGGGCTAGGATTTGAGCCCAGCCCTGTCTACCCCCAGACCCTGCTGCTTCACACCACAGTGGGCCTGTGTCTCTACACCCTACTCCTCCGGCCGTGCTCAAAGTATCTTTCTGGGCAGGAAAGAAACTTAGTCCACCAGGGTTCCAGGGAGGACTGTCCCCTGCTGGCATCTTAGAAAAGCATTAGTCAATCAGAACTTTTTTGGAGGGGCCTATACGTCACAGAACCAGATTCTTTGCATTGCTAACATGATCTGGAGACTCTCCCCAACGGTCAGGTAAGGGAGAGAGGATCTGAACAATTTTCCTGAAGAACAGGTGGGAGGGGGCTCAAGGAGAAGGTGTCACGTGCTACAGGACACACAGCAGGGACCAGCAGGGACTGTGTTCAGAATCAAGTCCCCCATCCAAGCCCACCTGCCCCACAGGGAGAGGGATGTGGGATATATTGGGGGCAGAACTGAAGAGCCTGGAGGCCTCAAGCCAGACCCAGCTGAGGCCTGGTTGGTCATGTACATGCCTCAAGCACAGCTCCTCCCTGTAGGCCTCTCAGTGTTTGCACCAGGACAGACATGCAGCCTTCCCGGGGGTTGGGCTTGTACCACTGTGCATGTCCTTCTGGCCTGGGGGTCTCTGGGGCAGTGCATAAGCCAGGTTCCATGTCTTTCCACTTGCAGGTGATCCAGAAGTACATGCCGGGGGGACTGTGTGGTTACGACCGTGATGGCTGCCCTGTGTGGTATGACATCATTGGGCCACTTGACCCCAAGGGGCTGCTCTTCTCAGTCACCAAGCAGGACCTGCTCAAGACCAAGATGAGGGACTGTGAGCGCATCCTGCATGAGTGTGACCTGCAGACTGAGCGGGTGAGGCCCAGGCTAGTGGGTGGGCAGGCAGGGGGCAGGGGACCTGCCAGGGCCCTCGGTCCCAAGGGCACATCTCAGGGTTCTGGAAGCCCACACACCAGCTCTGCTGCTTACCCACTGTGCAGCTTTGGCAAATCACCTCACCTCTCTAAGCTTCTTCAACTGCAACACAGGGACAGTAAATAATGGCAGCACAAATATTAAATGAGACAATGCAAGCATAAGACCTAGCACACAGGATCTGACACATATGTGTCAACAATGTTTGTTTTGTTATTCCTTCTGACCCTTTGTCTTTGCTGAATGTCTAGATATGTGAGTTGAGATATGGATGGGACAAAGGATGGATGGATGGGTGGATGGGTGGATGGGTGGACGGATGGACGGACAGATGGACGGGTGGATGGGTGGACAGATGGATGGATGGACGGATGGATGGATGGATGGATGGATGGATGGATGGATGGATGGATGGATGGATGGATGGATGGATGGATGGATGGATGGGTGGTGGCTGGATAACAAATGGTTGATGTGTAGATGATGGATGAGCGTATATATACATTCACTGTTGTCCATTTGCTCCTCTGAGAGAATCCCTGAGGGGTCCTATGTTTTAGGGTCACCATCCCCCAATTTCTGAGCCTGCACCCTGAACCTTGGGACTTATTCCTGCTCTCATCCTTACAGCTTGGGAGGAAGATTGAGACCATTGTGATGATATTTGACTGTGAAGGCCTGGGACTGAAGCACTTCTGGAAACCTCTGGTAGAAGTGTACCAGGAGGTGAGATGAAGGCTCCTGGGAGACCCCTGCTCCCTTCAGTGATCCCCTTAGGCCTTGTTGCTCTCTCAGACCCAAGATCTGGTAAAAGGGGGTGGCCTTCCTGGGACCAATCACTGCAACTCAGGATCCAAAGGATTTTGAATGCATTTCCCAAAAGATCCCACAGAACAGGCCTCAGGACAACACTACTGAGACTCCAGGGCAGCTTCCTCCATACCCCAAACTGCACTGTCACCCTTAGTGCTGTGTTGCAGGCAAGTGGCTCACCTCAGTGCTTTGTTTTCTTCCCCCACCGTATGTGATACTGATACGCTGTGTCTCAAAGGGATATAGGGAGGCTCCAGTGAGCTGCAGAATGAAGTGTTTGCCTGCAGCCTGGAAGATAAAATTTAGGGAGGCGCCTCCAGAGGCCAGTGGAGGTGATGGGAACCCACCACAGTCCTCCCAACCTCCCAGAGGGGTTGCAGTCATGGAGTTAGGAGAAGATGAGGTGTGGGCTCTGACAAGGTGTTTCTTGGTTCCACAGTTCTTTGGCCTCCTTGAAGAGAATTACCCAGAAACCCTGAAGTTCATGCTGATTGTGAAAGGTGTGTTGCAAGAGACATCATCTCCCTGAGCCCCCATGGGGATAACAGTCATGCCTTATTCCCAGGCTGCTAGTGAGCGAGGCAGGTTGCTTGCTTGCCTGCATGCAAGACATTTGGAGTGCCTGGGCTGGAGTAAATGTTCAATTAATGGTAACATCTATGGTTGACCTTACTATTTACGAGGTAGCTTCACCCCCAACCCTTCCAGGAAATCTCCATTCATTTCTCCTGCAACAATGATCTCTACCCACACTGCCTCTGGTCCCAGCAGCTGGAGCCATGCAACCCAGCCTCTCTCATCAGCTGTCTGGGGGAGCCTCCATTTGTCTTGCATGTGTTCATCCTGTTTTCCATCCTGGATTATTGGCTCCTTGAAGTCAAAGCCTCTGATTCTCCACTTCTCCTGTAGCTTTTGCAGACTTGGAGACATGTGGATGCTCAGTGGGTATTTGGATGGCTGTTTTTTGTGGTCATATGAATAGATGGATGGATATCTGATGGTTGGCTGGTTGATTGGTTGGCTGATCAGTTGCTTAGTGAAGTGCCTAGTTCACTG
Source organism: Condylura cristata (assembly GCF_000260355.1). Classification (NCBI taxonomy): domain Eukaryota; kingdom Metazoa; phylum Chordata; class Mammalia; order Eulipotyphla; family Talpidae; genus Condylura; species Condylura cristata. Next base: position 9,571,184 of record NW_004567130.1, on the reverse strand, counting down.
TCCCATTTGTTGGCTGGTGAGTTGACTGGTGGTTGGTTAAGTAGATGTTAACTTGATTGACTGATTGATTAGTTGGCATTTGGGTTGATTGAGTGTTGAGTAGCCGGCTGGCAGATTAATTAGTTTGTTGTTTGATTGGATCTTAGATGATTGCCTGCTGGTTATTTGAATAGACTACTGGCTAGAGTATGCAGTTGTTTGGGCAGGTAGCAGGTTGCCTAGATACCTGGCTTGCTGATTGTCTAATGAATTGATTGGTTGTTTGACTATATGGTGTTTGGCTGATTGGTTGGTAAACTAATTGTTGGCTTGGTTAGAAGATGAATTGACTGACTGGCTAGCTGGTTGGTGGAGAGACTGGATAACTGATTGGACAGTTGGAGAGTTGTCTGCTTGTTGGCTGGTTGACCAGTTTGTTGGATGGTTTGTCAGGCACAGAGCATTGGAACTTTCCAAGATTATTTATGATTCCTTGGTAGTATTACTATAACTTTCATTGAAAAATTGGTCCAATGAATTATTTTCTCTCTGTTTTCCTTCTTGTTTCTCTCCAGCCACCAAACTGTTCCCTGTGGGCTACAACCTTATGAAGCCCTTCCTGAGTGAGGACACTCGTAGAAAAATTGTAGTGTTGGGCAGTAAGTAGTTCCACTTCCATCCCCTGAATATGTGCACAAGTTTTGGAGTATAGTTGGTCCATTACCCCATCGAGAGAATATACACCACCCACAGACTGAGGGTCCTCCTTCCCAAAATTGATGTGGCTCTTACACTACAGAGGTTATCCAGTTATCCTGATCTTGTTCCCTGTCCTTGGTAACTAAGACCTCCATACCTTCTTCCTTATCAGTTTCAGTTTGGCTGGTAATCAACCTCTGGGTAATGGGCTTCAGTTTCCCTTCAACATGTATGTCAGTAACATGGGCTGATGAGGATGAAAAAGAGCATGAGGAAGAGATATGATTCCGAGATGGAGGCTCAACAAGAAAGAAGGAAGGAAGCCAAGAAATAGTTAAATAGCTTTAAAACTCAAACCAGTGAACCAGACTTGAAGGATAACTTTTCACAAGATTTGATGGATAGATCAGCAAAGCAGGAGATCTGAGGATCTGGGGGTGGAGGGTGTTGCAAATTCCTGCTTTCTCTCCCTTTTTACCTGAGTCTCTGCCTCTGCTCAGTTCCACTTGGGTGTATCACAAGATAACCCCCCAAACCTGGAGCAACAGCTATACCCCTGGTGGTGGTTCCTGGGGTTCTGTGCACTTGGCCCTGATGTGGTATTTGCACTCATTACACTGGTGCAAGGAGCGGCAGGACAGTCATAAGGCCATGGCGACACCCCAGGATCCAGAATTCTTAGGGTTTTGCATGAAGAACAGTAACGGACATCATGGTTATAGGGAGGGCAGGGGGAATCCTTCCAAAGCCCTGAGCTGTCCATCCCCACCAACAGGTCAGACTCGAGTATGCCACTGTGTGACTCCCAACAAAGTCTTTTCCTTCATTGAACTTCAAAGTCACCTCGAGACAGTTAGACTACTCTTATCTTCACTACTCATGTCTGGGAGACCCTTAAAAATGTGCAAACCCATCAGCCAGGGGGCAGCACATTTCCATCCATGATGCAGCCAGAGGCTTAGGAGCCTGCAGAACAGGCTCTGGCCTGTCTCCTATGGGGTTTCTCCCTAATCTCATGTCCTCCTGGTGGGAAGAGGGGTTGACGGGTCTCCTGCATACCTGATAACTATGCTTAAACCCCTCTGTCCCTAGCCAACTGGAAGGAAGGTTTGCTGAAGCTCATCAGTCCTGAGGAACTGCCAGCTCAGTTTGGGGGGACCATGACTGACCCAGATGGGAACCCCAAATGTTTGACTAAGGTATGAAGAACCCCAGGACAGGGGAGGGAAGGTGAGCAACGCTAGGATCCTTCCTCACTCATTCACTCATTGCACAAACGTCTAGGGAAATAGCTAGACAGCCCCAGCCCTGCTCTGCCGGATTCCAGCAGAGGAGACTGGCTTGCAGGATGAGTTGGAAGGGCAAGTTCCAAGGATCTGGCCCAGGCTGGAGGGTCAGAGAAAGCCTCCTGGGTGGAGGAGCACAGGGTGAGCTGGCACTGCAGGAGATGGTGACAGTGTCTCAGGCAGATGGAGGAACACGACAAAAGCAGTGGCCTGAAGAGGGAGCGAACCCATTGTGTCCTGTGTACACAGATCAACTATGGTGGGGAGATTCCCAAGTCCATGTACGTGCGGGACCAGGTGAAGACTCAGTATGAGCACTCAGTGCAGATCAGCCGTGGCTCCTCGCACCAGGTGGAGTACGAGATCCTATTCCCAGGCTGTGTCCTCAGGTAGGGAGAGGCCACCACCCCCCTTATGACTGGGCCTTAGCCCTTCAGAGACTCTCAGGCTGAGGAGCAGACCGTCTCCCTCCCTCCCCCCACCCCTCACAGGTGGCAGTTCTCATCTGATGGTGCCGACATCGGCTTTGGGGTTTTCCTGAAGACTAAGATGGGGGAGCGGCAGCGGGCAGGGGAGATGACAGAGGTGCTGGCCAGCCAGCGTTACAATGCCCACATGGTGCCCGAGGACGGCAGTCTCACCTGCTCGGAAGCTGGCGTCTGTAAGTCCACCCTGCTGGGCCCCAACTCCAGAAGGGTGGAGTAACCTGTGCCACAGTTCCTAGGTCAGGCCATTCCTCTATACACCCATTCAGCCCACACTTGTGAGCACGTACTGAGCATCAAGGGACAGAAATAGACAGGCCCTGAGAGGGTTGAGAGTCCTCAGGCCGCAGAATGCAAGCTAGGGCCAATAGGGTGGAGCAACTTTCCCAGGAATAAACTGGGGTTCTGAAAAATCATTCAAATTGTCCTGAGTCTCACACGTATAGGAGCCACCTCAGGGCACCTGTACAACACTTGGGGAAAAGTCTTAGTGATTGAGCCCCTTGGCTTGTCCACCTGTGAAGCAGGTGGCTGTGAAGGGACAGAGGATATGCACAGGATGGCCCAGCACCCACTTCAGCTAAAGACAAGAATTCAGGGGTGGAGACAATGGGATGTAGTGGCTATTGTTCCCGTTGCCAACTGGTGCAACTAACGCCAGGGCCTGGGCACATGCCAAGAGGTCGGTGTCTGTTTACAGGCTCTGCTCATGGGGAAGGGAACAGGAGTGGTGGGAACATGGTCTGGCTTGGCATACAAAGCCAGCGGGAAGACCTGTCCTCCCACACGACTGGGCAGGGATTAAGAGCATATGAAGCCAAGCTCAACTACCCATCTGTCCATCTGTCCCCAGATGTCCTGCGCTTTGACAACACCTATAGTTTTGTCCACGCCAAGAAGGTCAGCTTCACAGTGGAGGTGCTGCTCCCGGACGAGGGCATGCAGAAATACGACAAGGAGTACACCCCTGTCTAGAGGGCGCCCTGCCTTCTCAGGGACCCCTGACCCTCTGCTTTCTCTCTCTGTATATCCGATGCTTCACCCAGAAATTGATCATTCGTCTTCTTGACTCTGACATTATTGAGTAGAAAAAGAGCTGCCTTGAGGCTGGTTCATATGCTGTGGTCAGATTAGGAAAGCTGTGAGAGGCACAGTGTTAGAGGAGGTTAAGGTTGCAGAAGAGGAAGAAGCAAGAGTAAAAGCAAGAGGGGTGTGTCACTAAACCCGAGAACTAGGGAAATGAATCCCCTAATCTTTGTCCTCCTTCTAAGGCGTTGGTGTGTGTTTGAATTTATTTTCCATGAACTATGAGCAACTTGGGTTGGAGATGTATCTAAATTTGTTGTACTTCTATTTACTTCCTTTTATTGTAGATGCTCTGTATATACTTGAATGGAGGTATATAGTTGAATGGAGGTAGGGAGTGGGTGATTCCTAGGTATGCATGACTAAAAAGAGACCAATGGGAGCAGATTTCAGCACCGCGGACAGGGACAGACCTTTGAAGGAAATGGGCTCTCCTGGAGACCCAGGAGCTCAAACCCCAGATTTCTGATAGTGGCTGCCTCCTTGGAAAGCTTACATCAGGCTTTATCTGGCTTGGGGCCCACAGTTTCCCCAAAACATCGCTCTCACCCTTTACACCTTCTCTATACTTTGTATATTCTAAGCAACTGAAGGCACATTCCTGGAAGCAAAGGTAGTCAGATCTGGCTCTAGCTGTTGTCTGGCAATAACAACAACAAAATAAAAATCACAGCTATTGCTCACTGAGTGATCTCTATGTACCTCACATGCTGCCAAGGGCTGTATGAGTGTAGCTCATTTCACCCTCCTACCTCCCTCGAGGCTGCTTATCAAGGCCACCTGATAAGGAAACAGGCTCAGAGAGGTGAAGTCATTTGCTCAACTTCATGCAGTTCCCAAGTGGCAGATCTAAGATCCAGATTTTTGTGGGGAACTGGAGCAATGAGACCCACAATACTCAATTATATGTTTGTCCAAGGAAACTCAGCAGAGAGGAGCAGAACTTGCGCTTCAAAACCAAGCACCCTGCTCATGTGGCTTCTGGGAGCTTGACACTCTGGTACCTACACAGCTTCCTGATACCCTGCTCCAAGTCAAGAGCATGTAGACTCTGACTTGAACCCTGAGTCCTGACACAGCTCTCATCAGGAGGAGCTGAATTTCCAGGGTGTGTGGGTGGGTGGGAACCAAAAGCCTTGGCTGGTGCTACGAGAAGCACCTTGGGAAGAGCTGAGGACCACGCCTGCAGCAGTGAGCCCACCTGCGGGCAGAGCTTGAGGCTGACTGAGATTAACCAAGCAGTGATCAGTGGCAACCAGCAAGCACTTTCCGTCTGCACTTAGGGAGGTGGTGTCCTCTCTCCTTTCTATAGACGGGGTGCTGAGCTCCCCAAAGGCACTGTCCTTGTTTCCTTCAGCTCATGGGTAGCAGAAATAGAACATGAGTTAACGCTGCGCCCTGTCACCCACCTGCTCACTCCCACCACAAAAACGTGTTGCTATAGCAACTTGCCAAAAAATACCCAACCAGGCTGCCGACTCTTTGAGCTGGGGAAGGATAAGAGGGTGGGAGGGCAGAAGAGAAGACAAAGTTGTGAAATTTAGAAGGGAAAAATGCAATATTTGGGACATACTTGAAACGTATTCACTTTTATCTGAAATAGAAATGGAACTGAGTCCCCTGCATTTTCTCTGGCCACCCTGGAGGCATGAGGAAGAGAAGGGAGGGCACAAGGCGAGAGGGAGTGAGCCTGTTTTTGTGGCGAGGGCGTCAACACCTGCCACAGGGATGTCACAGGGTCCTTGGTGGAGGATGGCTCAGCATCCATGGTGCAGGGTGAGGGGGAGACTCTCCTTCTTACCCTCTCAAACAAAGGTCCTCATGCTGCAGCAGGGTCAGAGTTTGGCAGGGGCGGGGGGCAGTTGCAGGAGGGCATGCTGGGATGGGAGGGTGGTGCACCAGCCTGCAGTGAGTGGTGCTCCTGGTACCCACATTTGTCTCAGCTCCTCTACTGCAGCTCACAGGCCACACTTTGAGTGGCAGGAGACCTGCTCCCAGGAGGCAGAAGCAGCACAAGAAACCTAGGCCAGCGCCGGAGCCAAGAACCCAAAAGTGCCCCTTGGCCTCTGCTGACACCCAGCCATGGAAATTTAGCTCCCACTGCATAGCCACATGGGTACAAAGCAGCCCTCACCAGGCCCCAGTCTCTAGGCCTCCAGGCTCACTCAAGGTTAGATGCTTTCAGCTCCACTTTCAGGAGAAAGCCTGGGGGAGGGAAAGAGACCCCCGCTATAGTCTGGATGAATGGGCACCCCTCCCCCCCAGCAGCAGTGAGTAAACAGAGTAGGTGTAGGAAGACCATGCCTATAGGTTTCTGGGAAAGGAAATTAAATTCCAGTTCCCAAGATACAGAAACACTCAGCTATTGGGTGGCAAAGGTGGTGGCCACAGGCTGCTTACCACAGGGGGAGCCTACTCAGCAGCTGGGATGGAGAGTGCGAGTCCCTTCTTGTGCAGACCCCTGGCCAGTGCCTGCGCAGAGGACACACTAGCCTAGCCCCATGGGGTGTGATTAGGCACAGACCCATCCTTCCCCCAGAAACCTACTGTCCTAGTAACCTCTCCAGCAAGTCTACATGAGTATCATGCATTGGAGGTTAGGTTTATTTATTTATTTACTTTTAAAGATTTATTTTATTTATGCATATAGAACTGGGCTACCAGCCAGAGTTGGCGGGAGTGGGGGGGTGGAGAGGATTCACCAGAGACAGAGCAAGGAGCAGAACAGTCAGATTGACTAAAATGCACTGCTGAGGGGAGCAGTGGACGAGACAGGAGAGGTCTGCTGTGCCAGGGTCAGCTCCCTGGCTGGGGATCAAACTCCTGCTGCAATGGCTGCGGTTAACTTCATAGTTGCTGTGCTTTAACCTGTTGCACCACCAAGGTTAGGTTTAGAGGTCAGCTTTGTCCCCAACACATAGTATCAACATACCGGTGCCTGAGCCTTAAGGCCACACCAGAGCACTAAAGAAAGAGAAACTATTGCATGCCCATAGAAAAGCCAGCTGCCCGGAGCTCTCCCCAGCGGCAGACTGAGACCCCCATCAACCTTGTATTCAGAAGAGAGTCTTGCCATTGCCCAGGTCACTGGCCCCATCCCCTGGATGTCCAGGCTGGTCAGGGCCCCGGGGTCCCCAAGGGAATCAAGAGAACAGCCCAACTGGTTTGGCTCAAGGACCCCCGTCAGGGTCAGCAGAAGTAGGATGAGCAGCAGTGACAAGCTCAAGGCCAGACCCACCACCAGCAAGTTCTCCAACATCTTGAAGGAAGCCGAACTGGATGGCACTGGGCAGCTCTCATGGCGTCCCGGGGGGGGCGGGGGGGCAGGGCAGGCTGAGCCAGACAGGTCAAACCAACTGTGAGCCCACAGTTATTCACCAAAAGGGACAAAGTGCTTGGGGGAGCTGGGTGTGGCTGTGGACAGGACCAGCGACACCTGTGGTCCCCTCCCCTTGGGAACTCTCTGGAGCAGCAGCTGTTAGCTTGCATCTTCCTCCCCTCTGGGCCCTGGCAGAGGTCCAGGCCAGGTTACTCCCCTCCACCACTCTGGGCTCATCTCCTAATTGGGGGCAGGGAGCAGCAAAGACATCTTGAGGGCCTCAGAGTAAATAGCTGGAGATGACAAATATCCATTCACAAGGTATTGGCTGAATTCTAGTACCTTCATTCCATGGATTAATATATTATTATTATACAATCACAAATGTGAATGAGGTGTCTAACCCACAGAGCTGCTGTAGTGTATTATAGAAGCATATTACAGATTACAAAAGTGGGATCATCATATTAATGTGCATATAGAGCAAAAGTTGCTGAGCTATTGCTACACTAAGCTGTGAGCTACGATCTGAGTTGTAGGCTTATATCTTGTTGAAGAATCTGAATTTTCCAGGATGGGTATGTGTTTGCTTATTATATTCGTTTGGTAAAGAGGCGCAGTTATTCCTGTATCCATAACCGGACCTGCCACTGAGTGTGTGAACGTCCTTCTCGAAGCATCCATGGGACAAAGGAGGCTGCTGGAGGTCACCAACCAGGTCACAGCGGACCCGACACAAGTCGCAATCTTCATGGTCACTGTCACCCAGTTCACCATCTGGTTCATGGCCATGACAGCTTCAGCGATGTTCATCCACCCACACAAGCCAAAGTCCCCCAGGGCCTGCCTGGCTCGGCCTTACCTTGGTGTCACCCCTTCTTTGGGTGGGGACAGCCAGCGTCACAGCAGCCAACACCCAGCTCTCCAGCTTATCATGTCCCAGCTGCCCCCTGTCCAGACAGAAAGACGTGCCTGGCTTCCTATAGGGGGCAAAGGGGTGGCAGTCTGCCCAGGGGGTGGACCTGGCCTGAATCCCAGTCCCAGAGACCCTGTTAGCTGTGTGACAGCTGGCCGCTACGTGGCCAGTCTGGAGCTCCCTTTTGCTGGTTTGCCTGTGTCAGGAGAGGCTACATTTCTAAGACAAGGCTTGCCCATGCTGCTGGGGAAGCCCCCAGCTTGGGCTGAGGCCCTCATCACTCCACAGTATCAGCCTTCCAGAACCCGGGCCTCAAGCCAGCAGGACTCACACACCACGGTGTGTGGGCTGAGGCCCAAAAGGGAAGGTTCGGCTCAGTGTCCCACAGCTGAGGAGATATAAAACAGGATTTCTGGCTGGGCTTGAGGGTCTTACCAACTCCAGATGCCTGTCCAGCAGATAATACCCAGATAATGAGGAGAACTGGGATCCCTGACTCCCACAGACCCCCACACAGCCAGCATGTGGAGCTATATTAGGCCTTATTTCTCTCTTCTTCTGGGAAGAAGCCAAGTGAGCCAAGTGCCATAATCCAGCACACCACAGCCCCCGAGGCAGAGGAAACTTCTGATTTCCCTTACTGCAGGGAGTATTTGCTCCTCGCAGCCTAAGTTTAGAACAGGAACGAATTGAAACCCACAAGTTATTTTTGCAATAGGTTAAGTCACAACTTGGCCAAACAGTGAGTGGGGCCCTATGTGGCCATTAACTTTCACAGGAGAACATTCTCCTAGCCATAGAAATTGATCATATGGGGTGGGGGTAACAAATTCTATTATGTCACCTATAAGACTATTTTCTAAACTGTGGCCTCAGCCTCTATGTAAGTATTGGTGATTCTGGGTCTCAGAAATTTCCTTTAAATATGAATTAACAAGAAGCATCGAGTTCTGAAAAGAAAGCCCTGAGTCAAGTGTAGAGAGCAGAGCTTATGAAGAGCCGTACAGATCTAGGAGATCCTAGCACCGCCTGGGACAATCTCCAAGCAGTGTTTATTGTCTGCTGTCCAGCTTTTTCCCATGATGACAAGATCTTGCTGTCAAGGAAGGGGATTTCAAGTGGCCCCAGGCCTTCGGCATCCACAGGGACAGAAGCCACTGTGCCCAGGTTTCCCCACCCATAATCCCACCTATTAAGACCTCGTTGGGGTGAGCGGGCTTTCTCAACCCCACTGTGGCACCTCAGGACTGTGGCACTATGAAAACAGGACTCAGACAGCATAGCCTTTTTTTTTAAGAGTTATTTATTTATGCATATAGAACTGGGGTAAGGCCAGAGGTATAGGTGCAGTGAGAGGATTCACCAGAAATAGAGTGGAGGAGCAGAACAGGCAGATTGAGAAGTACACTGCTGAGGGGAGCAGCAGGCGACACAGGAGAGGTCTGCCATGCCATGTGGGTCAGCTCCCTGGCCGGGGATCAAACTCTTGGCTGAAGCAGCTGCAGCTACCTTCATAGTGCTGCACTTTAATCTGATGTGCCACCAGCGAGGGCCCAGCATAGCCTTTTGATCAGAGCTCAGGCCAAATCCAGGACTGTGGGCTCCAAGTTCCAGCTCTGGGTCCTATACCCCACCACCATTCTCAGGGTTTAAGGTGCTAGCTGAAATACAGGGCACCCAGTTAAATATTTTTTACATTTTAAAATATTTATTTTATTTATTTATGCATACAAGAACTGGAGTACAGCCCAGAAGTGCAAGGGGTAAAAGGATTCATAGACAGAGTGGGGAGCAGAACAGGCAGATCGACCAAAATACACTGCTGAGGGGAGCAGCGGATGAGACAGAAGCTGACCCACGCCATGTGGGTCAGCTCCCTGGCAGGGGATCCAACTCACACTGCAATGGCTGTAGATAGCTTCATAGTCTGATACTTACCCCTTGCGCCACTAGGAGGCGCTCAGTTAAATATCTTCAAATGTAATGTTTCATGCAATTTAGGAAACATATTTACACCTAAAAAGCCATTGCTTATCTGAAATTCAAGTTAAACTGGACATCCTGTGCTTTTTTAATTTGCAAAATCTGGAAACCTGATCAGGGGACCAGCATCCCTTTCTGGGCTGATTCAACTCTGTTCAAAATAACCTTGGGAGGGGAAGCGGAGCAACAGGAAGGTCTCCAGACCTCAAGCCAGGGCCCGGCCCTCACCACCTCCTCTTCTACATCATCGTTGAGCACGGAGGCCTCCGCGCTGACTGCAGTCTCTTGTTGCCCTAGGAGGGGCCTATAGAGAGGCACCTGGGGCCAGCCAAGGGGGTCAGAGGGGCCATTAGCTCAGAGACTGACCTGAGCAAGTTTCTTCCCTCGGCAGCCCCGAAGCTCACAGCAGTGGACTTTGATCCTCAAACCTACATTATAGAACCACATCTGGCTGTGTCACTGCTGAAGTGTGATGACAGATGTGTCCAGCCCGAGCCAAGGGCAAGGTTGCAAAGGCAGCCACAAGTAACACAACTCTCAGGCCACTGCCTCTCCTCAGCAGCCTCCACCCTGGCTGGGACAAACAGCCTGCTCTCTGCCAAGAGACTCACAGCCGTGGGCAGGTTCAGATCCAGCAAGTTCCGATCAGACACAAAGAAGGTTGGCTACCCATGACCTAGTGCAGGACAAACCTCTACACACAATTATACCAATGGCCCAGGCAAGAAGATTCTGGATAGGAAGAGTCCTCTGCCTTCTGCCCCCCATCTCCATGTCTCCCCTTCACCCCGCAAAGTGCATGGACCCTGTGGAGAGTGAGGATGTGCATCCTCAGAGAGCCCTTAAAATACTGCCTGCAGAAGCCCACACGCTTGGCCTCGTAAGCTTCATGTCCCAGCCTGACACCTGCTGCATGCAGGCTTCCAGGGCCAGGCATGAGCAGAGGCCATAGTGAAAGCAGCCTCCCCTCTCCCCAAGCCTCCTTAAACGGACGGAGGTGGCAGGGCAGGACAAGTCTCACCTAATACCTGCAGGTGAGCTAGGATATGACTGAGCAGGCCCGGATATTTCATGCTCCTCTGCATGTACGCCCCTCCACATCTGCTCGCGGTGTTTCAGAAAAGACTCCACAGTTCTACTCCCCCATTTGGGACTAAATAAGGACAGCGGGTGCTGATAGACGGCTTCCACGTTGTGGGGTGCATCTTCTCCTCTGAAGGTGGAGGTGCCTCATGCGTAAGCTCTTGGGGAGGCTTCATAGCACAGCGCCTGGCACGTCGGGCACGCTCCGTCCGTGTCCTGTCAGTTAACAATCTTGTCCAAGGAGGGAGAGGGGCGCAGAGGAAGCTGTTGCAGGGCAAGATGACAATCAGGGTGGAGCGACAAGGGTCCCCGCAGCAGGTGTCATTAGAACTGGCTCGGAGGGCTGAGAACCTAGGGAAATGGGCGATGGAGAGGGCATTCAGAGCAGGGGCAGGGCCTGGTATGCTGGTACATGGGGGGGGGGGAGCTAGGGGAGGCAACCTATAGGTGCAGGACATGCCACAGTGAGAAGTGAGGCTGCCAGAGCCGGAGGCCCTGAATGCCAGGCCGAGGTGCAGAGACTACGGACTGGGGCGGTTAGGCATCCTGGAAGGTGCTGGAACAGAAGTGACTTAGGAGAGCCAGTCACCAACATGAGCAGGTCAGCAGTTCCTGTGCGCTGAGCATGGAAAGCGTTCCCACAATTGTAATTCCTACAAATGAGACCGTGGGGATCACCTTCAGGGGCATGCCTTCAGCTGACCACCCAAGTATCTCCTTTGAATACATTCTCAGGATTGCAACTGCTGAACCATGTAACCGGCAGAGTCTCTATCTGTGTCAGGCATCAAGTGGAATGATTCAGTCAATACCCTTGAAGTGAATGTCACTACAATAAGCTGATCTTGTGGGGCTCACAGAGAGAGAGCCCCACAGATGCCAGAAACTTTGGGAGCCATTTCTCCTATAATCCTCTCAGCAGCCTCAGGACCAGAGAGTGTTACAGTGAGGAAACAAGGCTCAGGGAAGTTCAGTAATTTGCTCAAAGTCACACAACCTGAGTCAGCTCTGGCCCTGACTCTGTGTGGGCCCAAAGGCGTGGAAACATGGGGGAGGGGGCGACACTGGGGGGTTGGGAGAGATCGGGGAGGTGGGGTTTTGTGAGCTTGGGCTCCTGACTCTTAATACAGCTTAAAGAGTTGTAAAGAGGGAATGAGCCACAGGATAGGAAATGCTTATCACCGATCTGGTGATCACTGGCAGGTCATTAAGATACTATAGCTCAGCAACCCTGTTGGGAGGTGCTGCCTCCTTGTGGTGATCCTGAGTATTGCATGACCCTGGCTGCTGTTGTAGGGCCCCAAGCCTCCAGGAGGGAAATCCCAACAGGTGTCTGCTTTCTCTAGGAAGGCAACTGCCCATCACACCTCCACTTGCCAATGCCTGTCTGATTGACCTCTCTGTACCTGCTTCTTGACCCATCAAATGGTTTAATATGAATTAGCGCAAAGTTGGCAGTCACTCAGAACTGTTCCTCTGCCCCCACCCAGAAAAGAGGCAGGGCCCTCCTTGGTGGCACAAGGGATTAAGTCTCAGCAATATGAAGCTATTAACAGTAACGGTAACATGAGTTCGATCCCTGGCCAGGGAGCTGACCCACATGGTGCAGCAGACCTCTCCTGTCCTGCCTGTTACTCCTCTCAGCAGTGTACTTAGTCAATCTGCCTGTTCTGCTCCCCACTCTGTCTCTGGCGAAGCCTCTTACCCCCCACACCTCTGGCCTGTACCCCAGTTCTTCTACATAAAAATAAACAAAATATATATATTTTTTTTAATGAAGAAAGGTTAGTGAGATAAGCCAGAAAGAGAAAAATACCGGATGGTTTCACTCATAGCAGGAGTATAATGGACCAGGCAAGAAAATAACAAGAATAATGAACAGCCATATACCAGAGACATTTTGTGGGGGTGGAGTGGGGAATGGGATCAAAAATGGGGGGCGGGGAGGGGAGTGCATGGGATTATGGTGATGGCACACGGGTGACTTGGTGATGGGAAACCCGCGGGGATTACAATTGAGATGGAAAAAAAAAATGTACAAAATGATGTGTTATTGAAAAAAAATAATGAACAAAAAAAAAAAGAAGAAGAAGAAGAAAGGAGCCCTCTCTGGTCATGCAGCGGGTTAAGCACAGGACTAAGAAGCTAAAGCTACTTCAGCATGAGTTCGATCCCCACCTGCCCTGGAAGAGATCCACATGGTGCGGCAGACCTCTCCTGACCCGCCCGCTGCTCCCCTCAGCAGTGTACTTCATCAGTCGGCCTGTTCTGCTCCTCACTCTGTCTCTGGTGAATCCTCTCATACCCTGCACCAGTTCTGTATGCATAAATAAATAAATAAATCTTTTTAAAAATGAAGAAAGAAGAGGCAGGATGAGAGCACCCTCCACCTCAGTGCCCAGCCAGGCTGGTTACCTCCACATACAGCTGTTGAGGCTGACAGGAGCCGCCATTCTCAGCAAATTATGCATGTAGCTCAGAGCCAGTAAAACGGTGCTGGTGTAGGAAGGGTCTGGAGCACCAGTCAGGGTTGGAATAAAAACCAGACAAGAACAGCACAAGGCCGAGACATGAAGGGCCTACTCCAGGTCACACGGCGTGAGTTGGAAGCAAGCAAAGGCAGGGCCGTTTTGCCCAAAGCCGAGTGCTTGGAAACCTGCCCCCTTGCCCAGCGTTTCCCCCACTCTCCAACCCCCCA